>NW_020837949.1:17357845-18092054 GCF_003676395.1 Aethalodelphis obliquidens
GAGGCCCACGTACCGCCAAAAAAAAAAAAAAAAAAAAAGTCCTCTACTTCAAACATCTACCCATTGTTTTATCTCTTTCACAAAAAGTCTTTCAAATATTTGTATGTTTCTTCCCCTAGTAAATTAAATAACATTTTCTTATGTTTCAGCTTTCACTGGCCCTTTTTTTTTGCGGTACGCAGGCCTCTCACTGTTGTGGCCTCTCCCGTTGCGGAGCACAGGCTCCAGACGCGCAGGCTCAGCGGCCATGGCTCACGCGCCCAGCCGCTCCGCGGCATGTGGGATCTTCCCGGACCGGGGCACGAACCCGTGTCCCCTGCATTGGCAGGGGGACTCTCAAGCACTGCGCCACCAGGGAAGCCCTACTCGCCCTTTTAAACTGCTCTCCTTTGAATAAGTTCTACTTTGTCTTTTCTGAACTACTTTGCCTATAGTTTCTGTTTCATTTCCTATGGTATTTTTCACCCCTTGGCCCAATCGCTCTTACACTCTACTCCCTTCTGTTCCCCAAATTCATCTCACTGCCTCACACCTCTTACAGGCGATTTCTTCTGTCTAGATGCCCTCTGTCTTCCTGAGTGCACACCTACTCCACCTGACATATGCCTACTCATTTTTCAACAACTACCGTAAGCCTCGTTATCTTTGTGGACTTCCCTGTACAACCTGAGGTCAATTTAAATGCCTCCCCTCTGGACCATCCCTAAACCATGCATTAATCTACTTAATGGTGGCATAGTTATTGGTTTCCATGTCTTTCTCAATTACTAGACCATGAGCTCCTTTACACTAGTTGAAGTTTTATTCATCTTTATATCCCTGGAGTCTTAACACAGTGCCTGGCCCATAATATGCACAGAAAGAATAACTGTTAAATGAAGTTTTGAGTTAAACTCAAAATTCAAG
This sequence comes from Aethalodelphis obliquidens, assembly GCF_003676395.1. Lineage (NCBI taxonomy): Eukaryota > Metazoa > Chordata > Mammalia > Artiodactyla > Delphinidae > Aethalodelphis > Aethalodelphis obliquidens. The sequence continues at coordinate 17,358,752 of NW_020837949.1, forward strand.
CATGTCCAGTTAACATCTGCATCACAGAACGGGAAAACGACCTTAGTCATTCTCAATATCATATTTCTTTTAATGCAGGCTTAGGTCAAAAAGGATTCTGGCAGCCACATGCTATCTTCAGACATATTAGACTTTCTTTCAATTAAAATGCCCACCTGGCTTCTTCACATGGTTCCCTTGCTATAATTAAAATGAACTGCTTATTTTATGGAAATTTCAATCTTTTCTCTCTACAGCAGCCAGAGAAATAATTTCAGTTATTCTGGATTCTGTAACTCCTGCTTAAAGCCCCTGCCAACAACCTCCCACTGTAATTAGAATAAAATCCAAATAATCTTCATGGCCTGCAAGACTATGATCCAACTCCTGCTCTGTCCTCGTCTTCCTTCATTCTCCCTAGTTCCTGATGTTCCAGCCACAGTGGTCTTTGTATCCTTCAGCAGGCCTTTATTCGCACCTTGAGCTGTCTACTCTCCCTGGAACACCCTTCCCCAACAACTCTGGTATCTTGTCATCATGCAGGTCGCAGATCAAATGTCCCAATCTCAGAGAGGCCTCCCCTAAGTACCCTACTTACAGGTGCCCCCTATCATCCCCCATGTCTCTATATCCCACTGCCTTGTTTTATTTTCTTCCTAGAACTCAGTATTATCGAAATTATCTTATTCTTTACTCATTATCTGAATCACCCCCTCAAAAAGAAACTCCAAAAAAGCAGTGACCTTACCTTCTTACTCATTATATGACAATAAATGCTTTCTGCTACAAAACTTCTGAGATGCAGTCATTCTTTGCTAGTCAATTACCATGAAAAAGTCTATCTTAAAACAGTTAAATTTCCTTTAACAACTCTAATCACTAAACTAAAGCCTTCCCATTAGTCAAAGATAAACAAAAGGAAACACTGTGAATATCAAATAAACTACATCTTTAGAAACTATTTTGGAATCTAAGTGATATAATATTTTAAATTACAAGTGAATAATTTTACATTTATGTACTACCTTACCATAGGTTCAGTTAAATGTCAACCTACCAGCAAGGAGAAGCTCAACAGCTGCCAATTCTCCAATATCAAAAAGGTCACTGAGGATAAAGGCTTCTTTAATAAGCTGTTCAGGAAGAAGTCGGGTTCCCTGTTGACCCTGGATAGCAACTCCCTCTGTACTGGCTTTCTGAACCTTCTCATGTTGTTGAACATTTTTGGGCTACAACAATAAAAATAAATAAATAGGATCATGTAATGACAATAGCACATGGAGACAAGGTAAATTGTTACCTAGAGAAGTTTATTCACAAGGCAGTCTGGTAAAGTGACAAACAGGAGCATTGCTTATCAGATAGAGGTCTAACTATCAGATATAGTTAGACCTTTATGAGGTAACATTTTACATCACTTTCAACTTTTTATACTGTTATTACCTTCTCAATAACTGCTTCTGCTAAACTCTGAACTAAAAAATGTTGAGAAATCACACAAAATAGCATACTATTTTTCAAATGTCTAAGAAACTTTCCAAGTATATCTTTAATACATATAAAAACAATAAATCTTCAAGTGGGAAATAGCAAATTGAAAAAAATTATAGAATTAATTAGTAGGGCTAATGATAGCTTATTAGTATGTTATTTTAAAATGTAGTCTTATTTGCAAAAAGGCTTACTTGGTGCAAATATTTAACAAATAACATATAGTATAGAATTACTTGATAGATCATAAAATCTTAGGTATTTACACCTTGAAAAATGCCACACAGTCATTTAATTCAACTGCTCTATTAACAGAATGGAAAAACTGATGCCCAGATAAGTCAGGTGACTTGCCTGTGGTCATACAACTCTTTAGTGGTAGAGCCAAGACTGGAACTCAGCTCAACTGGCTCCCAGGCTAGGGCTCTTAAATAGTTCTTAGATGGTCTTGCTGGTCTATAAAAAAAAATTGTCAAGCAGCAGGGAAAGGAGCTTCCTAATATGAATCCCTGCCACTGAAGTACTCTACCCCTGGTTGAAAAGTACGTCAAGATGCAGTGATTAACAATATGTAAGAATTAACTGCTAACACAACTTACATAGCATTATGAAGAGTTAAAATGTTGAAGTGTACCTGGGAATAAATAAAATAATCAATCTTACTAAGCTTAGACAGATTAACTATAAGTCAGAAATTCCAAGGAGGCCCATATTTCTGAAATATACGGAACTTTCTAAATTGTATTCAAATACTATTAAGATATCTCCTAGCTAGAGATAAATACAATATTAACGTCTATGGAGAAGAGAAAAAAGATAATAATTGCTCCCAGGAAACTTCCATTTTTAGGAAAAACTTGAATCAATGGACTAGAACAAGTAACATTTCATTTACATGCATTAAGAATTTACTTGCTCCTTCAATCTTTAAAGGAAAAAGCAAATCCAAGAAGCAAAAAAAGAAAATTTCCTACTGGGTTTCTGAACAATGAGATGAAGTCAGGTTTGTGTTTCTTCAAAATCATGTCAAGAAGGTGAACAGCTTCAGGTTGTCTTCTCCAAAGAGCATTTCCCACAGTCTGCCAAATGTCTTTGTAAGGACCCCACAGACTAGCAGCTTAAAGAAAAAAAATAAAAATCAGCATCAAATAAAACATATATTTGGAAAATAAGGTAAGGTTATCGTCTATACATTTTAGTCATGCTCACAGCTCCTTTTTTTTTTTTTTTTTTGCTCACAGCTACTTTTAAATATAAGGAGTTATATATACAAACCAAAGATTAATATAAAAGAATATTAGAATTCACAAGCAATAATATAAACGTCATTTTACCTAACTTAATATAAAGTAAATCCTGACTTTAAATTGGAATATCAGCTGAACCTGGTTTTGTCACTTAATATTAGTTACGTGACATGGAGTGAGAAAATAACCTCTTTGAAGTTCAGTTTCCTTTTATATAAAATGGGGAGATCACCTGCTTCATAGGGTTGAACGAATTAAATGAGATAAACTAGGTAAAATATACAATATAGTGTCTGGCATATCATAGTCACTCAATAAATGTAACTGCCTTTCCTTCCCTCCCTATCATCTAGAGGAAAAGCAAGAATACGGGGGAAAAAAATCAGATTCTATAAAACTTGGAAGCTGAAAGAATAAGTTTTTGTTTTGGCTGGGACATTAGCTATTAAAAAACAACATAGAAATATGGAATTCTTTTGTAAACTCATATAAAAAGGATCACATTTTGCTTTGTAAAGGTAATAACAATAATAAGTAATACTTAGAGAGCTTTTGCTACTAAGCATGGTTAGAAAAACACGACCTGGAAGCCCAAAGTTTCTGTTTGCAAACAATCAGATATGGCACCCCTGTGTTTATAAAGACTCTGAAAGAGAAACTAATCAAAACCACTCACTCACTCAACAGATGAACTAACTATAGCTTAAACCGTAAAGGGTGGTCTGCAAACATGTTTAACTGCCATCTGAGAAAACACAAATCCCACTAAAGTCACCAGAACAGTCAGAATGACATGCAAGATAACCTAACTAAATGCATTACAATCTTATGAACAATGTTGTCAGAAGAAGGCAATTTACTGGGCAAATTTTTTTTTTTAAAAAAAGGATGTGCAGGTTGGGCTTCCCTGGTGGCGCAGTGGTTGAGAGTCCGCCTGCCGATGCAGGGGACACGGGTACGTGCCCCGGTCCGGGAAGATGCCACATGCCGCGGAGCGCCTGGGCCCGTGAGCCATGGCCGCTGAGCCTGAGCGTCCGGAGCCTGTGCTCTGCAACAGGAGAGGCCACAACAGTGACAGGCCCACGTACCGCAAAAAAAAAAAGGATGTACAGGGAGAGGACAGACTAAACCAGTCAAGCTGGATCAGCCATTCACTCAACAAACATTTACTGAGGGTCATGCATGTGCCAGGGACTACAGAGCAAGCAAGACAGACAGGATCCCAGGCCTCAGAGAACTTATAGACTGACAAGAAAGACAGGCATTAAATGCAGGATTCAAAACACAACTAACTACCAGGGCTTCCCTAGTGGCACAGTGGTTAAGAATCCGCCTGCCAATGCAGGGGACAAGGGTTCGAGCCCTTGTCCAGGAAGATCCCACGTGCCACGGAGCAACTAAGCCCGTGGGCCACAACTGCTGAACCTGCGCTCTAGAGCCCGCGAGCCACAACTACTGAAGCCCGTGCGCCTAGAGCCCGTGCTCTGCAGCAAGAGAAGCCACCGCAATGAGAAGCCCGCGCACTGCAACGAAGAGTAGCCCCTACTCGCCGCAACTAGAGAAAGCCCACGCACAGCAACGAAGACCCAACACAGACAAAAATAAAAATTAAAAAAAAAAAAACAAAACAGAACTACCAGTCTAAGGGAGAGGTACAGAGTGCTATGTGAACATATAAAAGGAAGACTCTAACCTAATCTGAAGGGCAGAGCAGGAAGTTTTGCATCAGGTCTTTGGTGTGGGGATGTGGAGGAATGGGAATCACCATGTCTAGACCTTACATAGAGACAACCATCCAACTCCCTGCGTTGCTTCTCCTGTTTTGATCCTAAACTTGCCAATCTTCTAATGAAAAATATAGCTTGTCATATAAATTTCTAGAATTAAAAATGTGCTGATGAAATGAGTATCCATGCAGATGTACTTCCCACTAAAGATCAATTAATTGACATACTGGTTTATATATCTGTCTTTTCCCAATGTGATCAGAGAACATCAATTACTGGAATCTACTCAACTGTGGATACACACTAACAAACATCACAGTTCCAGGCCTGCCAAAATGAGGACCTGACCCTGGATCCTGGTGACTGCCTGTGAGGTGCTAGTTGGATGGTGACTAACTGACTTCCCTAGAGATCATCTTCTTGGCTCTTTCCAGCTGCAAAGGACAGAGTAGGTTTGAGCCTTATATTCCTGGCCAAGATGGAAATTTTCCTGTTAGTAAATGGGAATGTTTCAAGTAGTAGATGACAAAATGAAATTGGACAATGGTGTGACCAATGGACTAACTACAATATGAAGTGTCAGGACCCAAGGATGTTGGGTAGGTAAGCTACTCACGAGGTGACGGAACCTTAACCAGGATGAAGGCAGTAATGTAGAAAGGCAAGGTCTGTTGGTAGAGTCAGAACTGGTAACTGATTGGCACAGGGGATGAAGGAAAGTTATCAAAAATGACTTGTAGGCAAATGTGAAACTTGCCTTACCACAGGTATTTTTAAAACCTGACAAAAAGCGAACAAAAGTAAACTGTCTATAAAAGTAATACTCAATAGAACCCCTGAAGAATAACTTTCTTTGCACTATACATAATTAGTTTGAATAAGTTCAGTGAATTCTAGAGAGAATTCCACTTCCCCCCATTTGTGGGGAGGCATCCAATAACAGATCAAAAATCTACACTAAAAAACCCCACAGATACCAGCCTCCTGAGTCCATCATTAACATCAACACATCACAGAAGGTAGTTGCAACAAAGATTTATATTCATTTTGTCTTTGGTTTGACTAATTTTGGTAAATATCTCCCTGTTATTGATTACAGATGAAAGGAGGCTATAATTTTTCCAAATTACTAAATATGTATTTTTAACATAAGTCATTTGCTTGTTTGAGGAATACATTTACTTTCCTAAATTTTAGGAATACCTCCAGCAAGTCAAATTTATTCACTCATTCATCATGTACTAGGTATGGGTAAGCTCACAGTGTAGTGAGGAAGCACATTTACCATATAGTCATACATAAGGGCAATATCCATTATGGTATGTGCTATGAAGGTGAAGTACCCAGGGCAACGATCACATAATAGGGGAATGGACCTAGCCAGGGAGATCAGGGAAGGGAAGGATTCACTGAACAAGTGATAATTGGGCTGAAATGTGAAGGATAAAAGTAGGAGTGGGAGGGGCTTCCCTGGTGGCGCAGTGGTTGGGAGTGTGCCTGCTGATGCAGGGGACACGGGTTCGTGCCCCAGTCTGGGAAGATCCCACATGCCGCAGAGCGGCTGGGCCCGTGAGCCATGGCCGCTGAGCCTGCGTGTCCGGAGCCTGTGCTCCACAACGGGAGAGGCCACAACAGTGAGAGGCCCGCGTACCGCAAAAAAAAAGAAAAAAAAAAAAAGTAGGAGCGGGAGGTGGTGGATGTACACTCCAGGAAGACAGCATGTGGGTTCCCGAGGCAAGAGGAAATGCTGCACTCTCAAACCCCTGAAAATGCCAAGAGAGCAAGAGTACCAAGAAGGGATCAGCAAGGGAGGCAACTGCCATACCATGCAGGGCTTACCTGCCCATGTTAAGGATTTGGGTCTTTACCCTAAAAGATCAAGTGAGATAGATTTCAAGTGTCTGGTGGACTTAGTGAAACAGAAAAGCATGTAAATGTTGAGAGCTGTTCAGGAGGATGCTAACAGACTAGAGTGGGTAGAGGAGGAGAAGGTATGACAACAGAGTCTGAACACTGATGAATCTTTGAAAGGTTTGACTGTGAAGAGGAGCAAGAGGACAGTAACTGGAATGAGGCATGAGATCAAGATAAAGATTTGGGCAATTAGTGGAAAGAAAAGGAACAAAAGAGAGAAGAGGGGATAATGGGGAGAAGAGTGTAAAGGGCAGGATTTACCTTAGACAGGAAGACACAGGGAAACTGACTCGAAAGAGTGCAGATATATCTAGGTTTGTAGGTTCAAGGGTGAAAAAAAGAGTTCATGCCTGTTGGCTTTTATTTTCTCTGTGACTAGGAGACTAGATTTGAGGAGTGTGGAAAAGGTCTGAAATAGACAATGCTATGAACAGGACAGGGGTGACCAGACAGCCATCCAAGGATTGTCAGTGTTAATGGTTGCTTACTCACAAGCCTGTAGGTCTACTCAGCCGGGCTGATACAGGTCACAATACTAGTAAATCATGCCGCTGAAACTCAGGCATAGGGCTTCAAACTCTACCCCTACTTTTTTCCCCTTCTACAACTCTGAGATGTTTAATTTTTTTTTAATTATGGTAAAAAAGCACATAATATAGAATTTGCCATCTTAAAAACATTTTGAAGTGTGCAGTTCAGTAGCATTAAGGGCTTTCACACTGTTGTACAACAGATCTCCAGAACTCTTTCATCTTGCAAAACTGAAATTTTGTACCCGTTAAACAACTCCCCATTTCCCCCTCCCACCAACCTCTGGCAACCAACATTCTTTGTTTCTATTACTTTCAATCCCTCATACAAGTAGGATCATACAGTATTCGTCTTTTTGTTACTAGCTTACTTCACTTAGCAGAATGTCTTCAAGGTTGATTCATGCTGAGAATTAAGACAGGATTTCCTTCTTAACGCTAAATAACATTCCATTATATATCTATAGACCACATTGTTTACCCAATTCATTCGTCAATGGACATTTGGGTTGCTTCCCTGCACATTTACTTTTTTAAAAAATATATTCTCCTGACTGGGCTCTTAAAAATGTTTCCTTTCAGGCTTCCCTGGTTGCGCAGTGGTGGAGAGTCCGCCTGCCGATGCAGGGGACACGGGTTCGTGCCCCGGTCCGGGAGGATCCCGCATGCCGCGGAGCGGCTGGGCCCGTGAGCCATGGCCGCTGAGCCTGCGCGTCCGGAACCTGTGCTCCGCAGCGGGAGAAGCCACAACAGTGAAAGGCCCGCGTACCGCAAAAAAAAAAAAAAAAAATTTCCTTTCTACGTTGCCAATTAAACACTCCTGCCACAAGGCCTTGTTATACAATGTATACTCTTTGCAACTGTTGGCAACTCCTTTTCCTTCAATGATTTATGTTTAATGATAGTAACTTAAAACAAGTACATACTAAAGAAAAGTATATAACCACACATACAACACACAAGCCTTGTTTTAAGTTTACATCTGTGTGGGAGGGCAGGACAGCAGTACTAAGGAAGTAATTTCACTACTAACATTCAGATATATGGAAATATTATGTAATGAAATGAATTAGGTTTTACTTAAGTAGGAGCATGTAGACGTTTAAGTATCAAAGACTGGCTTCGAATCATTAGCTGTATAACCTTGGAGAAGTTACTTAACCACTCTAAGACTCTATTTCCAAACCTGTAAAATGGGGTGTTTAATAGCAGCTACCCCAGAGTTGTATAAAGGGGACTAAATAAGATGAAAGTACAACGCTTAGTCCAGTGGCTGCGAAAAAGGAGGTACTTGATAAACATAATCATTCATTATTATAAAACAATTTATCGTAGTGTTTCCGAAATGGTTTGATTTGCAAAAGTCAGGTTTAGATAAGTTTTCAAGAATATCAGTCGTGTGAAAAGAACAAACCAGCAACAAAAAGACTGTATAAGGACGGAAAGAAAAGGCGCCCAGAAAAGACTCCTCTTGAGTGAGATTCTCTACAAGCATTTACCACACAGACGTGCTCTTAACCGCCCATTAAGTTTAGTACGGCTCAATCAAGGCATTCTGAGCAGGAAATTCTTCATTTTCAGGCCCGCTCCGGCCGCTGCAGCACTTTTGGATCCTTGGCCCGCCCACCAGGAGCCAGCGGTGCATCCCAGGAATTTTGACAGTCAAAATGCACCCACTCTTTCAAACGCCCCGATGGAGACGGGGGGGTTCCGCCCCTGATTGAGAATTGCCCAGAGGACCCAATCCAAATCTTTCAGAGTTTCTTTACTCCCTTCTAGATTCTGCCCCTCCCCGAAGATCTACTGCTCCAAAGGTACAGGAGCATCCAGGGGCGGGCCACACTCGCAGAGCTGGGAGTCACGGCACTCCTGGGCCACCTTCCGGATTGCAGGCTTCATAATTAAGCGGCCTCTTTTCCTGTAGGACCCCACCCACCCACCCAACCTCCAAGAAGGGCCCCAGTGTCCATTTTGAGGTGCGAGTTTTCAGCCTGCGCTCGTGGATGAAAAATATCTCAGGTCTCCCGGCCTCATTGCCGGAGAACTGCAAATCCTGCAGGAATTCGGACCGCAGACACATAATGGGGTGGGGAATGGAAGGGACCAGACTCGGCCTCGGGCTGCGGGAACTGCACGCCCGGTTCCAGGGGACCAAGCCTCCGTGCCTCGATCCTTAAGCCCCAACGCTAGGGCTAGAGCCGCAGCGCCGACGCGCGCCATTCAAACTGGGGAGGGGCGGGACTCTAGGCCCAAAGCTAGGGAGAAGCGGCAACTATGCACAAGTGCGGACCTGGACGCCGAGGAACCTCACTGCCCACGTCTCTGCCTGAAGAACGGACCAGCACCCTGCCCCACAGCTTGCCTTCTGGCCCGGCCGTACCTACCCGAATTTACCGCCAACAGCGTCGCCATCTTGGAGGCGAACTAACGGAGCCCTCCCGCCGCACGGAAGCCCCAGAAGAGGGTGAGGCTGCCCGGGGCCACGCCTAATCAGAAAGATACCACGCTGTCCCTTCCGAAATGCACGCTCGACCGACACAGGCGTACAAATACTCCAAAATCTGTTCTAAGTCACAGACGTCAATTTTCGCCGGGATTGACGAAAATTCCCATTTAAGTCAGGCGAGGGTAAGACCCGAGGTCCTCGAGTTGACGTTAATCATGCAGTGCATCCTGGGACTTGTAGTTTATTTCTAGTGATTAAAGTTGGTTAGCTGGAACAGAAAAAGACTGTTTATTGAAATGACTCCCACTTATGATATTATGAAAGCCGTAAATCCAAATAATTATCTCCATTTCAAATTAAATCTTCCTTGCGTTACTCCCTTACTTTGGGGAGTGGAGTGGGGTGTAAGGTGTCTAAACCTCAAAACTCCATTTGATGGGTTGCAAACTAAGTTCATTACATTTCATCTACTGTATATACCAGTGTATTGCGTCAATATAGTTGCATGCAGTTAAACAATCATAACTTTTTATTATGAAAATTTCAGATGTATACAAAATTAGAATAATGAATGACCAGCTTCAATAGCTGGCCAGTTCCTGTTCCTCACCCCCAACACAGGAGATTATTTTGAAGCAATTTGCAGACATATCATTTCATAAACACCAAATATTTTTCTACCTAAGCACCCCAAATAACTGGACCTTCTTTTTTCACTTGCTAAATTTTAGTTTGCTAGTTTTCAAACTAAAATACAGTCATTACCATTTGCTATCATATGCCAGATAATTATTAAGAATTTGCTTTCAAACAACAAGGTCCTACGGTATAGCACAAGGAACTATATTCAATATCCTGTGATAACCATAATGGAAAAATATAGGAAAAAGAATGTATGTATATAACTGAGCCACTTTTTTGTACAGCAGTAATTAACACAACATTGTAACTCAACTATACTTCAATAAAAAATAAATTTAAAATGAATTTGCTATCATATACCAGATATTTATTAAGAATATTTATTAAGAATGTTGTTGTTGTTACATTATCTCATTTAATCCCTGAAACAATCCTACTAGGGAAATATAATTATAGCTGCTTACTTCATAGATGTTCCATGTACCTCACAACCTCACTTTATCAACTCCTCCAACATTCCACTGAGATTGGGAGAAAATAGAGTTTATAGTCTCATTTCACTACTGGAAATCAGAATTAAATAATTTAAACAAAATCACAGAGTACATTGTTAAGAATAGCAAGCATATTCATTCTTCTGAACAAATAGTATTGAATGACACAATGTACATTAGGTGGGACACAAAAGTCACGGGTAATTTTTTTGAAAGTCATTGTTATATAGAGACAAATGCCGGATTACAGTGAAAGTGGTCTTAAGGAGTGAAGGGGAAGAGAGAATGAAAAGGTAAAGGGATTTTTTCCGAAGTTTAGCATGAAAGTGAGAAAAATATTGAGCAGAAACTTGGCAGGAAGTGGCATTCAAAGAAGATTTTCTTTCTCAGCACAACTATTATGAGCCTTCCCCTCACACACTCTTTAAGCCCACACATTTCCCTCTCGGTAGATCACTTTCGATGAAGGAAATCTAACTTCCTGCAACTCCCCCTCACCCATCATCTCACATAACAGGCATGCTCTCGCTTGATTGAGGTTTACTCAATCCATAGCAATTGGGTTATTTAGCTCCTCTAAAACTGCTCTCAGCGTGGTCACCAGTGATCGATTGTCAAACCCCACAAGCACTTTTCCGAATACCTTAGAAATTCTTTTCTCCCTTGACTTATGGGGCACCACCCCTCCTAGTTTTCCTCCTGTCTTTATAGTTCTCCTTTTTAAGTTTCCTATATGACCTTCTCTTTCTCTCTCTCTCTTTTTAAATAAATTTATTTATTTTATCTATTTATTTTTGGCTGTGTTGGGTCTTCGTTGCTGCTTGTGGGCTTTCTCTAGTGGGGCTACTCTTCATTGCAGTGCACGGGCTTCTCATTGCAGTGGCTTCTCTTGTTGTGGAGCACCGGCTCTAGACGCGTGGGCTTCAGTACTTGCGGTATGCAGGCTCATGTAGTTGTGGCTCACGGGCTCTAGAGCACAGGCTCACTAGTTGTGGTGCACAGGCTTAGTTGCTCTGCAGCATGTGGGATCTTCCCAGACCAGGGATTGAACCCGTGTCCCCTGCATTGGCAAGCGGATTCTTAACCACTGCGCCACCAGAGAAAGCACCTTCTCTTTCTCTTCTCATCATTAAATGTTGTTCTTCCCTTTTGGTCATTCCCAGCCTCTATTCTACCATTCTACATGCTTCTGGGATCTATGGCTTCTTACCACCACCTGTTTGTTAATGAATTTTGTACTTGTATCTTTAATCCAGTCCTCTCTCCTAGGATTCAGATTTGTATATCCAACTTGTCTACCCACGCTTCTATTGACTGTCATAAAGCACCTCAAAATCAATTGATCCAAAGCTTAAATGAGCACTTTTCTCACAAATCTCAGTCCCCTGTATCTACTCAGTTACCAAAGTTGGAAACTTGGGATCCACTCCATATTCTTCCTTCAATTGCCATATCCTATTCACCTTGCCTCATAAATATTTCTGGAGTCCTTTTTCTTTTCTCTGCTCCCTATGCCACTGTTCCATTGAGGTCTCATCTTCTTATACCTGGTATTTTGCAATAGCTTTCTCAAGGGTCTTCCTGATTTCCATCTCACCCCTTCTCATGGTCTCCCAAAGTGATACTCAAATACACAAATCATATCATGTACGTGCCCTAATCAAAATTTCTCAGTGACCTAGTTCCTATGGGTAACATTTGAAACTTCTTAGGAAGGCACTCATGCCACTTCCTGATCTGGTTCCGCCTCCTTCTTCAACCTCCTCACGCTTATTCTCCCTCAAGTGCCCTTTACTCTAATCACTCTGAACTATTTGTTATTCCCCAGGTACAACATGCTTTCTGGTACGTACTTGTACATCTGCTTTCCTATCCGCCTGGAATACCTATCTTTCTTTCTATGTCCCTCTGTCAACCACCCACGTCCCTGAATTCAAGCCATTATGTAATCATCTGCCACACTGAATCTGGGTGGGCCTTCTGACTTGCTTGGACCAAAACAGTACAGTGGAAGTGACGTTGGGTGAGTTCCAAGCCTGGCATTTGAGAGGCCTTACTGCTTCCACTTTTGCTTTTTACTGCCCTGAGATATCATGAAAGGAAACCCCAGCCAGCCTCCTTGAGAATGAAAGACCAGGAGGAGAGAAGCCTAGCCAGCCTCCAGCCGTTCCAGCTAAACCAGCTGAGATGCTAGACATGAGTAAGGCCATCTCGGATGCTCTAGTCCTAGTTGAGTCATCACTTGACTGCAATGGGTAAGTGAGTCCAGCCCAGAGTTCTGAATTGTGAGCAAGTAAAAGCCTGCTGTTTTAGACCACAGTTTTGTGGTTGGTTATGTTCAATAAACAATTGATTTACTCCCAGAGAGAAACAGCTATGTCTTTTTACATTTGTATTCCCTGCTGCTGCCACATCCCTGGCTTACAGTCACAATTCAGGAAAAAACAAGTTGCAGACCTTGGTGCTTGCAAGATCTACGGGCAGAGAGAGAGGCCACTTGTATGCAACTGTGGCTAAGAGCACAGACCCTAAAGCTAGGCTTCCTGTATTCAAATTCTGTGTCCTTTACTTATTAGCTGTGAAACCCTCCTTAGTGGCTCAGTTTTCTCATCTCAAAATGCGGGTGATAATATTAGTATCTACACTGTAGAGTCGTTAAGAGGCTTATTCATAAAGTGCTTAGACTGTGCCTGACATTTAGTGCTCTGTGAGTGCTGTTTAAACAAAAATAAACTTTTTCTAAGGCAAAATAAGTGCTAAGTGGAGATATACTCAATTAATTAGGAGGAGTTTAACCAAGTTGTAAGAGTGCACTGCAAACATGGAAGTAATAGCAATTAACCAATTTGTGATTTATCTGGGGTGAGTGGTAGAACTGTGCCCTAGTCTAATTGATCCATTGTTTGTAACTTCACTCATTGCTCCAATTAATTGTTTTAACTGTATACACAAAATTCTTTGAAATCTTAAAATAAGAACAGTTAATTCTTTTTTGAAAAAAATGAAGTATAATTACATACATTACATTACATTAGTTTCAGGTGTACAACATAATGGCTCAACACTTGTATGTACTGCAAAATGATCACCGTATAAGTCTAGTTAACATGGTCACCATACACAGTTACAGAATCCTTTTTCTTGTGATGAGAGCTTTTAAGATTTACTGTCTTAACTTTCAAATGTGCAATACAGTATTATTAACTATAGTCACCATGCTGTAATTCCATCCCAGTGGCTTATTGATTTTATAACTGGGAAGCTTGTATATTTTGACTCCCTTCACCCATTTCACTTATCCCCCAGCTTCTGCCTCTGGTAACCACCAATCTGTTCTTTGTATCTATAACGTTTGGTTGTTTTTTGTTTTTTGTTTTTGGCTGCACCACATGGCTTGCGGGATCTTAGTTCCTGGACTGGGGATTGAACCCCAGGCTCCCAGCAATGAAAGAGCTGAGTCTTAACCACTGGACCGCTAGGGAATTAATTCCCTGTTTGCTGGGTTTTTTTAAGACTCCACATATAAGTGAGATCATATAGTACTTATCTTTGTCTGTCTGACTTATTTCACTTAGCATAATGTCCTCAAGGTCCATCCATGTTGTTGCAAATGACAAGATTTCATTCTTTTTTTTTTTGGCCGCGTTGTTTCCATATCTTGGCTGTTGTAAATAAGATTGCAATGAACATGGGGATGTAGATATCTTTCCAGGACAGTTAACTCTTATTTGGAGTCCAGGAAATAAAAATTGGAAAATTACATGAAGGAAGTGGCACATGAATGGACAGATGCTAGAATTTTACATGGTCACGAGAGCGTATGGGGGCTGGGAGTGGGGGAACAGATCAGTGAAAAAGTGACGAAGTCCAAGGTTTCATATTTACAGAGCTGCCAGAATTCCTCTGGACAAGGCTTAGAAATTTAGGTGAGTTTCAAGTTCTGTGATTTTCCATATCCTGCCAGGGGAGGACTCCAGGCATGACAGATTCACCGTCATGTTTGCCCCCAGTCAGTGGCCAGCTGTGGGTTTGCAGTGGCAGAGCTACTGGCCTTGGAACACTGGCAGTCTCTGGTGGAGTAAGAAATAAATTTTCCCCAGATTTTCCCTGAGAGAGTCGCAACCACAATGCAGCAAATGACTCTGTGTAAAAGCCTCCCTTCGAAGGCAGGATTATTCCAACAGCCCCCTAACTGGTCTTCCTGCCTCCAGTCCCACTCATTTCCAGTTTACCTTCCACAGTGTGACCAGAGGGTCCACTTCATCCTCCCCCTAAAACCCCTCAAGTTCTTGTCACTATCCTGAGGACAAGTCCACACTTCTTACAATGGAACACAAGGCAGTTCTCGACCTGGTCTCTTCAGGCCTCTTCAATTATACTCACACCTACTCCCCTTAGGTGCTTTAGTGATTACTGGGTTACTTAGATACACATTCTGAGCCTCTTCAGCTCCTGGAGCCCTTTACCAGGGCAGCTCCCTTCTTCATGGGGTATTCCAACTAGCTGCTGGAGTCACTCCTTCTTCCCTCCAAATCTTTGTTGGCACTATCTTCTCATTCAGGAATAACTTTAGCCCCTTCATCTGGTTACTCTTCTCATCTGGTTACATCACTTCCGCCCCGCCCCTCCTACCTCAGCCTGGACTACACACCATCCTGTGCTCTCCAATAATGTACTATAATTTCCCCAAAGTTTGTCTGTCCTCCTGGACTGAAAGCTGCACGCAGAAGAGTAGAGGCAGCTAGTAGCCAACAAACGTTTGTTGAATGAATAAAGGTAAGGAAAGGTCAAGCTGCTGTCTTCTACCCGTTGCCAGACTATACCGTGGGCTCCTTGAAAACGGCTTCATATACCACCATCTCTCTTGCAAGTGCCTGAAAACTCTTGGAAAAGAAGGCTGGTCCCTCTTTTCCTCATGCATGGATTGCCAATACGGACCTGAAGGGGATAGGGTATTCCATACTTCGTTATATGAAAAACACCAGGGCTCCAGCTAAGGAATTAGCTGGTTGAATCCTCTTGAGAGGTTTTCCTATACATACATGTGAGAACTTGTGTCCTGACAGGAGGCATGTGCCACAGAGGTGTGTGACATAGAACAGGAAAACGGGCAGGAGCAAAGGAGTGTAAAAGTGCTGGTGGCAAAGTCCATTTACCTGACAGAAAAGAGTCTGGGTTGTATTCTGGGAATTAGCATGAATACTTGGCTCCAGTCTTGGGCAGCAGTGTGTGAAGGACAGTGGGGAGTTACTGAGGAAAGCAGAGCTCTGTCTGAGTGTGATGAAAAAGCAGAGCATTCATGCTATCAGAAGAATACTCAAATGAAACTATGTACAAGGAACAAGAAAGCATTAATTGAAATAAACTACCGTACTGTTCAGGACATGATGTAAACTCAGAAACAAAGGACAATAGGAAACATTCCCAAGTGCAAACAAATGCAAAATAAATAAATTAGAGAAAGAAGATTTTAAGACACCAGATTACCATGAAGCTGTTGTGTGTGTCATATCTCTGCTTCCATTTTGGCCTGGGCCATACTTCAGTGATGTGTATTGTGTATCTTCTCTTCCTGCTTCATGGAAGAGTTGAGATTTTAGGAAGGGACTAATCAGCAGTGTAAGGTTTACGTGCTGGTGGAATTGAGAAGAGACTTTTGAGACAGGTTGCCCTGAATCTAAATTTCTACCTTGGGCTTCCCTGATGGCGCAGTGATTAAGAATCCTCCTGCCAATGCAAGGGACACAGGTTCGAGCCCTGGTCGGGGAAGATTCCACATGCCGCGGAGCAACTAAGCCCGTGCACCACAGCTACTGAGCCTGCGCTCTAGAGCCCACGAGCCACACTACTGAGCCCACGTGTCACAACTACTGAAGCCCGCGCGCCTAGAGCCCGTGCTCTGCAGCAAGAGAAGCCACCTCAATGAGAAGCCCACACACCACAACAAAGAGTAGTCCCCACTTGCTGCAACTAGAGAAAGCCCGTGTGCAGCAACAAAGACCCGATGCAGCCAGTAAATAAATAAATAAATTTATTTATTTTAAAAAAATAAAATCTTAAATTTCTACCTTGCCAGTGACTCACTGTGTGATAGTAAGCAAATTTTTCAACCTCTCTGAGTTTCCTCATCCATTAAAATAGAAATAATACTTTCCCTGAATTGCTGTGAGGATTCAGTAAAATAACATATGAATTTAACATAAAACACTTAGAAGATATTCTGCTGTAGTCATAGGACGATCAGTATAAAGAACAATGAGGGTAAAATATGGGGATTAAATAAAGAAAAAAGGAGCCATTGAATGAGTGTCTGATAAAGATACATTGTATTAATTGCAGTCAGCCCTCTGTATCCGTGGGTTCCACAACTAAGGATCTAACCAACAACAGATCAAAAATATTGGGGGAAAAAAATTATAGAAAGTTCCAAAAAACAAAACTTGTATTTGCCTTGTGCTGGCAACTATTTGCATAGTATTTACATTGTATTAGGTATTACAAGTAATTTAGAGATGATTTAAAGTATGGTTGGGGGGAGGACATGTGTAGGTTATATGCAAATTCTACACCATTTTATATAAGGGACTTGAGCATCCTCAGAATTTAGTATTGGTGGAGGGTCCTGGAACCAATCCCCTGTGAATACCCAGGGGTGACTGTGTTAATAATAGCATAGCATCAACGAACTCTTTTAATGAGGCTCTCATGGCAGCGTTAACTCAGTCATGTTGTATAACCTTATACATTTTAATTTACACATTTCATTTAATAAGCATATAAGTAGTAATAAGGCTAATTTAGATGCTTTTAAAATTAGACAGAAAATTAATGTAGCTTCTAGAACTTAGTTGAGTATATTGTGATTTTAAGATTTTTAAAAAATATATTTATTTATTTTATTTTTGGCTGTGTTGGGTCTTCGTTGCTGTGCACTGGCTTTCTCTAGTTGCAGCGAGCGGGGGCTACTCTTTGTCGCGGCGCGAAGGCTTCTCACTGCAGTGGCTTCTCTTGTTTCAGAGCACGGGCTCTAAGCGCATGGGTTTCAGTAGTTGAGGCTCAGTAGTTGTCGCTTGTGGGCTCTAAAGCGCAGGCTCAGTAGTTGTGGCTCACGGGCTTAGTTGCTCTGCGGCATGTGGAATCTTCCCGGAGCAGGGCTCGAACCCATGTCACCTGCATTGGCAGGTGGTTTCTTAACCACTGCACCAGGGAAGTCCTGATTTTAAGATTTTTAATCTCCAGTCATAAGCGTGACAATGCCAAAGCAAGATAATCATTTTTAAAATGTAGTTTAAAAAAAAAAAAGGTACTTTCTAGCATTAAAATATTGTTGCTTCTTGGTTTCTAAAATTACACCTGCACGGTACCTAGACCAAGTCTGGGTATTCATTTTTTTTAATTGTGATAAAATAAACATAACCTAAAATTATGACCATGTTCAGGTGTACAGTTCTGTGGCAATAAGTGCATTCACACTGTTCTCAAAGCATCACCACCATCCATCTCCAGAACTTTTTCATCTTTCCCATCCAAACTTTGTACCCATTAAACAACACCCTATTCTCCCCTCTTCCCAGCCCATGGGCAACCGCCATTCTACTTTCTGATTCTGTGAATTTGACTACTCTAGGTACCTCATATAAGACGAATCATACAATACTTGTCCTTTTGTGACTGGTTTATTTTCACTTATCATAATATCAGTGTTCATCCATGTTGTAGCAGTTATCAAAACTTCCTTCTTTTTTAAGGTTAAATAATAGCCCCTTGTATGTGTAGACCACATTTTGTTTATCCATTCATCTGTTGGACATCTGGGTTGCTTCCACCTTTTGACTATTGTGAATAATGCTGCTATGAACATGGATGTACAAATATTTCCAGTTCCTACATTCAATTATTCTGGAATTATACCCAGAAGTGGAATTGTTGGATCATATGATAATTCTGTGTTTACTTTTTGAGGGATCACCATAACATTTCCACAGCAGCTGCACCATTTTACATTCCCACCAAACAGTGCACAAGCTTTTCAATTTCCCCACATTCTCATCAATACTTGTTATTTTCATTTTTTTGATAATAGCCATTCTAATGGGTATGAAGTGGTATCTCATTTGGTTTTTATTTGCATTTCCATAGTGATTAATGATGTGGAACATCTTTTCATGTGCTTATTGGCCATTTATATATTTTCTTTGGAAAAATGTCTATTCAAGTCCTTGGTCCATTTTTTAAATAGATTTTTTGTTGTTGTTGGATTTTTAAAGTTCTTTATATATTGTGGATATAAATCCCTTCTCAGCTATTCATGTTTTGGTTTCATTTTATATGTATTTGGTTTTTTACTACATTATTTTAAAAACTATCATCACTCCACAAGTGACCAGGAAAAGTTGTTAATTATGTTCACAGTTGTTGGAGAGTCTCCTTATTTTGTTCATTTTTCAAACAGTGAAAGTATAAAAGAGAAAGTTTAAATCAGCATAATCCCAGAATTTTTTTTTGTTGACAATGTTAGGAAACCTTGGTTATGATTCAATCCTAAAGCTAGCCAATGCTTATGAAAATTCAGTCCATCTTCCTGAGTTCAGAGAGAACAAGGCATAAATACGACAGAGAAGAACACATCTCCCAATAAATACCATCTCTCTCAAAAAGATGATTATAAATTTAGGAAATATGCAGACAGGAGGTTTGAATCTACTGTTTAAGTATAATATAAATAAGAGGCATTAAGTACTTTTTAAATGTAAAAGTCCCTGGTATCATTGCATAGTTGTAAATAAGTTCTGTAAAGTCATAAGGAGATATAGGAAGGAAATAGTATGTCAAGACTTCAAAAGGAAGGTGATCCTTTGATAGGAGTAAATACAGGCCAAATCATAAAATAGTAACTCCTACTAAAACATATGTTCTGTGTGGGCAGGGATACTTATTTTATTCACTCTTGTCTCTGAAGTACCTAGAACAGTACCTAGCACTTCATAGCAGGCGATCAATAAATATTTGTTGAATGAATGAATATACAGTAAAAAAAATGTTGGTGCACAAGGCAGAGTGAGATTGAGAGAGAAAAAACTACTGAGAAGGACCCAAGGAGAAAAAAATCACAAGCAAAATTAGAAGATACTTTAAACCGAATGAAAGTTAAGCATGTCTTACTCAATATTTTATAATAACCTACACTATTGGTGGGAATGTAAATTGCTGCAGCCACTATGGAGAGCAGTATGGAGGTTCCTCAAAAGACTGAAAATAGAGTTACCATATGATCCAGCAATCCCACTCTTGGGCATATATCCCAACAAAACTATAATTCAAAAAGATACACGCACCCCTATGTTCATATCAGCACTATTTACAATAGCCAAGACATGGAAACAACCTAAATGTCCATCGACAGATGAATGGATAAAGAAGATGTGTTATATATATATACAATGAATACTACTCAGCCATAAAAAGAATGAAATAATGCCATTTGCAGCAACATGGATGGACCTAGAGATTATCATACTAAGTGAAGTAAGTCAGAAAAAGAAAGATGAATATCATATGACACTCTTATATGTGGCATCTAAAAATTGATACAAATGAACTTATATTTACAAAACAGAGATAGACTCACAGACATAGAAGACAAACTTATGGTTATTAAAGCAGGTAGTGGGAGGGTGGGGAGATAAATTAGGAGTTTGGGAGTAACATATACACACTTATATATAAAATAGATAAACAACAAGGTCCTACTGTATAGCATGGGGAACTATACTCAATATCTTGTAATAACCTATAATGAAAAAAAATCTGAAAATGAATATATACATGTATAACTGAATCACATTGCTGTACACTTGAAACTAACTCAGTGTAAATTAACTATACCTTAATAAAAAATAAAGAAAAAGAAAAGAAGAAAGGAAAAAAAGAAAAGGTACAAAATCCTTTCAACAACGAAAACCAGTCCAGGACCTGAACATAGATGTGAGTGGCAGTACTACCTACAATAATGCAGGGCGACATTTCTACTTAGGGCCAACCAAAAGAGGTTAGAGTAACAACACCTGCATCTGGGCCTCCCCAGAGGTCACTCCT
The DNA here is from genome assembly GCF_003676395.1 of Aethalodelphis obliquidens. NCBI lineage: Eukaryota > Metazoa > Chordata > Mammalia > Artiodactyla > Delphinidae > Aethalodelphis > Aethalodelphis obliquidens. The sequence continues at coordinate 17,379,317 of NW_020837949.1, forward strand.
GCAACAGGCCTTCTTGGCCTTCTTGACCTCTAACTCGTCTCAGCATTTATCACCCCTACCCCTAAACTGCTCACTGGTGGGTGACCTAATGGAGCTCTGGGAAGCATTTCCCTTTTTGCTGTTCTGGTAGGAAACTTGGATCAGTAGCGAGAGGAAAAATCTCCAGGGAGAAACCTCACTTGCAGGGGCTGCTGCTGGCCTCTTGGCTCCTGGGTGTTTCAGATCATGACTCTAATTTGCAGAGTCCTCATTTCATCCGCAACCCGATCAGTCCTGGACCTCCACTGGAGGTGGAACTGCGTCCTTATAGCTAACCTTAATTTGCTGAATCTGAAATATGGAGCTGAGTAGCACAGTCAAACTTTAGGGCATAGGCCGTTAGCTGCACAGGTGACTCATTCTCTCATTCTGTCCTACCCAGAGTGAGAAAGACCACTGCTGCTCAACAGGGTAAAGGCAAGGTGAGGTTGAGGGCGGAGGCAGTTCAAGCAAGGTGCTACCCATCAGCTAGGGCCTGAGCAGAGACGGGGGTGGGGGGGAACTGCGGCAAGGGAAGGCCCCCAGCAGGGTTTGGAGGATAATGGGAGACAGAGCCTGGGGCCATTGCCAGGAAATTTGAAAGCCAGGAAGTTGTTGCAGAGGGCAGCTGGCAGCCTAACCCTGAATCTAGAGGTGCTACTGATGCATCATCCCAAACTGGACTATCACAGTGTGATGCCAACTAGCATTAAGATGATTTGACTCTGATTTTGAAATTGCAAGCTGTCACACATTAGTAGATCTTGAAATCAATTTATTGGGCCTATGCCTCAATATTTTTTTACTGAAAAAAGATAGAATACAGCAAAGTATCAGTGTCTCATGAGTAATAAGGGTATGTTCTGATTTGTAAAAATTTTGTTTCAGCTCTATTTTGTGTGGTGTAAACTAGGTCTCCATGTAAAATGTACTTCCGACTAGGGGTCATGCCAACAAAGTTTGCTAGCAATGGCTAATTCCCCTCGCTCTGATTTTTTGCAATCCCATCAAATAATCTATTGACTTGAATTTAGCTACCCATGTAAAAAGATGACATTAATCAATAAACACAAGAATTCAGTTGCCTGACTGTTTTATTTTTCATTGTGAATTAATAAATGGCATTTTGATTCTACTATTATCACTCTCTTGTGAATTTTTCTAGCATGAGTCAACTCCTTACTGCCCACATTCCACTGCATAACTAATAAAACAGATTTCTAAGTCAACCAATGCGAGGACCCTGTATCAGAACAGGGTTATTTCAAAGCAATCACATCCTTACTGATCTTTTCCCTGCCCTCTGACCTGCCTCCCATCTATCTTCCACCCAGCAGCCAGGGTGATTTTTTAAAACATAAATCCAGTCATTGCAGCCCCTGCTTAGAACTTTTAAAGGTGTTTAACTGCATTAAGTTGAACCAAGTGAAATAGAAATCTAGCAGGACTCTGTGGGGCTCCTGGACTCAGAAGCCTTTCTGTGTCCCCTGTTACTTGTTTATAGGGAATAGAATCCAGCCTCCATGACCTTCCCGGAGTCCCAAAGGGCAGATTGGAAGGGTTGCTAATCAGAGAATGGAGGGGATGCAGAGACACAGGAGGAGCAGCCAGAAACAATAGTGCAGCCTTGGGACAGGGTCCTGGTTCAGCCTCAAGGGATACACATAACAACATCTTTGAGCTCTTTACAGGACTAAAATCCCCAACAAATAGAAGATGTTATTATTCTTCATTCCAGAAGAAGACCACCTGAGGCCAGATTAAAGGAGTGCAGGCCCTGCACACACCCTAATCTTTATCAGCAATCCCGCCCTTGAACCATTGCTGTAAAACCCCTCACCAAATCTTCCCGGGTTGGGACACACAGTTTTGAGGGGCACGAGCCTGCTGTGTCCCCCTTTGCCTGACAAAGTAATAAAGCTATTCTTTTCTACTTCATCCAAAACTCTGTCTCCAAGATTCAGTAGGCACCAGTGCACAGAGGCTATGTTTTCAGCATCAAAATCACTGGTCAAAAGTGAAAATCAACAATTTTATGTTGATCAATCTAATAAAAATAAAACAGAGGGCTTCCCTGGTGGCACAGTGGTTGAGAGTCCGCCTGCCGATGCAGGGGACACGGGTTCGTGCCCCGGTTTGGGAAGATTCCACATGCCGTGGAGCGGCTGGGCCTGTGAGCCATGGCCGCTGAGTCTGTGCGTCCGGAGCTTGCGCTCCGCAACGGGAGAGGCCACAATAGTGAGAGGTGCGCATACCACAAAAAAACCCCAAAAACCAAAAAACAGAAACTCCTCGCCTATAAGGACTTGTATGATCTGGATCCAACCTTGTCTCTTTGTTTTACGCATGTTCGTATCTTCATCATGCGATGGTTTTCCTTTTTTTTTTTTTCTTTTGACAACCCACAATAAGAAATACATTTACATCATCATCCAGGATCCACATGTATATAAGAAAATGTAATGTGCTTCTGGCCTTGACTGCAACATTACTTCCTAAGAGAAGTTTTCTTTAACCAACTTATGTAAATGGATCCCACCCCATCCTTGATTCTCTATCATTGCATCCTATTAATTTTGTATAGTACTTAGCATAATCTGAAGTTCCACATTTACTTACTTACTTGTGAGAAAAAGTAGCCCCCTGATATCCAGGAGCTGGCCAGATATAATCACTTAGGCCTTGGTGTTGCTGTGAGTTGGCCCAGTGCTCATAACTAGGTCTTGATGTTTTCCCACTGAATATAAACAATGTCACACAATATCAACAGCAGATAAAGGCACTCTGTGACCATGATGAATCAAGACCAAAATAAGACCACTCTGTAATCACATCTGAATAGGAGAGAAAATGATAACATTTTCCAAGCTATAAAATGCCAAATATCCTCCCTCCAGCTAATGTGAGTGACTGTCACTTCTTTCCCAGCTACAGTTTTAGCCTTACTCCAGTCTGCCCTCCCTATAGATAAGATAGAATGATATGATGAATCGTAGAATTATTCCTGCTTCCTGAAAGCACACAAGCCAGACCAAACCTCTGTTTCCTTGAACCCTCCCCCAAATTACCCAAACAAAATCCAAATCTTTTAAGTCCTTTCTAAAACCTTCTTACTGAAATGCCCCTCGTTTCCCCATGGTGTTATTAACTCATTTGCAACAATGAGTTAATAAACTCAGCTTGTTCAGCGATACCTGTGTTCCTGGTATATTATTCACCAATATATTCCCTGGGCTTTTCACAGTGCCTGGTACTTATGAGGTGCTTAATAAATATCTTAAATAAATAAATAAATGAGAATAATTTGTTAGTTTCCACCTTCCTGGGCAGAGGTGGGGGACCTGTCTGGGTGACTGGCTGACCTTCCCAGGACACTGTTCTGCATTGCTGTGTGACTTCATAGCTGTTAGCTTTTGTTAAACTATTGGTGCTCTCTTCTCTGATCCTCTCTCCTACAAGACAGAGGGGTTTTCAATTCTTTTAAACATGTTCAAACCAAATTCTTCCACGATCTTGGCTTTCTGAGTTCTCAGTGCTTAAATATTCCCTGGATGGCAACAGGCAAAGCCCAGCTCTCACCTCTGGGTCTGCAGAGTGGTCCACTGCAATGCTCTTTCCAGGCAAGAATTTCTTTGACAAACCTCTCCTGACTCCCTCACTCACCCAACCTGGCTTCTAGTATAATAGTTTATCTCTGTGTTGAGGTTCACTGTTATGCATCCATAATTTTAAATTATTTTTTTCTGATTATAACAATAACACATGCTCATCACTGAGCATTTAGAAAACACAAACTAGTTCAAGGAATAAAAACTGGAATTAGCTGTAATCCCATCGTTAGAGATCTTGCTTTAATTCCAGCTGGACATATTGATATTAATATAAATTATTAATACTATGTATTTACATTGTTTCTTATGTGTAGTTTTTTTTTGGGGCCGAGCAGGATCCTAGTTCCCCAACCAGGGATCAAACCCAGGCCCCCTGCAATGGGAGTGTAGAGTCCTTAACCACTGAACTGCCAGGGAAGTCCCTCTTATGTTCTTTATCATTAAATATTCTTCGAAATCACCATTTTCAACTTTGTCATTCTGCTCAGAGAACATTTATGTACTAAGAATTCAAAAGCCAGTGTATTAATCCAGTGCATGGATATACAGTCCTAAATTTATGTAGCTGAGCTTCTAATACTGAATATTTAGATTTCTTCTAATTTTTCATTGTTATAAATACTTTGATGAATATCTTTATGTATGAATCTTTGTCCATATTCTTTAGAAAGGTTTCCTAGCAGTAACATTATTAGTTTAACATGCATGAATTCTTTAATGCTCTCAATAGATATTGCAAAATTGTTTTAAAGAATTTACTTTCCTTCCATAGAATGAACCTGATTCTCCAACCTTCACCCACACTAAGTATTATAACTTTTAAATATATGTTATTAGGTAGTTTTTTTTTAAGTGATATCTAATTTTAACTTGCATTTTTTATTGCTGGTCAAGTTCGGTAATTTGTTGAAATATATTTCTTTAGGAATTCAAATACTCTCCCTACCTTATGTTTAAAAACATAATTAAATAAATCATAATACCTTAAAAATAATGTCAGCTAGTCATTTTCTCACATAACCTATTTATTATAGGACCCCCGTAAATATGAAACAAAAAGGAAACAAGTCTGATACTGAGATAATATTTTAAATCAAAACTGTGGTGGAAAAGTCAGGATATGCAGTTGCCATATTTATATTCCATGTTGAATTCAGAATTATTGGTGGGGGAAGAAATTGCCAGGTCGTAATTTCAAGGGATGAGGATTTAGAAAAAGATTTCTATAAAATTTGCATATTTATTATGTGCTACTGGGTTAAGCTATGACTAAGATTAGAGACATGAGGGAAGAGAAGGAAGTGTATTCCAGACAGAAATACAACTCTGCCAAAGGTTCAAAAATACCCAGACATTTCCCCAGTGGTGTTTTGCAATTCTTCATATTTGCATTTTTCTCATTACAAAGACCCTAGCCTGCAGCCAGAGCTATTTTACCCCCTCAAAATTCTCTGAACAAAACTGCCTGGATCCAGATCTCTATTTTTACCCTCCCATGAAACTGTTTTTGAATAAATCACTTGATCTAAGTGTGTGAAATACGCTCTGAGCTCTGAATAGCGTCAATTATATTACACTCTATTCAGGTAAATTCAATCCAACAAATATTTATTGAGAACCCACCATGAAAAACAAACAAAAAAAGAGATCTGTTGGAATAACAGATATATCAACACATAACTTCAATACACCATGACTCTCTATGTGATAGAGATGGAAATAAAGGACCATAGAAATACAGATAAGGGACAGAAAGAAAAACTCCTCTTACTTCTTTTCCTTTTGTTGAATGGGTGGTTCAAAGGTTTTTCAGGAAGTAAAGGAGAGAGAGAAGAAAGAGAACGGGGTAAAAAAGAAGAAAACAATTTTAGTTTCTTTCCCATACCCACAAACCTACCCCTCTCGCAATTTAAACCCTAGTTAGGCCTCTGAGATTGATCTGGAATTGACATAAGTAGCCAAAGCTTTGGGGCAGATGGCTGAGGATTTATTGGGCAACATGAATCGGCCACAGGAGTGACCAGCTATGTGGAAAACTACATCAGATATTCTAAGAGGTATATTCATGTGGTTGTATTTCTAATTTTCTTACCACTTGGTTGAGATATGATTCATATGTAAAAAGCTGTACATATTTAATGTATACAACTTGATGAGTTTGGGTTAAGTATATACCTGTGAAACCACCACCATCAAAGCCATAAATATATCCCACATTTTCCTCCCACCTCCCTCATTAGTATTATTATTGTTATTTGTGTGTCTATGTGTGTATGTGATAAGAACACTCAAGGATTATCCTCTTAGAAAAATACGGAGCTGGAGGAATCAGGCTCCCAGACTTCAGACTATACTACAAAGTTACAGTAATCAAGACAATATGGTACTGGCACAAAAACAGAAATATAGATCAATGAAACAGGATAGAAAGCCCAGAGGGAAACCCACACACCTATGGTCAACTAATCTATGACAAAGGAGACAAGGATATACAATGGCGAAAAGAGAGTCTCTTCAATAAGTGGTGCTGGAAAAACTGGACAGCTACATGTAAAAGAATGAAATTAGAACACTCCCTAACACCATGCACAAAAATAAACTCAAAATGGATTAGAGACCTAAACGTAAGACCAGACACTATAAAACTCTTAGAGGAAAACATAGGAAGAACACTCTTTGACATAAATCACAGCAAGGTCTTTTTTGATCCACCTCCTAGAGTAATGGAAATAAAACCAAAAATAAACAAATGGGACCTAATGAAACTTCAAAGCTTTTGCACAGCAAAGGAAACCATAAACAAGATGAAAAGACAACCCTCAGCATGGGAGAAAATATTTGCAAACAAATCAACGAACAAAGAATTAATCTCCAAAATATATAAACAGCTCATGCAGCTCAATATTAAAAAAAACAAACAACACAATCCAAAAATGGGCAGAAAACCTAAATAGACATTTCTCCAAAGAAGACAGACAGATGGCCAAGGAGCACATGAAAAGCTGCTCAACATCACTAATTATTAGAAAAATGCAAATCAAAACTACAGTGAGGGGCTTCCCTGGTGGCGCAGTGGTTGAGAGTCCGCCTGCCGATGTAGGGGACACGAGTTCGTGCCCCAGTCCGGGAGGATCCCACATGCCGCGGAGCGGCTGGACCCGTGAGCCATGGCCACTGAGCCTGCGCGTCCGGAGCCTGTGCTCCGCAACGGGAGAGGCCACAACAGTGAGAGGCCAGCGTACCGCAAAAAAAAAAAAAAAAAAAAAAAAAACAAACCACAGTGAGGTGCCACTTCACAACAGTTAGAATGGGCATCATCAGAAAATCTACAAACAACAAATGCTGGAGAGGGTGTGGAGAAAAGGGAACTGTTGCACTGTTGGTGGGAATGTAAATTGACACAGCCACTATGGAGAACAGTATGGAGGTTCCTTAAAAAACTAAGAATAGAATTACCATATGACCCAGCAATCCCACTACTGGGCATATACCCTGAGAAAACCCTAATTCAAAAAGACACATGCACCCCAATGTTCATTGCAGCACCTTTTACAATAGGCAGGTCATGGAAGCAACCTAAATGCCCATGGACAGACGAATGGATAAAGAAGGTGTGGTACATATATACAACGGAATATTACTCAGCCATAAAAAGGAATGAAATTGGGTCATTTGTAGAGACGTGGATGAATCTAGAGACTGTCATACACAGTGAAGTAAGTCAGAAAGAGAAAAACAAATATTGTATATTAATGCATATATGTGGAACCTAGAAAAATGGTGCAGATGAACCGGTTTGCAGGGCAGCAATTGAGACACAGATGTAGAGAACAAACGTATGGACACCAAGGGGGGAATGCAGCGGGGGTGGTGGTGGTGATGGGATGAATTGGGAGATTGGGATTGACATATATACACTAATATGTATAAAATAGGTAACTAATAAGAACCTGCTGTATAAAAAATAAACAAAATAAAATTCAAAAATTAAAAAAAAAAAGAATTACCCTCTTAGCAAATTTTAACTAATCAGTAGTTACCTATAGGCACTATTCTGTATAGCAGATCTCCAGAACTTAATTATCTCACATAATTGAAACTTCGTACCCTTCAACCATTACCTCCTCATCCCCCTGTCCCCCCAGCTCCCGGCAATCACTTCTACTCTCTGCTTCTATGAGCTTGACTATTTTAGATTCTACATATAAGGGAGATCAGCTGTATTTCTAATTGAATGGATCTTTACAGGTTACAAAGTCCTCTTTCCTTCCTATGTATTCTCATCTGTCCTCGTAACAACTCGGTAAATGAGGAGGTTTTTTTTAAAATTTATTTTATTTATTTATTTATTTTTGGCTGTGTTGGGTCTTTGTTGCTGCGCGTGAGCTTTCTCTAGTTGCGGTGAGTGGGGGCTACTCTTCGTTGCAGTGCGCGGGCTTCTCATTGCAGTGGCTTCTCTCATTGCAGAGCACGGGCTCTAGGCGCGTGGGCTTCAGTAGTTGCCGCATGTGGGCTCAGTAGTTGTGGCGCACGGGCTTAGTTGCTCTGCAGCATGTGGGATCTTCCCTGATCAGGGCTCAAACCCATGTCCCCTGCATTGGCAGGCAGATTCTCAATCACTGCGCCATCAGGGAAGCCCAAATGAGGAGTTATTATTCTCCAGTTTTACAGATGAGTAAACTGAAGATCAGACAAATTAGGTGACTTGCCCAAGACCAGAAAGTCTTGCCATCCAGAAAGTGGCACAGCCAGGCATGAAACCTAAGTCTTCTGACTGCAAGTTGAGTGCTCTTTCGAGAAGCGGAAAGCCAAAATACATTAGAAGGCATGCTGGTATTATCCATGCATGCAATGGCTCCAGCTTCTAGCATTTTAAAGATCCCTTTTAAAACCTGTACTAAAAGCTGGACTTCAAGGACTTCCCTGGTAGTCCAGTGGTTAAGACTTTGCTTTCCAATGCAGCAGGTGCGGGTTCGATCCCTGGCTGGGGAGCTGAGATCCCACATGCCTCAGGCAAAAAAAAAAAAAAAAGAAACTAACAAATGTAAAACAGAAGTAAAATTGTAACAAATTCAATAAAGACTTTAAAAATGGTCCACATCAAAAAAAAAAAAAAAAAGAAAAACTTAAAAAAAAAAAGCTAGACTTCAAAGGGGAGGAAGTAAGGAGGAAGTTTTTAGTTATACCACGGATTTAGGCAAAAGATGCAGGAAAAACATAACGCTCTAAAATGCTCTAAAATTTTCACCTGTCTCATAAAAGGAGAGGTAAAGCTGAAGAAGAGAGCTAGATAAGATCAACTACAACAGAGACTTCCCTGGTGGCACAGTAGTTAAGAATCTGCCTGCCACTGCGGGAGACACAGGCTCGAGCCCTGGTCCAGGAAGATCCCACATGCCACAGAGCAACTAAGCCCATGCTCTGCAATACGAGGAGCCACTGCAATGAGAAGCCTGCCCGCAACTAGAGAAAAGAAAGCCCACACGCAGCAAGAAAGACCCAACGCAGCCAAAAATAAAGAAATGTATATTTTTTAAAAAAAGATAATACGACAGTATTATCATATTATCATCCTACTTTCAATTATTACTTATTATTAAGTAATAATACTAATACTCAAGTAATACTCATTATTAAGACACTTAAAATGTACTTACAATATTCCAGGTACTGTTTAAGTATCTTAGATGTGTAAACTCATTGAATCTGCACTACAACTCTAAGAGGCAGGTACAATTATGATTCCCATTTTGTAGATGAGGAACCTGAGGTACAGAGAGGTTAAGTAAGTTGCTCAAGGGCACATAAGCAGTAAGCGACAGAGATCCATGATACAGACCAAGAAAGCTGGGCTTCTCAGGGCCACTTAACCACTATACTGTACTGCCCCTCTGGTGCCTGCAAAGCTCCTCCCAAGAACAGCCAGACTTCCATTTGACATAGGCTAGGGATGTTCCTCCACACTGTGCTCCCATAATGCCTTATACATTCCTGGTCAAAATACTCCTCACATTTTCTGTTATGACGAGTTTAATTGTGTCTTTCTCCGTCGTCTTAAAGTTAAGGCGGCAGATTCTGTGACTCTCTTATTAACCACTGTAACCCAAGCATCAGACTCAGTGCCTGGACCATAGTAGTTGCTCAATGCATATTTGTTAAACTATTAAGTTAAATTAATCTAACAAGCACTTCTATAATGTTTACTATGGGCCAGGCACTGTTCAAAGAGCAAATATTAAACACCCTATGAAGCACTATGTACTATTTTACAGATAAGGAAACTGAGGCACAGAGAAGTTGAATGATTGGAACAAGGTCACACACTAGTAATAAGTAACAAAGTCAAGATTAAAAGTCAGGCAGTCTGACTCCAGAGTCCACATTACTACTAAACTGAATAAATACATAAATGAATGAATGAAACATCTATCTGTATGCACTATGTAATCTGGGACTGCTGTTCCTTAGGCTTTTGTGGTCAATTAGCTTTCCTAGTGGCTTCTTGATGGCTCACACTTATTTTTCACTGGCCTCCCCCAGTGGAAAGATGATGAACATTACAATTGCAACTTGGCTGAGTAAAGTACCAGATATTTCTGTCTCAGTTACGCTGCTTTTTATTTAGTCTCTACAAATGTCCCAAGGTGGAAATAGTTGTCTAAATTTTTGGAAAAGAACGAAAGGACTGGATTTTCATAGCATTGCTAGATGTCAGTAGAGTGCCAAATGGGAAAAAAAGGCTAAAGGAATGATTTTATTTCCAAACATGCAGCATTATTTTGCTGAAATCCCTCAGGTCCCAAGTAAATTTTGTGATAAAATGTTGAAACAAAATTAAATATACATATTTAAAATATTCAAACAAACTTCTATGACATTTTCTGCAGTTTATTACTTACTTGATTTGTCCTACAAAAGCTTGTGCCATGAAAATAGGATCCGGGTTTCTTAGAAATTATTTAATACCTACTGGAATATTGAGAGGAATAAAAGGCATAGTTTGGAAGTAAATGTGCCTTAACATAAAAAAGTTTTTTTTAATTCTTGAGTCTCTTTACTGGTATTTCAAGGACTTGGAATGAGAAAATCACACAGAACTGTGTTCTCAGTGATGGAGCAAGAGTTATTATAGTCAAGTTTATATTTTCTCCCACTTTATTCTCATCAGAATATGAAACCTGTTTGCAGCATATGGGCCACTTCAGTGTGTAGCACTGGCCCTGGTATCCCCACAGGTGTTCAATAAATACTTGTTGAAGAGAGAGTAACATAGAAGGTTAGATATCCAACTCCTGTGTTCTAGAATGGCTCTTCCAAAATGCAGATCAGCTTCTCCAAAGAGATAAAAGTGAAACCCCAAATCCTGTTTTCCCCAAAGTTTTTGTGGCAATCAAACCCAAATGAGAAATCAGAAACCATGAACCCAAAGTCTTTAAATGGCGTTGTTTCTCAAGGTCTTTCAGATGAATCATAAATTATTATGGTTTTTGTCTCTGTGTCTGAATTTTCCCCCAAGTAGAAATAATTTATTTTATTTTGGTACCACATTGAGCATGAAATGAAAAGAATCTCTCCCTCTCACCTCTTTCCCCGGGCAACAGATTCCTTCTCCAGAGGGAATTACTATTACTAGTTTTTTATATATCCTTCTGAAGACATTCTTTGCACATACATAAAATGTTTTTTCACAAATGATAATATACCATACACATACTTCTTGTCTCTCTTTTTCACATACCAGGACGTGATGGACATGGCTCCACACCAGCACATATGGATCTATATCATTCTTTACATGAACTACACAGAGTTCCACTATATGAATATACTATAATTTCTTTAGCCAGTCAACTATCATTGGACATTTAGAATTTTTATAAGCAATTACCAGCTATTATAAACAATACTGAGAAGAATGTACCTAAACATACAGACCACAGGTATTTCAGAGGGAAAATAATATTAGGTAAACACAGGAAAAAAAGGCTCTTTGAAATCCTTTTAGGGGTACTTATTTTCAAATTTTTAAAAGAAGGAAAAAAATTTAAATCTCTAGTAATTTAGTAGGACAATGAAGTATAATAGAAATTAGAGGTTTGTAACATGCAGAAGAAAACTGGGTTTTTTTGGAATGAATGTCCTCTTTATGAATAGGTTGGTTTAAGAGTTAAGTGAAGGTCTTCCCTGGTGGTGCAGTGGTTGAGAGTCCGCCTGCCGATGCAGGGGACACGGGTTCGTGCCCCGGTCCGGGAAGATCCCACATGCCGCGGAGCGGCTGGGCCCGTGAGCCATGGCCGCTGAGCCTGCGCGTCCAGAGCCTGTGCTCTGCAACGGGAGAAGCCACAACAGTGAGAGGCCCGCGTACCGCAAAAAAAAAAAAAAAAGAGTTAAGTGAAGTGTTTGGATAGCAGCACAAGACGGTTGAAGAGAAACAACTTTAGCTACATGTGTGCAGATTTTTCCATTGTACAAAAGCCTTAAAGCTGGAAAAGGTATAAAACATGGGGCTACAAGTTTGAAATGATTAAGCCTGGGAGAAGGGTCTTAGTCATGAAAACAAAGTAGAATGAACAGGTTCAAATAGTTTTGCAGAGAAGCATGGCAAAGGGAAAGGCAGAGAACAAGAGCAAGAGAGTTATAATGGAACTAAGGGCAAGTCTTGAGTTGAAAAGAAAGGCCAACTATCCAGAGGATGGCTATACAATGATCAGTCCAAATAGGGTCAGCATGAAATCCATGGAAGCCTCTTTGCCAAAGTGATTTTGCATCTCCATGACCGATCCTGATTCTTTCAACTTGGAGGAGTATCAGCCAGGGGAAGCCAGGGGCAACAAAGCAAAAATACCAATCAACATGCCACCAAGTTTTGCCTGAGTATCTGGACAGCTAAAGACCATGCATGTGACCTAGGGTCTGCAATTAGATGCTCTTTCTAGGACTCTGAGTGATGCAAGGAGGAAGGGTTAGTCAGATTTGCTTGTGGCAGTATGCAACGGAGGCAACAGAACAATGGTGATGGACACGATGCCCGTGACATTTGTGCTCTTAACCAGACTGCTTCAGCTGCCAGCCCCCTGGTTCCTGCCTGTTTTCTGTATTTCCAAGCCAGCTGAGTGAGTCATCCAATGTCCTTCTAATACATTTATTTTCCACTTTTGTTAGCCAGGACCCATCACTGTTCTTTGTCTTCAAGAACCCCAACTGATACAGTGAACGTGAAGTGATCGGGGCCAGCCTCTGAAAGAAATAAGGACAAGGACAGAGATCCCAAGAACTGGGTCCTAAAAGGGAAAACCTCTGACACTGGCCTATAGACTTGGTCTCAACATGCAAGGCCAGAAAAGTAAAAAGCAGGGCAAAGGTACATAAGGGCTGCACTGGTCTCTGGGGATTAGATAACGCTCCTTCCTTCCGATGAGGTTATTAAGACTATTGGAGGATAAATGTCTGAATGCTCTTCTCTCCAGCAAATGGCAGCTGGTTGCATGCAGGAGAGGGGAAGGGCAGAGAGTGAAGAGGAAATTGATGAAGATATCCAGGGTAAAACTGCAGATTCCAAATCCAATTGTTCAAGGGGAGCTTGGTGGAAGGCGGCAAAGGATCTATAACTTGGAAACAGTAAGACGCTGTGAGGAGGCTGAGTGATTCTTTGTGAAACTAGTACAGAGGGAGTTGAGCCCTTGAACTCATTTGCTTTTCTTGCTGCCATATCCTCAGTGGTGCCTGGTACATTGTAGGTCCTCAATAAGTATTTGTTGAATGAATGAAAGAATCGTTAAAATTGGACACCCACCGTTAGTTGGTGCTTCATCAGGGCACCTCATGTAGGTAGGATGGGATAATATGTGTGGTTTCAATCTAGACCTGTCTGATTCCAAAGTCCAAATTCTTAATCATTGGTATATATTATTTACTTGGACTCCAGCAGCAGTAATTGCTCAGGGTTTTGCCACCTGCCAAGCCACGTGAAGGCTCCCATCATGGCTACTAGTGCTCACCAAGCTGTCACTTGCCGTAGTTGCCATCGCCTCCCTCTCTGAGCATCATCATGGAAGATATGCTGGATTTTTCAAGGTGCCAAAGCTCTTCTGCATTCTGGGCAAATGTGCTTTGGATGTCATACTTTATGAATGAGTATTAATGACATGATATGCTCGTATATCAATGTCTCACAGAGATTTTAGGGACACTGCTCTTTCAGAGTTGACTCAGCTCACACTTCCTCCTCTCCCTGGTACATACACCTGCACTTGGGTGCCCACATTACTCAGATATGAGTTTATGGAGGGGGCTGAACTGGGACACAAATCTGAGTAACACACATGAGTCAGTATCATCCCCTGTTCCTCCAATGACTAAGGTTCTGTTACAATCCTGTATACCAGGTTCTCCCCTGGAGACTCATGTCTCTCAGGAGATTTTGGGGATCTTCTACAGGTGGAATTCTGGTGGCCATCCCTCGGTCTCCCAGAGGCCTCATACTTGTATGAACCCTAGCAGTAGATACAAACGAGATTCTCCTTGGGGTCCTTCTTGGACAAAATTAGCAGTTTCAATCACATATAATAAATTCTCTTTAAACTTCCATGCAATAAAATCAATAAGATGAAAAAAATTTTAAATCAAGTTTCCATTTTATATGAAAATATGTAAAAAGCAAAATGATAGTTATAGAAAGCAGGTCTGCAGTTGTTCGAGAATTGCATAGGAGGAGAGGATTGACTGCAAAGGGGTAAGAGGAAACCTATTAGGGTGAGGGCACTGTCCTATATCATGATCCTGCTGGGGGTTATATGATTGTATACCTGTTGTATGAGTTTAGAGTCCTTCAGAAGCGGACCCAGAGGTAAGAGCTTGGGTGAAATTAGTCATGTGGGAGATGGTTCCAGGAAGTGCAGAAGTACAGGAGAAGTATGGAAAGTAAGAGAGGAAAGAGAGAAAAAGTGCACATTAATGATCAGTTTACCGTAGTGGGCAATTGGTGCTCAATCCTGCTTTGTTTTGACTTGAGGTATATTCCATAATCTCTCAGTGTTTCTTAGACATTTTAATTTAAACATTACCTTTAGGATTAATTTAATTAATGTTAGTTTCCTCCAGCAGATTTTTGTTTTCTTCTACCAAGTACCTGATGGTACGAGAAGTCAAGGGCAAGACTGTGTTACTGAGATGACCCACTGAAGGGTACCTACCCTTACTTTTTGAAGTAGGGCATTTCAGGGCCCCAGCCAAGGGCAGAGAGTCTCCACCTTCAGATGTGTTGAATTCCAACCCCTGTTCCTTAAACCCCAGGTGTCCATGAAGCTACTCCACTTTTCAGCTGTTCCCCTCAGATTAGCAAATGGCACCAGGGTAAAATCAGTAGCTCTTTAGCATATTTAACAAGAGGGGGATCTTTTTTCAAAAATTTATTTAATTAATTTTTTTGGCTGCATCAGGTCTTAGTTACAGCACGCGGGGTCTTTGTGGAGGCATGTGGGATCTTTCGTTGCGGTGTGTTGTGTGGGTCTTCTCTAGTTGTGGCACATGGGCTCCAGGGCGCATGGGCTCTGTAGTTTGCGGCACGTGGGCTCTCTCATTGAGGCGCATGGGCTCAGTAGTTGTGGCTCGTGGGCTTAGTTGACCCACGGCATGTGGGATCTTAGTTCCCCGACCAGGGATTGAACCCGCATCCCCTGCATTGGAAGGTGGATTCTTTACCCCTGGACCACCAGTTATGTCTTTGATGCTTTTTAGTAAATGCTTCTGGTATTTATCCAACTTTTTTTCAGTTGCCTTTAGTGAAGGGATAAAGGGACTCATATCTAATGAGGCCCCAAAAGCCAGGAAGTGGAGTGAAGAGAGGCAAATCTGGACGGTCCTAGAGGTTCATTCCTGTCCCTCTTTCAGTATTGTGGTAGATTAGATTACTGTTCAGCAAATATTCATTCCACCCAATAAGAGGAGTCTACTTCCCAGCCCTTTTTTGTTTTGTTTTTAGCAGAGCAGCATGTAGGATCTTAGTTCCCAGACCAGGGATCCAACTTGCACCCCCTGTATTGGAAGGGAGGAGTCTTAACCACTGGACTGCCAGGGAAGTCCCTTTCCCAGCTCTTTTGATGTTGAACTTGGCTGTGTGACTTGCTTTGACTACCGAGATGTTGCCAAATGTGTTTGCACATTTGGACTTGCCCTCCTGCATCTATCTCTCCAATTGCCATGAGACCTTTCCTCAGGAAGCTGCTGCCCCTTCAGCCTGGGCCCCAGAATGAACACACATGAAAGCAGTCCTGAGCCCAGCCTACAGAAGAGCCAACCCCAAGTGGACTTGCAGCTGAAAGCAGAGCCACCCAGATGAGCTCAGTTTAGATACATTGACCCCAAGCTGACCTATAGTTGTATGAGAGAAAACAAATGATAAGTCTTTTAAGTCACTGCATTTGTGGGTGGGGTTTGTTACACAGCACTTTTGCTGCAATAGATAATCATACAGGTAGCCTAACACGAAGCTGGCTCAGCAGATGCAAGTTATCGCAACAGATTAAAAAAAAGGCTATTATCGGAATCTGAGCTCCAGAAACTTTACTTTTCTAACAGGTCATTCCCCAACCAGGAGGTTCTCATTGTTACATAATTGCCTAGATGTCCCCCATTTCCCATTTTGTATAAGTAGTTAAAACATCAGAGGAGTGTGGTCCATCACCTGGAAAACTCCTTTTCGGGGTATACCCACTCTATTTATGCCAGGCTTAAGCATGTGCCTGTGCGGGATAATGAGGAATAATGCTCGTGCTGCATCTCCAGAATGTTTTCCCCACTAAATCTTATTTTGTATTTATACTACACAGAACTAGGAGTGTGTGTGGGCCTCTGCTCGCTTTGCACAATAAGGGGAAAGGTTGGTCAGAATCATCTTGTATGCTGTTACCAAAAACCAGAAATCCCAATCTCTCTGTTGAAAACCAATCACCCAAATTTAACAAATATCACTATTTTGTCAAGTGCATTTTTTGCAGTTTCATATTGATATTGTTGATATATAGGAATGCTGCTGATTTTTGTATGTTGATATTGTATTCAACGACCTTGCTGAATCCTCTTTAGTTTTCATTGTTCATATACTCTCTTGAATTTTCTATGCTGACAATCATAATATTTGTATATAATGAGAGGGTTTTCTTCCTTTTTCTTCCTAGTTCTTATATCTCTTGTTTCATTTTGACTTTTTGCATTGGCTAGACCCCCCAGTATGATGCTGGATGGTAACTATGATAACATGACATCCTTGCTGTGTTTTAAAGAAAATGCTTTAAAAATTCCACTATTATGTGTAATGTTTGCTGTAGGTTTTTAGTGGATTAAGGAAGTTCTTTTTTATTCCTGTTTTGCTAAAGTATATATTTTAATAATTGAACATTGTCTTTTATTGAGAGCTTTTTCTGCAACTATTAGAATGATCATATGTATTTTCTATCTTAATCTGTCGATGCGGTAAATTATACTGCATTTATCTCCATAAGTGAAGGAGTTGAATAAGAGAGGCATTATCGATTTCTTGAATGATTGGCAAAATAAGCCTGTAAAATTATTCAGACTTGGTGCCTTTCAGCAAGGGAAACCTGATTACTATTCAATTTTTTCATGAGTATGTCCCTGAATAATATAATTGTTTTCACCGTGAAAGAAATCACACAAAGGAGAGTACAAAATGCATTTGCATCTCTTAAAAATAATGGTAACATGAACACCTGTAGGTCTACAAGATAGATTAAGAAATAGCATCAGTTCTTTAGAAGTTCCCTGTGTACCCCTCCAAGGTCATGTCCCTTTTTCTCCGTGTAGGGATAACCATGTCCTGAATTTTGTATAAAACATATTCTTATTTTTCTTTGTAATTTTAACTCTACCTATGTATCCCTGGATAATATTATTTAGTTCTGCCTATTTTTGAACTTCATATAAAATGTATCATACTGTTATATATTCATCTGTGATTTTCTTCCTTTGCCCTATATCTTGTTTTTGAAATTCATTCTTTGAAATTGAAATGTATACCTGTAGTTATTCCTTTTTTTTTTTTGCTGTATAGTAATACACTGTATTAAATTACTCAATTTATCCATTTTACTATTGATTTACCTTTGAGTTATTTCCAGTGCTCTTTAAAAAATTAATTAATTTTATCTGATTATTTATTTTTGGCCGCTATTTTCAGCAAAGAACTTGCCAGCCAGCTACTTATCTTGGTAAAAAAACTTTTATTGGAACCAGGGCCAGAATTAGTGGGAGGAAAGTGAGGCAGGGTTGTGTAAAACTCAGGGTCAGATTTTGTCTTTATTTTACATTTTAATATTTTGTTCATCATGGATTTGTTTTGCATTAATGTTGATTTTTAAAAAGTGTTCTATCAAAATGTTATTTACCTTGATGACTGCATCTTTGAGTGCTTGCTTAAATTTTGTGCCCAAGGCAAGTGTCTCCCTCACCTCATCCTAGTTCCAGCCCTGCCATAGTCTAAACTACTTATTATCTCCAGGCGGCACTTTTGCAATCGCTTCCTAACTGGTCTCTCCACTTGTATATTTGCCACCCATCTTTGATCCATTCTCCATGTGGCTGCCCCCCTTGATCTTTTGAAAAGACAAATTGATTATGTCACTTCTCTTTTTCAAACCATTCAGTTGTCTCTCTCTCTTTTTTTTAATTAATTAACTTATTTTTGGCTGCCTTGGCTCTTCGTTGCTGCTTGCGGGCTTTCTCTAGCTGCAGAGACCCGGGGCTACTGTTTGTTGTGGTGCGCGGGCTTCGCATTGCGGTGGCTTCTCTTTGCTGAGGAGCATGGGCTCAGGCGCGCGGGCTTCAGTAGTTGTGGTGCACGGGCTTAGTCGCTCTGTGGCATGTGGGATCTTCCTGCACCAGGGGTCGAACCCGTGTCCCCTGCATTGGCAGGCAGATTGTTTAACTCCTGTGCCACCAGGGAAGTCCCCAATTGTCTCTTAATCTAGAACAAAATCCAAATTCCATATAAAACCCTTCGTCTGGATTTTACCTTCTTCCCTAACTTCATCTCCTATCACTCTTTTGCACAGGCTCCGGACGCGCAGGCTCAGCGGCCATGGCTCACAGGCCCAGCCGCGGATGTGGGAACTTCCCAGACTGGGGCGCGAACCCGCATCCCCTGCATCGGCAGGCAGATTCTCAACCACCGAGCCACCAGGGAAGCCCCTCCTACCACTCTTTGAATGTCACAACTTCACTGGTTAACTTTCCATTCCTGGAATATGCTAAATTCATTCCTGCATTGGGATCTTAGCCCAGGCCATTCTTTAAATGGGTGATCCCTTCCAATTTCATATTGTCATCTCTTTAGAGAGGCTGTCTAAAGTAAATTCTCTCCTGATATATCTATTACTCTGTTCTTTTTCCTTCTTAATCCAACAAATAAGTAGAGTTTTACTTGCTTATTATTTAACTTATATTCTGTGTTTTCTTTTAAACCCTAAGATCTTTGAGGGAGCTTAGTGCTTTGCTCACTTACATATACCCAATATTTAGCACTCAAATACTAAATAATTAAAACTAGAAAAGATAAATAATAACAATAAAACTCCAAGCAAATGGATTTTTGGAAAAAAAGCCTCACATATAAAGTGGCATTAATGTTCATTAATATTAAAGCAATCTGGTCATAACAAGGATCATAAAACTGATCATTTCCTTTGGCCCAGTAGGTCTACATTTGAGACTATATCCTAAGAATATAACTTGAAATTTTTATTTATTTAAAATATCCATATATTAATAATTTGTGAAGGTTGGAAAAATGGGAAACAACCCCTGCTTTCATTCTCCTTCTCCAGCCTAGATAAGCCAAACTGTAAGTTGTTTCTTTGGCAGAACGCAAGCAGAAAAGCATTATTAGAGAAAAACCACTAAGTTGGGCAAAATATAATCAGCATGACTTTAAGTTCACCAGTCTCAGATGGGCAATCATTATTTCCCTGAAATGCTGTTGTTTTTCTGATGAAGCTGTTCTTCTCTCTACAGATGCTATTTTAATAGTCACCATTCTCCTTGGACCAAAGAAGCCACCATCTACAAGGCCATTTAAGTCAGAAAACATGAGAGCTATTCATGGGAACGCCTCCTCCTTATCTATTACATCACCAAGTCCTATTGTTTCAACCTCAGGAAATATCTCTTGAACTCATCACCTCTCTTCTATCTTCACTGCCACCACAATCAGAACCAAGAATATTCTCTTAATTAGTTGCTCCATTTTCATTCTTGCTTTACTCCTATCCATTCACCACACAGCAGAGTGACCTATTTTTTAATGTATCAAACTAATTCATACACATAATAGATCCATATAGCAATTCATAAAGGCAAAGTTGTACACTCCCTCCACCCCTTTCCAACTGCAGTCCCCCCAAGTAAGCAATCACACACAAAATTTTGATGTGTTCGTATTCTCCCATTCTTTTTTCTGTGCTATACATAAACATTGATTGATTCTTTTTTATTTCTAAAAAAATGGGTAACATTATACACAATATATCATGTTATAATTTACTTATTTATTCTTTACCTAATAACATGTCATGGACATTCTTTCAGGTCAATATATAGTTCTTTCCCTTTCTCTTTTTCATATAGCTATGTATTATTCCAGAGAATGGAAGTACAAAAATCAAGTTAATAACTTCCTCAGTGATGAACATTCAGTAGCATGTTCTTCTAAAAATGTAAATGAGATCATGCCTCTTTCTTCAAAGGCTTTCCTTTTCCCATGGAAGAAGATCCACATTTCCTACCATGGCCTGCAAGGCTCTGGAATGATATGGCCCTTGCCTCTATTTAATCTACCTTACACCCCACCTCCGCTTGCTTACCATAACTCACACTAACGTTCTAGTAAGGTCTCTTCCACCTCATTCATAATCCCTGCATATTTTCTACTCTTAACCTGTAAAGATCTTCCCTGACTATCCTCCTCTTGCTCACCAATCTAAATTAGGTTCCCCTCAAAATAATTCCATTTGCAGCAACAAGGATGCAACTAGAGATTATCATACTAAGTAAGTCAGAAAGACAGGGACAAATACCATATGATATCACTTATATGTGAATCTAGAATATGGCACAAATGAACCTATCTACAGGGCAGAGATAGACTCACAGACATGGAGACTGGACTTGTGGTTGTTGCGGGGTAGGGAGAGGGATGGACTGGGAGTTTGGGGTTGGGAGAGGCAAACTATAAAAAAAGAAAAAAGAAAACAAATTAGGTTCCCCTCTTAAACAGTCTCATAACATCTTGTAAACACCTTCACAGTACTCATCACCAGTTATAATAATCTATAAGAAATATATGTATATACTTCATTTATTTATTTAAAATTTATTTATTTATTTATTTATGGTTGCATTGGGTCTTCGTTGCTGCGTGCGGGCTTCCTCTAGTTGCGGGAGCTACTCTTTGTTGCGGTGCGTGGGCTTCTCACTGTGGTGGCTTCTCCTGTTGTGGAGCTCGGGCTGTAGGTGCACGGGCTTCAATAGTTATGGCTCGCGGGCTCTAGAGCGCAGGATCAGTAGTTGTGGCACATGGGCTTAGTTGCTCCACGGCATGTGGGATCTTCCCGGACCAGGGCTTGAACCCATGTCCCCTCCATTGGCAGGCGGATTCTTAACCACTGCGCCACCAGGGAAGGTTCACTTGTATTTATTTAAATGTCTGATGATTTCATCTCTGCCTCCTCCACGAGGCACCCTGCTCTATGAGGACAGAGACAGTGTTTTGCTGTACCACCATCACCTAGCACAATACTCAAAGGTAAAAAACATTTATGGAGTGAATAAATGGTATGTCCTACACCAAGGAAACATTAGGCAGCTAGAATTGCATATTAATTAACCTTTTAAATGATATGTGTTACATGGATGTCTATGAAATTACACATACAACATACACACATATATATATGAAAAATTTGTAAAACAGTGTAAAAGGAGCATTGGCCTGGGAGGATAGTGGCTCTGTCACTAATTAGGTGGTGACCTAGGAAATGTCACTTCCTTACTGTTAGTCTCCAGGAATAAATGACTGTCAGTACGTATGGGATTGTCCCCTAGTGTTGGATACTCTGGGAGGTACTACTGACCTTTAGAGGGTAGGGGCCAGGTAAGCTAGACTTTCTGCAAAACAGGGCACTGTTCCTTACATGAAAAATTATTTTGTGTCCCTCATGACTTTTAAAGAGGGCTCTTTTTTTAAAATTAAATTAAATTTATTTATTTTTGGCTGCGTTGGGTCTTCATTGCTGTGTGCGGGCTTCTTCTAGTTGCAGTGAGTGGGGGCTACTCTCTGTTGCGGTGCGCGGGCTTCTCACTGGAGTGGCTTCTCTTGTTGCGGAGCACGGGCTCTAGGTGTGGGGGCTTCAGTAGTTGTGGCACGTGGGCTCAGTAGTTGTGGTTCGCGGGCTTAGTTGCTCTGGCATGTGGGATATTCCCGGACCAGGGCTCAAACCCGTGTCCCCTGCATTGGCAGGCAGATTCTTAACCACTGCGCCACCAGGGAAGCCCATCCCTCATGACTTTTAAATGCCCCCAGTGCAGGTGAGAAACGTGTATATATGATCCGTGCCTAAAACCTGACCTATTTTGCATATGAACACAAAGCTGTTTTAAATTATTACAGAACTCTAAAAGTGAGTGTTTTAGGAATGCATCTACACTGGACACTGAGGACAGATTAGTGTTGTCACCAGAGGTGGTCAATCAGCATACTTGTGTCAGTTGGTATTTGGAGCTTTCACATTCATGGGGATTTATAAGTGCCAGCAAATGAAGATTTGATTATATTTTCTATAATTGTCATGTCTGAGCATTTATATATTGAAATACAAAACATTGTACTATAAATTACTTTTATATCATATATAGGACATTATTTTGATTTAAAACAAGATCATGTATGTAGATGAAATTCATAAATTATCCATGAATTTCATTTTAGGCTAATACAAGAGATATTGTAAAGATACTGTTCTTAAAAAAAGGTGTGTAGGATAAGATGATGGATTAGATGATGATTAAGATCCTTTCCAGTCTTAATGTGGTGGTTCTTATCTTTAATAATGGTAAGAATTCTGTTTATTTTGTTCTTTTCGTTACTTGGTTTACATTTCACTGTAAAATTGGTAATATAAAAAACACACATTAAAATAATACATGTCTCCTATACTGAATGTTTAAATAGTTACCTAAAGGTGGTGAATCCAAATGATTTCCCAAGTTTCCTTGCTAGGTAATAATCTCATGATTCTACAATTTCAAATTTTTGGTGAATTGTGAGTTTATTACATATTTTAAGTTTTCACCAAATAATTGACTCTAGGCTTGATAGTAAAGCACAAAGAACTAATGTATTGCTAAAAAATGAAATGAAAGCGTCTCACTATGAGATTAAGTTCACAGATTTTATACTGAAACCTTCCCCCATTCTCCTTCTGTTTAGAATTTTTCATCAGTTACAATATACTATGCATTTCAATCATATGTTTTATAAATTGCCTCATCTCCCTTTTCTGTCACCCTAACACACACACTAGAATAGACACAGGAATTCCTAGAATAGGAACAGGGAATTTTGTCTATTTTGCTCACCGTCTCCTCCCCATGTATAGAACAGTGCCGGGCACACAGGAGGAGCTCAATGAGTATTTGTTGTATGAATGGGTGAAGAATACACACAATAAGCAAAAACGACTGCGTCGAGCGCCACTTCCACCAGAATTCTAGGAGGCATGTGGGAGGGACCAGTAAATTGACTGATTTTTTTGTGTATGTGTGTGACTGATTTTTGAAATTGAGGATTCCTCGGCGCTCGTAGAAATTGCGAACGCGTTCTTATATTCGTTGGGATGTATTGATGTGTGTAGGGTTTGTGAACTCCGCGCGCAGAGCTGTGCAGGCTGGAAATCGAACTAACAATTTGCAAAGTCCGCATACTGTTCTCAAATTTATATCATTAGAAACACATTTTTGTAAACGCGTGGGTATTCCCTTCTCTTGTACTTCTGTAAAGGACAATTTAGGATATCTCTTCACTGGAGATTAATGGTGAGGACTGGATCAAGGGTGGTGACTCCAAAACGCGCAAACAGTGGCAACGAGTTAACACTTTTCGCAAACAAACGCCAATTCAGTATCCAATTCCCACTCTAGATCAAATCCCGCGCTCCTCCTACCTCCAACCTGACTGTACCCCGCCCTCTTTAATACCCATGGTGGGCAGAGCAGAGAACGGTCTCGGTTCCCCCAAAATTGGTTACGCCCGCCCCGAGTTTTGGTCTCCCATATTTGAGCAAACACCGAGGAAACGGAACCACTAACGAAGGTCGCCGACCAAATGACAGCGGAGCAGCAGACGCGGGTCAAGAAGGAAGCAAAACACGAAGAAAGGCAATAGTATAACAGGCACGTGAGGTGGGCTATCCCATCCGCCCTCGGAGTGAGAACATCAACTCCCGGCTTGCCTCTGGGCTGTTACCCTCCGAGGACTACAACTCCCAGGATGGTGCGGGAGCAGTACCCCCGCCGCTCCTCCCGCCCCTCCCCCGCCCCTCCCTGTCGGATCGGCGTGCGCCTGCGCACCGGAGGCCGGAGGAGTCTTACCCTAATGTAAGATGGTGGCCCGTCTGGCTGTGGAACCCACCGAAAGCTGAGAGTCTCTCTCTCAGCCGTAAAGGTCGGACTCGCTGAAGCAATCAGGCCCGTTTCTGAAGAGTTTTTTCCCCGACACTCGTTCAGTGGTCTCTTGTGAGGACGCGGCAACGCGTGGAATCGGATAAGGGAAAAGCGAGGCAAGGCAGGCGGGTGAGTCTGTGCGGGGCTGGGCTTAGGGGAAACCCGGGGCTTACCGGCTACGAGAGAGCGGAGGCTTCGCTGGGACTGTGCAGGCCGCACCCCCCTTTCTCCCCACCCCCCGCCTCATCTTCAGCCTCCTTCTCGGTCTTCCTCCTCCTCCTCCTCTTCCTCCCTCTCCCCTCTACGCCACAGCAGTTACCGCCGGGAAAAGGGAGCGGGGCAGAAGGCTGCGCGGCGGCGAGCCTCGACTGCTTCAAAAATCTCTTCAATTGGGCAGCCGAGGCGGCTGCTCGTCTTCAGTGCTCTCCCCTACGTTTTTGTAGGGGCAGGAATCTTAGGTCTCAGGACTCCCTGTTTTCCCAACCCCCTTGCCCCTCTCTGACGTCCTTCTCCAGTGGCTCCCGTCTCCCAAGACCGAAGCCATCACTTCCACTCTGACCCGTGGTGCTCATTAATCCCACTGCTCGTTGCCCACTCGGTCCTGCCGCTTGTTTTTTGCTCCGCTGCTACCACTGTGGAGTTAGCCTTTGCTCCCCCCGGTGCTTGCCATTAGTCCCCAGCCTATCTGCTACCCTAGAGCTTCTTCCGATTTGCAGTCTTTCCTTTAACCACATCTGTCATTTTAAAGCTGCCCCTTAAGTATCTAGATTATGCTGCTGCTCGTTCTGACCCACCTGTTTCACAGCGTTCTTGGGTATTGTCCGTTCCTTCCCTCTTTCCTATACAGATTCTTTCAGCATACACTTCCAGAAAAAAAGGGATGCCCCGTGTTGGCCCCTGAAAAGTCAAGGAAGTTGGGAAGTGAATGAAGTGAGGTAGGATACTGTTAAACATTTTGAGTGAAGCTCGTTTATTCAGGCTACTCCGGAGAGGAGCGTCTTCGTTTTGCTTTCAATGCTCTATTTGTGGATTATTCGCTCTGTTGGGACGTGGTTTTTTTTTTTTTTTTTTTTTTTTTTTTTTTTTTTCCATTTTGGACCGGTTTCTCCATGCTACCAAGCCTTCTTCTGAATTGAGTCTCCCCAGGATACTTAATGTGGGCTCTGATTATACCAACAAATATTAGCCTGGGCATTTAAAAATAAGATAAATCTGGCACACAACCAAATTCATCTGTGAGCTCCACAAGCAAATATAAGTGGTGTTCTGATTATAAGCAGGTTATATGTGGGTTACAGATTCCTTCCAAATTGAGAATTGATTATTGACTCAGTTTTATTGATGTTCAGCTTAATTGATGACATTTTATTTATAGTTTGAGTGGAAATTTCCTCTCCAGCTAATATCTGACTTGATATTTTTGGATTTGGGAAGTTCTTTCTTTTAACATATCTAGAATGGTAGGTATCTGAATAAATTGTCTTCTCTTGAAAACCATTAGGTCTATAAGCAAAGGAAAAATCGATTTTTTTTTTTTCAAAACTAAATCTCATTTTTTCCATAGAAAAGAAGGGGGCTGGGAAAGAAATGACAAAGCTGTGCACATAAATGCATTTGGTAACACTCAGTGTCATTATTATTTACATTAAAAAGCAGAAAACTAGAAGCCGGTGGTGGCTTATGATGTCTGTTTTGTGAAGAAGGAGCTTTTGCTATAATCAGACTACTGTGAAGTAAAGAATTACCAGAAAAACAAACAGGATTACATAGATCAGATACATACATCTCAAATTTAAACGTAAATAAGACATTGTGTTCTTAAGATGTATGTAAAAATATTAAGTCATAGTAGCAATCTCATGCAGCAGTATACCTCTTATTTGCAAAAGTAATAATACCTCAAGTGTAAATATAAATACATATAGTTGTCCATTAAATCACTTTTGGATGTTGCTGCATAATTGTGATTTTTTTACAGATTTTATCTGTAATACTTGATGGAATCTTACATTTGACATTATATTCGCTTGATTGTGATAAATGGTCTGTTTCATCAAATGTAAACCGAGGTTAGGAAAGCTGTTTATAAAACTTCATTTTTCCTTTCAGCCACTTAAGCCACAATTTGGGGAAACTAAATAAATCCCGACTTTTCTGAGAATTGGAAGCAATTTATATAGCAAACCTTGTCCTAAGTTATGACCTGAGGTTTTTTTAAAAAAAAAGTATTACTTACTTTTAGTTTATCAGTAGGAATATATTTAATACAATTGATCTTCAACTCTAAGCAAAAAATATATTTCATTTTTCTTTGTAATACACTGGTGGAGAAGCTTTCCACTTTGAACAAGCCTAACACACGGGTTTAGAAACCCTTGGCAGTCATACTTGGCTGAATTGTAAGCAGTGTGTTCTAGGAGAGGACTGTTTGTCTGCCAGAAGAGGGTAAATTATTTTAATACATCTTTTCTTTTGTAAAGATATTTTGCTTCAATAAAAGCATTCTCAAGTAATTTTCTCCACTCTATAGTTTTTTTCCTGCCATCATCAAATTCTTAGTTATCAGCACTGTGAAGTCAAAATGAATTTACTTTGGAATCTTTAACACATCTGAAGAAGATATCTAAAGTTCTTTGATATTTTGATAGGAAATACAGAGCTGAGAGTTCAAAGTATTTTTGTATGGTTTAACTTTTTTTTATTTTTATAAATTTATTTATTTATCCTTGGCTGTGTTGGGTCTTCGTTGCTGCACGCGGGCTTTCTCTAGTTGCCGTGAGTGGGGGCTACTCTTAGTTGCGGTGCGCGGACTTCTCATCGCAATGGCTTCTCTTGTTGCCGAGCACGGGGTCTAGGCGCACGGGCTTCAGTAGTTGTGGCTCGCGGGCCTAGAGCGCAGGCTCAGTAGTTGCGGCTCACGGGCTTTGTTGCTCCGCAGCATGTGGGATCTTCCCGGACCAGGACTCGAAACATATCCCCTGCATTGGCAGGCAGATTCTTAATCAGTGCGCCACCAGGGAAGCCCGTGTGATTTAACTTCTTAAATGTAACATTTTGAGTATTGTAGCTTCATAATTTCGTGGGGTTCTTTTTTTGGGATAGTTTGGAATACTTTCTGCCAGTTTCAGTAGTTGAATTCTTCAACTGAATAGATTATTTCTACAGAAGGGTTTTTGAACATGAGTTACTTGAGGTTGACTTGTTATGAAATTTGTTTTCACAAAGTTCCATAGACAAATCTTTAATTTTATTAGGATGAGACAGTTATAATCAAATGGCAAAATACAGAAAAATTGCTCCAACTTCAGTCTGATTGGAGCACTAGCGATAACTTGAAGTTTATTACTTTGTAAAAGAAAGAGGGCATTGCTTAAGGATGAACTCCTTGCATTAGGGGAGTTTTATTTTTAAAATGATGTTATATGTATCAATATAATGAAAAAATATCTTCTCAGTTTAAGCAGTATGATTTTAGAAATCTTCCCTTTCTCTCCTTCGCTACTCGTGCTTTAAGGTTAAGCTACACTCTTCATTAGAAAAAAGTTTCTTTTTTTTTTTGGTGCCTGTAGATAGCACTTGATTGAATCTATTTCAACTCAATGTTATTATTATTTTTTAAAATTTTTTTAAAAGTTATTTATTTGTTTGTTTATTTATTTATTTAGGCTGCATTGGGTCTCCGTTGCTGCATGCAGGCTTTCTCTAGTTGAGGCAAGCGGGGGCTACTCTTCATTGCGGAGCGCGGGCCTCTCATTGCCGTGGCTTCTCTTGTCGTGAAGCACGAGCTCCAGGCACATGGGCTTCAGTAGTTGTGGCTCGCAGGCTCTAGAGCGCAGGCTCAGTAGCTGTGGTGCACAGGCTTAGTTGTTCCCCAGCATATGGGATCTTGCCGGACCAGGGCTCGAACCCGTGTACCCTGCATTGGCAGGCGGATTCTTAACCACTGTGCCACTAGGGAAGCCCAGTGTTATTATTTTTATAGACCATTCAAATGAAATAGAAAGTTTTAGTTTATGAAAACTTAAACCTCTGCTGAAAATTCAGTTAGCTTTCTGTCATTAAGTATAGTACTGTCTTGACTTTTTGTGAAGGAAGTTACATTCATCTGTTAGTTCTAAAGAAAAACAGTAGGGAAATAGGTTATAGAGATTTTTAGTGCTCTAGAAATAGTATAACTAGAATGTACTACATACTTTTCTCAAAGGATTTCTTAATCTAAGTGGAACTTGTAAATGGTTTTCATCCCACTGGAATAGCATGTATTGGATAAAACTTGTTAACACATTTTGAGATTTAAAATATTTTGTGTTACCTCAGAGATATTAGGAAAAATCTGCAAATGCCCATGCTTATATAAAATGTGGCAATACCACTGATATTTTAAAGAGAGTAATATTTTTTTCTCAAAAGTTGAGAGTACACAAATTATAAAGATGGCATAATTTACTCACTTATTTAGTGATGCAATGAAAAGATAGTGGGACTGTTAATCCTATATTTAGTGGTTTTCTGAAAAAACTTTTTTCAGAATTGTTTTTAATCTGATATTTATGTGGCCTTCTTTATTAGAAAAGATTGTGTAGTAAATGTCAACTTTTTCACGTGTAGTAATATTAACCCAATGGGTTTTGTCACATTTCTTTTTTGTAGCATGATTCTTTTATTTGTTAATCAGAAAGTAGTTTATAGAAGAGAAAATTTCAACACTATTTTGGCCCCTTAGATTAGCCTTACCGTAACAGTTTTTCTTTTACTAGAAGAGAGAAATTACATGCTACTAAAAAGAAGATGATTACTTTCACTTGCTAGGAAAATGAAACTTTAAAGATAGGGCAAGTACAAAGCAATTTGAGTATGAGTTTATTTTTCTCCTAAGGAGTTTATTTGTGAGGATGGTTTCATTCTTTCTAAACTCTGTTTATACAAGAGAGTTGTCCTGTTTTAAACTTTAATTGCATTGGGTGATGGGCAGATGATGTATTGCTATTGGGATAAAGCTTGCTATTTGTATACATCGGATATCTGTTCGCAATCAAATATGTTATTTAGTTATGGTATCTAAAACCTCCCCTCTTGAGTATTTAGAGAAAATATGGAGAAGGGGAAATCAGAATAATCAGATTGGTTTGTATATATGCCTAAAACCAGTTTTGGGGGAAAAAAAGTCAAGGCAAAGAAGCAGTGTAATTAGAGCATTTAATTAAAGAAGCATTTAAAGATAGATGTTTGTATCACTGCTTTTGGAAGGAATTAGTGAACGATGATGTAAGGAAATAATGGTTGAATTTTGAAGAGTAGTTATAGACTGAAATATCAAAGGGGTGGAGCTATATGTTGTCATCAAGCCAAATATCTGCAATTTCTTAAGCATATTTTTCAGGTCTCAGAATAAAGAGGAAGTGCTAATTTTCCTGATTATTTAAGAACCTACTAATTCAATCCCTGTTAAGGGCAATTGGTGTCTTCAGATAGTGAATTTCTTGAAATAACATTGGCTGATTCGGGTTATTGAACATTGATTTTAGCAACTTTTTTTCTTTTTATTTTCTGCCTTTCATATTATGCTTTTTTTTTTTTTTTTAAACAGTGTTTTGTGATTTTCAGCTATTGTTTGGGTGGACCCTTTTGTGAATGCTGTAATTGAATGAAAACTTGAAATATAAGCAGTATTGCTTTTTTTTTTTTTAGCATCTTTATTGGAGTATAATTGCTTTACAATGGTGTGTTAGTTTCTGCTTTATAACAAAGTGAATCAGTTATACATGTACATATGTTCCTGTATCTCTTCCCTCTTGCGTCTCCCTCCCTCCCACCCTCCCTATCCCACCCCTCTATGTGGTCACAAACCACCTAGCTGATCTCCCTGTGCTATGCGGCTGCTTCCCACTAGCTATCTATTTTACGTTTGGTAGTATATATATGTCCATGCCATTCTCTCACTTTGTCACAGCTTACCCTTCCCCCACCCCATATCCTCAAGTTCATGCTCTAGTAGGTCTGTCTTTATTCCTGTCTTACCCCTAGGTACTTCATGACCTTTTTTTTTTCTTCCATATATATGTGTTAGCATACGGTATTTGTTTTTCTCTTTCTGACTTTCTTCACTCTGTATGACAGACTCTAGGTCCATCCACCTCACTACAAATAACTCAATTTCGTTTCTTTCTATGGCTGAGTAATATTCCATTGTATATATGTGCCACATCTTCTTTATCCATTCATCTGTTGATGGACACTTAGGTTGCTTCCGTGTCCTGGCTATTGTAAATAGAGCTGCAATGAACATTTTGGTACATGACTCTTTTTGAATTATGGTTTTCTCAGGGTATATGCCCAGTAGTGGGATTGCTGGGTCATATGGTAGTTCTATTTTTAGTTTTTTAAGGAACCTCCATACTGTTCTCCATAGTGACTGTGTCAATTTACATTCCCACCAGCAGTGCAAGAGTGTTCCCTTTTCTCCACACCCTCTCCAGCATTTATTGTTTCTAGATTTTTTGATGATGGCCATTCAGACTGGTGTGAGGTGATATCTCATTGTAGTTTTGATTTGCAGTTCTCCAATGATTAATGATGTTGAGCATTCTTTCATGTGTTGGCAATCTGTATATCTTCTTTGGAGAAATGTCTGTTTAGGTCTTATGCCCAGTTTTGGATTGGGTTGTTTGTTTTTTTGTTATTGAGCTGCATGAGCTGCTTGTAAATTTTGGAGATTAATCCTTTGTCAGTTGCTTCATTTGCAAATATTTTCTCCCATTCTGAGGGTTGTCTTTTGGTCTTGTTTATGGTTTCCTTTGCTGTGCAAAAAGCTTTGAAGTTTCATAAGGTCCCACTTGTTTATTTTTGTTTTTATTTCCATTACTCTAGGAGGTGGGTCAAAAAGGATCTTGCTGTGATATATGTCATAGAGTGTTCTGCCTATGTTTTCCTCTAAGAGTTTGATAGTGTCTGGCCTTACATTTAGGTCTTTAATCCATTTTGAGTTTATTTTTGTGTATGGTGTTAGGGAGTGTTCTAATTTCAGCAGTATTGCTTTTGGTAGTAAGATTAATTTTTCTTTTGATGGAGATCCCCTCCATTTCGATTAGATTTTTTCCTTTAATTTTAAAATTAATTCTTAGTTGAGAATTAGCTCTTACAAGTTTCCTGTCAAATTAGATCTTTCCAGAATTCTTTTTCATACTTTAAATGGGGACTTAGGTATTTGTTGGGTAAAGAAAAGTGTTATGATATGCCTTGGTTTTGTCATTTAAAGTGAAGTAAAGACATTATTAGTGTTAAAAAAATTGACTTATTAACATGAAAAATTTTAAACAAAAGTAGACACAGATCTCTATGTGTGTGTCACTTCAAAGATCATCAACTCATAGTCAGTCTGGGTTTACCTGTGCCCCCACTTAGTTTACCTATGCCCCCACTTAGTTTACCTATGCCCCCACTTAGTGTACTCTTTGACCTGGATTATTTTGAAGCAAATTCTCGTCATCACAATTATTTCATTTGTACTAGAACTCTTTTTGACATATAATATCCTTGATTTTTAAAAAAATCAGGATTATTCAATCAATTTTTCAAATAGTCTTTAAGTACTTATTATAGACCTACTTCTTGGGAAATGGCCCAGCCTCTTCTAAGAGTTTATTATCTTGTTGGGTATACTTTCATAATAATATAACTAGCACTATCCAAAGCATTATACAACTAACGCTTTGATACATGGGTCTGAGTCCATTATGTTAGTATAGGGTTATCTAGGAGTAGGGCTTCCTTGAGAAAGTGGGACTTGAATAAAGAATATGTACTGTCTGCATAGGCAGATCATCTTCAGAAGGAGAACATTCCATACGTTCCATGTGGGGCTTGGAAGCAGGAGCAAACACTTGGTGGGAACCAGCATGATGTGAGAGAGGTGTAAGGAGTCTGATCTCAGTAGAATAAGGTGTTAATTTCTGAGAATGGTGTCAGAGAAATTAGTATGCTAGAGTAGGGCTAGATTATGAGGTGTATTCAGTGTCAGGTTGAATCTGATCAGCTACGGTAAGGAGCCAGTAGTTGGTTGGGGGCAGGAGATGACATGATGAAAGTACTGTTTAGAAAAAGATTCCTTCTTCAGTAGTGTGCAGCATATTTTGGGGTTGACAGTTGAATGTGAAAAATTAATGAGTAGGCCATGAGTAGAGATGTTGGTGTGGATATTCTACACGATTTGGCACCTAATTGATTCCATCTTCTCTTCAGTCCTTATATCCAGAAATGACAACAAGGTTTTGGAGAATAGAGGACTGAAGAAATGTCTATTTGTCTTTGATAGTAAACTGCAATTTGTTATCCAAGCCCAGCTTTTGAAAAGGAAGTGATGCATGATTACTCAAATAACAATCTCAAGAAAATTCAGCAGAAAATAGCTACTAGTGTTTTCAAATAATTTTAGATATGTATTCACTGGGAGTTTGGAAAATAAAGAAAATCTTTATTACATGATAATGAGATGGAACATATTTCATTTGTAAAAGGGAAATTGATGCCTCATCTGCTTCTTATGTGTGTAAGAGTTCAGAAGAAGTATTAGGGAATGTATATTTGAACAGCTTGTAACCAGTATATATTACTGGATAGCTTTAAAGTTTAATAATGACCTGATTAATGCAGAAGGAATGGCATAAAATTCTGATGAATAGGGCACTAATATTGTCAGCCCCAACCTTCTTTAAGGATGGATAAGGATAGGTCAGCAGGCCAAAGAAGAATGTAGGGACATTATTAAGTGAAAGTTTATTCTTTGATTTATTTTGATATACTTTGTTTTGCAAAGGTATTATTAAAAACAGATCTGGTTACACAAAAGCCATATTTATTTTATTTGAAAATGTTTTTTAAGTTCTCAGACCCTTGAAGTTATTCTTTTCTTTGTTTTGGTTTGTTCACTCTTCATTAAACCAACTTTCTTCATCTATTGTGTATTTCTGGATAGCATGCTTGCTTTGTTTTGTGAAGGATAATTTCATTTGTTATCTTAAAGCAGCAGGGGAAAAGTAGATTTCTTGTTTCTGGCTTTGTAAATAGTAGATGAATAATACTGTATTGCCATTGTTCTCTTCCTGCTTCCCTCAGTATCACATGTATTCCCTTTCTACAATATTTAGCATGTGGATCTCAAGAATTCTTATAGTTGAGTCTGAAAACATCTCAAGCTTAGGTGCTTACAGCTTCAAAATTTAATTTACCTTAATTTACCAATCATTTTCTTTCCTATTATTATAAAAGGTATAACCTACAATAATGCCATGGACCTTTCGGGTACTTGGGAAATATTAATAAGGATAAAGATAATGATGCAATATAGTGCATTGTTGGGAAATATGTGTTTTTCATGGATGTTCCCTCCATCCTAAACCTCCTTAATCCTGGTGATGTGACAGAACTATTTTTCACATTTTTTTCCTTCTTTATTTAGCGGGTTATGCGTACTATCTAATATGGTCACTGGAATAGAAAGCTTTTGCCTTCTGCTTGGGTATGTTTTAACAGAGCCTTTAATATTTTAATTGTGGATTTAAGATTGAATTGCTATCGCCTTTGTGCAGAATCTTGAGGAGGATTATGCTTCTTTCTCATTACCACCCAGTGTATGTGGGAAGGAAGTAAATATCAAATATGCAGTATAGGAGAACCTTAGTATTTGAGAATATTTTCAGTGGTAGCTGCCAATCCATTCTTTTCCCCAAGAACTTTTAATTTAATGCCTTGAGTGTGGAGCCGCTTAAAAGTGTCACAGTGGGTGGTGGAGGGGAGAGGAGAAAATGGTTCCATGCTCCAAAAATCTCTCCCAGATTTTAACAACTTGAATTAATCTCAAATTATTAGTATTTTGCATAGTTTTATTCATGAAATTCTTGGGAGGGAGCCCTTTTGTGTGAGTGGCTTTGGGGTGTCTTGGGTAGCTGGGAGGGCAGGTGTATTTCAAACCTAGGAAAAGGGAGGAGAGGCAGAAAATACAGTGAAACACTTCAAATTCTAATAATGACCTCGGTGCATTTTTGCCTAAGGCATTGATGGCACTGGCTCCTTTGCTGCCTTTGGCTACATACTTTAGGTTTTCTTTTCTAAGTTAGGCTTCTAGTTGGGAAGGCTACAGACTTTAGCCTTTTCTAAGTCAGACTAGCATCCTTGTCCAGGCTTGTGCATTTTAACCTCTCTAGCTCAAAACCTGACCATTTTTGTGTCTTTAATCTGCCAGAAGGAAGGGGGAAATGGGAAAGAGAAGAAAATGATATGTGTGATACTCCTCATTTTGCTCATGTATTGGCGTAAGGTTATTCTAAGATTGTTTTATAGAAGAACCTCTTCCTTTCATTTTTAATTTTACGTAATCAGTTATAAAGTAGTTTCATGAATTTACTAAATTAATACTTAGAAATCTTTTAAAATGTCCTTTAGCAATAGAGTTGGTGATAGGTTGAAGAGTACTGATGTTAGATGCTTCGTGGTACTTTCTTGGAATTTCTTGCTTCTACTAAAATCTTTTCTGTTGTCCTGGACCTAGTCCTAGATGTGAACTTTGCTTCTAAAAAGTAAAGCTAGTAGTATTTTTTAAGGTAGTTACCATCTCTGCACTGTATTCAAATCTGTTTGATCCTAATGAAAACAAGTAT
Source organism: Aethalodelphis obliquidens (assembly GCF_003676395.1). Classification (NCBI taxonomy): domain Eukaryota; kingdom Metazoa; phylum Chordata; class Mammalia; order Artiodactyla; family Delphinidae; genus Aethalodelphis; species Aethalodelphis obliquidens. Next base: position 17,414,328 of record NW_020837949.1, read on the forward strand.
GACAGTAAAATACTTTAATATAACTGTGCTAACAAAACAACATTTGTTAGTCATGTGTTGCCCTCTATTTTTTTGTCACGCCTAGCAAGTTTTCAGCAGCTTTGGAGAACTCTGAATAATATATGATGTGTTTGTGTTTACAGGTTGTGCTTTTTATTATATACTACTAAATTCTGTAATTTTTAAAACTTGACATTATATTAAAGGAAATATTGCTCTTGGAGTAACGGGCTAACTTAAATGATTTTTTTTATAGTTGAACATAGTTTTCATTGGTCTATAGATTTGCTTGCCAGCCCTTTCAATTCCCCCTACTTTTATTTATGGCTTCTGCTCGGAGCATGCAGTTTAGTATGGAACCAGACTGCCTGAGCCTGAATCTTACTCCTACCACTTCTTGTCAGACCTAGGGCAAGTTACCTTATGCTGTCTGGACCTCAGCTTCCTCATTTGTAGAATGCAGCTATTAAGATTGTTGTGTGGAATAAATGAGTTAATGTATATAAAGTGCATGGAATAGCGTTTGGCATATAGTAAGCCCTGGATACGTGTTTGCTGTTTTTATATGTTTGAAAGAATTTTTTAAAAATCTATTTTTGAAGACTTATCTTTTTATTTAGTGTACTTTTTAATGTCTGGGTAGTAGACATATGTTTTTAGTAGTTACTTGACCAGCTGGAAACACAGGTAATGTGTTTTAGGGGGTAATCAAAGGACTGACCTACCTGGAATTCTTTTGAATCAAAGAGTAATGGAAAATGAACCTGGACAGGTATGATAGAAAATAATTATGGAGTATTTTGAACTAAGGCAGAGAAATTTAGATGTGGTTGATAAGAGGGGAATCATTGCAATCACTGCAGGTTTGTTTGTTTTAAGTCAGGGGAGTGATGTGTTTAAAATAGTATTTAGGGGAAGATGGTTTTGAGTGTCCTTGGTAGCATAGAATTATTTGATTTTACGTGGATAAGAGGATTTCTTTTTTTTTTGTCTATTCTGTTCACTGATATATCCAAAGTGACCCAAATAGTGCCTGGTAGATAGTAGGTGCTCAATAAATACTTATTGGATGAATAAACCTTAAGGGGGACTGAGTTAACAGAGACAAGCACAAAGGAAAGTAAGCTTTTGGATACCTACCTTTAAAGAGGTAGAAGTGAAAAAGTTTGTTCTTTTAAAATATTTATTTATTTATTTGGCTGCGTCGGGTCTTTGTTGCAGCACGCGGGATCTTCATTGTGGCACGCAGGCTTCTCTCTAGTTGTGGCGCACAGGCTCCAGAGTGTTCAGGCTTAGTTGCTCCACGGCATGTGGGATCTTAGTTTCCTTACCAGGGTTCGAACCCATGTCCCCTGCATTGGAAGGTGGATTCTTAACCACTGAACCACCAGGGAAGTCCCTGAAAAAGGTATTATTAAAGGAACAATTAGAGAGGTAAAAGGAAGATGGAAAAGTTTGTCTCAGAAAACAAAGGAAGAGATTTTCTAAGAGAGAGAAGTCACGGGGATAGGAAGATCTAGGATGATACCACTTCAACTTCAAGAAGAAAAAAGGAATTTACATATTTCAATGCAACATTCAAGCAAAATGAGAATAGAGAAAGCCCTTTGGCTTGTGTGTGACAATCACTAATTACATGAGAGCGATTTCAGTAGACTGAGAATGTAAATCAGATTGGCGGGAAGTTAAGAAGGATGTTAAGTAGAGACTGTAGCTAAAGACTATTCAGTAGTAGGTAATGACTATAAAAGTGGCAAGAAGACAAATTATAATAGCAGCTTTCACGGTTATTGAATGTGTAATATGAGAGATTCTATTTATTAGAAATGAGAAAACTTGAGTCAGTCTTTGTGCTGAATGTTCTTAAGTTTCACAGTACAGAAGACTTATTACACATGCTGCTTCAGGGCTCTGCTACTTGATAACTCTGTAATCTTGAAGAAAGTTGCTTAATCTTTTGTGCCTCAGTTTTCTTCCTTGTGAATGATGGAGATCTATTTCATAGATCTGTTATGTTCATAGATCTATGTTATTTCATAGATCTGTTAGATTACTCAATCTTTTTAAAACTCTTACAACAATGCTTGGTATATAGTAAATATTTGATAAATGTTAGCTGTTATTATCATCCACTGCTGAAGTAACGTAGAGAGTAGGATTGGACGATAGAAGAGAAGAAATAGAAAAAAAAATAATAAAATTATTGCCAAGTAGTGGTAAGAACTAAATGGAAAAGCCTTAGAATCTTTGCTCTGACTGTCCCTCTGCCTGGAGAACACTTATCTAATTACAACATAGCTGTCTCAACTCCCTCAGAACTTTGTTCACATGATGTCCTTTTCACTAAGGCTTGCCGTATTTATTTACAGTTAGCATCCAGGCCCCTCTCCCCTAATATTAGTATTTGCATTTTAAAGCTTTTTTTTTTCTATAATACTTATCTCCAAACATATCATATAATCCACTTAACTCATTATATATGCTGTTAGTTGTTGATCTCCATCTACTAGGATGGGAATGTTTGTTCTTTGATGTAGCCCAGGTTCTTGGAATAGCACTTGGTACATAGTAGGTGCTCAGTATATGCTCATTGAATGAGTAACTTATTTTACCATTGAAGTGGGGTGGATGGGGCAATCAGTTTAAGTGGTGGTGGGGGTACATTTTTGGAGGAGAGCCAATTTTCTGAGATTGAGGGACACTACATAGAAGTTGATCTCAGAGACTTTGTCTTCTCAAATGGGTTTTCTGAGTCCATTTTGGTACTGGTTTTCCTGGAAATCACTTGGGATACTCATTTAGCTGAGGAAAAAAAATGTAAGATGTATCTCTTTTTTTCCCCTATAATAATTATATTTTATATTTGATTAATAAAAGCTTATATTTGTGTGCTTATTAGAATCTAGGAACTGTTCTAACTTCTTTATATTATTAATTTTTAAAAACTCTACAGCCTTACAAGTACATTACAGTTTCCTTGTAAGCTGTTGTTAGGGGTGAAGGAAAAGCCCTTTGCACTGCGACAAAGGGCAGTGCTTTCCCAGATTTTTGTGTTCCATTGACAGGGAGCTTCTGATACCTCCCTCTAGCAGTCACAGCCTAGACACTACTGCTTGCCTAAAGTCCATCAGGACTAATCTCATTATATCTTTTATCCCTTTTTATGTCAGTTACTACCATCCTTCCAGGTGACAGTTCATGTCTCACACTTGAATCCTCACAATTTTCTGAATATTTCTTATCTTTTCACTCCTCTCCATCATCAGCAAAATTTCTTGTATCCTTGTTTTTTTTTCCTGAACACTTCCTCTACTTTCTACTTTTCTGAAGACACTGCCTTGTACATGTTGGCTATAATGTTTTTCATTTTTTTCTTATATACTATTATCAGGGGTCAGTGAGGAGTCCATGCACTGAGATTTAAGACTGCATTTCCCATTCTGACCTCTTCCATGGAATAGGAGTCAAAAAGTGAGCCTGGTTATATTGTTCAAAAATCCTTATGTTTGCTGGCATTTCTTGCATTCTGAGTTACTCATCTCTTCTTCACCTCTAGCTCTTAACTTACTGTCATTCTTGGTAATAACACTATCCCTTTTTTTTTTTTTTTTTTTTAATGGTAAGCGGGTCTCCTACTGCTGTGGCCTCTCCCGTTGCGGAGCACAGGCTCCGGATGCGCAGGCTCAGCGGCCATGGCTTACGGGCCCAGCCGCTCCACGGCATGCGGGATCCTCCTGGACCGGGGCACGAACCCACGTCCCCTGCATCGACAGGCGGACTCTCAACCACTGCACCACTAGGGAAGCCCAACACTATCCCTTTTAAAATTCTTGGTAATTTCAACATATACTATCTGTGTTGCTTCTATTACTGTGGCCTCTTAAGTTCTAAAATTCTTTAATGATCTAGCTCTCCACCCTATCTCAGTCACCACTCCATGGTCATATCTTTCTTTTTTTGGCCATACCTCATGGCATGTGGGATCCCAGTTGCCCAACCAGGGATCGAACACGTGACCCCTGCAATGGTAGCACAGAGTCCTAACCACTGGCCCTCCAGGGAAGTCCCATGGTCATATCTTACACCTTGTTATTACCAATAACATGAACTCCCACCCCACCATGACTTGCAGTTCATGCAGCCCCTCTCTGACCACCATCCGTCTTTTCAGCTCTTTCCACGTACTTCCCAACTCAACAAGCTTACTATCATTAGGACCTCCAGTCCAATTTCTATTCCCTTTGCACTGTCCTTTGCCACCCTTGATTTCCTTTCTTCCCTTCTTACCTAGTGTATTACATTCATTACCTAGGTATCAATCATTATATTCATTCGCTTTCATTGGCCTCACCTCTCTTGCTCCTTTCTTGCTTCTTCATACTTACTTGGCGAAACCTTAACCCTAGTTAAATCAGATTCTCTGAGTTCTTCATGTCTGCACCTGTGCAGCTGACAGGGACTAAAGACTGAAAGTTACTGAAAAGCCCTTAATATTGTCTGGAAATCGTAGTCTATTTCCTTAGTCCATTTGGTTTCCCCTCTCCTAGATGACCTAGTTTATACCTTTGCCTTTCTCCTCAAACTTCCAACTGTCCTCATACTCACTCTCAGTTGTTGGACCTGCTTTCTACTTCATTGAGAAAATAGAAGCAGTCAGAAGAATATTTATAGACTCCACCACCTATGTACCTACTGATATGACATTGCCTGCCTTCTATTACTATGGATGAATTGTCTTTGGTTCTGTCTAATCCCAGTTCCTCTGACTAATGCATTAGATCCCATCCCCTTTCATTTACTTTAGACAGTACTCTAGCAATTCTCCTCCCTCTCTGTACATCCTCAGTTCTTCCTTCTCTTCTGGGTCATTCCCATCAGTGTACAGGCATACTGTTTTTCTCATCATAAAAATATCTTCTCTTGATCACTATTCCTTGCTCTTTTTTATTTCCATTGCTATAGAACCTCTTAAAGCATTGTCTAAGTGCACTTGTTCTAATTGTTTTCTTATGTTCTTTCTTAAGCCTATTCCAATCAGGCTTTTGCCCCATCACTATACTAACATTTTTTTGTTCAGGTCTCCCAACAATGACATTATTAAATCTAGTAGTCAGTTCTTTGTCTTATGCAATCAGTCTACATTTGACAAAGTTACTTTCTTCTTCCTCTTTGATACACTTGTTTCACATGCCTTTTAGGATACCACATTCTTTTGGTTTTCTTCAAAACTCATTGGCTGCTCCTTCTTAGTCTTTCTTGTAGATCCCAGGCAGGGCTTACTCCTTGATTATCTTTATCTGCTCTCACTCCCTTGGTGATCTCTGCTAGTTTCATGGCTTTGAATTCTAAATATTGATGAGACTCAAATTTATTTCTCTAGTCCAGACCACTCTCCTGAACTCCAGATTTGTATGCCCAGTTGCCTGCTCACTATCTCCATTTGAATAATTATTAAACATCTCAAACTCAACATGTGCAAAATGGAATTTTTGCTCTTCCCCCCACCAAGTCTGCCCTCTCATACCTGCATCATCCACAAAGCCTTCCTCATCTTAGTTGTTGGCAGCTTCAAGTTGCTCAGGATAGAAACCTTGGTAAAATCATTCTTGATTCTCTTGTTCTCACATCCCACATTCATTTCATCAGGAAGTTGTTGGCTCTACCTTTAAAACATACCCGGAATTCAACCAGTTTTTCCCATCTCCATAGCTATCATCATCTCTTGCTGGGTAATTGCAACAACCTTTTAACCAACTTCCCTGCTTTTACCCTTTTCTTTATAGTCTGTTAACTAACAGCTGTCAGAATGATCCTTTGAAAACATAAATGAGATGGCAAGATTTGCTCTGAGTTTAAGAAATTTCATGAATTGATAAGAGATTATTCTAGTCTATCTTATCTTACTAAATCTTGAAGGCACATTTAATGTAGTCTTTGATTATGCCAATTTTTATGGCATAAAATTGGATGGGGAAGTTGTCATTACTGGATCATGGCCTGCTTCTTTTCTCCTCACTAACCCTCCTCTCCTCCACCCTATACACAGAAAGACTCGACACCTATCTCCCAGAGGAAATTGGAAAGAGAAGCTATGAGTTGGTTGCTATTACAGAAAGTTGCTTTGAGTAGAAGACTGGACCACCCTTTTAAAATAGAGATCTGTGGGGACTTCCCTGGTGATCCAGTGGTTAATTCTCCATGCTCCCATTGCAGGGGGCATGGGTTTGATCCCTGGTTGGGGAACTAAGATCCCACATGCCACGTAGCGTGGCCAAAAAAAAAAAAAATAGAGATCTGTTGTTATTTCACTGCTACCTCTAACCTCCTTTAGCAATACTTGCTTTCTCCCCAACCCCTGCCAAATTAAGTGTCCACCCTCTACTCCTGCCCTTTCTGTTTTTCCCTACTTCCAGATGGATATATTGTATTTCTTAAGACTTTTGGCTCTATTTGAATTAGTATTTTATACTCTAAACTCTTTTCAGATATCTTGATAACCCATTCTTAAGTCTCTGATGTGAGTTGGTTTTACTTTTATTCATAAAGTTTCCAACAGAATGATGCTGAACATGACAGTAAAAGGGAAATTGGTACAAATAGGTGAAGAAGACATCATGTGTAAAATTGTGGGGAAAATGAAAGATATGTTTTTTGGGTACTCTGAATGCACTTGTCATAATGCTAATGATTTCTAGAGGAGTTACACTGTAATGCAACATATAAAGAAGCTTGGAGATTAGTTGAAAAAAGAACTTCACAGTTCATTTCCTTTATGTCTTTACTTCTGTTCTCTGAAGGCAAATGTTCTTTAATTAGTTTTCTTTTGATTTCCTTTCAGAGTGTTCTCTTATACTGGGATCAGCAATGATATTACAAGTTGTGATATTGTGTATACATTACTACTGATATCAAATCTTTTCTTATTATGGTGCATAGTACCATAGATTGGTACCAAGAGATTGGTCTGAGGGTAGATACATGCCTGTTTTCTCAAGCTGTTTCATAGACTTGTGTTGTTCAGTATGGTATTCACAAGCTACATGTTGGCTATTGAGCACTTGAGATGTAGCTAGTCTGAATTAAGATGTGTACTCAGTGTAAAATAATGATTACATGTTGAGTTCATAATATTTTGTATATATTGGGTTAAATAAAATTAATTACTGGTTCTTTTTTCTTAATGTGGCTGGTAGAAAATTTAAAATTCTGTGTATGGTTTACATTATATTTCTCGTTGACAATGCTGTCTTATACTTACCTTTCTTTTTGTCCTAACACTTTGAGTTATTTTAACTCAGTTAATAATCTATTATGTATTCACTAAAAATGATTTTGGTATTATGTATTATAAAGGATTTTTTCCTGAAGTTTAATACTTTTATGTTGCTATCCTTCTTAGTATTCACTTTCTTAAGCTCTGAGTTGTCTTTTTTTTTTTCAACCTTTTGACTTTTGTCATACCCTTCTCATGGTACTACATAGGCATAAGTGATTCTTTCTGTATATTGCCTGGAAAATTTTTGGAGGAATTTAAAAGTTGATCTTTTATTTACTTCTTAAAATAATATTAGGACTACTAATAGTGTATTTTACAAATCATTCTGTTACTAATGTAAAATTAAAAAATTTAAAGTAAAGGCAGTTTGTATCTGGTAAAAAAGAAAATGGATTGAAAATTTCACATGTGAGGAAAGACTGATTGAACATACAAGTAAATTTGTATGATTGAGCAAACAAATAAACAAGCAAAAAATACCTGCACTGACTTAGTCTGTTGTTACAGGTTTTTTTTTTTTTTTGGCGGTACGCGGGCCTCTCACTGCTGTGGCCCCTCCCGTCGCGGAGCACAGGCTCCGGATGCGCAGGCTCAGTGGCCATGGCTCACGGGCCCAGCCGCTCCGCAGCATGTGGGATCTTCCCGGACCGGGGCACGAACCGTGTCCCCTGCGCCGGCAGGCGGACTCTCAACCACAGCCCCACCAGGCAAGCCCATGTTACAGGTTTATACACTTTCATAAACTTAGACCTTAGCATCATTACTATTGTTTTTCCCTCCGTGTTATAGTCCTTTAAGGATTTAAGCTTATGATTTTATTACTCTTACCTTTTTTGATCTGTTGAAAACAAGATTCATACTGGGTTCAGTGAATCCTTTTTTTAGGGTTAAGCCTCAAACTGTGTTTAAAACCAAGTGGTGTATAGCTCAGATCTGGGTAGTTTTTAAGTGAAAAACTGATTTGGGTAGCTGTGGATTATTTAAAGGGGGATTTTGATTTCTGAGCTCCAAAATATATTTCAAAGTAATCCATGATATGTTGTTACCATAAAGGTATTAATAAAAATGGGTTTGTTAGGCATTTGAAAATAATTTATTTACTGGAGAGCTATTTTATTAGTTTCACCTACTCAGAGAGTCCACAGCACCTAGGTATTGAAAATTATGTAAAAGCACATTCAGAAGAAAGTGTATAAGAAAAAAGTTTGGGCCAAAAGGCTTGAATTTTTTAAAAAATTTAATTTAATTTAATTTATTATTATTTATTTATTTATGTATGTATCTATTTTTTTTTTTGCGGTACACGGGCCTCTCACCGCTGTGGCCTCTCCCGTTGCGGAGCACAGGTACCGGACGCGCAGGCTCAGCGGCCATGGCTCATGGGCCCAGCCGCTCTGCGGCATGTGGGATCCTCCTGGACCGGGGCACGAACCCGTGTCCCCTGCATCGGCAGGCGGACTCTCAACCACCGCGCCACCAGGGAAGCCCCTAATTTTATTTTTTATACAGCAGGTTCTTTTTTTTATAAATGTATTTATTTTATTTTTGACTGCATTGGGTCTTTGTTGCCCTGTGTGGGCTTTCTCAAGTTGTGGTGAGCGCGGGCTACTCTTCGTAGCGGTGTGCAGGCTTCTCATCGTGGTGGCTTCTCTTGTTGCGGAGCACGGGCTCCAGGAGCGCTGGCTTCAGTAGTTGTGGCACGTGAGCTCAGTAGTTGTGGGTCGCAGGCTCTAGAGCGCAGGCTCAGTAGTTGTGGCGCACGGGCTTAGTTGCTCTGCGGCATGTGGGATCTTCCTGCACCAGGGATAGAACCCGTGTCTGCTGCATTTGCAGATTCCTAACTACACTGCACCACCAGGGAAGCCCCAGCAGGTTCTTATTAGTTATGTATTTTATACATATTAGTGCATATATGTCAATCCCAATCTCCCAATTCATCCCGCTACCACAAACCCCGCCCCGCCTTTTCCCCCTTGATGTCCATATGTTTGTTCTCTACATCTGTGTCTCTATTTCTGCCTTGCAGTCTGGTTCATCTGTACCATTTTTCTAGATTCCACATATATGCGTTAATATATGATATTTGTTTTTCTCTTCCTGACTTATTCACTCTGTATGACAGTCTTTAGGTCCTTTTTTTAATGACTGGAATTGATAAAAAGTAGGTTTGAAAATGACAATTAGGGGAGAAAAGATAAAAGATATCTAGGGAGAAAAGATAGAGAAATAGAGATAATAGGGATTGTGGGAAAGAAGAAGAAAAGTGAGCTCACTCAAGTTCACATTCTTAGATGCTCAGTGGAAGGATAATTTTGATAGACTCTTTGATAGACTGAAACAAAGATTTTGCTACCTGTCAGCTTTCTGGATCTTAGAATACCCTATTAACCTGTTTGGTTCCTCCTAAGTTTTGAGGATAGGCCTGATTTCTGTTGGCTGTGCAGACTTAGATTTGGGTTGATCTATAAGAATAATTTGTGAATCCATCTGTGTTGTTTACATCAAATGTTTGTACTTTTTTATTGCTGAGTAGTATTTCATGGTGTGGATATATCACAGTTTATTCGGGTTTTCAGTGTTTTTGGCTTTTACTAATTGAGTTGTTATGAACGTTTGTGTACAGATTTTTGCATTAATAGACGTTTCCATTTCTCTTGGATAAATGCCCAAGAGCACACTTACTGGATCATCAGGTAAGTGCATATTTAGTTTTAAAAGAAACTGTAGGACTATTTTCTAGAGTTGCTGTATGATTTTGCATTTCCACAAGCATTGTATTAGTGATTCAGTTTCTCTGCGTTCTAATCAAAGTGGGTGTGTGTTAGCCCTGTTTTTTTTTGTAGTCATTCAGATAGATGTGTAATGATATCTCATTGTAGTTTTAATTTGCATTTCCTTACGGTTAAAGATGTAGAACATCTTTTCATGTGCTTATTGGTCATTTGTAATCCTCTTTGGTGAAATGTCTGTTGACGTCGTTTGCCCATTTTCTAATTTGAGGGCTTTTTGGGCCTTGAGTTGTGAGAGTTCTTTATATATTCTAGATACAAGTACTTTGTCAAGTATGTGGTTTGCAAATATTTTTTCTCAGTCTGTAGCTTGTCTTTTCATCTTCTTCATAGGGCTGTTCACAGAGCAAAAGTTTTAAATTTTGATGGGGGCCAGTATGTTAGTTCTTTGTTTTATGTATTGTGCTTTTTGTGTCAAGTCTAAGAACTCTTTACCTAGTCCTAAGTCTTGAAGATTTTCTCTTAAGTTTTTTCCTAAAAGTTTTAGAGTTTTACATTTTATGTTTAAGTGTATGATCCATTTTGAGCTACTTTATGTATAAGATATGAGGTTTAGGTTGAGGATTTTTTTTTTTTTCTTTTTAGTCCATTTGTCCTAGCACCTTCTGTTGGAAAGGCTGTCTTTCCTCTATTGAATTGCTTGCATACTGTTGTCAACAATTAGTTGGGCATATTTGTGTGGGCCTATTTCTGGGTTTTCTGTTCTGTACCATCCATCCGTATGTCTCTCTCTCCATCAGTACCACACTGTTTTGTTTTGTTTTATTTTTTTATACAGCAGGTTCTTATTAGTTATTTATTTTATACATATTAGGGTTATATGTCAATCCCGATCTCCCAATTCATCCCACCACCGCCCCCCTACCCCGAGTACCACACTGTTTTGATTGCTGTAGCTATATAGTAAGCCTCAATATCGGGAAAAGCGATTCCTCCCACTTAATTCTTATTTTTCAAAATTGCTTTAGGTCTTGTAGGATCTCCTCTCCATACAGATTTTAGAGTAAGCTTATTTATACCTATAAAAAAATCTTTCTGTGACTTTGCTAAGAATTACATCTGTATCAATTATGGAGTATTGTTCTTTACTATGTTGTGTCTTCTAGTCAGTGAACATGCTGTCTCCAGTTCTTTAGGTCTTCTTTGATTTTGTTTATCAGCATTTTGTAATTTTCAGTATACAGACCTTGAACATTTTGTTAGATTTATAGCTAAGTATTTCATTTTCTTTGGAGTGATTTTAAATGGCATTGTATTTGTAATTTAGGTTTTCACATGTTTATTATTATTATATAGAAATGCGGTTGATTTTTATGTATTAATCTTGTATCCTCTGACCGTGCAGAACTCACTTATTAGTTCTAGGGCATTTTTTGATAGATTCTTTGGTATTTTCTAGGTGGAAAGTCATGTCATCTGCAAACAGGGGCATATTTTTTTCTTCTGTTCCAATCTGTTTGCCTTTCATTTCCTTTTCTTAACCTTATTTGCTAGCTGGAAATTCCATTAACTATGTTGAAAGAGATTGGTGAGAACAGCCATTCTTGCCTTGAACTTGAGCTTATGGGGGAAATACATAATTTTCACTGTTAAGTTGTGATGTTAGCTACGGGGGAAGCATGGACACTATTAAGTTGTGATGTTGGCTATGGGTTTTTTAATATATATTCTTTAGCAAGTTGAGGAAGTTCTCTATTCCTAGTTTACTGAGAATTTTTGTTTTGAATTTGGTTAAATGCTTTTCTCTCAATTGATATGATCATATAATTTTTCTTCTTTAACCCTTTTATCTCGTGGATTACAGCGATTGATTTTCAAATGTTGAACCAGCCTTGCACCTAGAATAAATCCCAGTAGTCTTTTTATACGTTTCTGGATTTTATTTGCTAACATAGTGTTTAGGATTTTTGCATCTAAGTTCATGAGGAATAGTGGTCTGAAGTGTTTATGTTTTTTGGTACTGTGTCTGGTTTTGATGCCAGAGTAATATTGGCCTCATAAAATGAGTTGGGAAGTGTTCCTCCTCTTTTCTGGAAGATGGTATAAAAATAGAAATAATTCTTTAAATTTTTGGTAAGATTCTCCAGTGAAGCCATCTGGACCAGGGGATTTCTTTTTCCTGAGCTTCTGAGCTATGGATTCAATTTTTTTTTTTTTTAATGCTTAAAGGATTATTCAGATTATCTGTTTCATCTGTATTGAGTTTTGGTGATGTGTGGTTTTTTAAAAAATTGTTTGTTTTTATCTTTTTTCTTTCCGTTTTATTGAGATATAATTGACATATAGCGCTGTGTAAGGTTAAGGTGTACAGCATAATTTCACTTACATCAGAAATGATTATCACAATAAATTTAGTGAACATCCATCATCTCATGTAGATACAAAATTAAAGAAATTGAAAAAATTTTTTCCCTGTGATGAGAACTCTTAGGATTTACTCTCTTAACAACTTTCATGTATAACATACAGCGGTATTTTATTCATCATGTTGTACCTTACAACCCTAGTATTTATTTACCTTAAAACTGGAAATTTGTACCTTTTGACCACCTTCATCCAATTTACCCTCCCCCCAACCCCCTGCCTCTAGTAACCACAAATCTCATCTCTTTTTTTCATGAGTTTGTTTGTTTTTGAAGTTTAACTGACTTACAATACTACTTTAGTTCCTTTTATACAACGTAATGATTATATATTTCTATAAATGTCAAAATAATCACCATGATGTCTAGTTATGATATGTCACCATACAAAGATATTTACATGGTTGTTTATTGTATTCCCCACATGATGTATGGTTTTATAAGAATTTTTCTAAGTTGTTGAATTTATGAGTATGAAGTTGTTCTCAGTATTTCCTTATTGACCTTTTAGTGGCTGAGAGATCTGTAGTGATCCCCTGTTTCCTTCTGATATGCTTCCAGTCTTTCCTCTTTTTGTTAGTGTTGCTAGAGGTTTATCAGTTTATCTTCTGTTTTCAATCTTATTGATCTCTGCTCTTTATTTTCTTCCTTCTGCTTGCTTTGAGTTTATTTTCCTCTTCTTTTTGTAGTTTATTGCAATAGGAACTAAGATTATCGACTTATGGCCTTTTTTCCCTAGTGTAAGCATTTAGCGCTATAAATTTTCCTCTGGGCACTGCTTTAGCTGTGTTTCACACATTTTGATATGTTGTATTTTCATTTTCACTTAGCTCTATGTATTTTTTAAATTTTCTTTGAGTCTTCCTCTTTGGCTCATGGATTATTCAGTAGTATCTTTGTTAAATTTCCAAGTGTATGGAGAGTTGTTGAATTTCAGTTGGATTCCATTATGGTCAGAGAACACAATCTGTATGATATCAGTTCTTCGAAATTTGTTGAGGTTTTATGGCCCAGGATATTATTTATCTAGATGAATGTTCTATGGGTCCTTGAAAAGAATATATGTTCTCCTACTTTTTTTTTTTTTTAAATAAATTTATTTATTTATTTATTTTTTGGCTGTGTTGGGTCTTTGTTGTGGTGAGTACGGGCTACTCTTTGTTGTGGTGCATAGGCTTCTCATTGCAGTGGCTTCTCTTGTTGCGGAGCATGGGCTCTAGGTGCATGGGCTTCAGTAGTTGTGGAGTGCGGGCTTCAGTAGTTGTGGCTCGTGGGATCTAGAGCTCAGGCTCAGTAGTTGTGGCACACAGGCTTAGTTGCTCTGCAGCATGTGGGATCTTCCCGGACCAGGGATTGAACGTATGTCCCCTGCATTGGCAGGTGTATTCTTAACCACTGCACCACCAGGAAAGTCCCCTCCTACTTATTTTTGACTCTACATAGTCTTACTGGAATACCACCTACCTCTCCCTATGCAACTCTCTTCTTACTCCCTGCCCCATCCATTCTGTTTGGTTCATGTTCCTTATTATTGGTTTGTATAGCATCATTAACATTTATTCTTATTTTCTCCCTTTATAATTTTTTATTTCTCATAAATTCTTTATTTTTATGTACCATGTCTCATTTGATGTTTTCTGTAGTTTTAAACAAAATTTAATATTCTTTGTTCTAAATAGTCACTAGTTTTTATGTTGGCAATGTAATTTGTGCTTACACTAGTGGCAAATTGACCTTGAAATGTTACTACTCCAAGGTGAAATATGGTGTGTGTTTTTATTTTTCTTTAAAAAGGCAACCACAAAGTATGATTCTGTAGATAAACTTAGACTGAATAGAAATTATGTGCTAGGCATATTGCTCTGCATTAAATGGGAGGAAAATTATTGTTCTCAAGGCACTTCATGGGGCACAAGATGAACACTTATGCAATGTTTCTAATAGTATAAGACAGCAGACACCAGCTGCTTAATGGAGAAGTACTATAGGAATTCAGAAAAGGAGTAATTAAAGAATGTGAGCAGGATTAATTTGTGTGATCTTGTGAAAAAAATAATAATAATACCCTTGAACAATGTGATGGTTAGGAACCGACCTCCATGCAGTCGAAAATCCACATATAAAGAAAATTTAAAAAAAGAAAATCCGTGTGTAATTTACAGTTGGCCCTCAATATATGCAGTTCTTCCATTTCTGAGATTTCTCTTTATCTGAGGTTTTGCATTTGCGGGTTCAACCAGCAGCAGATCATGTAGTACTGTAGCATTTACTGTTGAAAAACTTTGCATGTAAGTGGACCTGTGCAGTTCAAACCCATGTTGTTCAAGGGCCAACTCTATTTCAGTGAGTGGTAGATGGAGTGGGAAAGGAAGTTGAAGTGAAACTGGGGAACATTATATAAGGGGACTGCTGAACAAAAATGAGTATGACCTGTGGGAGAGAGTGAGCGGGACATTTTGTGAGGCAGTGGGGTTATTCAGTAGTTGACCATTGAACAACTTGGGGGTTTGTGGTGCCTAACTTTACAGTTGGCCCTTCATATCCCCAGTTCCAAATCCGAGGATTCAACCAACTGCAGATTGTGTACTGTAGTATTTATTGGAAAAAAATCCATGTATAAGTGGATCCCCAGTTCAAACCCATGTTGATCAAGGGTCAGCTCTACTAACAAGTAGAGGGAGGGTTCCAAATACAAGAAAGAGCTTCAATTTGAGCAGGAGGCAATAGCAGATTTAAAGGTTCTCATTCTGAAGAGTGACTTGAAGAATGGAGTATAAAGCGTTGGCATAACTTGAGAGCTTGTTAGAAAAGCAAATTTTAATACCTTACCTCAGACCTACAGAATCAGAATCTACATTTTTTTAAAAAAAATATTTATTTTGGCTGCACGGGGTCTTAGTTGCAGCATGCGGGATCCTTAGTTGCGGTATGCGGGATCTAGTTCTCTGAACAGGGATCAAACCCGGGCCCCCTGCATTGGGAGCACAGAGTCCCAACCACTAGACCACCAGGGAAGTCCCAGAATCTACATTTTTAATAAGATATTCAAGTGATTTGTATGCATGATCAAGTTTAATAAGCACTGGTCTGAAGGGAGGTTAATCAGACAGAACTGTGTGTGAATTGGATTCTAGAGGAGAGAGATTTCATGTAGATCCTATATTAGTTATCCAGTTGAAATGGCGACCAAAGGGCATATAAGAGAGTCTTATTAAAGGAATACAATCAGTAGGATTTAATGACCTTTTTAAAGGGTTTAGAGAATGGAGAGTGCTAAATTGGAGATTATGATCAAGTTTTGGCACTGGGCAACTGAAAACTGGGTGGGCCATTGACAGGAAATAAAAAGCCTGGGTGGCATAAAAAACTGATTATTCTTTAGTCTCAGGCTACTAGAACTTTTTGATAATGGAAAATCGGCTATTATAATAAGTAACACTGGAGAAAATCTTGAAGAACGAATGGAAAAAACTTATAATTACAAAATCCTAAAATAAACAACATTTTCATTATTTTTGTATGTTATCTTGATTTTTTATTAATATGTGAACTTGTTTTTATATTGTTGTATACTTTATTTGTTTGTTTATTTATTTTAACTTTTGGCTGCGTTGGGTCTCTGTTGCTGCGCGGGGCTTTCTCTAGTTGCGGTGAGCAGGGTCTACTCTTTGTTGCAGTGCGTGGGCTTCTCATTGCAGTGGCTTCTCTTGTTGCAGAGCACGGGCTCTAGGGCACTTGGGCTTTAGTAGTTGTGGTGCACGGGCTTAGTTGCTCCGCGGCATGTGGGATCTTCCCGGACCAGGGCTCGAACCTGTGTCCGCTGCATTGGCAGGCGGATTCTTAACCACTGCGCCACCAGGGAAGTCCCTGTTGTATACTTTAAATGTTTATTATATAAATGTTTTATATTTTTCATAATTTAATTAATTTAAAGTACTTTTCCCATTATAAAATACATACTCTCACCCAAATTTTTAAAAATGCAAATTAAAAATAACAATGATTCCAGTATTTACATTTTAGATCGGTAAGGATTAAAATGTTTGGTTCTAATAGGCTTTAGTGAGAATATAGATTGGTGCAACTTTTATATATATATACACACACACATTTACTTATTTATTTATTTTTGGCTGCATTGGGTCTTCATTGATGTGGGCAATCTGTCTCTAGTTGCGGCAAGCTGGGGCTACTCTTTGAAGCGGTGCACAGGCTTCTCATTGCAGTGGCTTCTCTTGTTGCGGAGCACAGGCTCTAGGCATATGGGCTTCCGTAGTTATGGCACATGGGCTCAGTAGTTATTGCTCGCGGGCTCTAGAGCGCCGGCTCAGTAGTTGTGGTGCACGTACTTAGTTGGTCCACGGCATGTGGGATCTTCCTGGACCAAGGCTCGAACCCATCCATGTCCCCTGCATTGGCAGGCAGATTCTTAACCACTGCACCACCAGGGAAGTACTGGTGCAACTTTTTTTTTTTTTTTTTGCGGTACGCGGGCCTCTCACTGTTGTGGCCTCTCCCGTTGCGGAGCACAGGCTCCGGACGCACAGGCTCAGCAGACATGGCTCATGGGCCTAGCCGCTCCATGGCATGTGGGATCTTCCCAGACTGGGGCACGAACCCGTGTCCCCTGCATCAGCAGGTGGACTCTCAACCACTGCGTCACCAGGGAAGCCCCGGTGCAACTTTTTAAAGGGCAATTTGCCAGTGTTCATCAAAATTAAAAATTGCACATACCATTCTTGATCTAGCAATTTCACGTCTAGGAATGTGTTCTGCAAATATACTGTCTCTAGTTCAGTTAAACTACAAGGCTGATTTGTCATATACACCAATTCTTTGTATCTATGTATTCAGGAAAATATTTTTCTAATGAATATAGACAAAATAGCATTTTTTATTTCATAGGAGAATTTTTCAGTTTACTCTGATTTCTTTCCAGTCCTTTGAAGAGTTATTTTATGTTTCTTTTCTAGCATTTTGATATTTTTAGGATTCTTTTGTCAGTTTCAAAAGGCATCTACCAGGCTTGGGTTTTTTTATGTATTTGACTAAAATTTACAGTTATTTATATTGGATGGAATGATTTTAATAGCTTTTGAAGATTTTTGATGGGATTTGGTTTACAGTTTTTCCCCTCTCATTTTAAGGAATATTGGAAGCTAAGGGTCATAGGTTGGTTGATTTTTATGAATATATTTAATATTCAGAAAAACATTTCACAATCGGTAATTATTATTTCACTGTAAATCTTACATGTATTTTTCAGATATCTGAAAAATATCTAGAACAACCACATCAGTAAGAAATGCTAATATCTTGGTTATTAATCGCTATAAAAATTAAGAATGTCTTCATTGAGGCCTTGGGGAATAATAATAAAATTACCTAAAGACTGGAATAATGAAATATTTCATTCAAACAAGCATGTGGAAGAACTTGAAAAAGTGGCCTAAATCTTGCCACAAAAGATTAGTAAATTTAATGACTAGAAATACAAAACTAACAAATCTGTTTATTAATAAACATAAGATACTTATAGAAATATTTATAAATAAGTATGAGATATCTATATTTATTATATTAATAAATATACATATTTTTACATATAGATAACTGTAAGTACAGATATATCTATTAAATTAAAAATAATTTATACATACAGGTTATACTATAAATACATATAACAATGTATTAGTCAACCAATATGGTATATATTAATATAAAATATAATCAGGGTCATGTGTCTGATTTGTTCAGATCATTGAGATGAATATATAAATTTGGCAATTTCAGTGAATTTATTATTCAGCAGACTGAATTTTGGAGAATTGGTTGGTTTCTGATATACTGACATACTGGAACATATGTTCAAGGGTATGTATTGCAGTATTGTAATACCAAAAGACTGAAATTAATGTCAGTAGGGCTTGTTAAATTATGTGTGCATCTATATGATGGAATATGTTGTAGCCATGGAAAGGAAAGAAGTAGAGATATATGTATTAAGATAGAAAAATTTCTAGTGTCTGTTAAGTGAAAAGGGAAGGTTCAGAACAATGCACACAGTCCTTTTCATTTTCAGTTTAAAAAGGAGATGCATATGAGTATATGCTTATATATACATTGAATATATCTGGAAGAATACATAAGAATTATTTACAGTGGTTGCCACTAGGGCCCTAAAAAGGTGGAAACAAAGTTAATAGGTACCCTTATTGTGTTTTAGTTTTGATCAATTTTACTAACTAGTAAAAGTAAAATTAAACATTTACGGATATATTCACTGTAGAAAATGTGAAAATGACATGTAGAAGAGAAGTCTCCCAAAGCTGACGCTTGTTAAAAATTTTGTTTTACTGTGTTTCCTCTCAATCTTTTTATTTTCTCTCTCTCTGTTTTTTTGTGTTAGTTTATTTACTGCAACATTAGTGTTTGTTGTATACACTTTACCATACTTTCTGAAATAAGATGGGAATGTAAAATAAACTTATAAGAGCCAGTATTAAACATAATATTCCATTATGTTTCTGTTGGGAAGGCAGTATGGTTGTGTATGTTACCATATTGATTTCCTGGGTTGATGGCTGATCTTGGTGGGTTGGGTGCATAATGTCTTCCTCATGGTTGCATGTATGTCACTCTTAAAGCTCCCTAGTGGGTTGAAGACAGAGCCTCCCTGGGTAGGAAAACTTTCCCCCCCATTGGACTTCTGGGTATTTCTGTTTTTGATGTTAGAGTGTACCCTTTTTTTTTATACAGAGGTTCTTATTAGTCATCAATTTTATACACATCAGTGTGTACATGTCAATCCCAATTGCCCAATTCATCAAGAGTGTACCTTTTTAATTGAGTATCATTTTGACCCAGTGGACATACTGATCCTCCAAGGATACTGCAAATGCAAGCATTTCAATCAGTTACACCAACATGAATGAATTTTAATTAGATTATTTTCTGTGGAAAACTGTATTAAATCATTTAAATTTATTGGCCAGTTTCTTACATAGTGACATTAAAATTTGTTTAACTTTCTTTTTCTAGGTTTTTTTTTTTTACTCAAATTATTTTTACTGGGATTTATTCTTTTCCTTTTACACTTTAGAATGAACATACAATTTATTGATTAGATTTTTATTCTTAATTTTGAGGATTATAGCTTTGGTATTTGTTAGTTTTCATGTGAAGTTGCTTCTACCAAATTCACTTTTCCTACATATTGTACACTGAAATTTTGTCAAGAAGAGTTGACCCATCAGTTTTTAGTAGAATGTTTTACCATGTGCAGTTTTTGTCATGGTCTGCTTAATTTTGTTTATTAACTCTGCCATTAATATTCTTTATGAATTGGGCAAAAAGCTGATGCTGTATTTCCTAGCTAATCAATGAAAAAGTTGTAAGCAACTTCTGTTTGATACTATAGGACTGCTAACTCTGTGATGTTCACTGAGTCTCAGAATTCTTTCAGTTCTTTTGTTATTTCAGCTCTTCTTCACCCTAAAAGCATTGGGCATGATTTTGACCTTTTATTTTGGAGGCTTCCTGTTCCAATGATAAGATTTTGAAATGTAGAATTCTGTCTGCATGTGACTTATTCATATCTTTGATAAAGTTTTGTTCCGTAGTTGCTATTGGTTATTCTACCACATAGATAAAGCCTTCGGAGTAGTGCAAGACAGTTTTGATCTTGGAAATACTGATCTTCACACTGACTGAAATCAGACTTCAGCTGGTTTAAATTGACAGCAAATTTATATTAACTGGACCCTCGAGTGCTAGGCAAGGTCGAAACAGCTTATATTTCTTTTAGCTAAATTATTTGCCTAAGCTGTGTTTCCAGACATGAAAATACTGGAGCAGAGGACATCATTATATAAGGCTTTTGCATTGTCTTTGCATTGTATTCAATCCTATTTTCAAAAGGATTGAATCAATTTATAATGCCATCAGCAGTGTATAAACACCTCAATTTCAATGTATTTTCTTTACCATTAGTTATCATTATTTGAAAATATTAACTAGGAGTAAAATGGTCTTGTGGAGTTATATTTTCATTTGCTTTGTGTAGAAATTCAATAGGAACAACAAATTAGAAGCGGCATGGGAAAATGTTAACTCCTAACTAGAGCATTTGGTTATGCAGCCTTCACTACATTATTGTTTTGAATCAAAACAGCTTTAAAAGTTAAGATTGGTTATTAGCATAATGAAAGAGAGTGTCCCTGGAATGAATGTCATGAAGAGTACTGTTGTACTCTTGGAACAGAGGAGTTCTTTTGTCTTATGTCCCTCTAGGCTCAGAATAGAATAATATGCTTCTTTTATCCAGGAGTTTGACAGTCACTGTGCTTAAATCTGTCTGTGTGTCTGCTTGGTTCAGTCAATTAAAAAATAACTGTTTGTTTCTTTGCCAAGTTAGTAATGCCATAATACAATTTGCAAGGAAGTGAATAAAAAACAATTTTTGTCATGTTTTAATAGCTTTTCTTGTTTATTCTTTTATATTTAACAAGAAAATTAGTGTAGCCCCACTTTTATTGTTTTTGAATGTAGTTTTTAAAACTATAAGTAATTTAAGAGAAACTTAGAAATAATCTTTTAAATTCAGCACATCACTAGTTCAGTTGTTAGAAAATAAGGAATACTTAAATAGGTTAAGTGAATATTTTTATTTACTTTCCCATTTATGACACTTTTAAGACTTATTCAGCCTCCAAGCCATCCAACAATTTTATTAAAATCTGATTCTAAGGCAGGTTAATCACTTTTTTTAATATTAGCAAGATAAGAAATTATAATTGCATCTTTTAAAAGATTTATTTTTAACTGTTGTTTAGAATTTCTTATAATTTGTGAGGTGGATACTTAAGTTTCTTTTTTGTTTTTTTCTCTGTTTAATTTCTTGTGGAGCCAATCATTATCTTTAGAGCTAGTTTGAAAGGGTTGCTTAAGTGCTATTAGATGCTTTCTGCCATCACTTACTTGTAGTGAGGAACCTTTGATATGCTATATAACAAGAGCTCATTTGGCTACTAAGTGTGCCTTCCAGCTCTGTGCTAGGTGTAGGGACACTGCCTTCAAGGCACTGGCATGTAGGCTGGCTGAATTACAAGATTCACAGATATAACGTAAGAAAATTATGAGTAATACAAGTCATTGTGTACATAGGAGCTGAATAAAGAGAAGGAAAAGAATAATCAATAATTCACTTTCACGGCTATTTTCTACCTTTAACTTTGCTTATCCCTTGATGATTTTGCTTCCCCAAACATAATTTTATCAGATCTCTTTAAAATTAGTCTTAACATGATTTTTTCATAAGTACTTAACTTATTTACAATTTTAGTACCAGTTGTGAAGGTGCAGCTTCTAGGCCTGTGTCACTACTCTCATAATAATTCATAATTGCAAAGTATTCTATAGTTTAATAATTTTTTTGAGGAATCTCAAGTTTTATAAGATAGGTGTCTTATAAAGTCACTTACAATAGAAAAGTTTCTTTAAAATATCAAGTTTTTCCAGTAGTTTGAGTGGTCTCTGATTGGTTTTGCATGCATAGCGACTTTTTATCAACTAGAATCCCCTATCTCTATTCCAGTCCACAGACCAATGGTACGTGGGCCTCTCACTGTTGTGGCCTCTTCCATTGCGGGGCACAGGCTCCGGATGCGCAGGCTCAGCGGCCATGGCTCACGGGCCCAGCCGCTCCACGGCATGTGAGATCTTCCCGGACCGGGGCACAAACCCATGTCCCCTGCATCGGCAGGCGGACTCTCAACCACTGCGCCACCAGGGAAGCCCCTAAGTGGAATAATTTTGTGACTGGCTTCTTGTACTTAGCATAATGCTTCTGAGATTGTGCATGTCATATCTATCAGCAGTTCCTATTTACTGCTGAGTAGTATTGTAGTATTCCATTGAATAAATATACCGCAGTTTGTTTATCCATTCATATATTGGTGGACATTTGGGTTGTTTTCAGTTTGGCTGCTGTGAATAAAGCTGTTTATGAACATTCATGTATAAGCTCTTATGGACATGTGTTTTCATTTTTTCTTGGGTAAATATCTAGAATTGGAATTGCTAGGTTATATGGTAAGTGTCTGATTAAAAAATGTTTTCCCAAGGCCAGTGTTTAGAGGGGAATGGAAGTGAGAGACACCTTAAAAGGACATACCATGGGGCTTCCCTGGTGGCGCAGTGGTTGGGAGTCTGCCTGCCGATGCAGGTGGCGCGGGTTCGTGTCCCAGTCCGGGAGGATCCCGCGTGCTGTGGAACGGCTGGGCCTGTGAGCCGTGGCTGCTGGGCCTGCGAGTCCAGGGCCTGTGCTCCGCAGCGGGAGGGGCCGCAGCGGTGAGAGGCCCGCGTACCGCAAAAAAAAAAAAAAAGTCTATACCATGAATGACCTTCTAGGTCATATAAAGAAGATTTATCCCAAGTACAGTATAAAGCCATGGAAGGGTTTAAGAGGAGAGAGTAAAATTATCAAGTGTATAATTTTACTCTGACCGCTCTTTGAAGAGTGGATTAAAGGTGAGGCTGAAGAAGGAAGATCTTGTGAAGAGGACTCTTTTATTGCAAATGACATAAAACTTGACCCAAACTGGCTTAAACACAAGGAGAATATTTTGGGTCACATAAATGAGAAAGCCCAGGTAGTATCATCAAAACCTTAAATGCTAAATATGTATCTGAGTTTAAAATTTATATTTCAATAGCCCTCATATCACTAAACTCTAGATAGGGTTATTCAAGTGACCCCCATGCTTAGGAAAGTGCATTGTGTATATTAGATGCTCAGTAAATATTTTAATGAATGAATGAATGTTCTTGGGCATCGCTGAGAGTCATATTGAGAGTCATTCTTAAAACCTCTTTCTCTTCCTTTCTCTAACATCTAGTCTATCCTCCTGCCAGAATATTTCTCAAACTTGTTCAGTTTTCTCAGTCTCTACTGTAACTATGCTCTTTTTTCTCCTGCCTCTCTCTCGAGTATCTTCATGGTCTTTATATGCATCCCTTTCTCCACTGCAGTCTCTACAAGGTTGGAATCACTCTGGTCTTGGTCCTGTGTCCTCATTTCTTTCTCTCTGCCCTTCCCTGGGTATAAGGTAGATTTTTTAAAAAGGAAGGTTAAAGGTGTGGTATTTGGAGTAAGGCATGGGGTTTTAAGTGATTGTGATATACAGTGAGCTACATACTGATTTGCTTTAAGGAGAAAGTAGAAAATATACCAGTGGTTATTATAAAACTTCAGGGAAGGAATAGATATGTAAAATTTGAAGGAAAATTTCTAGTAGAGTTCTTTCTGGTTTGCTTGAGAATTGGGAAAATATATTATGTCTTTACTTTCAGTCTACAAATTAAATATCCAAAATATAATCTTAATGTACATATCAAGTAATCTGTAACCATTTTATTTTTCCAAGCCAATAAATGACTTTAAAATCTGTAAAGGAGATGAAGAAAAGAAATGTGTGCGGCCTAAATCAGTTAAAGTACCAGCATTTATACTTTCTTTTTGCTATTGACTTCATCATTACCACTCCACCCTTTATTTTCCTCAGACATTCAGATTTTCTGGAAAGTTTACATCTTTGCATCACAGACTGTTAACTAAAAAGGGTTGACTCATAGTGATGATGGGGAAAATCACAGCAGCATGGAATAGACAGAATTGCACAGTAGTTTGCACAGCTATGTTTAGAACATAGCTGATTTATTTTTAAATCTGGAAGAACCTGAAATTTGCCTGTGTAAATAGAGTAAAGGTCATTGAGTGTATAATAAATTTATTAGTCATTAATTTTTCTCCCCCAAACAACAACAACTTCATTATGATTATCAACATCATCATCATCTTCTTCAGTGCCTAGCACTGTATCTGACACATAGTAGGTACATAGGATTTGCTGCTTTAAAAGTGATGAACTTCAGTTCCCTGGAAAATTCACAGATGGTGAAAGATAAAGTAAACACTGCTAAAAATGCTCAGTCCTAGAAATGGAAATGTATTTTAGGGAGGAGTAAGAATTTGGTCTAAATATCTAGTCTATATAAAGTTCTTTTTTTTTAAATGTGAATTTATTTCTTGTCATTTATCTTTTTTCTAGACATTTAAATATAGCATGTAAACCTGCCCCAACCAGTGATCATTGTATTGTAGTAATATGACGTTTTTCAAGTGTATTTTTCTGAAAAACTTTGTTCTTAAAAATTAAAAAATTTACCTTTAGTCACACAAGCTATGAATTTTTAGAAAAATTCAAACTGTGCAAATAAAGCAAAGTCCCTCTTAATTGAACCCCACTGCCCTCTGCCCATCCAGATCACTTAGATAGCTAACTCCTCTGGTCAGTTTGGCATTTATACTTCTGAGATTTTATACATACACACAAATACACACACTTAGAAAAGTGTTTAAAATTATTGTTTCCCTTAAGTGAGTTTTAGGAAGCTTTCTGCACTTTATCATCTGGTTTTATTACGTATATGATACAGCACTCTTGGTTTATGTAACCAAGTCCTATCCTTTTATTTAAAATTAATTTACTAGAACTAGACAGCAGCAGCCTAGAAAATAAGCCAGACTTATCTAAGAATCTGCTTTAGTAGCCAAGCTGTCTTCCATATCACCTTTGGTAATTTATGCCATCAATAGCAATCCTAATGTATTAGATACAGTGTGTATACAAAGAAGTACTCTGCTAATTCAGACTCTACTCCAGTCTAAATTAGGAAAACTGTGTTTGTATAGGGAAAACTTTTTTTATACAGTAACTTTTTAGATTTTTCTAGCTATTTAACACTAAAATTAAGAGCCATTTATTAACATTAAATGTCAAAACATTGGGCTTTATTAAATAAATCTTACAATTTTCTTGAGAATGGTGACAATTTTGAATTTTAGAATCACAAGATGCTGGATTATCAGTAAATGTTTCCTAAGTAACATTTTATTTTATTCCTATTTTTGGCCATTATATAATCCCCTTAAAATACTTTGTGCTTAATTGTAGGAGGTTTAATCACTTTGCATTTTTAGAATTTTTAGAACCAGGAGAGACCTCAGTGATTTATCTAATACAATCCCTTTATAATACAGACAAAGAAGCCTCAGGCCCCTAGAAAGTCAATAACTTGATCAGTTTCCCAAAACTAGTTATTGTAAGAATCAGAACTGTAACCTAGATCTCCTGCTATATATACCTTATTTTCTGACCCTTTCTAACTTTGAGTTTAATTGAAATAGAGAATGAGCTCAATATTTGCATGTTTGTTTCTTTAATTGGTAAGAAAATCTGCCAAAACCTATAACGGCTGAAAGTAGTTTGGGAAAGTGAAATTGCCTGTGAGAAAGTCTTAAGTCTTTGTCTTAGTGATATGTGGTTGATAATTATCCAGTCTTTTATTATTCCATCTCTTTTTTACTTCTCTCCCTTCTCCTTTCTCTCTTTGAGTGCAGATAGCAAGACTGTAAAGTAGACCTATTATAGGGAGATTGGACCTAGGGAGACAGGGTCAAACTGGAGTAGGTTAATTATGTTTTGTAACTTTCCATACTGGTTCTGATGTTCCAGCCCAGTCACTAGAAACCAAAGGAACCAAAACCAGATTTTTAGAAGCATCCCCGACTTAACCAAAGTTGGCAGTATTATAAACGTATTGAATTCTCTTTCCATTAGTTTTCCAGCCTACACCTGTAAAGTCTATCTTCTATGTTTTCTTTTTTAAAAAACTCCTTTTATCCTTCTTCAAACATTGTTTGCTTAGTAATTTTTTTTTTACAAAGGAACATAAAATATAAAGTGAATATACTCATAAGGCAGATATTCTTTTAATTCTTTGAAAGGTCACTGGTAAACAACTTACTTTTTAATATTATCTTTATTGTATTTCTTCCACTTGTTTTTTATAAAGATTTTATAGGTAAAACGAGGACACGCTATGGAATAAGATAGGTACAGTTAGGTGACAATGTTTATTCTTATAGCTGTGAGTCATTATGTAGCCACAGTTGGGAGTACAGTGTTTGTTGGCAGTAGCCTTTCAAAGAGTATCTTCTGAATATTTGATAAAAGTAGTTGAAGAGTTATGAACATTAGCAAAACCACTGATTCTGATAAGCACCTTTAAAATTGTTCATCTGTGAACAAACTGTGGCCTGCAGACCAAATCCTGTCCACGGACTGTTTTTGTAAGGTCCATGAGCTAAGAATGGTTTTTAACATTTTTAAAAGTTTGTAAAAACAAAACAAAACAAAAAAAGAATATGCAATAAAGATTGTACGTGGCCCTCAATGCCTAAAATATTTACTATCTGGCCTTTGAAGAAAACAATTGTCGATAGCTGAACAGAATCGTAGAGAAGGCTCTAAATGGTCATAAAGAACCATTTTAAGCCATTCAGATTTACAGTAAAAATAATAGAAATGAAGAAAATTGGGGCTTCCCTGGTGGCGCAGTGGTTGGGAGTCCGCCTGCCAATGCAGGGGACACGGGTTCGTGCCTGGGTCTGGGAGGATCCCACATGCCGCGGAGCGGCTGGGCCCATGAGCCATGGCCGCCGAGCCTGCGCATCCGGAGCCTCTGCTCCGCGGTAGGAGAGGCCGCAGCGATGAGAGGCCCGGTACCACAAAAAAAAAAAGAAAAAAGAAAGAAAATCAACACAGATGGACTGTTTGTTATAATATTGTTCACAGTAATAAAAAGTTGGAAACAAATTTTTAGTAACGGCACTGATTAAATAAATTACAGGACATCTGTATAGAAAAATATTACACATTGAGTGACATCACCCATGACTTATGCAAGGGAAGATATGAATTGCATTAAGCAGGGGACTAGATTCCAGAACAGTGTGCAGGATGATCCTCCCCCTTTCAAAACACACAGACATTTATAATATGTACTTGAGGTGTGTAGGTACAGAAAACTTTATATACTAGAATATTGGATTGTGGATGACTTACACATTTTTTTTGAATTGTTGCAATTTTGTAACTGATAATTATTTTATAGTGAAATTAAATAATTGACTTTTTGGTATAGAAAAAAATTAAACTTGAATAGAGTTTTAAGTCACAAAGTTCTAGAAGAGATAATATATTAATATGTAACATAGTATTAGAAGTATGGATACTCTGATGAAACTTAGAAGTCTTTGGACAAATGAAAGAAAATAGAACTGCTGTCAAAATCCTCTTAATATATTATCCTTGGACAGTCAGTAGGCTGAACATGTAACAATGGCATTTCAATGGGCTATTCAAAGAAAATAATACAATTTTGTATCATAGAGAACACTCCCTTCCACAAAAGATTTGTTGGTGTCCCTAAATTTTAATTTAGACCATGAAATTTAGATTAAAATGGCACTTCTTTCCTTCACCTCCCTTTTCTTCTTTTCCTTTGCAGAGTACATAATTGAGGGACAGTTCATATAAAAGTAAACATTTGACCTTTTACATATGTATGCACACTTGTCTCCGACACCCAGATCAAGATATGGAACATTTACAGTCACTTTAGATGGTTCACTTTTGCCTCTTTCCAGTCAGTATCACCGTTCCCACTAAGAAGCAAGCATTCTGACTTTTGATTAGCTTTGCCTATTCTCAGACTTTCTGTAATGAAACCTTGTACTCCTTTGTGCTTGGCTCCTTGCTCTCGACATAATACTTTTGAGATTTATCAAAGTAGTTATTTGTATTAGTAGTATCTTTTCTGTTAAGAAGTAGTATTCCATTGTATGAATATAGCACAGTTTATCCACTCTTCTGTTGATGGACATTTGAATCATTTCCTTTTTTCGTGGGGGAGGGAGGGGAAGCTATTATGAATAATGCTGCTATGAACATTCTTGTACAAATCTTTTTGTAGGCATATGCACTCATTTCACTTGAATATATATCTAGGAGAGGATTTTCTGGGTTATAGGGTAGGTGTGTGTTTAACTTTATTAAAAACTGCTAGTTTCCAGAAATAGTTGTCCCATTTTATGCTCTAATCAAAATATGGCAGTTTTTAAAAAAATTAATTAATTAATTAAAAAAAATTTTTGGCTGTGTTGGGTCTTTGCTGCACATGGGCTTTTCTCTAGTTGCGGTGAGCAGGGGCTACTCTTCGTTGTGGTACGCGGGCTTCTCTTGTTGCAGAGCACAGGCTCTAGGCGCGCAAGCTTCAGTAGCTGTGGCACTTGGGCTCAGTAGTTGTGGCTCGCAGGCTCTAGAGCGCAGGCTCAGTAGTTGTGGGGCACGGGCTTAGTTGCTCTGCGGCACGTGGGAATCTTCCCAGACCAGGGCTCGAACTCATGTCCCCTGCATTGGCAGGCGATTCTTGACCACTGCGCCACCAGGGAAGCCCAAAATATGGCAGTTATAGTTGCTTCATGTCCTCACTAACACTTGGAATTGATTATAGTTATTCTGGTGATTGTGTAGTGATGTCTCAATGTAGTTTTAATTTGCTTTTCTCTGATGACCAGTGGTGGTGAACATATTAAGTGCTTATTGACCATTTGTGTAAATTGTACTGTCTTTTATTATTAATTTGTAGGAGTTCTTTATGTATTTTGGATATGGATTCTTTGTTAGATGTGTTGTGAATGTTTTCTTGCAATATTAGCTTGCCTTTTCACTTCATTATTGGCATCTTTTGATGTGCAGAAGGCTTTAATTTTGATGAAGTCTGTTTTATCAATTAAAAAGTTTATGTTTATTGCCTTTTGTGTGCTGAGAAATCTTTCCCCTGCTCCAAAGTCATGAAGATATTCTCCTAAATATTCCTCTAAAAGCTTTATGTATATTCTCATTTACTTTTTAATTGAATTATTTGTTCCTTTATTTTTTGTAGGGATTTTTCATACAGTTGAGATACGAGTCTTTTGTCAACAATATATATCAATAGCTTGGCACTCAAATTTAAATCTGTGATTCACCTGAAATTAATTATGTATATGATGTTAGGTAGAGGTTCACTTTTTTCCCACATTGATATTCAGTTTCTTCAATATCATATATGGAAAGCACCTATCTTTCTCCATTGAATTTTATTGGTGTCTGTCCAAAAATTAATTATCAAGAATGCCAGCACTGTTTTTACTTACTGTAACTTCACACTGAGTTTTGAAATCTGGTTGTGTAAGTTCTCCAACTTTGTTCTTCTTCAAGGTTGCTTGAGTATTTTAATTCCTTTACATTTCCATGTAAATTTTAGCATCAGCTTGCCAATTTCTGTTTTTAAAAAGTCCATTTGGATTTTGATTTGGATTGCATTGAATATATACATTAATTTGAGGACAATTGATATCTTAAAAATATCATGTCTTCCAATTCATAAACATTGTGTATCTCTCCGTTTATTGAGGTCTTCTTTCATTTTTCTCTGTAGTATTTTGTGATTTAATGTAGATGTATTTCACATCTCTCCGTATATTTATTCCTAAGTAATGTTTTATTTAATTCTATTATAAGTGGTGTTGTGGTTTTACTTTATGTCTCTATTGTATATTACTGGTATTTAGAAATACAAAAGATGTTTGTGTATTCCTTTTGTATCCAGAGGTCTTGCTAAATTCACTTAGTAGTTCAAGTAATTTTTCTATTCCTTTGGATCTTCTACGTATGAAGTTACATCATTTGCAAATAAACAATGGTTTTAGTTTAACAATATTTGTTTGTTTACTTTTCTTGTCTTGCTGTACTGGCTAGGACTTCTAGTAAAATGTTTGAATAGGTAAGTTGAAAGCAGACTGTCTTGACTTGTTTTTGACTTCAGGGAAAGTGTTCGGTGTTTCACCGTTAGGTATGATGTTAGCTGTAGGCTTTTTATAGATACTCTGTCACATTGAGGAAGTTTCCTTTTATTTCTAATTTGCTGAGAATTTTTATCATGAATAGATGTTAAATTTTCTTACTTTTCTACATCTTTTGAGGTGATCATGATTCTTTTTTATTTGGTTAATGTGGTGAATTCCACTGACTTTTTGGTGTGTGTGTGAACTCGTAATGTTTATTTCACAAGTATTGTTTGTAGTTTTTAAATACCTTTTTGTCTTATACTTTATAAGACATTTATAATATACATATGGATGAATAAATGAGGATGAATGTAATGGGTCATTGGAGCCCACTGATAATTCAAGGTTTATATCCAAGCAGCTTTATTCTGATTCCATGTTCATCAAGCAACTTCATCTTCACATGAACTTGCTCACTGAGGCTGTGGGTTGTGCAGGCCAGTCTTCACACCTGGTCTGCTTGACATTATATTCTATTCTTCAGTGTTACTGGCATCCTGGTGTACTCTCCTTGGCAGTTTGTACACTTATCCACTGACTAATTTTTGAATGTTAAATTAATTTTGCATCTCTGGGATAATCACAGTCATGATATATTTCCTTTAATATATTTGCTATATTTTGTTTGTTAAGTTTTAAAGAAATTTTTTTCTTTTGGTCTATGTTCATGAAGATTCTTGTTCAGTAATTTTCTTGTCATGATTTTGTCAGGTTATGATAACAGTGTGCTGCCTCATAAAATGCCTTGGGAAGTGTTTTCCTATTCCACTCTTCTCTAAAAGAGTTTGTCTAAGTTTGGTATTACTTATTTTTAAAATATTTTGAGGATTCACCCATGAAGCCATCTGGGAAGGTTTTAAAATATATATTAAATTACATTAGCCTTTAGAGGACAATCTAGATTTTCTATTTCCTCTTGGGTCCGTTTTATTTATTTATTTATTATTTTTTGGCCATGCCCCGTGGCTTGTGGGATCTTCATTCGCTGACCAGGGATCAAACCTGTGCCCCCTGCAGTGGAAGCGCGGGGTCTTAACCATGGGACTGCCAGGGAAGTCCCTTGGGTCAGTTTTAGAAACTTGCGTTTTTACAGAATCTAGGCATTTCCTTTTATGCTTTTACTTCCTCTTATGGTATCTGTAATAATGTTCCCATTTCATTATGATATTGGTAACACATGTTAGTCTTCTACATTTTGTTTTTAATTTTTCTTTACATATAATAATATTGCTTAATTTTAAATTTTTATATAGCATTGACTACAACTTCTGGAATAATGTTAATAGTAATGATAGCATCCTACCTTATTCCTGATTTTAGTGAGAATCCCTTTAACATTTCATCATTAGAATGTATTGGGGTAGATATCCATTATCACGTTATAGAATAATCTTTTTATTCCTATTAAGAGAGGTCATAAGGACAAGATAGTGAGTTTTATTAAGTGACTTTTTAGTATTTCTTGAGGTGGACAGTTTTTTTGTTTTGACCTTTTGAGGTGATAAATAATTCCCTATTATGAAGTCCTTGCACTGCTGGGAAAACTCTACTTAGTTTAATATTGTTGAATTTGCTAATTTTATACTTAGGATTTTTGTATTTATGTTTTCATGAGAATGATCTGTTGTTTTCTTTACTCAGATTTTGATATTAAGCTTATGATATAGTTCCCTCTTGTCTGTTTTATCCTTTTCTCCTTCCCTCCCCATTTTATTGAACTTCATCCTTCTCTACAATTACACCTACAGAGCACTTTATACTTGTTCCTTACTGTAAGGCTAATTTGCTTATTAGTCTTTGTTTAGGAGACATAATCTTATAAATCTAATTTTGCTACTTGAGCAATTTTTTTTCACCTAGTAGGTTGTAGTCTAGGTTGCTACTCAGAAGCTTCAAGCTAGTTCTTCTCTGATTCTTAGTTTGATGTAGATTTCTGCTTGGTTAATGTATTCTTACACATTTCTGTTGCTTTAAAGCAGAATTTTCTTTTTTAAAAACAATTCTTATTTTGTGCATTAAAGCTTCTAGAAGCATTGTAGGTGTTCCAAACAGTTTACTGTAATTTGCCTCGTCCCGCCAAATTGGTGGATAAGTGCTGAAGTTCTAGCCATTATCAAAAGTTAGACCCTTTCACAGGTTATAAGTGTAGTAACAGAGTTTACAGTTATGTACAGCAGTTTATTATGCATGCATATTATTGATATTACCAGCTTGATTCTTAAACTTTCCCCTTAATAGGTATACTGTGATTTTTACAGTAATTGGAAGGTAATGGTTGCATACTTCTATATAATGACTACAACTCTATTGCAAAAATGATTGGAGGTGGATTGTAACTAAATGGTGACTTAATTTTAATGTTCTATTTTGATTATTTTCTTTTTTATTCCCTCTTTCTCCTTGCATCCCTCACCACTGTTATTCATATAAACTGTTTTCTCTTTAATAAAACCCAGCTGCTTCCTTTGTGATGCTAAACTCAGTAGGCTACCTTTGGCTATTCTCCTTTCTTGTTAAAACATAACTTAGACTCTAATCATTTTTTAATCTCACTTCCATACCTTTACTTTCTTTGCTCTTGCATTTTTCGGTATTCATATTTTATTTTCATTATTACTCCTTTTTGCACCCCCAACAGAATTTCTTCCTTCTATGAAATATGAAACTGTACCCAATTCTAAACTTCTAGATAACTTTCTCACTCTTTGTATTTTTATATACAGATAGGATGAGTTTTTAGAATTTTACTGGGGCCCTCAACATCAGGAACATTTTGTAAACGTTTAGTTAGTGTTGGTTAACATCACTAGGGACAGTTTTACTTAATGCTTCGACATGTATTATTGAGAATGATCTCGGTTTCATTGTAGTTGTCATGTGGTAGGTAAGTATTTCATGTCAGTATTTCTCAGTTACTGTATTTATTTCCTGAATTTTGTCTAATTGGAAAACAAGGCTGTGACCCCGAATTATTTCAAGTTTGTGAAATTTTATAGTTAAGAGTATGAAGATGCAGAAAGAAATTTTTTTTTTTTTTTTTTTTTTTTTGCGGTACGCGGGCCTCTCACTGTTGTGGACTCTCCCGTTGCGGAGCACAGGCTCCGGACGCGCAGGCTCAGCGGCCATGGCTCACGGGCCCAGCTGCTCCGTGGCATA
Organism: Aethalodelphis obliquidens; assembly: GCF_003676395.1. NCBI lineage: Eukaryota > Metazoa > Chordata > Mammalia > Artiodactyla > Delphinidae > Aethalodelphis > Aethalodelphis obliquidens. The sequence goes on from NW_020837949.1 coordinate 17,447,709, forward strand.
TGGGATCTTCCCAGACCAGGGCACGAACCCGCGTCCCCTGCATCGACAGGCGGACTCCCAACCACTGCACCACCAGGGAAGCCCCGATCATGAACTTTTAAAGTATGTGTATAGAGTATACTTATATGTGCAAATTAATTAATTATATTTTATTTTTTGGCCGTGCTGCGCGGCTTGCGAGATCTTAGTTCCCCAACCAGGGATCGTACCCAGGCCCCAGCAGTGAAAGTGTCCTAACCGCTGGACCACCAGTGAATTCCCTTATATGTGCAATTTAAAGATTACTAAAACAAGCACATTGGAAACACAGCCTTTGAGTTGGTTGAATGAGTTTCCATTTCTATGCAGATTTGAAGCCACTTTTTTTTACATAATTCTTTTCTTAGGGGGTAATGATGTGTGTTTTACTATTGTATTGGATCTAATGTCGTGTAACAATGGTCCTTTATTGTTTATAAAATGTTTTATTATTTAAAACATTCCAACACACACATTCTCTTTGAGACTTTCTCCAGAAATACAGTTTGCTTAACATTTTCTGTTTGAAGTAGGAATGAACTAGTTGTACATGTACAGAGGATTCTGAACTATGTACTATTTTTACTTGGCTTTATAGCGTAAAACTGTTACCATTCTGGATTTTACTGTGTCACAATAGAAGCAAGACACATGTCGAGATTAGGGAGGAAGAAAACAAATTGAAACATTGATTTTTGTCTTCTTTTTAAAGGAGAATTATTAGCTATTATTTCTATATCTTAGGCTCCTTAAATACCCTTATTATTAATCTTTTAATTTTATCCTGGGTGGGGTGCATGGTAATGTATCTAGAAGTACATAATACTGACAATTCCGGGAGTATTCATATATAAGCTTGATTCCTGTATTTGTTTGGCATTAATGTTTAAAATTCATTTTTTCCATTTAAAAGCCACTTTTAAACCAGATTATCTCATATCTTTCCTGTCTACTGTACCCTTCTGTGTCTCACCCAGACAAAAAATTGAAAGGATGTACTTCCTTATTAGTCGGTGCATGACATGAAGTGGGAACACCAAAGTGCTGGCAGGATAAAAGAACTTAGGGATGGTTGAATTGGAAATGATCTCATGGTGGAAGAGGAGCATTTGATTGGCACCATGTGATCTGGGATCAGAATTGAGGAGATGGTAGAATCTAGATTTGGGTAAAGAAAAGGTCACACTTAACCATGCTAATAAACATTATTATTTGTTTATTTTTTAATTCTGAGAGGATGATCCTGGCCCTTGCACTTCAGTTTAGTATTTCTCCTTGGATTAATTTTTTTCTATCTTATCTGTTACTACTGGTATATTGTAAATTGATATACAGAAGCCTCTCTAAAAGAACTAATTTAATAGGTCCAGAGTGACTTGGAGGGTTTTAAGCTTTTGGTACCTGGATGCATTTGTTTCAGATAGTCTCTGGGTCAGTTCTTAAAAACTCTATAAAATAGGCATACACTTCTACCAGGCACCTTCCCCCAAATAGATCTGTTCTTTTTCCTGAATTGAAAATACGTTGATGTAGGCAACTACTTCTGTTGACAACCTGCCCAAGTATGGCAGAGAACTAATTGGCACATTAATTAGTCTCTGCTTTGATTTTATACAGATTTGATTTTATCTTATTAATAAGACCTTCATCAGGCCTTTAATTTTTTATACTCCTAGCCTTCTTCTGAGAGAGCATTAAGTTAATAGGAAACACATTAATGCTAATTCTCTAATTATACATTTAAAAGTTTTTTCATCTCATCACTTTGTTTCTTTTTATTTGTCAATTGTACCTAGTTTTTAACTAATTTAAAATAGCTTTTCCCATTGTAAATATAAATGTTTATTTTCTAAAAATTGGGAAATAGAAGAAAATAAAAGGAAGAAAAGAAGCTACTTATAACTGCTCTACTAAGTGATAAAAGTCTGCTACTTTGGTATATTTCTTTTGAGTCACTCTTCCATATCTCCCTCCACCTCTCCCAGTTGTGAGAACCTATTATTTGCTATACATTTGCCCGAGGTACAGTGTTGAACACAATAGACGCAATCTTTAAACGGAAAGAATTCAAAGTTTAATGTCCTTAAAGTTATTTTTAAAAATTAATTTGTTGTTATAGAGAAATGCATAAATATAGTCTGTCTTTACAAAAATCATAGACAAGGCTCAAGTTTCCAATCCATCCCATTTTCTTCATTGTTTCATAGGTGTAGCCACTATTACCACCTTGTGTTTAATTTTTTTCTGTGATTTTGCATATAAAATTATATATTTTCCTTGACTTATTATGGGATTATATTCCAGTAAATTGAATATCTTGTCAGTCAAAAGTGCATTTGGTACACCTAAGATGCTGAACATTATAGCATAGCCTAGCCTACCTTAAATGTGCTCAGAACACTTACATTAGCATACAGTTGGGCAAAAACACCTAACAAAACCTTTTTTATAATAAAGTGTTGAATATCTCATGTAATTTATTGAATACTGTACTGAAAGCGAGAAACAGAATGGTTATGTGGGTACAGAATGGTTTAAGTGTATCGGTTGTTTACCCGTCTGATGGTGTGGCTAACAGGGACACGTGGCTGACTGGGAGTTGCGGCTCACTGCCGCTACCCAGCATCACAGGAGAGTTTTGTACTGCTTATCGCTAGCCTGGGATAAGATCAGAATTCAGAATTCGAAGCATGTTTTGTCTTCTCCGAACACACATCGCTTTTGCATAATGATAAAGTTGCAAGTTGAACAGTCATAAGTTGAAGACCATCTGTATGTTTGTATATAAAGAAAACATATGGTTTCTTTTTTAATGTAAAAACTGTCATATAGTACCTGCAATTAGCTTTTTTCATTCAGTATGTTTGTATGTACAGATCTACCTTAGTCTTCTAAATTGCTGTAGTATTTCATTTTGTTGATATGCCATAAATTTGCCATTTCCTATTGATGGACTTCTTTTGTGTGTGTGGCCTCACTGTGGCATGCGGGATCTTAGTTCCCTGACAAGGGATCGAACCCATGCCCCATGCAGTGGAAGCGCGGAGTCCTAACCATTGGACCGCCAGGGAATTCCTTGATGGGCATTTAGATTTCCAGTTTTTTTGCTGTTACAAACAGTGCTGGAACTATTTGTACATGGTGCCTCATTAAAATGTGCACTGGTTTCTCTAAAAAAGATAAAAGGAAGTGCAATTAGTAGATCTTAGAGAATATGTGGTTATCCTTGATATTTTACTATTTGTATTGCTCTTAAAGTTGGATCTTATAGCAGTTTATCTTATATCAGTCCTCTCTCAACTGCCATGTTGTTGTTTAATGTTTTATTTTATCCTTGTTAAATCCAACCAGTTATATTATTTTATACAGAAATAGAATATTCTATAGAAATATGATTCAATTTACATGTATTTTTACTATATTCTTTCCTCACCATCTTCTTTAATCTCTGACTGTTCTTCTGAGATCATTTTCCTTCTTCCTGAAGAATATCTTCACAAATTCCTTTAATGGATGTCTCTTACTGGTAAACTGTCTCTATTTTTGTTTATTTGTTTTAATTTTAATTTAGCCTTATTTTAAAATCAGTTATTTTTATCATGGAAAATTTTAAGCATATATGAAAGTAGACCAAATAGTGTGATGAAACCCAATTATTTCCATCCCTCAGTTTCTGTAGTTATGGACTTTTGCTATTCTCATTTCATCACTTCCCCATTCTGTGCCTCCTTTCCTGCTAAGATATCATACCATGAAGTCTGTAAATACTTTAGAATGTATCTCCTCTAGAAGAGCTTTTTAACAAAATAAACACAATACTACTATCATATTTAACTAACGTCTTCTAATAATCAGTCCATGCGAAAAGCTCGATTATCTCAAAAAATGTTGTTTTATCATTTACTTTCATTCTTAAGGGTTATTGTTTTCAAGGACCACAACTGTAGGTTGACAGTATTTTCTCTCAGAATCTTGAATGTTGTCTTTCCCTTCTGGCTTCACTTGTTGCTATTGAAAAATCTGCTGTAAAGTCTAATTATCATTTCATTGGGTGAAGGGTTCTTTTTAAATGTTTGCTTTTGAAATTCTTGTTGCCTTTAGTGTTCTGCAGTTTTACTGTCTTGTGTCTGGGTGTGGATTTATTGATCTCACTTGGGTATGTTGCGCTTTCTGGGGCAGGGGGTTGTTTTTAACCTTTCTGGGAAAATTGCAGCTATTATCTTTTTCTTTTAAGACTTTGAAAAAAGTAAAAACTGTATATTCAGAAACATAAAACATACACATGTAAAACATGTAGACTTTAATTATATGGCAAACATCTTTGTAACCATTTCCCAGGTCTAAAATAGAATATTTCATTGAAGGTGAGTCAAAGAAGGTGAGCAAAGTCAAATCCCATGCTCTTGGATTGAAAGAATTAATATTGTTAAAATGGCCATACTACCCAAAGCAATCTGCAGATTTAATGTGATCCCTATCAAAAATATCCATGATGTTTTCCACAGAACTAGAACAAATAATCCTAAAATTTACATGCAGCCATAAAAGACTCAGAATTCCCAAAAGCAGGAGGCGTTACCCCCCCAGACTTGGGACAATACTACAAAGCTACAGTAATCAAAACGGTGTGGTATTAGCACAAAAACAGACATGTGGATCAGTGGAACAGAATAGAGAGCCCAGAATAAACCCACACACCTATGGTCAATTAGTCTTTGACAAAGGAGGCAAGAATATACAATGGAAAAAGACAACCTCTTCAACAAGTTGTGTTGGAAAAGTTGGACAGCCACATGTAAATCAATGAAGTTAGAACACACCCTCACACCATACACAAAAATAAACTCAAAATGGCCTAAAGACTTAAATATAAAGCATGACACCATAAAAATCCGAGAAGAAAACATAGGCAAAACATTCTCTGACATAAATCGTACCAATGTTTTCTTAGCTCAGTCTCCCAAGGCAATAGAAGCAAAAGCAAAACTAAACAAATGGGACCTAATCAAACTTACAAGCTTCTGTACAGCAAAAGAAAACATAAACAAAATAAAAAGACAACCTACAGACTGGGAGAAAATGTTTGCAACTGATGCAACTGACAGGGCTTAATTTCCAAAATATAAAAACAGCTCACATATCTCAAAAACAACAACAACAAAACAACCCAATTGAAAAATGGGCACAAGCCCTAAATAGACATTTTTCCAAAGAAGACATACAGATGACCAACAGGCACATGAAAGGATCCTCAACATCGCTAATTATTAGAGAAACGCAAATCAGAACTACAGTGAAGTACCGCCTCACACTGGTCAGAATAGCCATCATTAAAAAGTCTACAAACAACAAGTGTTGGAGAGGGTTTAGAGAAAGGGAATCCTCCTACACAGTTGGTAGTAATGTAAGTTGGTGCAGCCACTATGGAAAACAGTATGGAGGTTCCTCAAGAAACGAAAAATAGAGTTGCCATATGGTCCAGCAGTCCCACTCCTGGGCATATATTTGGACAAAATTATAATTCAAAAAGATACACGCACCCCCTATGTTCACAAAAGCACTATTTACAATAGCCAAGACATGGAAACAACCTAAATGTCCATCAACAGATGAATGGATAAAGAAGGTGTGGTACATATATATACACAATGGAATATACTCAGCCATAACAAAGAATGAAATAATGCCATTTGCAGCAACATGGATGCAGCTAGAGGTTGTCATACGAAGTGAAGTAAGTCAGAAAGAGAAAGACAAATACCATATGACATCACTTGTATGTGGAATCTAAAATATGACACAAATGAGCCCATCTACAAAGCAAATAAACTTGCAGACATAGAGAACAGCCTTGTGGTTGCCGAGGGAGATGGGAGTGGGGGAGGGATGGATTGGGAGTTTGGGATTAGCAGATGCAAACTATTATATATAGAATGGATAAACAACAAGGTCCTTCTGTATAGCACAGGGAACTATATTCAATATCCTGTGATAAACCATAATGGGAAAGAATATAAAAAAGAATGTATACATATGTATAACTGAATCACTTTGCTGTACAGCAGAAACTAACAACATTGTAAATCAACTATACTTGAATTAAAAAAATAGAATATTTCAAGTACTTCAGAACACACACACCCCGCCCCCCACCAAGCATACACACGTCTTCCTGTTCACCTCTTCATAACCCTCTCCCTTTCACCCAGAGGCAATCGCTGTCCTGACTTTTTATCACCTTATGTGCATCTCTAAAAGTTTTCTTTTATCTGTTGAAATTTATATGAGCACAGTTATATTCTACTTCTTGCTTCCTTGTTCAATACTGTACTTCTGGGATTCATCTTTGTTGTGTAGCTATAGTTCTTCATTTTTATACCATTGTTTCTTCAAATATGTTTCTTCTTTTCCTTTTCTCTCCTTCTACTATTCCCATGATGTGTATGTTGACGTGCTTAATGGTGTTTTACATTTCTCTGAAGCTCTGTTCATTTTTCTTCATTTTTCCCCCTCTGTTCTTTGGATTGCTTAATCTCTGTTGATCTATCTTCTCTTTCACCAATTCATTCTTCTGCCAGTCTACATGTACAGGCTTTGAGTGACTTTAATTTCAGTCATTGTACTTATAACTCCAGAATTTCCATTAAAAAAATAGCATCTATCTCTTTATTGAAATTCTCTATTTGATGTGACATTGTCATTATATATTACTTCTTTAATTATGGTTCCCTTTAGTTTTTTGAACATACTTAAAATGGCTCCTTTGAAGTCTTTGTCTGTTAAATCCAACATCTGGTGGCTCTCACAGGCAGTTTCTGTTGCCTGTTTTTTTCCTGGCGTATGGGTTATACTTTCTTGTTTCTTTGCACAGTTGTAATTTCTGGTTGGAAACTGGACATTTTATATAATATTATAGCAACTCTGGGTACTAGTCTCCTCCTACCCTTCCCAGGGTTTGTTATTGTTATTTGCTTATTTGTTTAGTGCCTGGGTGGATTAATTTAGTGAAGTCTGTTTCCCTCTTGCCGTGTTAAGCATCTGTTGGTGTCCCTGGGGTGTGCAGATTTGGGTATGTCCACATGCATCCTGGGATGACAGTGTTTCGGGCAGGGCCCTCTTCCACTGTCTCTTTCATTGACCACACCCAGATGTTAAACTCCGCACTGACTGCTCAACAATGCCCTAGGACATAAATTGCTTCTCAGCCTGATTGAAAAAAAAATTGAGCTCACTTGAAGGCATAGTTCTTGAGGTCAGAGCTTGAAATTTATTCTGACCCCAGGAGGGTTCATCCAGCAGTTAAGAACCTGATTCTCCTTATTCTTTCCTGCAGAGTAGCTGGTTTACAGTTCAGCCTGTGTCTGACTCTCCTCCCAGTTGTCTTTCACTACAGCCTTCGTGGTTTTGAGATTGTGCTTAGGTTTGGACTTCAGACACCATCACAAATGAAGTCAGTTTTTTGGAAAGAGATTCAGAGCTATCTGTTTTAAGACCTGCTTTACCTTCCTGTTAAAATCTGGCTAAGCTCTGGCATTGAGTAGGGGGGCAGTGGTGTACTTTTTTCTCCGTGTGACACTGCCAGTTTAGTAACTGAGCACTCATTGAAGGGGTATACAGTAACCTCAAGTCTCTTGCGTTTCCTGGTGCAGGACCCCAGCTTTATGAAGTAGCGGGTTGGAGGGCAGTCTGGGGTCATAGTATTTTCAACATGCAGCAGCAACATAGGTCCTCTTTCCCATGAGTGGCAGTTGGGTGGAAGAGGGGAGCCTCCATCTATCGGCTGCACTTAACGTGGAACTTTAGCTTCAGCATCGGGTAGCTTTGGGCAGGATGAGAAATGCTAATATCCTGCCCCTCCTAGGAAGATGGTTCTCTGAGTGGTAACCCTGTGTTCTTGGCAGCGCCAGCCTGGAGTGAAGTTTGAGTCTCACTGAACTGAGATGGGGGAGGGAAGGAGAGAGGGAACAGTTTTTAGTCAGATACCACATAGTATTGTTGTTTTTCCTGAGTTTTAGTAGATTTTCTTGAATAAGCATTTCTTCATTTGCCTTATGCTCTTAGCATCATTTCTGGATAGTTTAAATGGTTGGTTTTAAATAGTTTTCAGCAGTTTTGCTGGGGAATGAGCTCATGGAGCTCCTTACACTGTCACGCTGGAAGTGGAACCCAGAGAGATCTTTTGAAAATATAAGTCAAATCCATTGCCATTCCTCTTTCTAAAACTCTCGGGTCCTCTTCATGTATTTTGCAAAGAAAGCCAAAGCTATTCCAATGGCCGATGATGAACCCTTGCCAGTTCCTGGACCTCCACATTGCTCTGACCTTATCTCAAATTGTTCTTCCCTCGCTTATTCTACTCTAACCACTCTGAATTTGCTGTTCTTCAAGCATTTCAGGCAGTTTCCCTTCTTGGGGTCTCCCTACTGATTTTTTCCTTGCCTTGTCTGTTCTCAGTGTATGCATGGCTTACTCAGGTTCCTCTGTTAAATATTACCTTTTCAATGAAATCTACTCCAACTGGCCCATTTAAATTGCAGCCTGACTCTGGTACCTTTTCTCACCTTTTATCATACTTAATTTACTGACTTATTATGATTTTTGTTTAGATTTTGAATTAGAACAGGAAACAAAGGTGGAGATATTTGCCTGTTAGGGTCACTAAAGTATCCCAAAGACCTAGACTAGAATTTGAAACAAGGGCTTAATAACTATTTATTGAATCACTGAGTGAATGAAGGTAAAAACAAACTTTTAGATGGCAAAAACCTTCAGTGGCCAGCCATCTAAGTTTTCTAATAAAGTTAAAACTTTTTACCTAGAGAGAATAATAAGTAATGTTATTGGTATACTGGGTACAATTAGAATAATCAGCTTTCTTGATAAGAGAGCCTAAATGTGCTCTTTTTTTTTTTTTAAACTCTCTCCGCCTTTAAAAGACTAATCATTGTTAAGTTCTGCCTACTATGCTTTTCATGGTAGAGATCTTTACCAAATTGGCTTGAATTAGATATTTTTACTTGAACCATTTTAAATGTGTTTGAAAACTTTTTTATTTAAAGGAAAGTTGTCACAAACCTTTTTTCTTTAAAATTGATTTTTCACAAAATGATCATCTTCAATTTTTTTGTACATTTATATTTTCATAGTGTTAGGTTTTTGAAAATATGTTTGTATGCAGCAGTTGCGTTTCTTTATGGCTTTGATTTAAATGGTTTGTCATCTCTGTTGTCTTTGTACAGCTGATAAATCGGTGGATTTTGTTGAACAACTCTCCCAAATCAACATCACATTGCTCTAACTATGCAAATAACTATGCAAATACTACATGCAAATTAGAAATTACTTTTTTTAGTAGTGTTACATCATAAGAAAATAGAAAAACCTTTGCCTTTTCAGTGAGGTGTTCACAGAAGTCTATTACTATGTCTAATGTGTATTTGCTACATGTAGACTTGTAAAGATTAGCACAGTTTTGTTCAGTGACTCTTACAATATGTGCTTGCACATTTATGGATGAATGAATAGGTACTTCCCTTTCCTTCACTCCCTTTCTTCCTCCATCCCTTCTTTCTTGTTTTCCTTCCATTTGACACATATTTGTTAAGTGTTTGCTATCTGCCAAGAACTCTTCTAGGATTTTTGGATACGCTAACAAGTGAAACAGTCTCTGTCCTCATGGAGGTTGCTTTCTATTGGAAAAACATTTTTTGTCTCCTTCCACCCTTATCTATCTACCCCTTCTCCTGCAAAAGATACTTAGGGGACATGATATATTATGTGAGATGACTTGTATGCTGATTTTTATTTACATCTTAAGAATATAAAGTACAGGGAATTCCCTGGCGGTCCAGCTGTTAGGATTTGGTGCTTTCACTGCCTGGGACCAGGTTCAGTTCCTGGCTGGAGAACTAAGATCCCACAAGCCATGCAGCGGCCAAAAAAAAAAAAAGAATATAAAGTACAAATAAGTTAATAAATAAAGAACAAATTGGTGGGGAGGTAGAAAGCAGCCCCACATAACCGATTTTTTTGTATAACTGCAGCTTAACCTTTTATGAGAGAGACTTTAAATTCTTAGGTAGATTTTTTTTCTATGAGAAAATGTCTAAACGAGATGTTTATTTCTATGAGAAAATAAATACGCTTTCCTGCCTTCCTAACTTGGGTATAGGCAGTCTTAAGTTCCGTTGTAAATGGACATTCATGGTATATGTATATTGGTATTTTGGTATTTAATTTAAAAAGGCGAAGAGGTATTGGTGCTGATATTTAGTCAGTTGACTTACCTTGCTCTTACACTTGCAAACTGTTCATAGCTACTGTTCAATCTGTTTTTGCCTTTGTGTAGTTTATATGAGTAACATGCTTTGTGAAGTATATGCCTAATACAGAAACAGTGAACAACCTGGAGCATTGTTTCCTACTTTTGAAGAGTGTTGTCAACCAAAACTGACATATAACAAATAATTCTTTCCTCCTTTTATTTATTATTCATTCATCAAATACGTGAGTGCTTACTATTTACCCCCAGTCATGTTGTAGCTGCCTGGTATACCATCGTAAATGTGATGCACCAGTTAACTTCTCTCCTGGAGCATCCATTGTATTGAGAATGGACTGATTGTTAAAGAAACAAGAATTTCTAGTTATAAAACATTGGCTAAGTAAAATATAAGCTGTGTGGTATTGTACGTAAATTTATTATAGGTTTTTAAAAAATGTTAGTTTATAGTTATATGTATATATTGAATTTATGGTTTTTATGGAAACTTAAGATGCTATTCTAGTTACCATTCAAAATGTATGTGTGTATATTTCATATCTATAAATAGCTTTTCTCTTATGTGTAATTATAGTGTACATATAATTTGGGGTGTATAATGTATTCAGGAATGTAATTTCTATGTAACTATTCAGTGGAATTGCATCATACACACATTTATCACAAATTCACTGCCACATTGGCAGAAAATTAAAGGATTAATTAAATTAAGCAACCAAGTACTTTTTTCAAAAGTGCTGTTTATTACATATTGCATTTAAGTGTGTATAATTATATTTTCATTTTTAATTTTTATTGTAAAATATTTGTAACGTAAAACTTGTCATTTTAATTTTTTTTTTTTTCTTGTGGTACGCGGGCCTCTCACTGTTGTGGTATCTCCCGTTGCGGAGCACAGGCTCCAGACGCGCAGGCTCAGCGGCCATGGCTCACGGGCCTAGCCGCTCCACGGCATGTGGGATCTTCCCGGACCGGGGCACGAACTCGTGTTCCCTGCATCGGCAGGCGGACTCTCAACCACTGCGCCACCAGGGAAGCCCCCATTTTAAGTATTTTTAAGCGTACAATTCAGTGGCATTAAGTATATTCACAATGTTGTGTAACCATCACCACTTTCTATTTCTAAAATCCTTTTATCATCCCAAACAGAAACTCTGTACTTATTTAACAAAAACTTCCCATTCTCCCTCCCCCTCCCAGCCTCTGTTCTGCTTTCTGTGTCAATGAATTGCCTATTCTAGTTACCTCCTATCAGTGGAATCATACAGTTTTTGTTTTTTGTGACTGGCTTATTTTACTTAACATAATGGGTTTTTTTTGTTTTTGTTTTTTTTATGGTATGCGGGCCTCTCACTGTTGTGGCCTCTCCCGTTGCAGAGCACAGGCTCCGGATGCGCAGGCTCAGTGGCCATGGCTCACGGGCCTAGCCACTCCACGGCATGTGGGATCTTCCCGGACCGGGGCATGAACCCGTGTCCCCTGCATCGGCAGGCGGACTCTCAACCACTGCGCCACCAGGGAAGCCCCTAACATAATGTTTTTAAGGTTCATCCACACTGTACCATGTATCAGAATTTCATTCTTTTTATGGCTAAATAACATTTCATTGTATGTATACACTACATTTTGTTTATCCATTCATCTGTTGATGGACATGTGGGTTGTATTGTGAATAATTCTGATATGAAATTTGTGTACAAGTTCTGTTCAAATCCTTCCTTTCAATTCTTTTGGTATATCCCCCAAAGTGGAATTGCTGGATCAGATGCTAATTCCATGTTTAACTTTTTGAGGAACCACCAAACTGTTTTCCATAGCAGCTGCAGTTCTTGACATTTTATAGTGTTTTTTTTCTTTTCTTTTAATTTTTATTGGAGTTTAGTTGATTTACAATGTGTTAGTTTCAGATGTATAGCAAAGTGAATCTGTTATACCTATACATATATCCATTCTTTTTTAGATGCTTTTCCCATGTAGACCATTACAGAGTAATGAGTAGAGTTTCCTATGCTATACAGTAGTGGCCCTATGTTGTTTTTTTTTTTTAACATCTTTATTGGAGTATAATTGCTTTACAATGTTGTGTTACCTTCTGCTGTATAACAAAGTGAATCAGCTATATGTATACATAGATCCCCATATCCCCTCCCTCTTGAGGCTCCCTCCCACTATAGTGTATTTTATACAAATCTTTTGAACAGGGTCCTAAGTACAAAACCATGTATACAGCACTTTATGAGTGATAAGGAACTTTTGAGCATGATTTTGAGTGTATGATTTTTATTTTGTACACTTACTACATGGGAGGTTTTTGGTGATGCAGGAGCGTTTTTATGTATGTCAGAATTTGTACTGTGTTGTCTGTTTACAATAGCCAGGACATGGAACCAACCTAAATGTCCATCCACAGATGAATGGATAAAGAAGATGTGGCACATATATACAGTGGAATATTACTCAGCCATAAAAAGAAATGAAATTGAGTTATTTGTAGTGAGGTGGATGGACCTAGAGTCTGTCATAGAGAGTGAAATAAGTCAGAAAGAGAAAAACAAATACTGTATGCTAACGCATATATATGGAATCTTAAAAAAAAAAAGGTACTGATAAACCTAGTTGCAGGGCAGGAATAAAGATGTAGACATAGAGAATGGACTTGAGGACATGGGATGGGAGGGGGAAGCTGGGGCGAAGTGAGAGTAGCATCAACATATATACACTACCGAATGTAAAATAGTTGGCTGGTGTGAAGCAGCAGCATAGCACAGGGAGATTGGCTTGGTGCTTTGCGGATGACCTAGAGGGGTGGAATAGGGAGGATGGGAGGGAGGCTCAAGAGGGAGGAGATATGGGGACATGTGTATGCATATGGCTGATTCGCTTTGTTGTGCAACAGAAACTAACACAGTATTGTGAAGCAATTATACTCCAATAAAGATCTATTAAAAAAAAAAATGACCGCTTAGAGTTGAGCCCAAGAAAAGTCTGCCCCAACCAACACATGCTTGCTACCCTGCTCTCTGTCTCTGGCTCACTCTTAACCTGAAGTGGAGGACTGCCCTTCCCCCAGCTCAGTGTGGTCCCCCTGCGCGCCCCCCCTCCATTTCTGGGATTTCTAAGTAATAAATCTTGTAACTTAAAAAAAAGAATTTATATTGTGTTGTGTTATTAGTTGCAGGTGATATAGAGAACAAGAACTTAAATAATGAAGTAGAGATTTCCTGTAGAATTTAAATTTTTGAAAGAGTAATGTCACTTTTACTTTGAGGACATTTGCACTATATACCGAAGAATATGCGACCGAGCCTTCAGTAATCATAACTTCTGTCTTACCATATTGGAAAGGACATGGGCTTTGAAGTTGTCAGTCTTACTTTTGCATTCCTTAACACCCCTCATTTTATTTATTTGTTTGTTTGTTTCTTTTTGAATTTTTATTGGAGTATAGTTGATTTACAGTGTTGTGTTTCTGCTGTACAGCAAAGTGAATCAGTTACTCAGTTATACATATACATATATCCACTCTTTTTTAGATTCTTTTCCCATATAGGTCATTACAGAGTATTGAGTAGAGTTCCCTGTGCTATACAGTAGGTCCTTATTAGTTATCTATTTTATACATAATAGTGTGTATATGTCAATTCCAATCTCCCAATTTATCCCTCTCCCCCTTTCCCCCCCTGGTAACCATAAGATTAAACCCCTCATTTTATATATGAGGAAACTGATAGTGGCAAAACTGGGTCTGCAGACCAGGATTCCTGAATTGTTTATAAATACATATACCATTTTTTTCTTTTTAAGAAACTTATATTTTGAAATAATTATAGGTTCATAAAAAGATATTTCATTTTATTTTTCTTCTAATTATTAACAAAAGTCAGATTTAATTTTCCTAAAAGAGATGAAAATAATTTCTTTTTTTAAGTTTGGCCATTTGAATTTCAAAAATGTTTGTTGTAGCAATACAGATAATACAGATTTTCAAAATAAAATTAGTACCTCCATTTTGTCTTTTGTGATATGGATAACATTTTGGTGTATAACCTTCAATGTGCTTTATTTTCTTCGAGAAACAAATCAAATATATACACATAGAGTTTTTATATTTATGTGGAAGTAGTTATATATTTACGTTAGTCTCCAATTTACTTTTACAAATTAAAAAATCGTATATAATAGACATCTCCTGATTCAACACACATCAACCTTATGGCTATATCATTATTTACTTAATGATTTGCCAGCTGATGGATAGTTAACATTGTTTGCAGTTTTCTACTCTTATGAACAATGCTGCAAAACATATAGCAAAGTACTTGGTGCACATGTGTGAGTATTTATGTAGGATAGAGTCTAAGGTGGTTTAAGGGAGTGGTTAAAAGCACAGATGTGGGGCTAATTCCTGGAATGAATCCAGGCCGCACCACTTAATAGCTGTGCAATTTAAGGCAAGGTACTCTTTGTGCTCCCATTTCCCTTTGTAAAGAGGAACTTAGATCAGTGATAATCTCTGCTTTGCCAGGGGAGACTAACTTTGACAGGCTGGTGGGGGAAAAATGCTACCTCACTGTTTACTAACTAAAGAGGTTGATCATCTTTTCATATGTTGTAATCATTTGTAATTCTTTTGTGAACTACTCATCATATTCTGTTCTCATTTTTTCTTTTGACTTGTTTGCCTTTTAAAAATTGCTTGTAAGATTTCTATATATTCTGGATAGTGACTCTTGTATACAGTGAATATATCCTTTACTCTGTTGCTTGCTTTACTCTGTTGCTTTAATTTGTCTGTTTTTTTTCTTTTCACATTGCTAAGTTGATCATATCTATCTTTTATGAATTTCTGTTTCTGCTTAGGAAGACTTTCTGTATCCCAAGATTTTTAAAAATTCTATTTTCTTCTAACACTTTAATAGTTTATTTCAGTGTATAGCTCTTTAGACAGATCATATGGGATTTGTTTTGATTGCAGTGTGAGATAGCTATATACTGTTTCTTTCTTAAAATGGATAGACCAGGACCCTGTTACTGCTTTTAAATTGGGTCCATCCTCACCATATTGATTTGTTATGTCCCCCCACACCTTTTTAAAATAAATTCATTTATTTATTTTTGGCTGCGTTGGGTCTTCGTTGCTGTGCATGGGCTTTCTCTAGTTGTGATGAGCAGGGGCTACTCTTCATTGCGGTGCGTGGCCTTCTCATTGCAGTGGCTTCGCTTGTTGCAGAGCACAGGCTCTAGGCGCATAGGCTTCAGTAGTTGTGGCTCGCGGGCTCATTAGTTGTGGCTCACGGGCTCTAGAGCGCAGGCTCAGTAGCTGTGGCACACAGGCTTGGTTGCGGCATGTGAATCTTCTCAGACCAGGGCTCTAACCCATGTCCCCTGCATCGGCAGGTGGATTCTTAACCACTGCGCCACCAGGGAAGCCCTTGTTATGTCCCTTTTATCAAATATTAAAATCTCATTAATTCATTGTTCTGTTTATAGATTCTCTATTTAGTTTCTTTGATCTTTTGTCTGTTTTTGTACCAATATCAAATTATTTGTTAATGTAGCTTTGTAGTACAGTTCAGTATCTGATAGTGCAGATCCCCACATTTCTTCCACAAAAGTTTCAAAGCATGTCTCATGCATTTACTCTTTCATGTAAACTTTAGAATTAGTTTGTCAAATTATGTAAACAAACAAAATATCTCCGTTATTTTGACATAGCGTTTTAATTTAACAGTGACTTTAGCCTGAAAATTTTCAATTCTCCATAATCTAAAAAGATAAATTATTTAATTTTTAAAAAGACTTTGAGGCATGGATGTCTATTTGTTCTCTTCCCCCTTTCTGTAGGCTTTTTGTAGCATTTCTATAATAAAAAGGAATATTTTAATTTTGTTTAATACGTGTGTATTTTCCCAGAAGTGAACTTTTCATTGGCATATTAATACATATTTAATTGTAAACAATTAGGTTCTATGGCATATTTTTTTCAAGTCTTATGTTTTCTGTGGTAATGGTTTGATATTAACATGTAATTACAGGTAACTGAAACTGCTCTTTTTCATTAGTTTTATTTTGTAAACTAGGACACACTTTAGACTACTATAATACTCTTTTAGTTATGTGGCAGTATTACTACTAGCTTTTAGGTGAAAGATAAGACAGTGTAGAGTATGTTTTAAGGTGAAGATGTTTCTGCATAGTATTTATTCCCCTAAAATATGCTATGATTAGTACTGGTTAGTATTAAATGTTTTAGCTAAAAAAAGGAAGTTCTTTTGTGTTTCTGTTGAATCAAAAAATTTAACAACCTCACGCCTTTTATCTTGACATGAAGAATATACAGAATTCCATCTTCTGAGATAGCAAAAATTGATCTAATATTTTTCAAATTTTTTATGCAATTTGATTCTTGATCATTGAATATGCCATATTTTTTCAGTAGTAAGCAGTATATTTTGTTTTTTCTTATGCAGGTCTTCGAAGTTCTACAGTTTAGTTCCTAGCGCTGAACCTCCTTCTCCCTTAAATTATTATAAACTTTTGCTGCTGTTTAATAAACGTGAAGATGTCTCGCAGTCCTGATGTGAAGGAAGACCCTGTGGAATGTCCTCTTTGCATGGAGCCCTTGGAGATAGATGATATCAACTTTTTCCCTTGCACCTGTGGCTACCAGATTTGCCGATTTTGTTGGCATCGAATTCGCACTGATGAAAATGGGCTTTGTCCTGCATGCAGAAAGGTAAATACTCCAAAATAACTTTGTGTTTAGTTTTTTTCCCCATGCCTATGAGTAAGTAGATTTAAAAGAATCTACAAACCTCAGATGAGATAATGTGTAGCATTGTATTTTTAAGATTTAATGAAGTGGAAAGAACACTGCCCTGGGAGTCAGAGTCTCGCCTTTATTGTTAACTAAGTATATGACCTTGGTGAAGCCACATAACCTCTCTGGTTGGCCTTAGTTTTCTTATCTGAGGAGATTGACAAGGTTGGTGGTGCTGGCTGTTTAATAGGATTAGGAGTAGAGAGAGGCAGTAGATTTAGATAGGATGGTGTGAAATTGGAAAAGCACAATCAGTATTACATCTGGGGGGAAATTTGCTTTAGTTTTCTAGTACAAAATAGTAGAGAAGTTTTGATGTTTACTAAAAAAGATCATGAGTTAAAATGAAAAGAGAAATCCTGGTTTAGAAGGTAATACTTAACTTCATTTGTTGGTCCTTAGGACAATCCTAGGCTGATAGTGCTATCCCTATTGTATGCTTAAGGAAACTAGGCCTTTTAAGTAACTTATCGAAGGCATCAGCTAATGGGTAGTAGGTTTGGGGGTCAAATGCAAGTCCTTTGAATCCTTTCTAAATCTAAAGTGTCTATGATTTTTAAAATAGTATTCTGGGTTTTGTTGTTTTTATAAGCAGATGCAGCAGTTACAGTGTAGTAAGTGACCTATTAGGGTGAGTAGGATTGCTGCATCTCTGTTTTGAAGGTTTATTACCACCTTAGGGATTAATGCAAATAGCTATTTTTTGCCTTATCTTTAATGTCTGTTTGTATGATTTAAACTTTCTTTTGTTTACCCATTCAAAGAGCTCTTGGTTCATTATTACCAAATTTTGAGAATTGGAAATGTGTTTTAGATACCTAGGTTATTAAAAAAAATAATATCTCAGAAGGCAATGCATTGTCCAGTTTTTTTTTTTTTAATCTAATGGGCAGTTAATGTAGATGATATGAATGAAAAAAGGTGAGCTCTACTTAAATGTTAATTAATGTAGTTTATATATATATATATATATAAAGTTATATAACAGTAGGTGTTTATAATGTATATAATATCTTTTTATATAGTTCACATACTTTAAGAATGTGAATGGAAAGGTAAATGAAAACGATAACATTAGCTTTTTAAATTTGTGTTAATGAATTTTAAAACATTCAGTTGTATTTAAAAAATCAGTTCCCCATCATTCCATTAGAGGACAATTGTACTGAACTATTATGTTGAAAGTGGTGACTTTCAGGATAACCTAAGACTATTTGAGGAAATGGCAAAGAAATTCATTTCAGTTTTAAGGGATTACCTAGAATCACCTCAAATCCTTAGCAAGTGGAGCAAAAAATAGAAAAAACTTTAAGATTAAAAACTAAACAGAGTAACTTCAGCAAAGCTGGTTGTTAGTAAAAGGGTTCCTTTCTGGGAGGACTAGTGTGAGGAATCTGGAGGGCAGAAGGCCATTGGGATCAATTTAAAGAAAAAGTGTTAACTCAAAACATATTCAGGAGAAGACTTGAAAAAGGGTAATAATAGTGGTGCTTCAAGATCCTCGGAAAACTGTCAGTGTGGTTGGTTGAGTACAGAGGCATTGGAACAACAGTCCAACTTTTATGCCAGGTAGCAGGTACAGATGCCCTCTGGGTGGAACACTGATTATAAATCTAGGTCGGAGCCTTAAAGGGGATAGAAATACCCTGGAGGAACTAGGACCTCCTATGCTCAGAAGATGAACTATTAGCCTACCCCTTTGAGCTGTTTTTCCTCTCTGTGGTCACAAAGAAACATCCTGCAGCAAACAGAAATAGTATTTTATAGACTGGTTGACAGAATTCTTACATGTGCAACAACCAAGAATCAATAGGTATTTCAGGAAAGCCAACATTATGGAAGAGAAGCACAAAAATCAGTATATAGAAGAATCTAACATAAGTAAGCAAACAGAAAGAAACTTTTTCAAGTGTCATTGGTACCTCTCAAAGAGGTAAGAGAGAATGACATATTCATGTAGAAGGAACATTTTTTTTTTTTAAAAAACAGATCTTCAAAATAAACAATCCTATAGATACGTTGAAGAAAAGAATGAACACAGTTCAAGAGCAAATTAGCGAGTTGGAAGACTGTGCTGAGTATTTTTTTGCAGGATATAGTGCAGAAATTTAAAAAATAGAAAGCATGAAAGAAAAGTTAGGCAATGTAAAAGAGAGATCTACTGGTTCTGATCTCTGCTAAGAGAAGTTTTAGAAGCAGTGGGCTAAGAATGGATCAGAAGAAATAATGAAAGAACTAATAGAAGAAAATTACTGTGAAAAGCAGTTGTCCTCAGATTAGAAGAGTTCTGTAAGTATGAAGCAAGATGACTGAAAAATATCAACATCTGTTTACATAATTGTGAGATTTTAGAATATCTAGAATAAAGACAAAGTTCTGAAAGTCCATGAGAGAAAAATACATAGATCACAAAGGAACAAGAATAAAACTGATGTCAGTGTTTTTGTTTTACAACCATAGAAAAGAGAACACAAACGAAAAATTTGTTTTTCCAAATTTTTGAGTGAAAATAAGTTAATGAATTCTCAATTTCATTCAGATTTGAAAGCATAATAAAACATTTTACAGACATACGAAGATTAATCAGGTTTAATATCCACTATACAATACAACTAGAAGAGTTGAAGATGACTGCAAGATTTTGAACTGAGCAACTAGAAGTAGAGAATGGCCATTAACTGAGATGGGGAAGACTGCATCTTCTAGGAATAGGGTTTTTGAGAAGATCAGGAACTCGGTTTTAAACATGTTAAGTTTGAGATTCCTGTTAGAGACTTAAATGGAGATATTGACTAGACAGGTGAATATTCAAGTTTGGTTTGGGCATGGAGATGTAAATTTGGGAGTTAATCAATATATAGAATATTTTTATAAATTAATGACACTGGATGAAATCACAGAGAGGGTCAGTGGAAAAAATGAGAGATTGTCTAAGGATGAACACCAAGGCTCTCCAACATTTATAGAAAGAAAAGAAAAAAAAAATCCAGATTAAAGAAATATGAGACAACCTCCTTTTGGGTCTCCAAGTTAGAATCTTTAGGTGAGGCACTTATTGTTAATAGTCAGACCAGGAGGTTTTTTTGTTTTTGTCTTTGTTTTTTAATTTCTTGTTGACTTAATATCCACTTAATATCCACAACTCTTAGAACCTCTCCTTAGTTTCTTAACTACCAGACTTTGCTCATACCTGTCTCATGGCATGAGTCACGGAAGGCAGACAGTGCAGGACACACAAAGTCTTGGAATCTGGCTTAGCTTTGCTAGAGAGTGCTGAACACACATAATTATGAAGCTGCCCATCTCAGTCAGGGACCAGCAAATCTTTACATCTCTGGAGCCCAGCCTCAGTGGTTGTGTTAACATGGAAGGAAACCACAAGTGTTTCTGGAGAGGACCGTGAAGCTACAATTTAGATACAGCCCAACCCTGCAGGGAGAAGCCTGTAGAAGGCGTTCTGTGAGATGTCAAATTGAGATGATTTAAATAAACTTGGAGATGCAGGTGGCGCTAGTTGAAGCCAGCTCCTGATTTTGGCTCACAAGATGAAACCTGTCTGCAGAAAGGGCCTCTTTTGTTTTAATAGCTTTGAAAAGCAGAGAGAGAGGCAGGTTTTAAAAACATATGAAGTTGAATGTTTCTCTTTGGTCCTAGTTGCTGAGCCTAGTGGAGTCAAAAGGACCTTAGTGCTTCCCTAAACAGGTGCAGGTCATTCCTTAGACTGCCTTTGCATGTCCTTTTAGTGCAGCATGTCTGAGAAAAATATCTGGTGGAAACAGCAGATGTGGGAACATGGGTGGTTTACTGATATAGCACCATACAACATTGGCTCACATGGAAATTAGAGACTGGCCAAGGAAATGAAAACTTCAACAAGGGTATTATTTTCACCTCAGAAATAATAGAAGATATTGAATCCATGAAACAAGAACAGTATGGTATAAAAAATTCAGTGAATAAGAAACAGTTATTGAAAATTAAAATATGATAGCAGAAATAACTCAGGCAAAGAGTTGGAAGATGAAGTTGAGATGATCTCTTAACAAGTAGTGCAAAAAGGCAAAGGAGAATGTATGAGAGAAGAGATAACTTATATTTGAGGATCAGTCCAGGAGGTCACATAACAAATAAGTTAGTATTCTAGAAAGAGATCACAATGATACAGAGGAAAATTGTCTTCAATAATATATGATTGAAGAATATTCCCAGAACCAAAGGACATATTTTCAGATTAAAAAGGCCCCAAAGAACACGAAAACATTAATTCAGAAAGATATATGCACTGTTATGTTCCTTGTGGTATTATTTACAGTAACAAGATATGAAAACAACCTAAGTGTTTTGGATGAATGGATAAAGAAGATGTGTATTCCACACACTGGAATACTACTCAGCCATCAAAAGGTGGAATCTTGCCATTTGTGACAGCATGGATGGACCTTGAAGGGTCCATGCTAAGTGAAATAAGTCAGATGGAGAAAGACAAATACTGTATGATTTCACTCATATGTGGAATATACAAACAAAACAAAATAAATGAACAAACCAAATAAAAACAAACACATAGATACAGAGAACAGAGTAGTGGTTACCAGAGGGGAAGAGGCAGAGGGGGAGGGTGAAATAGATAAAGGGCATCAACTGTTTGGTGACAGATAGAAACTAAATTTTTGGTGGTGAGCACGCTGTAGGGTACATAGAAGTAGAAATATAACGTTGTACACATGAAACTTACAGGTTATAAACCAGTGTTATGAAAAGACATTTTCAGACCTGAAAGTTCTCAAAAATATTTTACCTTCTGTGCATTCTTTCTCAGAAATTTACTAGAGGATATGCCCCATCAATATAAAGGAATGAAGAAGATAAAAAAAAATACATGGGATAGAGGAAATAGGTAATTAAACATAGACAAGAAGCAGTGGGATTTCTTGGATGATGGGGAAGGATGAAAGATGTGACCTGTAGAGGGCAGTTAATCCAGAATGTGGCAAATCAGAAAGCTCCAAGGGGAATCTCTACAAAAAGATCAAAATGAAAGAATACTTGGTGTTTTTAAAGAGAAATGTCTTGTGAAGCCATTTCAACAAGTGGAGGAAATTTTATGGTTGAATTAGTAATAAACACATAGAGATCTAATCAGACAAAACACAGTTATTAACTCTACAGGAAACAAAAACTTGTACAGAAAAAGTAATCATGTTATGCTGCAATGGCTCAGATATGAAGTAGGGGTTGAGATTTATTTTTTTCCATACAGATATCCTGTTGTTACTGCATCTTTTGTAGAAAAGACTACCCCTTTACTTTTGAATGGTTTTGGACTCTCATGAAAATCAGTTGCTGATAAATGTGTCAGTCTATTTCTAGAGTCTGTATCTCTGATTATGTCTATCTTTTTGTCAATACCATACTGTCTTGACTACTCTAAATCTTCAAATCTGTTATAATAAAAACTTTCAAATTTGTTATTCTTTTTAGAATTTATTCTGTGTATCTGAACCTTAGCCTTTCCACATAAGTTTTTTAATTAGCTTGTTATTTTGTACAAAAAGACTACTGGAATTTTGGTTGAGATTGCATTGAATAAGCAGGTCAATTTGAGGAAAAACGACATCTTGAAAATGTTGACTCATATAGGTCATGAATAAGTTTTATCTTTCCATTTTTCTAGGTTTTAAACATTTCAGGAACAATGTTCTGTAGTTTTTATGTACAGAGTACAGCATGCTTTGTTATATTTGCCTATAACTTTTTTTGGGGGGGGGAATTTTTTTTTTTGGGCCACACCATGTGGCATGTGGGATCCCAGCTCCCTCACCAGGGATCAAACCTGTGCCCCCTGTAGTGGAAGGGTGGTGTCCCAACCACTGGACCACCAGGGAGGTCCCTGTGATTTTGAGCTTTGGCACATGATACTGTTTTTAAAATTCCATTTTCCAGTTGTTCATTGTCATTATGTAGAATAATTGATTTTTGTTAAATAGATTCATTAGGACTTTCTAAATAGATGATCACATCTTTTGTGGATAAAGACAGTTTTATTTCTTTCCAACCTTTATTTCTTTAAATTGTTTTTCTTGCGTTATTGCAGTGGGTAAGCCCTACACTATAACCTTGGATAAAAGTGGAATGAACACATATCCTTGTTTGTTCCCAATCTTAGTGAGAAGACGTTGAGTATTTCACTATTAAGTATGTCACTGTTTTTTTGTAGGTGGTCCTTATCAGGTTGAGGAAGTTTGCTTTTATTCTTTGCCTACAGAGAGTTTTTATCATGAGTGGGTGTTGCATTTTATCCAATGCCTTTTCTGCTTCTATTGAGATGATCGTGTGTTATCTCCTTTGTTCTGTAGAAACAGTGATTTAGGTTGATTTTTTTTAATCAACTTTCCCTCCCAAGGGTGAATCTCATTTGATCATGATGTATTATCCTTTTTACTTTCAATTTGCTAATATTTTCAGGAGGAGTTTTGCGTCTGTGTCATGAGAGGTATTTATCTGTGGCTTTCTTTTATGTTGTTTTTAGATTTGGTACCAAAGAAATACTGGTTTCAGGAAATGTTTCCTCCTCTATATTCTGAAAGAGTACATGTGACTGGTGTTCTTTTTTATTTCCTCCCTAAATTCATTGTTTATACTCACTCTATCAGGGTGTTTTCAGGAGGGCTGTTATGAAAACTGGCTACCACAGGATTCCTGTATGTAGATTTCTGGAATTTTGTACTAGTTCCCCCTGTGTGGTATTTTGCCCCATAAATTTCAGTTGCCTCAACGTCTTCAAATTTTGAACACTGTCCCCCTCTGCTCATTGAGACAGTTGGACCCAGTGCCAATGTCCAGTAAGTGCCAGAAGAGCAGAAAACTGGGACACTTGTGGTTTTCATCTGTCTTCTTTCTTTTCTCTCAGAGGTCATAGACCTGCTGTTCACTGTCTGTCATTCAGTGTCTGAAAACAGTAATTTCATATATTTTGTCTAGTTTTCTAGTTGTTTATGCTGGTAGCCCTAGTCTTTATCACCTAATGTGCCATGGCTGGAGGTTGAAGTGTGTAAATAATATTTGAACTTCATAATAATGTAATTGTGACCCTTGACCTAACCAAAGGTTGGAAAGTGGGCTTGGAATGTATGGTTAGGCTGGCTGAAAGAAATCTAAATCTTCAATTTGCATAATGTAATGATATTTAATACTGAAAAATCAGGAAGTAGCAATACAAGCATGTTATTTAATGATGTGATAGTAAATGACAAAAGAATCATCTGAAAGAATAAGCAGATTATTTTTAGGGAGAGGCAACTGTTGAGGGGGAGGAAGGATATGGGGGACTGCTCTTTTTCCTAATAAACCTTGTAGAACTGTTTGACTAGGAACACATATAAGAAAAATATCAGTGAAACTAGGGGAGAAACGATAGAGTGGACAAATGGAAATCATAGGAAAGAAAGTATAATAGTACTGATATTGGTTAGTCATAATCAAATTCAAGATCAAACACATTTTAAAAAGATAAAGAGAATATTTTTCTTACTGATGAAAGGTCCCCTAAAGTCACAAAACTTTTATTTACTTAACAGAGCTAAGAAGTGTATTGAGCTGATGTAAATACCAGGAGAAACTGCACCTACGTGCGTAATGGAGAGACTTCTAATTTCTGTATTTTAGAAATATATGAAGTACACAATAAAAAGGAAATGACCGCCTGGAGGAGTGGGATAGGGAGGGTGGGAGGGAGGGAGACGCAAGCGGGAAGAGATATGGGAACATATGTATATATATAACTGATTCATTTTGTTGTGAAGCTGAAACTAACATACCATTGTAAAGCAATTATACTCCAATAAAGATGTTAAAAAAAAAAAAAAAAGGAAATGGAAAATTTGATTAACACAATTAGCAAGCATGTGTGTGTTTGTGCATGCACACAACTCTGTACAAATAAATTTGTACAAAACTTTAAAATACAGGTATAGTGGGTACAAAAATTGACTGTTAGGCCACAATGGATATATTAATCAGTTCCAGAAAGTAGAACTCACTTGTGTATTTCTATTTATTCTTCTTGGGGTTTGTAGCGCTTCTTGAATCTGTGGATTTGGTGAGTTTCATTAGTTCTGGAAAAAATTAAGCTGTTATCTCTTCAGCTGTTGCATTTATTCTCTCTCCTCTCTTTCTGAGACTCTGATTAAATATTTTCCAGATCTTTTCACTATCTGCCATGTCTTTTAATCTCTTTTCTGTTTCTTTCTATTTCTTCCTTTCATGCATTAATGGATGATCTCTTCTGATCAATCAGAATTTTTTCTTTTAGGTCTAGTCTACTGAGTTTTTAAATTTTGCCATTGTGTTTTCCATTTCTAGAAGTAACGTTTGTTCTTTTTTGATACTTGATTTTTTTAAAAAGCTTTTTATACCATGCAGATATTTTCAAGTTTGTCATATATTTGTTTAAACGGATTAGAATTATTGTTTCAAAATCTGTCCAGTAATTCCAGAAGCTGAAGTCTTGTGAGGGATGTTTCTGTTGGTTGTTGTTCATGTTGTTTTATTTCTTTATGTGATTTGTTGTCTGTATCTGCTTCATGGTTGTCATTGAATTATTTGTAAGGTTCTCCAAGGCCCAAGATGAATTTGCCCTCCGATAGAGAGGCTTTGATTTGACTTCTGCTGGATCCTGTAAACATTGCCATTAGGGATGCCTTAAACGTAAAGGTCTTTTGTTCTCCTGGATGCACATCTTCCCTGGGGTTGGTTTCAACTTCTCTAGGATGGTTTTCTTCACACCCTTTTCCTTTTTTCTTATCGTGTACTGACCTCTGTGTAGTTTTTACTTACCCTGAGACAAAATGAGTTCTTTGAGAGTGGGCTGGGTCTCAGCTTAACGTGGGAGTGATCTCCCCCAAAATTCTTCACCTTGATTTGGCCTTGGACTTTTAATGCTGTCCCTCTTCCCCCATTTGTTCCTCTCTCCCATTTGTTGTTACTCAGACTTTCCACTTATCTCTCTGGGTTTTGACTTTTATCCAAAAATTGTCTTGGGACTTCCCCACTGCAGATCATTATTGTTTTTAAGATGTTGGTTAGGAAAAAGTTTTATACAGTATTTTTCGTTGTCTTTAGCAAGAGGAAGAGATAAAGCTGTAAATGCATTAATTAGGAAATGAAGAACAAAAATAGATGAACTTATTTCCAGGTTAAGAAACCAGAAAAAGAATAAACATTGCGACAGTGGAAAGTAGGGATTAAGTAGAATTTAGTGAAATAGGAAAAAAGCAATATTTCAGTAACGGTTAGAGCTGGTTCTTTGAAACAACGAATAAAATAAAGTCCTGGTAAGTCTGATCAGAAAATAAAACAGAAGACACATGTAAATACACATGTAAATTAGGAATAAAAGTGGAAACATAACTAAACATATGAAAGGAATTAAATGATTACATTAGAGACTATAAACCATCTTAATTAGTAGTTTGGCAATTTGTTGACAAATTAACACCATTAGAAATATTTTACACATTAAAAATGCTTCTCCACAGGTGTCCTATTTAACACTAGTTTGTAACATGCAGTAGTACCTTTAAAGAAAAGTTTTTTACTTGTAATTTTTATTTGATCCTATATTCCTAGAAAATTAGGTTTAACCTATCTGTTTCAGTCAAAAAGTAAACCAGATATATTTTTCTTTATATTCATTTTTAGTACTATTACTAGCTTTGTGGGTCACGGTCTCTTTCTGCAGCTATTCAAATTACGTGTTTTCATATCCCATCTTTAATCTACCTCCGTTCCTCATCTACTGTATGAGCTTATTAATTTTCTATTATTGGATTTGTAGAGTAGGTTTTTATGGTGGTGTGTGTGTGGAGGAGGAACGATCATGGAATTCATGGTAAACTAATTTGTTCTCCTGTGTTGGTATCTTTCTGTATTGGTATGTGTAATGTATCACTATGTAGCAGTTATATTCCAATAAAATTGACTTTAAGTTGACTTTGAAGCCTTATGGAAGTATATTTCCATAGAAAAAACTTGGAATAATATAGAAGAAGATTGGGGTAACCAGTGTTATATACTCAACATGGTGGTGCATCAGTAATATACTTGATGAGAATTGATACTGCGACCCAATTTTTGGTAATTGTCATTCTCCATTTTTGTGTGTGTGTGTATGTATTTTAATTTTTTTGGCATTTGTATTACTTTGCATCATCTTTTATCAGGATTTTACAGTGTCAGAGATTGTTAGCAAAGAAAAAAACCGGAGTGCTTGTCAAATCCTTCATGTTTTCAGAAGAGTTAAAAGTTACATCAGTGTTTTTCAGACTATCTCTGATGCAGAACCAGATTTTTTGTAACCCACCCCCACCCCCAACCACAGTCTGTTGGTGACTGATACAGGGTCCTATTAAGCATGCCTAATACCCAGCTTGTGTCATGTGATTTACCACCTAAGTTCGATAACAACCACACAGATAACTATCTTATTCTTCAGAGCCCACTGATGAGGTACTTGAATGTTGTGGCAATGTTAAGTTGCTATAAAAGTTTCCAAATGCTTTTTCTCAATTTTTATACTTCTCTTATCATGGACTGGTAAGATTCAGTGCGTGGATTAGACTTTGAAATGGAACTAGGAACAATCTATATGCTTGATCCACTCAGGGAGTAGACTATCACCACTATAGATGTTAATGAAGGGCAACAACTTTCAAATAAACTTAATGATAAACACTCCGAAAGGAGCTACCCAGAAATCCTGTGGTAGAAAATAGCTTTTCCATGTGCAAATGAAAATTTTAAATGATCTTGTGGAAAGATATTTTAATTGGTTTGTATGTAGTTCATTTTTATACTTGTGCCCATATAGCTTTGAATAGCTTCGTGGGATTAAAATCATCCAGGCAGATAGATTAAGATTTGAAAGGAGATATAGGTACAGAAGGGTGAGTGGAGAGAGAAGGGATTTAAATTGGGAAGATTACATCATTGATTGAAGAATTGAATTTATTGTAATAGATCCTTAACCATTTGGTTCCTCAAATTAAAATGTAAGAACACTTTGAAATAAGTTTGTTTGTTTTTTTAAAGATGGTAGCCAATTCTTTTTATTTATTTATTTATTTTTGGTTCCGTTGGGTCTTTGTTGCTGTGTGCGGGCTTCCTCTAGTTGTTGTGAGCGGGGGGTGGGGGGGCTACTCTTCGTTGTGGTGCACGGGCTTCTCATTGTGGTGGCTTCTCTTGTTGTGGAGCATGGGCTGTAGGCATGTAGGCTTCAGTAGTTGTGGCACATGGGCTCAGTAGTTGTGGCTCACCGGCTCTAGAGTGCAGGCTCAGCAGTTGTGGCGCATGGGCTTAGTTACTCCGCGGCATGTGGGATCTTCCTGGACCAGGGCTCGAACCTGTGTCTCCTGCATTGGCAGGCGGATTCCTAACCACTGCACCACAGTGGAAGCCCGACATAAGTTTTTTTTTTAAAAAGAAAATTAGTAGTGCTAAATTTCCACTTCTAGAGAGTAGCTTGGTATTAAGGTGGCAAATATTTATTGAACCCCTAAAATGTGTGACATAAACTTTATATTTGATCCTGGAGAAAGCCCTCAGGTCATGCAAAAGTCAGGGAAATTACTGAGTCCTCTGTTTTCTGTGCCTCCCACTCACTAGTAAGTTGGAGTATGCCAAATAGATTCAAATTTTTTTTTTTTTTTTTTTTTGCGGTACGCGGGCCTCTCACTGCTGTGGCCTCTCCCATTGCGGAGCACAGGCTCCGGATGCTCAGGCTCAGCTGCCATGGCTCATGGGCCCAGCCGCTCCACGGCATGTGGGATCTTCCCGGACCAGGGCACGAACCCGTGTCCCCTGCATCGGCAGGCGGACTCTCAACCACTGCGCCACCAGGGAAGCCCCTCAAATCTTTAAATGTGGGAATTGAATGGTATGGATGCTTACATCCTGCAGGACCACCAAGAGTTATGCCTGAATATTTAAGAACAGGATTTTTGGAGACTTTATGTTATTACTAGTAGACGTTGAGGAACATAAAAGGAAATCTCACTTTCTTAATTGCCTTCAGCATTAATCAAAGTGTGCTCACAAATTGGAGGATGTTTGTTTTTTTAATTAATTTTTAAAACTTTATGTATGAAAAGATGAAAGTTACTTTATGTTAAAGGCATGCAAGTTTTCATGCTTGTGGACACTCCCTCCTCTCTTCCTGATTCCCACTTCTTTCTTCATTTTTTTAAAAAATAAATTTATTTTTATATATATATGTGTATATATATACACATATATATATATGTTTTTTTTTTTTTTTTTTTTTTTTTTTTGCGATACGCGGGCCTCTCACTGTTGTGGCCTCTCCTGTTGTGGAGCACAGGCTCCGGACGCACAGGCTCAGCGGCCATGGCTCACGGGCCCAGCCGCTCTGCAGCATGTGGGATCTTCCCGGACTGGGGCACGAATCCGTGTTCCCTGCATCGGCAGGCAGACTCTCAACCACTGCGCCACCAGGGAAGCCCTATTTATTTATATTTTATTTGTGGCTGCATTGGGTCTTCATTGCTGCACGCGGTCTTCCTCTAGTTGCGGCGAGCAGGGGCGACTCTTTGTTGCGGTGCGCAGACTTCTCATTGCGGTGGCTTCTCTTGCTGCGGAGCACGGGCTGTAGGCGCACGGGCTTCAGTAGTTGTGGCACGTGGGCTCAGTAGTTATGGCTTGCAGGCTCTAGAGCACAGACTCAGTAGTTGTGGTGCATGGGCTTAGTTGCTCCGCAGCATCTGGGATCTTCCCGGACCAGGGCTCGAACCCCTGTCTCCTGCATTGGCACACGGATTCTTAACCACTGCGCTACTAGGGAAGTCCCCCACTTTTTTTCTTGATGGCAGGATTTCTGTTAATCCCCACTTCTGATATTCTGATAGACACAGTTTCCCATTTCTGGGATCTCTTCACATTCAGCTTTTAGATATTATTATTTAGTGTGTTCCATCTTCCATTTATTATTGACTGTTTTTTGTAGTAGTTAAGTTGTCCCTTGGTATCTGCACAGGATCGTTTCCAGGAACACCACACCCCACTCCCGCAGCTACCAAAGTCCGTGGATGCTCAGGTCTCTTATATAAAACAGTGTAGTATTGGGGTATAACTTACGCACATCCTCCCATATACTTTAAATCATCTCTAGGTTATATATAATATCTAATACAATGTAAATGCTATATAAATAGTTGTAAATACAGTGTAAATGCTATGTAAACAGTTGCTGGATGCATGGCAAATTCAAGTTTTGTTTTTTTGGAACTTTCTGGAATTTTTTACCTCAAAATATTTTCAGTCCATGTTGGTTGAATCTGAGGATGTGGAACCAGCAGATATGGAGGGCTCGCTGTTATAATAACTGACTTATTGAATGCTTCTGTAAAGAACACAATTTTAATTAGTTTATAAGTGTGTTGTCTTTCTTAATTCTCACAGAAACCCTCTGAATAAAGTACTCTGATTCCCATTTTACAGAATAGAAGACTGAGGCAGACAGATTACATAACTTTGCCAAGGTCTCTTGGTAAAGAATGATCCAAGATTCAAAGCCAGGCAGTGTGAGCCCACAGCTCTTATTCAGGCCATCAGTAGTCTTGGCATTAGCAATAGGAATGAAAACAAAATTATAATGATGAGATAGGAAACCATTGTAAGAGTGTAATTACTAGTATTTATTGAGGGATTACTGTGTGCCAGTTACACATAATAATTGCTTTATGAGTGTTATTTTTACACCAGCCTTTAAGATTATTTTCATTTTACTTATGAGGATATGGAGGCATAGAGTTTAATTGACTTGTCTACGACCACGTGGATAATAAGTGTTGAAGCTAAGTTCAAACTCCTGGGCCAGAGGATCTATGTATTGCTGTTTATTTGCTCATCTGTGTCCTTAGACTGGGAATGTATTAAGGAATAAGTACTTCATTAATCTCCAAGCACATAGTAAGTTTTCATTAAATATTTGTTGATTGTAATACATAAACCCATATTTAGATGAGAGAACTTATACTCTTTGCCTCTTACACAGTACCTTAGAAGCTTAATTTTCCTGTAAACTGTGTGCTAGGCATTGTAGGGAATACCAATATTGTTGTTTTAAATTTTAGAACCTTTGGTGATGTTTCAAATTTCAGCACAATAAGTGGTTTAAATAGTATTTTAAAACAATTCTATATAACATTTAACTTTTATTAAATAAAAACTGAAAAGATTCATAAAAAGGGAGTTGTAACAAAGGGAGATGTGATGTGCATACACATCATCCAGAATTTGATAATTGTTATTCATACAGTTTTCTGTTTATTTAATGCTAACTTCTATATTTGTTTTATGCCTACAGCCATATCCAGAAGACCCAGCAGTTTATAAACCACTGTCCCAGGAAGAACTGCAAAGGATAAAGAATGAGAAAAAACAGAAACAAAATGAGAGAAAACAGAAAATATCAGAAAATCGCAAACATTTGGCTAGTGTACGTGTTGTACAAAAAAACCTCGTCTTTGTTGTAGGTCTGTCTCAGCGCCTAGCAGACCCAGAGGTAAGTCTTCTTCTCTTTTCTTTCTCAACTTGGCATTTTTTCTTTTTGTATATTTGGAAATAATAGCTGACTCTGCCCAACTGCAGGATTTACCTGAAAATATTAAAACTTAGGAGAAAATGGGAAATATTTTTTTAATAATCACTAAGAAACCAATGACCAGTTGTGATCTTAGGCAAATGTATTAATCTTCCCTGGCTCATTTTTTTCAGTTGTAAAACTAAGCAGTTGAACTAGATCTCTAAAGTCCCCTTTAGTGCTAATAACCTGTGAAAGTTGGATAATGGTTCTATTTTGCTCTTAAGGCTAATGTGACATGACTACTCTGTGTGTGTTTCCTCTTTTCTGTAGCTGTATTAAGGACCAACAGTGGAGATGCAGTTTCATAAACCCACCAAAGATCCGTGTTTTTTTTTTTAAATCGTGCCCAAGTAGTGAACCTCGGTTATAGAACAGTGATAGAACTGTTGCTATACTGTATCATCATTCTTTACTCATTCATTTTAAGCCAGTTTTGGGGAAAGAAGGAGAATTTGATGAACGGAAACTGTGGACCAGGTTCTTTGTCATTCGTTTGGAGGCAGGGGACGTCTTAACCCTTTTGTTTATTACTTAACTCTTTTCTCTCCTTCCTCCACCAGCCTTATTAGAATAATGTTGAACTCATAACTTTCCTTGATGCCCATGGATGCACATCTGCTAACTTTTAGTTTCTGATATACCAGGAGGTGCTGACTAGATTGTTGGGAAGGCAGATAGAAACTGACTGGCAACCAGAATGTTGGAGAGAGCCGAATTTGGGGAATCTGTCAAAAGTACTCCTTGAGAAGGGTTTGAAGTAATGCTCATGATGGTCGCAATCAGAGGGAGGATTGTAGTGAATATGATTAGGGAGGTGGGAATCTTTGAACTTGGCTAAGTGGGCTAAAGGCCCCAGAAGGAGGAAATTTAAGGTGTCTATACATTGATTTTGTACAAATCAGTTTAGAGACAATAAAAAATATTTATTGCTGATAAGTTTACTGTGTATTGAGGCTGTGAAGGGCTTCATGATCAGTAGAGGAGAAAAATCAGGGTGACCTTACTAAGAAGGCTTTATCATTGGTAATAAATGTGGAGGCAGCTCAAGAATTACTAGGACCTAGGTCCAGAGATGCTGGCATTAGTGGGCTACATGATCTTCCGGAGACGTTCTTTCCAAAGTCAGAGGGTTCATACTGGAGAAGACTTCTTTAATAAGAGATGATAAGGAGAGAGCTCATTTTAGGCCTATGACTTAACCTCAGCAGCCACTTCTCCCTTTTTCCTAAATCTAATACTTAACTCCCCAGACAGGCAGAATCCCACTTCACTCTTGAACACTGCCACAACTTTGTCCCAACGCTTCTGTCTCCTTCTTTCAACACTATTTTTTTTTCCAACCAGAGATCATTTCTTGCCTCTGCAAGTTTTTTATTTACCTACCTCTATTTATTCCTACTAATTTTTTTTTTTTTTTGCTGCACCATGCAGCTTGTGGGATCTCAGCTCCTTGACCAGGGACTGAACCTGGGCAATGGCAGTGAAAGCGTGAAATCCTAACCACTAGGCGACCAGGGAATTTCCTGCTACTCCAGTAAATTAATGGA
This sequence comes from Aethalodelphis obliquidens, assembly GCF_003676395.1. Classification (NCBI taxonomy): domain Eukaryota; kingdom Metazoa; phylum Chordata; class Mammalia; order Artiodactyla; family Delphinidae; genus Aethalodelphis; species Aethalodelphis obliquidens. Next base: position 17,481,035 of record NW_020837949.1, read on the forward strand.
ACTTTTATTTTGATTTTATAACTCTTGGATATGGATGTACTTGCTTTTCTTAATACAAAATCCAGTCACCTGTGGTACTGGAGGCATACAGAGCACCATCCAAAGGCTGGATAAAATTAAGCCATAGTCTCAGTCTGATGTTTGGATTATAGGTTTCCTACCTCTTCTCTAGAATCTGTGGTTTGCTTTTACTTATGTACAGAGATTTCTTATTTTCATTTCAAATAACATGATGTTAGTAAGATTAATCTGAAGAACTATTACACAGAAAGAAATTAATCTAGGGGTTGGCTAGTGAGAGAGAACATTTTATCATGAGTCTAAATATACTTAAAAATCACTGTCCTGGTTTTATACTTTTGAAATCATTGTGCTTGGTGAGAGGACAGTGAATTTTCTTTTTTTTTTTTTTTTGCGGTACGCGGGCCTCCCACTGTTGTGGCCTCTCCTGTTGCGGAGCACAGGCTCCGGACGTGCAGGCTCAGCTGCCATGGCTCACGGGCCCAGCCGCTCTGCGGCGTGTGGGGTCTTCCCTGACCGGGGCACGAACCCTTGTCCCCTGCATCGGCAGGCGGACTCTCAACCACTGCGCCACCAGGGAAGCCCGTGAATTTTCTTAAACCTTAGTTTCTCTCTCTTATTTCTCTTGAAAGCCTAGGAAGACCAGAGATTAGTGTTTTAGTTATTAAATCCTACTACTTCTAAATATTATCTTTAAAATTTTTCTTAATGTAACTGTCTAACCCTTTCAGATTGGAAAAGTTAAAGTCAGCTTCATTAGAAAACTCGAAGTTTCAAATTGTTAGGGTAACTTTTGAGACAAAGAAGATCCCTGTGATTTACTTATTTTTGGATGATGACAGTTTGATATTTGACTGAATTCTGATTAGCAAAACAGGAACATTTAGGAAAATTTAAAGCTTGTTTTGAAAATAATTTTTGTACATCTGAAAACTTCATGCCAAGATTGATAGTCAAATGTATTCATTTATCGCTCAATAGAAAAAAAAAACTATCTTAGAAGATATGGTAATTAGAGGTAATGATTAGAGGTAATCATCTCCTAAATCCTAAAAATTTATATTGTCAGAACCTAATTCATTCATTCTGTAAATTAACTCTTGAATACTTACAATCTGTTAGGTACTTTGATGTTGGAGATGAAGTGGTTTAGCAGACAGTCTCTACCCGTACAAGCTTACAGACAGTGGAGAAGACAGAATTAAGTCCTTGTAGGCATGCTGAGCATTTATAAACGGAAGTACAGGGCTTTTTGAGAACATGTAACAGTGGGGAATTTAGCTAGTACAGAGATCCACAAAAAGCCTCCCTGAGGAAAGGATGATTAAAAATGATTAGGAATTAGCTGGGCAGCGAATAAGGACAAGGATGTTTCAGGTTCGTGACTGTGTGAAAGAGCAGCTTGTTGGAGGAACTGAAAGACTTTAAAGACGCAAACATTTCATTTTACAAACGGGAAACCGAGGCACAAGGAAGTTGAGTGACTTGCCTAGGATCACTCAGCTATTTCATAGCAGAGCCAGGGCTAGAAACCCAGCCCCATCCTCCCCTCCCTGGTCTTAAAGCTCCTATTCCAATGTATTTTACACCAGTGAATGGTCTGTTGTTCCTCCATCCGTCCATTTATCCATCCATCCTTCCATCTGCTTACCACATTTTTTATTTTCTCTGTGGTGTTCATGAACACTTGACTGTGTTCCCAAAGAATATATAGGAAGACATTTTACACATTAGGTATGCCATTGGGAATTTATAATTCTATCATGTGGCCTTTTATATGGTAATGAGTACTAAAGTTGGCTCACTGTGAAGTAAATATAGGACATTAAATATATGGGTAATGTGGTGATATGCAGGGTGTTCTGCCTGCTACCCATACTCTTTACCTTTTTTATTTACTAGAGTATTGTTTTGCTCGTTGACTTATGTTCAGACAGAATCTGTAATGTGCAACTTAATATAGAGTGTCTAAATTATTTAAATTTCCCTTGCCTGGGCAAACCATTTCTTATCAGCCATAGGCCATTTTCTAATACATTAAGGCCCACTAGTGTTTTATATCCATGTTATTATTCTTTTTTTTTAAAGATTTAGATCTGTATTTATTTATTTATTTGGCTGTGTTGGGTCTTAGTTGCAGCGTGTGGGCTTAGTTGCCCTGCAGCATGTGGGATCTTAGTTCCCTGACCAGGGATCGAACCCTCATCCCCTGCATTGGAAGGCGGATTCTTAATCACTGGACCACAAGGGAAGTCCCCCATGTTACTCTTTTTGTTCAATACTAAGACAGTTTAATTTTTCAATAAGCATTTATTAAGTACCTACAGTGTGCCAGGCATTGTGTAAGACATTGAACATAAACCAATAAAAAGGTAGCCCCTGTTTATTTATAAAAGCAACAGTACACTATGAGGAGTGCTGTGTGCTGTGGAGGCACAAGAGATGGTACCTGACCTTGGGGGGAAGATGTGTACTCTCCTGCTATCTCTGGGGTAAAGTGCTTCAGATACAGGAATTATACAAATGCTTCTGGATGAGAAAGAGCTCAGTCTGCAAATGATTTGTTTGGCTGGAAAATTAGAGTGAAATGGTGAGAGAGGAGGCTGACAAGGTAAGTGGTAAGGGATAATGAAGGGCTTTTAAAACATGCTAATGAGTTTGCACTTTATCTTAAAGGCAATGGGAAGCTATTAACTATTCTTAAGAACAGAATGACATGGCTAGATTTGTGCTTTGAAAATATTATTCTGGCTCCTCAGTGTAATTATGTACAAATCTTATGTTGTTATGAAGGTGTTATCCATAAGCCAGCTTTTAACCTTTCAGACCAAGTACCCACTTTTTTTTAAACTTATATTTTATAACACCCTTTAAGTTTCATGCAATGACTTCTTGATAATATCTGTCTGTGTAGATACATACTTTGAAAAAAATGAAGGAGAAATTAAAAATTATAAAAAGACTATTTCTGCATGTAAATACTTGGGTAGCTCTGCTCTAGAACCTTGCTACTCAAGGTGTGGCCGCTGGGCTGGTAGCATTAGTATCACCTGGGAGCTTAATTATGCGGACTCTCAGGGTCTGAAATATGTATTTTAACTAGATTCTCAAATGACTTGTATGCATATATAAGTTTGTAAAGTACTTTTTTTTCCAGTATGTTATAAAATAGGTGCTTGCATCTGTTTGTAGAATCACTGTGAATATGACAACTACAAAGGCAGATTGTTACAGGTGTATGTATTGGCACCTCAGGTACCATGAAGTGCCAATGATGTGATTTTTCTGAAACAATTCTTAGTAAAATTTCAAACAAAGCACTTGTGGTAGTCCCTTAATTACACACTATTTGCTTTTAAATTCAACATATGTCAAAACTGTGGGGAACTACTTTATGTTTATAATTTGTTTCTAGGTTCACTTAATTGTAAACAGGCCTCTCAGCTAGATGAATGTCTTGTAGAACATTCAAAAGTGGTGCAGGACAATTCTTTGTGGTACAGGGCTAGCCTGAGTGCTGTAAGCTTTCCCTGGCTCCCATCCACTGAACACGAATAGTGTCTCCCAGTTACTTTGACAACCTCCCCTAATAAAAGCTCCCACAGAGTTCCAAAATGATCCAGCTTCCCTTGATGCTGCCTTTATTGAGAACTACTGCCGTAAACTTGGATATGATATGAGCTGCTGATGCAGCACAACTTGTAACCAGCCTGAATCCTTTGAAGCAGGTATTTTGGCTGAGGCCTTTTGCTGAGTTGGTATGCATCAAGCTGGAATATTGAATACAGTTCTATACTCCACTGGCCAGAAAGCTTTTCAAGGTATACTCTTCCCTAACCCTCTGTTCTAAGACTTTTTTGTGAACAACCCAAGAGTCATTGCCTTTACCACACCTACCGCCATATCCCTCGGGGGATTTGGGTAGAAGAAAGATTGAAAGCCAATGTAGTCACTTCACCTTCTAATCCATTAAAATTGGCTGTAGAAAACATAAGGCCTAAACCCTATACTTATAAAAACCTAAAATAAAATAAGGTAAAAAAATTTAAATAAATCAAGTTGAAAACTGTTAAGAATTAATGACACCCCCAATCACAGACTGTTTCACAAAGCTTTGGTTCTGTCAGATGCAGAACATATTAGCTAAGTTGCAAGTATGTGAGAATATTATCAAGAGTATAAGAGTATTTGGTAAGGATACTTTTCACACACTTGAACAGATATGTGCATAAAGCTTTCATTGAGTGGGAAGCAGCCTCATAGCACAGGGAGATCAGCTCGGTGCTTTGTGACTGCCTGGAGGGGTGGGATAGGGAGGGTGGGAAGGGGGGAGACGCAAGAGGGAAGAGATATGGGAACATATGTATATGTATAACTGATTCACTTTGTTATAAAGCAGAAACTAACACACCATTGTAAAGCAATTATACCCCAATAAAGATGTTAAAAAAAAAAAAAACTTTCATTGAGAGAGAGCTTGCTATTTGGAGAGATTGTAAGAACAGTAGGTCTATAGATGAATTCTAGGAAAAGAACAAATTTAATTTTGAGGTAGTTGCAAATCATGGGAGAGGTTTTTGTATCAGGTTAGCCAAGGTTAAGTAAGTTTTAGAGAAGCTAAGTGAATGCGTATAGTGATCACATAGTAAAGGAGATGACACAAGTATGAGGGAAAATGACCACAAAGAAGTAACCAGGTAGTAGAGAAAATATTGTATAAATTTGTTTCCCCAGTTTTTTTTTCATCCATAACCTCACATTTGTTATTTATTAGGAAAAAGAGAGAAAAAAAAACAGGAGACAGTTGAGAAATGGTGAAATTGACATAAGGAAAATTTATTGACACACACAGAGTAATAAAGCATAGAAGTTTGAAGAACATTCTGTTACCATATTTGGAATGCATAACTTATAAATAATGCTTTAATATAATATATAAAATATTATATACAATAGATTTATGAGTAAAGACTGTCTCTACTGGTGTCTTGTTCTTGAGTTTCTGTTTCTGTTTAATACATAATCTTGGTCATTGTTCTGAGAATTACTTTCTTATAATGATCATCTATTAATGAAAATGTGGTTAAGATATTTGATCTGTTTTGTGTTTAAGAATACTGTGAAGCTAAAATCCCTTAGATTATTGGTGTAGATATTAGAATGTAATAGATAATACTGAACTTAGTCTCAGTTTCTATTCAGTGGGTCAATAAAGAATAGCTTTTAGACTTTGTTGATGTTTTCCTGTAGGTTAACCACACAAATTGTAATTAGGAAGTAGTCACATTTACTAGAAAACTTTAAAAATTATTTTATTTTCACTGAAGAGGGATGGTATATGTCCCCATTATAAGGATAAAGTTGATGAAATGGAGACAGTTTATACCTTATTTCTTCTTCTTTTATAGGTTTTAAAACGACCAGAATATTTTGGGAAGTTTGGTAAAATACATAAAGTTGTCATCAATAATAGCACATCATATGCAGGCTCACAGGTAACTAATTATAGGGATTTTTGCCTTTCCTCCCTATGGTCTGGGCTTGACCTGGGCTGCTCAGAAGGAAAACTTGCTTTCTGTGATTAGAAAGCTTAAGGGTCAAAGATTTAAGCAGTGTAGTGACCTCTGTTGGTGGGGTGGGGGAATTTTTGGTGCTTGTTTGACCTTTTCAGGACTTAACTGTGATAGTAATAAGACGGAAATAGTAAAACAAAGATCTAGTGATGGTTTGAAGGGGAGGGGGGATTGAGTCTATTATCAGGCAGTTAAATTATATAATGATTTCTAATTAATAATGTTTTCAGATATTGTGAACTTAATACAGCGTCTTTGTTATGCTGGTATTAGCAGATAGAATACTCTTACAGATTGCATTTATTTTGGGGAGAACATAGTTTGACACTGTCTTCAAATCTTATTTTTTTTTTATCTAACTTTCAAAGTATGTTTTTTTGTAACCTTGACGAGCCTGTCAGATGACTTTTTAAAAAAATATATGCCAAGCCAAAGATGATATTTTATTCATATTTATTTTAGTCTACTTAAAATCAGATAAAATTCATTAAGTATGATTATCTTAAGATGAACTAGTATATGGTTTAATCAAAGCTACTACTACTTCTAATCATTATCATTATTATTAATGAAAGTAGTAGTAAAGGCGTTTAGAATTCCTTAGGCAGGTTGCAAGATAATTTTGTTGTTGTTAAGTTTTTGTTGAATTTGATACTAATAACAGTGGGTTTTCACTTTAGGGTCCAAGCGCCAGTGCTTACGTAACCTATATCCGGTCGGAAGATGCTCTCAGAGCCATACAGTGTGTCAACAATGTGGTGGTAGATGGCAGAACACTTAAGGTAATACGGTCCTCTTGATTTTTTTTTTTTTTTAAGGGGGAAGGGATAACATGTATTAACTAGAGAAGAGCGTAGCTTTTACATATTACATGAAGGGAGTCTAATTTGAAGATTGCTTCTTAGGCATCCATTCCAACCTATGACAGCTAATTTGTTTATAGCTGACCTATGTAGGGTCCTGTTTTACCAGCTAGGAGTAAACACATTCATTATTAAGGGATAATCTTTAAAAATCTCCTTATATTTACACATATTTTGTGAAAATGGATTTATTACTCTCCTTGTCAGAAATAGATAATTGTTCTGATTTGTTGTCCTTAAATATTTGGGCATTGATCAGTTCAGGTTTGCATGAAGGGTCCCACCAAGCAATGCTTTTAAGTAAGTGGAAGAAGGATGGCATAATTAGAAAACGGAATTTGCCTTATGTGCCTAACCACTTAAAACATGGAACAGATTTTGTCTTTCTACTCTTCTGACCTCTAGGGAAATAATCTGGGTGCTCAAGCTCTGGAAACCATAGGCCGAGATTTTTTTTTTTAGTTCTTTTAAATGATCATCATCTTTAATAAATCCTGCTAATAATAGTTTAGTTCTCTAGTATTCACAGCCATACTTTGTTTTGTTGTGCCTGTGCCTCATTTTAGGTGAAATGAAAACACTAAATATGGAAATTTTCATTGTGGTGTCAGTTCACATTTTGGGTCTTTTTCCCTCCCCCCCTCCGCTTTCCTCCTCTTGCTGCAGGCATCTCTAGGTACAACAAAATACTGCAGTTACTTCTTAAAGAATATGCAGTGTCCAAAGCCTGACTGCATGTACCTACATGAATTGGGGGACGAGGCGGCCAGCTTCACAAAAGAGGAAATGCAGGTAGTAAAGTAATGTGAATTATCAACTTTGCAGAAAAGGAAGTATTTTTCTTTATAAGTTAAAATTACAAAAGCAAAAACTAAGAATTTTCTTTTTCTTTAAACTGGTATTACTTTAAAGTAGCATTTTCCAAATACATAGTGTTCCATGGAATATCAGTTCTGCAGGATATTGTTACAATAAAAAGTGGTTCTGTGGTCCACTAAGTTTGAAAATGCTTGATTAATGAAGATAAATAGATTCCCCCCCCCAACCCCAGCAACACTTCTTAGAGTCTTTAATATGCTAATACATATCCCAGAGGGGTATGTAGAACCAGGACTTAATTGACCAAGGAAAGCATTTTGGTAAATGCTACTTTAGGGGGAATGTCAGCAAAATGAAAGCTAAGTGGGATATTGTAATTATGAGGTCCCCCACCCCATCTCTACTCTTCACAGAGCATGCTAGAAAATAATACTCTATTAGATGCTGCTGAAAAGCTAACATTATTTTTATAAAATGATTCTTCCCATGAAAGTATCCAGTGAGTCAGTGTCCTGTAAAGGGTGAATTGAAGGCTTATTTTCCTGTGTTCTTTTTTACATTTCCTGTTCTCCTGTCTCCTTTCAATTTGTAGTATAAACATGCCTTTACAAGTAAAAATGTTGACCATACGGCATATTAAATGAGGATTATGCCAAAGCACAATACTGCACTTCCCTGTTATAGGTGAGGACTTCAGATTGTTGCTGTGGACTTTTGCAGGAATACTTCTCATTTAGAAGGTGGGGGGCATTGATTACTGCCTTTCATTCTCCAAGTCAAGCTAGAGACAGTCTAGGAGGGGCTCCTTTCAGAGCAGATTGTTAAATGAAATGAAATATTACCTTTTTTGACTTGGAGTTACTACAGATTAAATCCCATTATAATAAATATATTGGGATTTCTTGACAGTATGTATTGTCTTTATGATCTAAAAACAGTGTTAAAATAAGTTCTCTGTGATATTTAACGGGGATGGATGACTTACTTATTTCTTGCTTATCCAATAAATGCATCTTGATTTTTTTCTTCTTTTGGATGAAGTCTAAGGTTGAACCATTTCATGCTGAATTTTGACTAGTGGGAACTGTGTTTTACCTATGGGTACTATTACAATGAAAATCTCTGTCAAGGAATTTCTAAGCCCCAGTTGATCTCACTTAAGTATTATTGAAGAGTAAAAGGACATGGATGGACAGTCCCTTAGAATTTATTTGTAATGGGATTTAACCTGTCTCTATGAACTGCCCCTGTTAAATCATTTGAATACCAATTTGAGCTCTTTGTGGCTAACGAAAGCCATAATATCTCCTGAAGTATTGCTTGCAGAAAGAATTTTCAGGGCTTTTTATGTTTTAAAGATGTAAAACCCGCATCTAAACTGTGTTTTTTCTTAACAGTTTAAAATTCATTTCATATTGTTGTCCTGAATTCATCTTGCTCTTCTTTATCTTAGTTCAGAATTACTTTGAAAAGGGGTTTCCTCGTTAAAACACTTTGTCAATGTAGAAAGGAAACTTGAGCAAATTATATCATGGCAAAAACCAGATCTTTCCTTGTTACTGCATAACTCAAAATTTAGTACCATATGAAATATTTATAGACCCAGGTAAACAGGCAAGAGCCCTCTCAGAACAGGGAACAATGCATTGTGCAATATATATGATACAGTTGTGCTCAATTAGATGATACTGCCCTTGTTTTTATTGTTTTGTTTTTGCTTTGATCTGTTCTGTTCTGGTTTTGGTTTTCCCATAACATCTATTTAGACCACACTTTTAAAATAATTAACAACCCTGCAGGTAAGTAAAAAATGTCATTGCAGTCATAATATACATGCAGATAGTAAAAAGTTATTCAGAGTAATTTCATTGTACTGTAATTTATTTTTTGTATGTGCCTAGTTTCCACAGTCAGTCTTTCTGATTTATTCCATCACATTTGTGACACTGCCTTCTGATAGACAGCTACCAACTCCAGTAAATACAGAGTTGTCTTTGTTGTGTATAGAGCAGGGATTCACAAACTTTTTATGTAAAGGGCCAGTTAGTAAATATTTTATGTTTTCTGGGAATATGATCTCTGCAGCAACTACTCAACTTTGCTGTTGTAGCACAAAAGAGGTCATAGATAACACATGAATGAATGAGCATGAGTGTTCCAGTAAAACTTTATTTATAAAAACAAAGTGGCTGGCTCTAAATTGCCATCCTCTGGTCTAAAGTTTAAAATATATTAACTTTTATGTAAAAACAAATTAATGTGCTAATTAGTGTTAGGATAATGAAAAATATAGTAAAACTCTTCATCTGTGTGTTACTTATCAATCTTCTAAAAAGAGAGACTAATTTTTCAGTGATTTTCAGAAACTTCTGTAATGACCTGTTAGAAGACTTAATTCTTATGTGAAAGATGGGGAAGTAAGTTTAAAAGGGCCCCTCTAGTTTTTTAAACTAGCAAAAATGTTGTCTGTTAATATTCTTTTCTCCACATAAAGTGGGTGATGAAATGCCTTAGTTAATGGAATATGTCTCCTGTAGTTTTGTTGCAAGAACTTTCATTGGTCTAGAAGTTCTGTGACATTTTCCTCACAGGTTTCTCTGACGCCATGACAAATCCTTATGTGTTTTATTTAGAATAGCTTTAGTAATTCATAAAGTACATCAGCATTTTATACCAGCCACTTTGTGAGTCCCACTGCAGTTTTAATTTCTTCTTCCACTAGGCGGGTAAACACCAAGAATATGAACAGAAGCTACTTCAAGAATTATATAAATTAAACCCCAATTTTCTTCAGCTGTCTACGGGTTCAGTTGATAAGAATAAGAACAAAGTGACACCACTGCAGAGGTATGATACGTAAGTACCGATATTAGTGTAATCAGATACCTTACCTTCATGTCTGTCAATCTTCTCTTTTCATTCTACATCTTTTTCAGGCAGGATCCTTCTTGACAATGTCTGTCATTTGTGCAGAATTGTTGTACTATATAGGAAATGTTGAGTCACAATTTCTGGGTTTGAATATTTGCTGCCTGCTGCTCCCTGGTAATACTGCAGATGAGCCTCTTGATGCTTCCCCTTTGCATTGATTTGCAGACTACCCTGAGCCCTGGGAACACTCTCCTTGATAAAAAGGAAATTAAGAGATGTGGGTTATTTAAAAGGCTCTTGTCACCTAATTGGGGTTTCCCTCCTGATGTAATGAGGGGGAAAACACTGTAAAAGGGACAGTGGGCGTTATCTGAAGCATTTTTTGTTGGGGATAGTAGTATTCATGGTTGTCTAGTCTCAGGAATCACCGAAGTCTTATGTCCTCTGAGTGAGGAGGGTATCCCATATTCAGATCTTATTCATCTTGGAGACAACTTATTTTTGCGTAGACCTATATTCTGTTGATGTTTAAACAAATTTATAATTTTATGTATTGAGTCTTATTCTGATATGGTGATCTTCACATCTTGGATTGTATTTGGTTATGGCCTGTGAGAAAATGGTATGATTAATAAAACAATAATTTGGGGGTTATACTTTATTATGAATGTACCTTAAGTTTGATGTGTCAGGATCTTTTTTTTTTTTTTGATAAGTCTGACTTTTGTAAAGTGAATTCATTTAAAGTAAATAGCTGTAATTAATTTAAATAGGTCGATTTTCTTTTTAAAAAAATTTATTCCAAAGTTAAATTCGTTTAAGTGATGTTTTAAATGTCTGGTTATTACATAGTCCCATTGTAGTCCCATGTTTATTTAGCACTAAAATAATGTAAGGGCCATTTTTTAAACATAGCTAATAATAACTACAGGAATTGTTATCAGAGCCAGTTTCTTCAAAACTTATTCTTGTATTTAAATTCTTGAAGTCCTTGTTAAGTTTATTCACTTTGATAGTAAAGATTATTTATAAAGGCAATTCAAATTTAAATACTTCCTATTTATTTGCACACACATATGTACATGTGTATATAAATATATGAGGCCATAGAGCAAAACATAAGATTACTATATAATAAACTATGTGAAATTTGTTTTATCAAAGCTAAGAATAAAAGCTAAGTTTAAAATCTTTTTGGGTTGATAAGCTTTGACCCTTTCCGTTGATCTTTTTGTCCCCACCCCATATGTTTATTTTATTATGAACCTATGCTATTATTTACCTCATTGGTTGCTAACTCTGTAGTGCATTATATAAGAATGAGGTTATTGTAGTAAAAATTTATTTCAGATGCTTTTAAATACACATCTTTATTCTCATTAAGAGTGTTGTCATTCTAATTAAAGTCATATTCTGGTTTATAGCCCCTAGAGAATTCAGAGCAGAAACGTAAAATTTAGATGATCTCTTTGCTACATTTGTTATTCCCTGAATATAAAAGTCATGTTTCTATTGAAGGAAATCTGAAAAATATACAAAAGCATAAAGAAGAAAGTAAAAATTGTATGTGATCTCAATACTCAGACGTTTTCACTGAAAATGATTTGATGTATCTTCCTTGCAGTGTATATTTCCTTGTAGTCCTTTTCCTTCCTGTGAATGTATATATACACAAAACACATTGGTTTGTTACATTTTAAAATTTAATACCCATTATTATGAATATTTTCCCATGTTATGAAAGCAATTTTTATGACTGTGTAGTATTCCATTATATGTGAGTATTTAAAATTTATTAAACCAGTCTCCTGCTGATGTATATTATCTTACTTTCATTTTGGTGCTATTATTTATAATACTGTGATGAACATTTTTTCATGTAAACATTTTGGTTATAGTTTTGATGCTCTTAGAACCTCTGAGTCAATGATTGTGAGTACCTGTTTACTTGAATTGAGTATTTTTTTCTGCACATTTACCAATTTGATAAACAAAAAATCTCATTTTGATTTATAGTTGATTAATATAGTGAACTTATGCATTGTGAATTCGTATCTCTTTGCCATGTTTTATTGGTATTTAAGTGTTTTCTGTGCAGTATATAGACTGGCTTCTCCCATTAGTTGACCAAGTCTGTTTGTTTCAAAATACTTGAGTTTATAGATCAATTTTGGGAGAATTTATATTCTGCAGTATAACATTGAATCCTCTCAACCATTAATGTGGTATATCTCTCTATTTAAGTCTTTGGTGTCTCTCAGGAAAGATTTTTTTTGGTCTTTTCCCTGCATTTTAAAATCGGATCTCCCACCATCATCTCTTCCTACTTGAGAATCCCTAGGCTAAAAATTAAAGAACAGTGTTAGAAAGTGGTGCTAGCAGGCATCCTGTTGCATTACTTTTATAGAGATCTCTCCAGTGTTTTATTCACTCTTAAATATGATTTTAACCATTTATTTGAGATAAATTTTTAATCACAATGCGAAAATACCTTGCTATTTTTAATTTATGAGCTTTTTTCTTTAGATTGGAAGTGAAAATTGGAATTTACAAATGTCTTTTTAGCATTTTAACAGTAGTTAGCTTTCTTTATTTTTTTTGTGATCCCTTATTAAAAGATTTACTAATATTTTATTGACTTTGCCTTCACATAAGGTGTAGTCAGAGCACATTTGTAACTGTTTCAGTAACAGGAGAGGAGTGTTATAGCAGCCACAAGTTGTAGAGGAAAAAAAGAAGAAAAAGGGGAATTTAAAACAGTATTCCCATTTGATAATTTTGCCCAAAACCAGTGCAACTGAACTTCAGCGGGGACCAGAATAAATTTTGACATAGTTACCTTTGCTTTTCATAAGTACATGATATAGGAAGGTTTTGGGGGGAGGGAGAAGGGTTGTTTTTTGTTTGTTTAATGCAAGTCCCCCAAATTTATTAAGGACAGTTAATGGCCCAGGTTACAGAGAGTTGTGGGTTTGTTGTTTTGGTTTTTTGGCAGCTCCTATAGTTTGTTTTCTTTCCATGCTAACCCCTGTAAGAGAGTAAGTTTGACTGTCAGTATTACTGAAAGTCTGCTTTGGTCTTCATTTCTACGTTGCCACCATACAAGGTACAGTGGTAGGGATGAATTTGTAGATAAGTTTGTATAAAGTTGTATAAATTTGTAGATAAGTTTAGTCTGCCAAGTTAGAAAGATGAGCAGTACAACTCTTTCTATGGTCCTGCCCTACAGAGAACATTTTTCTTATTCAAGATAAATTGAGAATTAGACTTTCCAGGGACACAAAGAAAAAGAATGGTTCCTTTTCCTCTTTTCTTGGCATTCCTGTGTAGTGAGTAGCAGTTTTAGAAGAATTGCAAGAAAACAAAACTTGGAACTTTATAGGTTGACATTAAACTTAAAATGTACATTTTTCATTTGTAATTAATCCAGAGTACAAATATTAAAAGTATCATAGCTACTAATCGTCACTGAACCCTGACATGGTCCCCTGATGCACATTAATGTTAGTAAGTGAAATTTTCTATAATATGTCTTATTTCTGTCTCACTTGAGTAATAAATTAGAGGATGTGTGTCATTTGTTCTTCACACACACATCCCCATTATTATGAGTTTGAGAGTGTATCAGTCAGATTGAGTATTGACTGTAGATATGCTGTTTTTCTATATTAGTAAGTTACTTTGAAATGATGAATACAAATGTAAAGAATGGGGAGTAAGGGAGCCATGCAGTAGTGATGCTTGTGGACTGGATATTTTGTTTTTAAGTTTGGGGCTTTGAGATACCTTTATTTACATTGAGGCACTATTTGTGCACCAACTGAAGACTGAGACAGGAATAGTAGTAGCTAGATGGCTGCTATATGCCCAGGACAGTGCATAGGCCTACCTACAAGTATGTGGGGGACAGATTATGGGGTGTGCAGATCACTCAAGGTAAGTGGTTCTGACTTTATGTGGCTCAAAGAAGCCACCGTTGAAGGAATCAAGATGTTCAGCTTTAGATTTAGGTAGAAAGAGGGTTGAACAGAAATTTGGTGTCTTCTGTGTTCATTTAATCTCCTCAGTAGTCCTGTGTGGTAGCCATCATTGGTATTTTACTACTGGCAAGAATACTAAGTCTCAGAGAGTTTAGATAATTTACCAGTATCCTACACAAATAAGTGATAGACCAGATTCTGACCTAAAGTCTCTGTCACTTTTAAGCCCAAGCTCATTCTCCCACTCTGCCATTTCTTAGTCTAGAATAGGTGAAATTTAAGACTCTAACATGAATTAAAAACTCTGACATGAATCAAACTAAATCAATTAAATGAAACTATGCCATAACTGTATATAGTTTGACCTTAAAGATCTCTGGTACTTAAGGCTTAAATATAGTGGATGTACTGTAAATTCCAAGGAAGGTTAAGCAAAACCTTCCCTAAACTACAGATTGGTGGCAGTAGAGGATAAGCTAAAGAAAAGATGAATGGAAAACTTCTATAGAAATTTGTCAGTTTTTATCACATTGAAGGAAAATGTACATCTTTAAAAAATATATACAGCTATATTTTTATTGAAAGTCAAATATAAGCTCTGAGAGACGGAAGCCATAGCCAGAGTGCCTTATTTATTTAGCAGAATGGGGGTAGTCACTGCGTGAATCCTGTTCTTCTGTACTAACATCATTTGGTAAATCCCTGAGATTTAGAAAGGATATGGTCCAGAGACTTGTACAAAATAATCTCAGTAGAGCGTGTTAAATCACGCATAGGCTTCTGAGTATCTGTGATCTCTGAAATTTTATGTAAAATGTGTGTGTGTGTGTGTGTGTGTGTGTGTGTGTGTGTGTGTGTGTGTCTAAATTTTTCTGGAGGAGGAGCAGTGTAAAGCAGTAATTCTCAAAGTATGGCCAAGTGCCATGAAAGGTAGCCTACATTTTTTTTTGTAAAATGGATCCCCAGAAAGGCATTCCCATTTTTGAAATAGGTAGATGATTTGCAGTTCCCTACTTTTATTTTTGTATAAAACTAAGGGCTGCTTACTAGTAAATTAAGTAGATAGTAAGGTTTGCTAAAATTGGATATTTACATTAAAATTCATGAATGATGAGATTTTTCTGAACTTATTTCTCAGTCTTTCCTTATTTTTCTTAAATTTTATTCCCATGATGTATTTGGATATATAAAGTTACTGCACATGTACACATACATACTTGGAAAACTAGTAAGTCAACTCTGGTATCTTGCTCCACCTAAGTAGAATATTTTCAAAAAGGATAGAGAGCTACTGGTATTTTTTCCAGAGGGTGGGTGTAATGAGGGAGGGGAAGGGAGGGGAAGGGTTATGTTGGGAGGGATGGGAGGAAACGGTTAGAGATAGAGTTTTTGGTGCCCTTATTTCTTAGACTAGAAGAAAAGGCACATCAGATGAGCAATTGTGTGTTTAAATTCAACTTAGTATCTTTTTAAGATCAAACTTTATTACTGAAATACAAAATTATAATGAATAGATGGAGATTTTTCTGTTGTTTTTGAAAGCTTGCCACAGTCTTATGATATGTTTAGGATGGTGGATGTCCATCCTTCAGTTTTAATATTAATGATAATTAATTTTTTGTGCTTACTAGTAATCAGAACATTTATTTTCATTCATATTTGGTATGTCCTGGAGTTATGAGAAAATTCCAATTAGAATCATATTTGCCACCTACAGTTAGTCTAGGTTTATTGAGGCTTTTTTTTTCTTGCCATGTTAATTGTGTCATGTTACTTAAGATGTGGCCATATTTTAGTAGCAAAGTGATATTTTCAATGTTAATGTATATTTGAAGCCCCTGTATCAAAATAAATTCTATAAAAGCAAGCTTCCTGTCTATAACTTAAATTTGTCCTTTGCAGTAGCAAATGTTTATCTCAGTTATTTAAGACTCTGGTGAGCATGAAAAATTAAAATGAATTATTCTCAATAAATATGGGAATATTTAGGAGCGGTGTGAATATGTACTTGGGTATATAGTAACATGACAGAAATTTGGAAATGTCCATTATATTGACATCTGGCTTAAATTTTACTTTATATTCAAAATGCAACAAAAATTAGTACAACCATGACTACTATTTTTATCTTGTGAAAGTGAGAAACAAGGGAACTAGACTTCCTCAGTATTTTTCCTATCCCACTCCCAGTTCTTAAAAATGAATTTTTCTTTGATTCTCCTACTATGTGACTACTTGTTTTATGTTGCAAATTTTAGAAAGCAGCCAAGAAGACTATATTTAGGAATTTGGTGCTGTCGCCACCAAGGAAATAAAAGGAAATCAAACTCAAAACTGCCCAAAGGGCCAGTTAGAAGGTAGCAGAGTTGGCTGAGCATCTGAAGATCCAAACAGAGGCACAGCAGTGTCACACTACCTGCTTCAGATAGTTGTGAATTTTGGTTTCTTTATCTGTAAAACAGAGTATTTCAATTTGATATTAATGATTCCTTCTGGCTCTAAAGTCTAATAACTTCAGAGACTTTGAGGAGACTTGATGCCTTTTCACTGTGTTCCTTTTGCACTAGTACAGTGATCATCAGACACTAGGTATCTCAATTTGGACTAACTGAATCAGAATCTTCAAGGACAGAATCTAGATCTCTATATACTCTATACTTTCAATAGATAAATGTAAATATTTATATTTTGAAAAGCTCCATAGCACCAGATTCCAACTGTTGGGTTAGTTGGAAAATATTTAATCCTGAGAAATCTGTAATTTCGCCATAGGTTTCAGAACTATTTAGGACTAGAACTTAAAAAAGATTTTTAATGAGACTGTATGAAAACACGTTTACAAATTTTTATCTGCAGGGATTTATACACACAGCTTTACCTTCTGGAAATAATATCTTGATTGTTATGAACCCTAACTACCTATTAGAATTTCTCAATCCCACTTGAAGCCATTGCTTTTCAGTCAACTGTGTGGTTCAGGGGTCTCAATTTCTCTTTCCCTTCGTGTTATTACTGGACAGCAATGATTCCAGGGCTAACATGCTATTCTTCCACTTCTTAAACCAACTGAACTATGAGTATGGATGCAGCCAGGACCTTGCGTGTTTGTTACTACAGCACAACTTGCAAAAATTCTGTTGGGACATTCTGGCCTTTCCTCCGGGCCATATCTAATTGGCTGAGACAATCTTTGATCTCTTTAATTCTGATCCAGGCTCAGAGGGCTCATTCGGAGCAAGGAGAGGCAGACCTCGAAGCACCTGTGGAAAGCCAGCAGCATGAGATTGAATCCTGGACCCTAGAATTAAGGGTTATGATGGAGAAGCTGGTGAAATCCATCAGCCAACTGAAAGACCAGCAGGATGTCTTCTGCTTCCCATGTAAGACCCAGACCCCAGTGAGAATACCCTCTATGGGCGCCCGTCAGACCAGACAGCAGCAGCTTTTGCAGGAAATTCTCAGTGAACTGGACTAAAGGAGAAAGGAGGTGCTGGATGCCTCCAAAGCACTGCTAGGCCAATTAATCACCCTAATTAATGGAAGGTCCAGCAGCAAAACACCTGCATCTGGAGCCCCCCCTGGACGATGGGTTGAATCAGCTGGAGAAGTGTTCACAGCTGGAGCAAAGTTGTTCTTTCACCTGAATCAGCTGCTGAAGGAACTCAGTTGCCTGGTTAGCTGTCAGGATGACCTCTGACTAAAGGGGTGGACCTGTGGAAGGCCCCATACACAGAGTTGCTTTTAGATCTGTTCCTAGCCTTTGTGGTAGAAACCCAGCCCTATGTTTCCTAAACTCCCCATTGACCCCTCATCCTCAAGATGGGGAGGAAGTTCACTGTCCAGACGAGGCTGCTGATGAGATTCCAGGAAGACAGTGGGTCACTGACTGCAAAAGTCTCCACTGACTGTAAGCTTCATCAATTACAGTCATCCTTCAGTATTCACGGGGATCAGTCCCTTAGGATAACAAAATCCTCATATGCTCAAGTCCCTTATATAAAATGGTGTAGTATTTGCACATAACCTACACACATCCTCCTGTGTACTTTAAATTATCTCTGGATTACTTATGATACCTAATACAATGTATATGCTAAGTAAATAGTTGCTGGCACAAGAGAAATTCAAGTTTGCTTTTTGGAACTTTCTAAAATGTTTTCTCCTCTGAATATTCTTGAATCTGAGGATGTGGAACCCATGGATATTGAGGGCCAACTGTACAAAGTTTCCAGAAGTTCAACATTCTGACTTCAAACCAGAAAGCTTTGTACCCCAAGAAGGAGCAGAGTCAGGCTTTAATTTGGTACTCTGGCTGCCTGACTGGTGGAGCCGTGTTCAGGTGGTTCTGGAAAGGGCAAAAATAGGGGACTGCTGGGTGCAACAGGAATCACACATTTATCAGCTTCATGGTCGGATACACCTACCAGGATCTGAAGCAGGAGCTGAAGACAGATACCCTCTGTGTGGTGATTATTTCTAACATGAACCTACTCTTGATTGCCTGGTCCTTGGTTCTCTGGTTCAGTCTGGTCAGCTCACATCCCTAGAATCGGCAGTTCTTTTCCAACACCGCCAGGAATGCCAGCTGCTGAAGACCATCTCTGATACCTTTCTGTTGCACTTAAGTGAATCATTGGGAGGGGGTATTACCTGTTCTTGGTTGAACGATGATGAAGTGCAGCCCTGCACCAGGAGGTACTGCAGTCATTCGTGCTAACTAAAGTCCACCACTACCAACCTCTTACCGAGGCGGACTTACCCGAGAACCTGCTGTACTTCCTCTACTCCTGAAGCCCCAGGGATGAGGCTTTTGGGTGCTACTACCAGGAGAGAGTTAATCTTCAGGAACAGAGGAAATAACCTGAAACATAGGCTCATTGTGGTCTCTAACAGACAAGTGGATGAGCTAGAACAACCACTAGAGCCAGAACTTGAGTCATTAGAGGTGGAGCCCACACTGGCACAGGGGGCCAGAGCTAAGCCTGGAGTTAGAGCCACTGCTTGAGCAGGGCTCAAGGGACCAGCACTGGAGCCCACACTAGGCATGGTATCACAAAGAGTGCCAGAACCAAACCCAGGACCAGTACTAAAGCTGGAGCCTGTTCTAGAGCCATTCCCAGGGAACCCCAGGAAATAGGTCTCTATCTTCATTAGTAAATGTGATATTTATTAAAGTTTGCTTTCCTTTCTTCACCATCTTGGCATGATAATGGGTGGTTGGATGTTGAATGTAAAACAACAAATTTGTTAGTATGACAGAGCTTAATGGAATTTGGACACCTGATGCCAGGAGAGTTGTGAGAACTCTGACCTGTTAGTGGTAGCTTTGAGATACGTGTTTTCTGTTCAGCCATCAGAGTGCAAGAAGTTCACATTTATTGCAATTAGACTTCAAAAATACACTTTTTCTTTCTTTTGGGTTTATACATTCATTTGCAGGGAGTCCCCCATCTTTATTTGCCATTTTTGCACTTACAGTTGCACTTACTATGGCAGGTTTAATTTTAATTGACCATTTACCTAAAAAATAAAACTTTCTAGTTATATCCTTATTTCTAAAGCTCTCATTTATTATTCCTTGAATTTGTTAATTCTTAAAATAAATTGAAGAATATACTAAAACTGAATGGAACTTAAGCTTACTAATATCTTGCCCTGATCCTGATTTTTCAGCAGCTGTCTTTGGATTGATGACAGTGATCTAGAAATTTTGATCTAGAGATCTTTGATAAAACCTTCCCAGGTAAAGCGTTAAGTGTCAATGAATCACTGCTTATGAAACTGCAGGTGGCATGGTGGAAAAGATGATATAAGTTATCCTAATTAGTTGTAGTCCGGAAACAGTCTCAAGATTTAATTCTGAATGTCATAATATTTTCATATATTGCCCTTGACATTAGCAAGATTGACTTCATCTATATTGAAAATTATTATTTAGTGCGTTTTAATGGTGGCGACTGAGGAGGTGAACCAAGATCAAGACACTGAAGTTCTTCCTATGTAATAGCTTGATTTCATCCATCTGTTTCTATGACTACTCCTTCCTCTCAACTTGAAGCCTGTATTCCCTTATTATAAGAATAGTGCAAAATTGGGGAAGGTGGCAGAGTAGATAGCCCCAGGAATCACTCTCTCCACCTGGACAACAGTTGCACTTGCTTAATCTGTCTGATGTAACTATTTTGGAACTCTGAGGTCTTTTGAAGGCTTGCAACTTCCAGGGAAAGACTTGGCAGTTAACTTCGGTCAATTTCAGCCTTAGCACAGTAGCAGCTACCCCTCCCCCACCGCCAGCCACATGGCAGGTGCTATGTACATGTTCCTGGAGGAGCTTGCATATAGCTTGCGGGAGACAGGGTGGAGAAAGAGGACCGTGTTCTCAAATATTGAGGATCTCTGCTCTGAATGCTGATTATTGCTTCCAATCACAGGTGCAGACGAAGAGGCAGGCAGTCATTGTTGCACCTTTCCCAAGTTGCAAGTCCCTTCCTCTCTGAAGTGATTTCAGGGGATTTAAAGGACTGACACCCTCCTGCCATACTCCTTTAATTTTTGCTTTTTCCCCTTTTGGGAGCCAGACACTAAGACCTAGGACATTCAAAAACAACCACATATAATGGGGAAAATTAGAAAGTGACTGCATGTCCAGGGAAGGCTCAGAATAGACCTGAGAAGACCTTAAGTTTACACCTAAGACCGATTCTCAGCACAGAGACAGCCTACAACAATCAAAAAAGAAAAAAACAAAACAACAACCAGTAACAAAAAGAGCAAACACTGGAGAAGGGGAAGAATCTGATTTCCAGAGGTACCATGTTACTAGATAGATTTCAAATGGCCAGTGTTAAACAACAAATCAGACGGCATAAAAAGAAACAGAAAAGAATGGTCCATTCAAAAGAAAATAAAGCAACAGAAACCATCCCTGGAAAAGACCTAATGGCAGATATACTGGACAGAGTCTTTAAAGCAACTCTCTTAAAGATTCTTAAAGAATTAAAGGAAAATGTGGAGAAAGTCAAGAAAGTGATGTGTGAACAAAAAAGGAAACATCAATAAAAGGTAGACTTCCCAGGTGGTCTAGTGGTTAAGAATCCGCCTTCCAGTGCAGGGGCCATGGGTTTGATCCCTGGTCTGGGAGCTAAGATCCCACATGCTGCAGGGCAACTAACATGCTCTAGAGCCTGCGTGCCACAACTAAGACCCGATGCAGTCAAATAAATAAATATTTTAAAAAATAAAAGGTAGAAATTTTTAAAAGAAACTAAAAAATTCTGGAGCTGAAAAGTATAATAATTGAAATGAAAAATATTCTAGAGGAGTCAAATGCAGATTTGAGCAGGCAGGAGAAAGAATCAGCAAACTTGAATATAGGGTGATGGAAATTATCTAGTCTGAGGAACACACACACACACACAAAGATTGAGGAAAGGTCAGAGGAAAGATTGAGGAAAGGTCGCAGAGCCTAAGGGACCTGTAGGACTCCAAGTGGACCAGCAGATGCATTACTGGAGTTCCAGGGAGACGAGAGAGAGAAAGATGCAGAGAGAATATTTGAAGAGATAATGACTGAAAACCTCCCCAATTTGCTAAATATAAACATCCAAGAAGCTTAACAAATTCTAATTAAGGTGAATTCAGAGATCCACAGTGAGACAGACATGATAATCAGGACAAAGGAGAGAATCTTGCAAGCAGCAGAAGAAAATCATCACATAGAAGGGGATCTTCAGTAAGATTATCAGCAGATTTCTCATTAGAAACTTTGGAGGCCCGAAGGCAGTGGGCTAATAGATTCAGAGTGCTAAAAGGAAAAAAATACATATATACACCAGCCAAGCATCTTCTGTACAGCAAAACTGTCCTCAAAGAGTGAGGGAGAAATTAAGACATTCCCAAATAAACAAAAGCTGAGGGAGTTCAGGACCTCTAGATCTGCCCTGCAAGAAATGCTCAAGGAGTCTTGCAAGATGAAATGAAAGGACACTGGATGGTAACCCAAAGCTGTATGGAGAAATAAAGATCTCAATAAAAGTAAATAAGTGAGCTATTATGAAAGCTAGTGTTATTATAACAATGGTTTGTCACTATACTTTTTTCTTCCTATATGACTTGAGGTTAGTACATTTAAGGTCCAGTACTTTAGTGTAAAAGCTGGTATTACTGAAACTTTGGTTTGTGACTTCAAATCTTGTTTTCTACATAATTTAAGAAATTGCATTTAAAAGAATTATTGGGGGCACACAATGTATGAAGGTGTAATTTTGTGACATCAGTAACCAAAAGGGATAGGGATGAAACTGTAAAAGAGCAGAAATTTTGTATATTATGAAAGTTAAGTTAGTATAAATTTAAGGTAGACTGTTGTGACTTCAGAATAGTAAATGTATTTCCCATGCTAACAACAAAGAAAGGAGCTCTAGAATATACACAAAAGGAAATGAGAAAGGAATTTAAACATTTCACTACAGAAAAATCAAACATAAAAGAAATGAGGAGTGTGGAGGAAGCTATAAGGCATATAGAAAACAAATAGCATGATGACATCATAACTCCATATCACTAGTTATGTTAAATGTAAATGGGTTCAGTTCTCCAATCAAAAGACAGAGATTGGCAGAATGGATAAAAATACACTATCCAGCTATATGCTGTCTACAAGAGACTCACATTAGACCCCAGAACACAAACAGGTTGAAAGTGAAAGGATGGGAAAAGATAATTCTGTGCAAATAGGAACCAAAAAAGATCAGGGGTGGCTATACTAATATCAGACGTAACAGACTTTAAATAAAACAGGATTATATGAGACAAAGAAGGACATTATACATTAATAAAAGTTTCATTACAGCAAGAAGATAGGACAGTGATAAACATTTACACACCCAATGACCACCGAAATATATGAAGGAAAAACTGACAGAATTGAAGGGAGAAATAGTTCTGCAGTCATAGCTGGAGACTTCAGTATCCCACTCACAATGATGGATAGAACAATCAGACAAAGCATAAGGAGAGGATTTAAACAATACAAACTAACTAGATCTAACAGACATATACAGAACACTGTACCCAACAACAGAATACACATTCTTCTCAAGTGCACGTGGGACATTTTCCAGGATAGACCATATGTTAGACCACAAATTAATATTCAATAGATTTAAAAAGATAAACATACCAAGTATCTTTTCTGACCACAATAGGATGAAATTAGAAATCATTAACAAAAGGAAATCTAGAAAATTGTGGAAATTAAACAACACTTTTAAACAACTAATGGGTCAAACAAAGAAGAAATGACAAGGAAATTAGAAAATACTTAAATGAATGAAAATGAAAGCACAACATACCAGAACTTCTGGGAAGCAGCAAAAGTGGTGCTAAGGGGGAAATTTATAGCTATAAGTGCTATTACATTAAAAAAAATAAGAAAGATCCCAAGTCAACAATCTAACCTCATAATTTAAGGAACTAGAAAAAGAACAAATAAGCCCAAAGCAAGCAGAAGGAAGGAAATAATAAAGATTCGAGCAGAGATAAATGAAATAGAGAATAGAAAAACAGTAGAGAAAATCAATGAAACCAAATGTTGGTTCTTCAAAAATATCAACAAAACTGACAAAGCTTTAGCTAGGTGAACTAAGAAAAAAAAGAGACAGCTCAAATTACTAATATAAGAAATTAAAGTGGGAACATTACAGATTCTACAAAAAATAAAAAGGATTATAAGAGAGTACTGTGAACAGTTTTATGCCAACAAATTGGATCACCTAGATGAAAGAGACAGATTCCCAGAAACATAAAACCTACCAAGACTATGTTACAAAGAAATAAAATACATGAATAAATGTATAACCAGTTAGGAGATTGAATTAGTAATCAAATATCTCCCAACAAAGAAAGGTCCTGGATCTAATGGCTCCACTGGTGAATTCTACCAAATATTTAAAGGAGAACTAATACCAATCCTTCTCAAGTTTTTCCCAAAAATTGAAGAGAAGGGAATGATTCCTAACTCATTCTTTGAGGCCAACATTCCCTGATAACGGAAGCCAGACAAAGACACTGTAAGAAAAGCAAACTTTGAACCCCTAATGAACATTGATGCATATATCTTTAACAGAACATGAGCATACAGAATTCAGCACATTAAAAGGATTATGCACCAAGACCAAGTGTGGTTTATTCCTAGAACGCAAGGATGGTCTAACGTGTGAAACTTGAGCAGTTCAATATGCCACATCAACAGAATGTAGGATAAAAGCCACAGGATCCTCTCAATAGATGCAGAAAAAGCATTTGACAAAATTAAACACTCTTTCATGACAAAAACAATTAACTTAGGAACAGAAGGAAGCTACTTCAGCATAGTAAGAGCCATATATGAAAAACCACAGTGGTTTTTCAATGGTGGAAGGACTGAAAGCTTTTCCTCTGAGGTGAGGAACAAGGTAGGGATGCCTGCTTTCACTACTTCTGTTCAACACAGTATTGTATTTTCTAGCCATAGCAATTAGCCAAGAAAAAGAAGAGGCATCTAAATTGGAAAAGAATAAGTAAAATTGGGCTTCCCTGGTGGTACAGTGGTTGAGAGTCCGCCTGCCGATGCAGGGGACACGGGTTTGTGTCCCAGTCCGGGAAGATCCCACATGCCGCGGAGCGGCTGGGCCCGTGAGCCATGGCCGCTGAGCCTGCGTGTCTGGAGCCTGTGCTCCGCAACGGGAGAGGCCACAACAGTGAGAGGCCTGCGTACAGTAAAAAAAAAAAAAAAAAGAATAAGTAAAATTATCTCTTTTTGCAGATGGTATGGTTTTAGATGTAGAAAATCCTAAAGATCATACACACACACACACACACACACACACACACACACCTGTTAGAACTAATAAGTGAATTCAACAGTGTAGCAAGATACAGAGTCAACACGCAAAAATCATTTGCATTTCTATACATGAACAGTGGACAATCTGAAAAGAAATTACAAAAGCAATTTCATTCACAGTAGGATCAAAAGAATAAAATACTTAGGAATTAACCAAGGAAGTGAAAGACTTGTACAAGAAAACTATGAAACATTGCTGAAAGAAATTTAAAAAGCCACATAAATAAATGAAAACAACATCTCATGTTCATGGATTGGAATACTTAATATTAAAAAGTCAATTCTACCCAAAGCAATCTACAGATTCAATCCCAATCATGTCAGAAATCCCAGTGACATTTTTTGCAGGTAAAAGATCCATCCTAAAATTCATATAGAATCTCAGAAGACTCCAAATAGCCAATATAATCTTGAACGAGAAGAATAAAACTGGAGGACCCACACTCCCTGATTTCAAAACTTATACAAAGCTGCAGTAATCAAAATAGTGTGGGATCAACATAAAGATAGACGTATAGACCAGTGAAATAGACAGTCCATAAATATTAACTGTCACAAATATGGCCAAATGACAAGGGTACCAAGGCCAGACTACTGGGGAAAGGACAATCTTTTCAACAGATGGTGCTGGGAAAACTGGTTATCTACATGCAGAAGAATGAAGTTGGATCCTTACCTAACACCGTATTCAAAAATTAATTCAAAATGGATCAAGCACCTAAATTTAAGACCTAAAACACCCCCCCCCCCCAAAAATCCTTAAGAGAAAGTATAGGACAAAAGCTTCATGACATTGAATTTGGCAGTGATTTCTTGGATATTACACCAAAGGCACAAAAGAAAAAATAGACAAATTGGACTTCATGAAAACTTAAAAATATTTGTAAGTCGAAAGACACTATCCACAAGCTACAGAATGGGAAAAAATATTTACAAATTATATATCTGATAATGATTATTAACCAGGATATGTAGAGAGCGCCTAAAACTCAACAACAAAAAAATCAAATAACCCAGTTCAGAAATGGGCAAAGGACTTGAATAGACATTTCTCCAAAGAAGATATGTAAATGGCCAATAAGCATATGAAAAGATGCACAACATCACTAATCATTAGGGATATGCAGCTCAAAACTACAATGAGACATCTCCTCATACCCATTCTCCTCCCACCCGTTAGCATAGCCGCTATCAAAAAAGCAGAAAACAAGTGTTTGAAAGAATGTGGGGATATTGGAGTCCTTGTGCACTGTTGGTGAGAATGTATAATGGTACAGCTATAGTGGAAGACAGTATGGCAGTTCCTCAAAAAATTAAAAGTAAAATTACCATATGATCCACCAATTCCACTTCTTTATATACATGTAAAAGAATTGAAAGCAGTATATTAAAGCGATATTTGTACCGTTACATCATAGCCCCATTACTCACAGTAGCTTAAATGTAGAAGCAATCTCAGTGTCCATGGACAGATGAATGGACAAGCAAAATGTGGTACATATATACAATGTAATATTCAGTTTTAAAAAGGAAGGAAATTCTGCAGTATGTTACAACATGGATGAACTTCGAGAACATTATTTATGGAATAAGCTAGTCACAAAAAAGACAAATACTCTGATTCCACTTATATACAAGGCATTTAGAATAGTCAAAGTCATCTAAACAGAAAGTATATGGTAGATGCTGGAAGGAGGGGAAAATGGGAAGTTGTTGTTTAGTAGGTATAGAATTTCATTTTCATAAGATTAAAAGAGTTATGTGTGTGGATGTTGGTGATAGTTGTACAACAAGGTGTGTGTATTTAATACCACTGAAATGTACACTTAAAAATTGTCAAGATGGTAAATTTTATATTAAGTGTATTTTACCACAGTAAATTTTTTAAAAATATTGCAAGTTTATCTCAGATTATCTGAATTATATTCAAGCCTGTTCTTCATGCTATCACCAAATTAATCTTTCTAAAACACTGCTTTATTTATTACATAACATTTCTGTGCTCAAAAAAATTTCCATTGGCCTCTGGTGTCTTACCTTTCTATCCTTACCTCCCATTGTTAAAATCATCCTATATGTTAGCTAAACTATTCACCTTTCTCTCAACCTTTTCTATGACCTTTTGATTCTTGAAACACTTGCTCTTCCTACCTTTAATGCCGTTTTTCCCCCTTTCCCTTCCTCCTCCCAATGTGCACATCTTTTTAAGGACCTAGTTAAATTTGAACTTCCCTAGGAGACTTTTCCTAATTGCCCCACTTGGGGTGGCTTCTCTTTCTTCTAAAGATTTATGGCATTTAATGTTTAAACAGTTCATTTAATAGTTGACACTGGCTGATATTTGTTGGTGTGTACCTGTTTTGTTTCCCCAACTGCCTCTAAATTAAGTGGGCTCAGTGCTGTATCTTAAAATTATTTGTATTACCCACTTGACAATATTATGAATTGATTTATTGATATACTGTGAATAAGAAGAAGTAAATATGCCCTTCAAGTAAATTTCAGACTTATCAATCAGATTCAAGAGCATCTGGCAGTGTTTCTGCAGAAGATACACTTGGTATTCAGGTTGGGTTCTTGTTAAATTTTTCTAGAACAATTAAATATGGTACCAGTAAGTTGTCTGTTTGTAAGGTGACTTTGTATATGTTTCCAGGCAATAAAATAATTTTGAGAAATTTGGAATCTTAAATTTTTTTGCTATAATATTGTATCAGAAATAAGTATTAGTGTATGGGTACTAATACTTACCTTTTGTTCATGTGCTGGGTTAAAGTTAGTTGTAGAAATGACTTGCTAGGTCAGTGTTATAATGTTTATAAAGATTTTTGTTTTTAAGTCAGATGAGTTAAAATGGACTTGAAGTTAGCAAATCTGTGTTACTTTACTGTGGTACTGCATTTTTTCTTGTGGAAGTCAAGTTTTACTGTTTTAGTTTGAGGCAATAGTTTGCACAAAAGTTTCTTTCTGTTACTCTCCTGTGTGTGTGTGTGTGTGTGTGTGTGTGTGTGTGTGTACACTTACATATGCCTTCTCTAGGGTTATGATTAGGATATTGAAGTATTAAAGAAAGGTATTGCCTTTAAGAAATGTAGATAACATTTCAGTAACTTTTACGCCCTCCATTAAGCACCTAGAAAAATAGGTGAGTATTATTTCAAGAATTTTAATGGGGAATGTGTTTATCGTGGGCACAAAACTAAATAATGGATTAGTATCCATTTTAAGCAATACTTTTCTTTTCATAAGCCATTGTTTCACCCGTTGTTTTTTGAGAATCTAATTAGACTGTAAATTGCTCAAGGATAAAGATTTTATCTTATACTTCTTTGTGTCCCCAGCATCTAACCTAATGTCTTACATCAGAGTGCTTCAATAAATGTTAAGATGATAAAATGTCTATTTTTCTGGCTTTGGTTGTGGGGAGTAAATGTACTCTGATTTGATTTTATTTTTTCCTATTTACAGCCCCATTGACAAACCTTCCGATTCTCTCAGCATAGGGAATGGTGATAATTCCCAGCAGGTAAGATTTTGATACTGTATTCTTTCATTTATCTGCCATCTGCTGAAACAAGACATTCTATGCGAGTGAATTTTCTAGATAGTGAAAAATACTTTAAATACTGAAACAATTTAAAAACACTTTTAGTGGACATCTTTGTTAAATGTATTAGCCCTCTTTTTCTCCACAGAATAGAGCACAATTTAACCCTTTCTTGATCACTCAGAATTATCATTATGACCATATGTTATTGTACTGTGTGCTAATACATTAGTGTCCTTGGAGTCCCTGATATTCTTGGTCTTTCTGACCCTACGTGAAATGGTCCCAGACTAACACGCCTTCTGCATTCTTGATTTTGAGTTGTTTCTCTGCCCCATGCTCCCCTTGTCCCTTGCTGTCAACTTTAATTTTCTTTTCTTTTTTTTTTTAAATTTTATTGAAGTATAGTTGATTTACAATGTTGTGTTAATTTCTGCTGTACAGTACAGTGACTCAGTTATACATATATATATTCTTTTTCATATTATTTTCTACTGTGGTTTATCACAGGATACTGAATATAGTTCCCTGTGCTATACAGTAGGACCTTGTTGTTTATCCATCCTATAGATAATAGTTTGCATCTGCTAATCCCAAACTAACTTTAATTTTCTATTTCTCTCGGTGAACTTGACCCCAAGTTTTCCCCCTTCCCTCAAATGACTTTTGGCTTTGAAATGATAAACCAAATAGTTAAGTTCAAAGTTGCATCCACTATGATACAGAATGAGGTCCTGATCTTTAGAGCATGCCTTGTATCATCTTGTCTAGTTGCTAGCTTTTCACTACTTAAGTTTCTGTACACCTCTTACTTTGGTTTAAAAAAAAAAAAGTGTAGTTTCTAATCTCTTCTGTAAAGAACAGCCAGTTCCCCACAGTGTGAGAAACTTAGAGATCTAAAATACATTGTTTTTCTAAACTTGTTGTTCACAGTTTCCATGAAAGAATTTGAAAATCTTTATATCCCCTTGTATATTTTAAGTTAACATTAAATTTTTTTCATAATAAGTTAAAAATAGCTGCAAAGGATGTAATTTCCAGCTTATTATAAATTTTGGTATTTTTAAATAAACATGCTACATTGGGTTTTAATAAGTATCTGAGAGATTTAAGTATCAGAATGTTTTGTTACTCCCTCATCCATTTACACAAGCTATTCTTTAACAATCAGAAATTTTACATCATTACTTGAACTCATTTTTTAATTTTCACTGGTATTACAGAATTTTTTCTTAATGCAATATAGTTTACGCTTGGGACTTCCCTGGTGGCTCAGTGGTTAAGAATCGCCTGCCAATGCAGGGGACACGGGTTCGAGCCCTGGTCCAGGAAGATCCTACATGCCACGGAGCAACTAAGCCCGTGAGCCACAACTACTGAGCCTGCGCTCTAGGGTCTGCAAGCCACAACTACTGAGCCTGCGTGCTGCAACTACTGAAGCCCATGTGCCTAGAGCCCGTGTTCCGCAACAAGAGAAGCCACTGCAATGAGAAGCCCGTGCACTGCAACGAAGAGTAGTCCCTGCTCACCGCAACTAGAGAAAGTCCACGCACAACAATGAAGACACAACACAGCCAAAAATAAATTAAATTAAATTAAATATATATATATATATATATATATATATAGTTTATGCTTGATAGGCATTCTCTCAAATAAAAGTAGACATATAAATTTTGAATTGGAAATAAAAATATTTTGTTGACACAATGCCAAACTTCTTTCTTCTGAATTTATTTGTAGTATTGATTTGATCAAAGCAATATATATATAAGCATAGATTTTGATTAAA
The DNA here is from genome assembly GCF_003676395.1 of Aethalodelphis obliquidens. Taxonomy (NCBI): domain Eukaryota; kingdom Metazoa; phylum Chordata; class Mammalia; order Artiodactyla; family Delphinidae; genus Aethalodelphis; species Aethalodelphis obliquidens. Next base: position 17,511,386 of record NW_020837949.1, read on the forward strand.
AAATTAATCATTAAACATAAACACTAAAATTGTATTGGAAATTTACCTCTTAATGAAGTGGATAGGGCATTTTAAAATTAGTTTTTTTGCATGCATGGATGAATATTACCTATTGGTACAAGGAGATGTTTCAGCAGCAATCTAGCCATGTTTTCATTTTTCTAAATACAGGTGCTGAGACATCTTGTTCATATAAATAAGTAGATGGAAGAAAGAGTTATTATATCAATATCACTCAAATTTTTGAACTCCTTGTGAATTAAATACCTAAGAATCATATTAAGATTTCTTATAAAAACTATTTTTAATGATGCTTTTGGAAATAGCTTGATTAGATCTTCTTTCCATTTTGTTTAAAACTGAAGTATTGGGAATCATCTAGTTTGCCAAAGAATCTAGTCATTAGAGTCAGTCACTGTGTCATCACTAATCTTAATATTTCTAATAAAGTTTTGTTTGGCTCCCAGAAAGTTTTCACACTTGGGCAAAATACTATAGTTAGATCCCAGAGAGTGAGAAATAGTATTGTCTTTGTAAAGTAAGAGAAATTAGGTTGTAAAAGGAGAGGATACTGGCTGTGTCTTTTCAGGAGGGTCAGTTTTATAAAAGAGTACATATGTAAGTTGATGGATTTTTTTGAAAATTTATGCTCTCATAAAAAAGTCTTTAAGTACCCCAGTTTTTGAAAATCACTATTCTAATACCTTTCATTGCAAGCCTTTTAAACTATGGCTTATTACATTGTATAAACTTATATTGATTATTCTTTTCTTTTTCCATTTTATTTAGATATCTAACAGTGATACACCTTCACCACCACCTGGTTTATCAAAATCCAATCCAGTCATCCCCATCAGTTCATCCAATCACAGTGCACGGTCTCCTTTTGAAGGGGCAGTAACTGAGTCACAGTCATTATTCTCAGACAATTTTCGCCATCCCAACCCTATCCCAAGTGGGCTTCCTCCTTTCCCCAGTTCCCCACAGGCATCCAGTGACTGGCCTACAGCACCAGAACCACAGAGCCTCTTCACATCAGGTATATAACAATACTATGTGTGTTAGTAATTATACTCAGACTAAAATGAGACCTTTGCTGGATGTGTTTTTATCCCTTTTTTGTCCACTCCCTTTTTCATAAAAATGTAAACTTTTAAATGGCAAGGAATTGGATGGTTAGGTAAGTAGTTCTGTGACCTAGAACTTACCATGTTAACAGACAAATTTCTCCAAAAATCAAGGGTTAGATCATTTTTCCAATAATCGAATGCTTATTCCTCTAGGAAGTATTAAGGGCTTACAATTTTTAATTAGATTTGTGTTTGTATAGTTATATTTTTAGAAATGTTTCCCCAGCTGACAAAGAAGTATGTTAGTTAATTTTTAAAGTTACATTTTGAGACATTTCCAATTTCATTCATTGTAAGTTCTCATTAATGTGAAGGATAACACAAAATCAAGACAATTTTTTTAAGACAATTTAAAAATATGAAGATTAAATGGATACTTTTTTCATTAAGTTATAGTAGTAGTATGTAAAGCGTATATTCAAACATATACTTTGTCTTTGATAAATACATTTCAAAAATAAACTTTACTAATTGAATTCTATTATATTTATTTATTTCATTTAAATGACTTACTTTGGGTTTTGATGATGAATAGTTGAGAGTATAATTTGGGTTTCAAGTAGTACTTTGTTTTCTTTGATCAGCAAAATCAGTCTATATCGTTCAGTTTTTGAAGTTAGTAACTTATGGATGAAATCATTGCTAGAAGTATCTGAGGCCTTTTGTAATTTTACAATCGTAATGTTCTAAGAAATTATGTAGATTTTGCATATATTTGCCTTTGTGTTATAGTATGATGTTGCACTAGTGTGGAAGTGAGCTATATATTTTAAATTCATCGCTCATTCTTTTTCCCACCAGAAACAATCCCAGTATCGTCTTCTACAGACTGGCAAGCAGCATTTGGCTTTGGTTCTTCTAAACAACCAGAGGATGACTTGGGTTTTGATCCCTTTGATGTCACTCGAAAAGCCTTAGCAGACCTGATTGAAAAGGAACTGTCAGTCCAAGACCAACCTTCCCTTTCGCCCACATCTCTTCAGAACTCCTCTTCACACACTACAACCGCCAAAGGTCCGGGCTCTGGATTCCTGCATCCTGCTGCACCTGCAAATGCCAACTCGAGTCTCAATAGTACCTTTTCAGTCTTGCCACAGAGGTTCCCTCAATTTCAGCAGCACCGAGCGGTTTATAATTCATTCAGTTTTCCAGGCCAGGCAGCCCGCTATCCTTGGATGGCCTTTCCACGCAATAGCATCATGCACTTGAACCACACAGCAAATCCCACCTCAAATAGTAATTTCTTGGACTTGAATCTCCCGCCACAGCACAACACAGGTCTGGGAGGGATCCCTATAGCAGGTAGGTTCATTTATAGCCTTTGAGAATTTGTGAATAACTCATGCCTTCAGGTTGTTGGGTGGGTAGGGAGGGAACTTTTGAATAACAGAAAGTATTTATCATCAGTCTTGGAAATTTCAATGGGAAAAACTATCATAATCTAAAAAAATTTTAATTGGATGGATGCCTTGTAATAGTGAGCTTTATAAGGATGGTGGAGTATTATACCTAGTTATTGCTTGGAAGCATTTTACTTAATAGAATAGTTACCAGACTTTCTTATGGCATATAAATGCAAAAAGACAAAGAAAAAAGAAGGGCTCTGAAATTATGGTGCCATAAAGTCCAACACCATGGTAAAAATTCTGATTATACATTCTAAAAGTAAACTGGTTCAAAAAAATTTTTTAGAGATGGTAATTAGTGAGAGCATGAGGGATAAAGCCACTCTCTTAACTCCTTTTGACAACTTACTTATTTTGACTGATAGACACGTACAAACACACACACACACACATCAAAACTGTGCTATATGTTAATAAAGATTTGAGAACTCTCATTATTAGTGTTTCACACACATATGTGTATAAGTATACTTTCTGTGAAAAAGAAATTGTTCAAGGAGAGATATTTTTCCTTTTAGTCTGTCATGTTTTTATTTCTGGGGTAAATATTAGGTTCCTGTAAGTGATGCCAGAATACTTCTGGTTTTGTACTGCTACCCTTGAAGGTTTCAGAACTTTTGGCTTTTAAGGTCCCATATGATATTTATTAGATCAAGTGACCTCTATGTCTAAAGGAATCTTTCTTATTAATAGTTTTTCAAAATTTAATTTGGGCTTTAGATATGACTGGTAAAAGAGTTTGTTCTCTCCTGATTCTCTCAAGTAGAATAGAATAGTCCTTCACTCTGTTACATAACTTATAAAATTTATTTTTATCCCTTTTCATGGCCTTTGTGATATGACGTGGCACAGCATTATTGTAATAATGTGCTGTTACCAGCAAAGCGTTCGTTCTCTTGTTTTTAGCAAGGTTGATAGATAAATTTACAGAGATCCATCAAAATTCTTTGGCTCTATTCTCTTTGTGACCAACAACATTTCATTTTCAAGACAAGTAGTTGGGTTAAGAGAGTATGGTTTGTGGCTGTTGATACAGTGAAGTTAATTTACATATAAGCATGATAGCACCTAATGTAGTGGTTTGCACATTGGTGGGACTCATGTTATTTGTTCATCTGATATGGTAGTTAGTAGGTAATCGAGAGTGACATTTTTCAGTCCTCTTCTACATGATATTCACTTGTGAAACACTAAGTGTTCAGTTCCTGGTACTCTTTTTTTCATCCATTGTAGACAGCATATTAGAACGTAATTGTGTTTTGTTTTGCTTTGTTTCAACCATTTAGAAATGTGGCATTTAAATTACTAGTAGTGTATCTCATAACATTATAACACTAAAAGTTAAAGCTAAGTTCCCCTAAATATTCTCAACATTTAACAATAAAATATTAAACCAATACTATAAATATTTGGGTATCTGTTTGCCCAACAATGAACTGGGCCATGTGGATAATACAGAACAAGTATAAAATATGGCTACTATTTCCAGGTACTGTACAGTATAGTTGACAAGATAAAATAAGACTGTGTATGAAAGTGGTAACCATATGGTACTGGAATCCAAAACACATCAGTGGAGCCTATAAATTGTTGGGGAGGCTTCATTGAAGAAATAGGAATTGATCTGTATCCTGGATTTGGGTTAGCAGGAGGGAAAGGAAAAAACCTTTTATGTTGATGGAAACTCCTGAATGAAGGCGTAGAGGCAGGATTTAGTATGTCATTACATTAAGAAGCATTAGAACTGCCTTCTATACCAGGAGGTCCTTCATATATTTTATACATAGAATGGATGAGAGGACGGAGAGCTCTGACGGTGAGGCAAAACAGTATGGACTTGATCTGATAGGAAGGATGATGCCTTTGTGAAACTAGTTCTTAGCTGTCTTCATTGTGTACTTTTATTTGACTTATTACATGACCATCTTCAAAAATTATCTGTTCTTCTGATTTCATAGTTATCATATTGTCCATTAGTACAAAATGAGCAGTTTTAAACCAAATATTTCAAGCCAGTATATATTCTGGAGATGCCACAGGGGTGATGAGTAATCACTGATTTTTGAGTGTAGTTGTCCTCATGTTAGTCATTTGAAATCTTCATCTAAAGTAGGTGCTTTATGAAAAAAATGTGGCATTAAATTATGGTCCTATCTTGGTGGGCTTTTCTTTTAGCGTATACTCAACCATAGAGCATAAAATACATTTTTTTCCCAGAAATTCTAAGAATGAAGTCACCGACTATAGGTTCTGAATCATTGTTGTATTTTGTGGGAGGTGGGGAGAGTTTGTTATTTCAGATTTTCAGTTTTTGACTATGCATACTACCTTGGTATTTAAATGGTGACTTATGATTAAGCTTATTGTTAGATTACTTTTAAGGCTCTCACTACTAGAGAAATTTTAGTTTTAATGTACCAAAATATTTTAAATTGTTATCAAGAGTTATAGAATCCTTCCATGGCTTATAAATATTTGGCAAATACCTCAGAAAGCTGAATGTGCTGAGCCTCAAAACAGAATAGTTTTATAATTGTAGCCAGATGATTGAGGATTTTCAGTAACAATTAGAAATGACAAACTAAAATTATGAAAAACTGTGTACATCTTAACTGTGAATTATTTGAAGCAATTTAATAGGTAGGCAATATCTGCCTCCCACCCCTAGCTGTAACTCAGTTGTACTTGAGTTGAACTATTGAAAAAGGCCTAACTCTGTATTCTGCAGTGAATATCATGGTATCTTACACAGGTAGCTGTCAAGTGCATAATAGTGGAGAGTACATACTGTTTTAGTGAGGCCTGCCACTTTAAGATATACTTAGACAATATTCAGTACTGGAAAAGGCATGTATATTTATTCTTTAGATATGTAGAGCAAAATGAGGTTCCTGACCTTTAGGAGTAAATACTCAGAGGTGTCAGTCTTCTGTGTATCATACAGAAACTATGTCTATATTTATTATATATTTGTATTTAAATTTTAAGTTTTGGTTTGTTTCAGTTAATTATTAAAATTTGATACACTGAAACCTGTCATGGGAAGGACAATTGCCAGAGGTTTGACAGAAACATGGTTTCCATTTCCTCTGCCAAATTGAAATCATTTTTGTGTTTAAAATTAGTTATTTCCTTAATTAAGTGAAATCTTTTTAGCAGCATTTTCTTGGCTGCATATTCAGTTTGCTAAATTTAGAAGGATTTTTGGAATATTCTTGAGGGGAAACTTTGATCAGTGGGCAGTAATAGTGAAGTCCATTCAGACCTTTTTTATTATTGGAACCACGTGCTTTTGTTTTAAAAAGTGACTTTTCTAGTCCTAAAAATTGACCTACCTTGTTCAACTCCTTCATTTTAGGAATGACAAAGCTGTGTTCTGGAAAGGTTAAATAATTTGTTAAAAGTCACACATTCAATTAGTAGTAGAATTAGGATAAGAACCCAGATCTCAGATTTAGTAACTAAAATGGTTTTTCATTACAACATTGATGTTCTCCTTCATAAATGAAAATTACTGGCATTTACTTTAACATGGCTTTCTTCCCATAGTAAGTGATTTTTGCTCTCACACAGTTGGGAGGTCCCTTTTTATCAACAGTATCTATTCATGAGACAATTGTCCCATCTCAGGAATATGACCTGTAGTTACAAAATAGAATGAATTTCATTGACTTGATGAAAATTAATCTCTTGCTTAGTTCTTCTAAGTACCACGTTCTCACCAAGAACTCTAGTCTAAAATTTCCTTTACACAGCCTCCTTGCTATGTATTTGGGATTTATAGAATCTTTGCCAATTTACTGAAACACTATGAAATAACCTGTTCTAAAGACTGAAAGTCTTTATCTTCATGTTATCAGTTAAGCTGTCTTTCCAAGTGTAACTTTGCAGATGTGTTTTTCAAAGGACTCCCTACCAAGATGTTTTTATTCCATAATGCTAAAAATTATTTGGAAGACAAATAATAGTCTAAGTCTGTAAACATTGTTGTTTCGGAATATACCTAGAAAAATATTTGAAACTGTTTAGGATTAGATTTTTGTTCGTGTTTTTGTTCATTTGAATTTTACTTAAGAGAGGGCATTAAAAAAAAAATTCTTAGTTTCTGAATTAGCTGTTTTAACAGTGACTTGATTGAATTTTGAGTCACGTGTGAAACAAGTCACTTGTAGTCATTATCAATTATAATTGGGAGAACTGATCTCATTTCATGTACAGTTCTCTGACCTAGAAGTAGTCATCTCACTTTCAGTCAATTGGATCATTGTATTGTTAGCATTTTACTATTTGCTGATTACTTCAAAAGTGCACATTGAATTTTCAGATGCTGTATGGTAATTTGCTAAATTAATATTTACATCTTTTTATTTCTTTTTTCTAAACATAATTACTGCTTTTAAAACATGGATTTGTCATTTTTCCCTTTTAAAAAATCACATTTTCACTTCTGTGAATTTAGTTTTAATTTTTTCACAAAATACTGCTTACTGTTAGGAGTGTCTAAATATATAAGGGGTCCAATTGGCTTGGAAAAGAATGGCTTTCCTGGTCTCTTTTTTTTTTCCTTTTTGTATATTTATAATTCTAAATCTATTATATTTGTTCTTAAATCTGACAGTGTTAAATTTAAGGGTGTGATTGGAGTATAACTATTTTCTAGGTACTTGATAAGTTTATATTTTAAAATTCATGTCTTGTTTCACACCCGCATTCCAGCCATTACGCATGTATTTTATATATGTATCAGTATTCCAAATATTGAAGTCATTTTTAAAGGGACTGTTAACAAATCTAGTCACCCATAACTAGACCATGACTGACTTTTCCACAGGGGAAGAAGAGGTGAAGGTTTCGACCATGCCACTGTCAGCCTCTTCCCATTCATTACAACAAGGACAGCAGCCTACAAGTCTCCACACTACTGTGGCCTGACAACAGAACTGAGAGGAGAGGATTAGACTCTGGGGTGCTTGCATGGGCAACCGGATTTTTGCATGATTCCTTTCTGATTTTGCATTTAATGTATACACCCAAAAGAGCCAATATAAACGTTCCTCATGCCTACAACTAGTGTGTTACCTCATAGTTGCTAAAGTATTTCTTCATTAGGCCTTTAACACAATTTATTAGCATAATAATTTTGGCATTGTTTCTCATGAGTGATACTATTTTTTAACTCACACAAATAAACTTGTAGTACTATAATTAAGATCCCAGATGAGATTAGCTAGAATTGTTATTTTGGCTCTATTAATTGAAAATATTCAAAGATAATGGTAGTTCCTTGTTTTCTGATTTGTGAAAAAATGGTAATATCCTAATATATTCATGAAAATTTGAAAATTAAGAAGATAATGTCTTGCATTCTTTGAATACTTGAGAAGAAAGAATACATATAAAACAAAATTGGTGGTGTCATTTAATGCTCAGAAGAATGTTGTCAGCAATTGTTTGTAGTTGTATGGATTTATCCTATATTATGCATTACATGTTTAGAAACTGTCTTTGTTCTCTCTGATTTGCACATTTGCACTTTCTTTTTGAATGGTTGTTAATTATATAGAGACGCTTAAGAGATAATTATTATAGACTAAATGCAATATAATCTCTTTTCTAATGCACTGCCTAGTATACCGGGAAATTGCCTCAGAAACAGAATTTCAACTTACAGTTGATTTATCAGAAACTTGAATATGGGGTAAATATTGTATGTGAGAAGCAACCATAGTAGTGTAACATTTTTATTGGAAAAATGGTAGTTCTGTGGGATATTTGTTTGGAAATTTCATTGTTTCACAATTGAAGTGTGATAATAAAACTATATTACAAGTACCTGACCAGAATGAGACTAAGGTGGAAGAGAAGAGATTGGGGATCCTCTAAAATTAGGCCACGTAAGTTGTCATAGGTAATTTTAGTTAATCACAGAGAATAGTGGTGTACTTTATTAGGCTATAATGTTGAAGTGATGTTTTTGGATAATAGACAATTTCTTGAAATAGTTCTAAAGCTGATAATGAAAGAAAATAAACTGAATTCAGTTCTGAGCATTAGACAAAAGCTGGTTCAGAAAACATGACTATGTTCTGCCTAAATTAAGCATCTGGGAAAAAATGGGAAAGTCAGATCTCCTCTTGAGATTTAAAAAAAAAACATTGTGATATAAAAGATATGCCTTAATTAAAAAAAATATTAAAAGAGTAGCATGAATACCAAAAAAGGAAGCCTAGAGATTTAAAATAATAATAATGATAATAATGAAATACCTTACTAGGAGTGATACTTAATATCATGTTGGAGTTGGAGTTTTCAGGGTTCCCTCTCTATGTAAAGTCTAATAACTTTCTATTAGATATAATACACAAGTTAAATGGGTTTGTCCTGAGATATAGTGGGTAAACTAAAATCTATTCTTAGATATCCTTCAATTTGGTTAGCTGAGGGTGTAGAAACAACTAATTATCTAGCCATTTTAATTATTTTTGTAAAATTCTGCATAAATGATAATCTCTAACTTCTATCTAGAAATGACTTTAAGACAGCGTTATGAGAAATTTAGAAAATACAAATAAAATATTGTAGATTTCTTAGCCTTTTAGCATGTGTTGAATATGAAGTCTTTTAGTATGTGTTGATTATGGTTTCATTTTTGCTGTGAGAGGCCAAGACATCCACTTAATGTCTCCCGTGGTGCTGAGGCTCCTTGGCTTTGTGAACAAACTTGGGCTCCCTGTAATAGGGCTTACTAGCGCATAGTTTTCTCCAGCCTTCAGTGCAAGCCTTTCATCACTCAGATCTTCTTACAAAAACATGAGGTGGTTAGCTCCCATTTACTTACTGTTTTGAGAGATATACTTGTTAAACAAGGCTTTTTTCCTGTGGTAGCTTTCTCTATCCTTTCTCATTCCTGGCCATTGCCATAAAACTGTCAGGTAGTTTACCAGACTTGCTAGAGCCCAGGACTGTCTTTCTGCCTGCTTCCCCTTCTGCCCCCGCCCCCACTTTCCACATACACACCATAATGGGAAAAATGCTTTCTTGGGTAATTAGGCTTCAACTTAGATATTTTCACATATACTAGCTAAAGATTATCATTTAACTAACTGTAATTCCAAGACTTTGTAAGCCTAAACAAGTAAGCTTCGCTGTTTTGCTTACTTAATATATATATTATGGTTTTAAAAAGTGAAATCTTAAAGTCAGTCAGAATTAATTATACTAAAACACAGAAAAAGTTACACAACATGTGAAAGAAAGTACTGCTTCACTTAGCAAGTAAATTGATGAAACCAAATGATGGTAAAGAATGAGAAATTCTAAAAACTTCAAATTAGTTTTTGATAAATTCCTTCCTGATTGATCTGTCATACACAAGGGAAACTTTATATGCTTTTATATCCTTAACTTTTAAAAAAACATTTCAGAGCAGCAGTTCTTAGTGCCAGTGTGTAGGATATAGACCTGGGATGAATGATTTTGATCTTATGATGAATGTCAAGTGCCTCTTTTTAATTTCTTAAAGATTCCATTAGAAAATATTTTCTGATTAATAATACTTTCCTTTTCATTCTACTGTTGCATTTTGTTTTTACAGGTGGTGCTTTTGTATACTCTCCTCTTATTTCAACGAAGCATTAATATTTGAGTGCCTATTCTTTGTAGTGACTTGAGCTAGATCTTGAGGGATACAAGGCTGAATAAAGTATAGATCCTATTATCAAGGGTAACAGTCTAGTGACAGTTTTATTTCAATTATTTCTATAGGGTCAGCTCTTGATATATTTTAACCACAGGAACAGCCAGAGCAGTCCAGACTCATTTCATTATTCATTGCTCTGACAGTGGCAACAAAGGGTATTGAATACTGATATTTGAAATTTTAAAATATATGATAATTTGGAGAGAGTGAAAAAAATTTTAACGGGAGAGACATACATTCATTATTCTAATTTAAGTATTTCTCAGTCGTGTGTGTGCTCATGTCTTACTCTTAGTGTTGTGGCGATTAAGTACAGCTTCCTCTATATATGTTCTTTTAAAGAAAACTTTAGGGCTTCCCTGGTGGTGCAGTGGTTGAGAGTCTGCCTGCCGATGCAGGGGACACGGGTTTGTGCCCCGGTCCGGGAAGATCCCACATGCCGCGGAGCGGCTAGGCCCGTGCGCCATGGCCGCTGAGCCTGCGCGTCCAGAGCCTGTGCTCCGCAACAGGAGAGGCCACAACAGTGAGAGGCCCGCGTACCGCCAAAAAAAAAAAAAGAGAGAGAAAGAAAACTTTAATGCATTGTGTGCACATTTTTACTGACATGGCTCCTATTTGTACAGTATTCCAAGCACCTTCAAGACTGACAGAGCTCTCCTCTGCTGTGATACAGGTACATAGGGAGCTACTCCCACAGAGGCCTTACCTCAGAAAGCCAAGAGAAAGGAACGAATTGCAGGTGCATTGAAATCTTACGAAATGAAGACCACCATGTTATTTATGCATATATAAAAACGGGGGGACATTTTATCCTATATTGAGTTGTAAGGTTTTAGATTCTTTTGTTTATTTGATCATGAAGCTTTCCCATATTTGCTTAAGAGTTGTATATCATACAATTGAGAGCACAATAACTTAAAAATGTTTTTTTCTTTTAAAGAGGTAATATCACAAAATGATGATATATATGTCTTTTTCTACAAAATATAACCAAGTCAATTACCTGGTTTCAAGCTAGTCCTTCTGCCATTAGTGCTATGTGTCTTCTCTCAGTCTTTTTATTTGAATATCTACTACGTTGTCTCCTTGTGCTGAATAAATGGTAGTAGTATGTACAGGTATTCACACATGAAATGTTTAGAAATGTTTGTAGTGTATCAGACACTTTGCTGATACAAAAGTAAAAATAGGAGTTAGAGAAGTTACTGTGAGCAGATTCAGGGAAAACCTTCATAAAAAGTGTGGGGCTTTTTGCTTTTGAAGGATGGCTTGAAATTAAATGATGGAAGTGGAAAATACAGTAAAGGCAACATATTGAACAAAGGCAACATATTGAACAAAGAATCGGGAATGGAAATTAGCATGGTCTGCTAAGGGTCAGGAGGGAAGGATAGTAAGGAGATGGACTCGTCTGAGGTATTACAGGTCATATAGGAAGGTGGGATAAGTGTGCAAAAGCCTTGAAAACTAGGAAGAATAGTTTAGTCTTGATGTGGATGTGGTCAGTGTTAAGAGAACTACACGTTCTTTGGCAAAGATGTAACTTGATTGTAGCATTTTAAGAAGATTAATTCTGTAATACATTTGCTTGAAATTAGGACCAGTTAGAAAGCAGTTCCAGTATGTCATTGCAAATAAGATGGCCTGGGCTGGAATAGTAATAACTAGTTGGATTGGAGAAGAAATTATGAATTAGAAGTCAGAAAGAATGAGATCTAGGAAAAGGGCTTTGGGTTTGGCCAAGTCTCTAATGACCTTTAAAAATGTTACTTTCAGGGGCTTCCCTGGTGGCGCAGTGGTTGAGAGTCCGCCTGCCAATGCAGGGGACACGGGTTCGTGCCCCGGTCTGGGAAGATCCCACGTGCCGCGTAGCGGCTAGGCCCGTGAGCCATGGCTGCTGAGCCTGTGCGTCCGGAGCTTGTGCTCCACAATCGGAGAGGCCACAGCAGTGAGGGACCCGCGTACCGCAAAAAAAAAAAAAAAAAATGTTACTTTCATAAAAAGATACAGATGGAAAGCAGATTTCTAGGATTCATGAGGAAATGTCAAGGATATGGATACAGCAGTCATCGACTGAAGGCCTTTGGCAACAAAGGGGAAGAGAAAAACAAGATGCTAATTAGATGGGTGGTAGATCTTAGAAGGCATTGCTTTAAGATAAGGGAGATAGCTAAATATTTAAAGGCAGAGCACATAGAGTCAATTGAGAGGACACCATAGATAGTGCGGAAGAGAAGATAGGCTAACCAGTAGAGTAACACATTTCTGTAGGTGCTGGGAGGAGATAAACTCCTGAGACGCAGTAAGGTTATGGGTTTGACTTAAAAGAGATGGGATATATCTTCCTTTGCTACTTGTAAAAACAATCAGAAAATCTAGGAGAGAGAATGTGAGATTAGAGAAAATGAGAATAGATGAAGGTGCTCATATCAGTAATTATTGAATGCATATTGTGTGAGAAAATGGGGGTGAAAGAGTGGAGTTGGGAACCTATTAAAAAAAAAGAAAGAAAGAAATTAAATAAGTCTGTGAGAATAAGCCTAGAAGTGCATCGGAAAGAAATTTAAGAATTGCTGAGTCAAGATAAGAATCAAATTTAAAATTTTAGTGTCCAGATATATATGGTTTTGTATGTTCCAGTGATTCAACACAAAGCATCAGGAGTGGACAAAGCAAATATGAGAGTTTGGTTAGAGGGTGAAGAAGGAAAGGACACAAAGATATTTAAGAAGACAAAACTGATATAACCTTGTGATCAGGAAGAGTCCAGTAAGGCAGGAAATATCCAGTGGTGCGAGTGTGTTGAAGGGAGTTCACTGATTTCAGGTTTTGATGAGGACAAAGAACAGGTATAGTATTGTTAAGGGAAGGACAGATTAGGAGACTGTGGTCAGTATGATAACCACTCAGTGCTAAATGATGAGTGAGAACCAGAGAAAGGATGGTAGATAGATGTCTAACATTAGGGCTAGAGGTTGGAAAGAAGGCAAGCTTTCGTTACCCCTGTGGTCTTTTCTCTCCCTGCTTTCCCTCCAGTCCTTTTTTGAGAGTAGGAAGTCAGACTGTGTGAGAGAGAATTGCAGAAAGCATGGTATTGCCTGCGGGAACCTGGATCACGTTTCCTATAAGTTGAAGGTGATTCAAAGGAAAACGTCCCACAGTGGAGTAAACATTGCTTCCTCAAAGCACAGTAGGAGGATGTGAACGCAGAGTGCAAGGGAATGCCTGGGAAAAGCCAGAGATGAGATTGGACAGGTGTACGTATGCCCAGTGAGTGTGTTACTTATGACATGAAAGGTTTAGACAGAGGGGGTAGGTGTGCCATATGATGAGTCTGCTAGCTTGAGGAGCCCATATTACAGGTGTGAACTAGTTTTTCCCAAGCTTAAATGCAAACTGGAAAGAATCAGCTTTCCACCTACATAAGGAAAGTATCTCTTCTTAGTTGGACTAGGTCATTCTGCTTTAATTATATGACAAGTTGGTATTAAAAGCAGTAGATTGGTGAAAGTAGAGAGAACTTAAGAATTTTATTATAACAGGTTATAAAAATATTTTGACAACTTTCCCCAAAAGAGAATGTGCTTTGTAAATAAACACAAACCTACAAGTTATTGAACTCAGAGATGGAGATATAAATATATAATATATATTTTTTCTCATTCAATTAATAGCAAACATGCCTAGTTTGAAAGCATCCTTAATTTCCTGACTAAATTAAAATCCTGCCTGAAGCCCTTCTAAAATATTTTTAAATTCACTGGACTTGTTCCGTATATGTCAGCTAAGATATCACCTGTGACATTTAAAAATGATAATGCTTCAAAGTATAAGTTATTGCTTAAGAATGCTGGAACCATGTTGATGGATTGAGAAGCCGCTGCTCCTTGGATCTCCTTACTGCCCTGTGATTTATTAGTCTTAGCAACCTTGTATTGCTAGGCACATTAGACCACAGCTTCTTTAACCAGGAGCTTTTTCTAAAGAATCACTCTTGGGAATTCAAGATTAATTAAGGTGTATCTACTCTGTTCTGGCGCTTTGGAGAGTATACCCTGGGTTTGAGTTATATAAAAATCTAGTTTATACCTATCAGGTACCTAGAATTGAAGGCAAGCTTAAGTAATATAAGCTGCTTGAGAATTGGACAGAAGTACCTAGAAGTTCCATGAACCAGCTGGTAATTATTGTACTTGAGAACCAATCTATTTACTCCAGCTTCCTTCACACCAGCCTTCATAAGGCAGCTATTGACTTGACTTTGTTCTTAGCCTGCCTCACATTTTATGGTTATTTTTGAGGTTCCTGGAAGCTCCGACCCAACCCCTAAGAACATACTGTGCTTAGAACAGTTTTGTTGTTCCAGCTCCAGTTTGGTCCTAAGACCCACTATTGTGTAACACCCCAAAAGTTTTTTTTCCCCTCCATATAATTTATAAAGCCTTTAAAGCACCCAGTACCTTTTTTTTTTTTTTTTGGTGAAATTCACATAACATACAATTAACTACTTTAAAGTGAACAATTTGGTGGCCCAGTAGGACTGTTCTTTAATTATCTTAATGTTAAAATTGAATAAATAACCCACTGTGGCTGTGAGAATTTTGGCCTGTCCTTGTTGGGGCTGTGTGGTAACAGCTGCATCTAGACTCGGGTAAAAACGTTTAAAGCAACTGTCTGAATAGTTCTTAAGTGGTAATAATAGTCCTTCTGTCTTCATGACATTTGATTAGCACATCACCTAAGAGAAAGCTTACTTAGCAAAGGAAATAAATAAGCCTGGCTCTGTGTCTGGGAGTGAGGTTGAGTGTTGTGTGTGTGCATGTACATTCGTTTATATATAGTAATTTTCATTTAAATCCTCCACTTAGTGAATGTGGCAGGTGAAAAAATCTCAGATCATCTCTCTGTGACTTTCTCTAAAGGTTTTTTTTGAAAAAAAGAAATTAAGACCCTGTTTAAATGCAGCAGGGTTACAGTACAGGTGCCCACTTCACCCCTGGTCATGCTTTTATCTGAACAAATATTTTCATAGCTTTTTCTCATCAATTTTCACTTCCACTACTAAGCATATCCATCCCATGTCTTACTCTTTTGGAAAACCTAAGGAAAGGATAATAAGAAAAAGACGTTTTAGAATCATGAAATTTCAGAGCTATGAGACATACAGTCTTCAACAATCCACTTTTAAAGACCAAATAATAATAACGCTATTAATAAACAAGGCTCAGAAGGATTGTGATTGCCCATAATCACATTCTAACCACAGTTTTATGTTTTCCTAGCCCTCACCATGTGAATATGCTTTTGTATATGTAATTCAAGGAGAAAAAAACTTCAAGATTCAGAATATGTCTCTTCTCTAAACTTTGTTGTGTCTTACAGTTTATTTTAGTAGTTCTCACAAGTCAAGGGCTTTCAACTGTGAATATCAGTGCAAGTAATGAATTGAAGACTTTCAGATTGTGTATCTGCTGGCAACTGTTATTACAGATCCTGTAAGTTGTTAAAACAGCCTTGTGTTAAATGTGGCCCAATGACCTTGGAGTAACTTTAGTGGGGGGAAATTGTAACCTTGCAGGTACTCTTAATGTAGACTTAAAGTACAAATGTCAGAACCAAAATAAACAGTAAAACAGGTGGCATTAAATTTACCCAGCATTTTTCTGCAGTGCCAAAGAGCATTTAAGGATCAACATGCATGACACCTAGACTGGTGATATCTCTAATGTTACAGAATGAAAAAAATGCTTATAGTAATGGCACCAGGATATACTACACCCACACTAAAGGGGTGATTTTAGGTTCATCTTTGAAGAGCTACTATATGCTACACTATGTAAAATGATAGCATATCTGCTGATTTTTTTTTCAATCAAGGAGGTTGTTGTTTTCAGCATAATGAAAAAGAGGGAAAGCTCCACAAGGATTTAAAGATGATAATACCATCATCATCTCCAAGAAGAAATGCAGGAATGCTGACTGCAATCAACTTTTGTAGCCTAGTGATGTTTCCTAATATGGTGAGATCTCTTCCCAAGGACTATACTAGCGTTTATACTCTGTTATCAGTCTTGCGTACTGAAATAATGTGTCTACGGAGCAGAACATAGTGATCTGGAACATTACTGGGATGTTTTTAAACATTGTCGTTTTATATGTTGGCATTTGCAAGAAGACTGACACCCTGAAACCATTCATTTTTTTCCTTTACTACATCTATAAATTGAGTATTCAGCTTAAGGTAAAAGGAGGCCCTGGGTTATGACTTCATCAACAAAGTAGGAAGGCTTCTTATTGGCCTTAAGCTGAGTGTTGGGCTACATACCATTGTTGCACTTATGTTTTCTCTATTAAAATATGTTTTTATAAAGTTTGTGATTATGGATTACTGATATATATATGCCCTATTCCCTCATCCCTCACTTAGGGTATGATTTGCTACCAGGTATGGGTTTTTTTGGTTTGTTTTTTGTTTTTACATCTAAACTATTAACATTCACTAATTAACCTAACAGTGGCCTTCCCCAGTCCCAGAGTCACAAATAAGAATGACATTTCTTGAGTCTTAGTGTAGTCAATGCTGCAAAACCTCACCTGTATTTTAAATGGTAGGTGATTGGAATGAAGCTTATTACTAAAGTAAGCAAAGATCTTACATAATTTCCAAATAAATACCTACAGCCCTGCAACCTTAGTTTTAGAACATGCTTTCAGGTTTTAATTCCTGACTAGCTGGAGTCTTATTCTGATAGTTTGTACTCACCTCTCTCTCCAGTTTCTTTTTCTTTCTTTGGACAAACAAGAAATTGTTTCTATCTCTGTGTAACTTAACCACAATTAGAGGGGGCAGTCTTGACTAGATCTTAATGTGCACTACCTGTGTGATTACCCTACAGGATCCCTGACAGGCCTGAATTTTCCCATTTCAAAGGAGAAGAAAGTGCTCTGTCAGGCTGCTGTTTACTCAGAGTCTCTGGTCATTTACCTCCCAATTTCCTTCTCAGTATCTGGTCTTATTTCCAAACTAGCTTTTGATTTTAAATGATCATATTATTTTTTTCTTCTGTCTTTTAAATCAAAACAGCACATTTAAGCAGAAAGCACAGTCTGGGTTTGGAGTAGATTGAGTAACAAGTGTCAAATTGGTAGACTTTTGACATTGTAAGATTGGTGTTATTCACTTTCTCCTACTTCTAAGTTATTCTAGCTCTTTAAAAATACATTCTAGACAATACTACTAAAATAAAGTGCTTCACAAATATGTGTGATTTTTAATAGAACTAATTTTTTTTCAGTAAAATGTTCTAGTTCAGTATAAACCTGGATGTGGTGAAATAGGAATTGTAGTTTCTAATTTATATTTAAGATTGTGTTCATATGATCTTCCTTCCCTCGTTCCTTCCTGCTTTCCTTTCTTCTACACTGATTGAGATTTGGTTCTGTCAAGACCATCTCTGGCATTCTTTTGCAACTGAACTATAATAAATCATAGCGAAGGATGAACACTTAAATAAGTATATTTCAAAAATGATTTTTAAACTAAGGCCCCTTAGTGAACTGATGGTAAGCATATAGCTCTTTAAATTCATCAGCATATAGGCCTTTTGAAATGCTTTCCTCCACAGGAGTATCATCTTTTGTAGTTCTGGAAAGGATGCAGTCTTATGTTAAGTCTTTCTAAATTGAAGCATAATTTGAAAATTGGAGGCAAAAAGTTTCTGTATTTTCCCCAGTATAAGAATAAATAGTAAGGAGGAAGAAGAAGCAAAATAGTCTTATTTTTTCTTAAATCATACATTTCACATAGCTAAAAAATAAGTAAATTTCAAATTTGCATTCTTGTTTTGAAAAATCAAATGTTTATTTATAAAACAACCTCAAAACAAACTTTAACAAATATCTCTGGTTTGTGAAAATAGTGAGGGAGAAAGATGTATGCTTGGTCAGTTGGGTTGGAAATGTTTATTACCATGACTATACCCATATCTATATTATTTAGTTTCAGGATAATGAGGCATTTACTTCATTTCCTAAAAATAATCTTTTTTCTAAAATTAAGAAACAAAGCAAATGATTATTTTAATGCCTAAAAAGATACTTTCTAAAAATAAAGCTCAGAGTTGGGTTATGAAGAATTTGTCAATTAAAATCATGTTTCAGAGCATGGATAATTTTAGTCTTCTTTTGGGGGGAGTTTTATGTCTTTGATATAAACCCTTAAGATAGGAGCCATCTTTCAGAAAAAGATGAGACTGATCTTCACTGTCAAAAGTGAGCTGTGTAATCAAATGGAGTAAAAACTGGCTGTATGTTTTTAAATAACTTTTAGAAAATTTAGAAATCTTTTAGTTTGGAAAATTATGAACATCAGAAACCTTAGGACTTTCAGTAGACATATAACCATATGGGGATTTGCTGCATAGGCAGCAAAATACTTTGGTCTTAGTGCAAGTTCCTCTTCAGGCCTGGAGAGGAACTTATACTCGCATAAAAATATTTTATTGGCACTAAACGATCAAAAGCTATCACTGCTTTGTTCCGAATAGCCAAACTCCAGGGATCCGTTGAAGAAATACAAAACAAGCAGAGCAGCAAGACTTCTAGGAAGCTGCTGTAAAACGTTATAGCATCAAGCCCCAGAGAAAATAATAGAGTAGATATTCGATAAATGTTTGTTGAATGAAAACTCATGGCTGAGAGAGTAATGTTAGTGTCTGATTATTATTTCTGGAGGTCTGCAAAGCCTGGATCTAGATCTGCTTTGTGTTAAATCTGGACTTCTGGAGACCTTAATTAGATTCGTTTCCACATGAATTATCTCACCTCTTGGTTGAACTGTGGCCTTCAGTTCAGTGTTAAGATTCCCCTCACCACTCTATGATCAGTCCTTCTCTTCTGTCTTTACCTCTGAACTCTGGAAATTCAGCTCTTGACTGATCCTTATTTTCCCAAGGATCACACACTGCTCCCTCCCTTCACACACACAAACTTTAAAAAATTTCACCTAACCAATACTTTTCTTACCTCCAATTTCTCATTTGTGATACTCACAAATATATATATATACACACACATATATACACATACATATACATACATATGTATACACACAATTCAGAAAGTCTTTCTAAATAAATACCTTATTTTCCAGAACTCTCTGTGTGGGTAATGAAGAGCTGTTTGGGGAACTTAATACTTTCCTAAGTAGGGAGCTCTCTTTAGGGAACTTATAATAGTTAAAGAATTTTTTCTCTTGGCTAAACCAAAGTCTTTTTCCCATTTATACTTCTTGTCAAATATGTGAAGGCAGTTTCCGCTTGTCTAGTAACTACTAGACCTCAATGAAACAAACTTAGTCCTTTTAACCTTTTCACACCTAACATGGTTTCTAGTTCTCTCTGTAGCCCACTTCTCCTCTACACATATTTTGGCATGACAATGAATGCCTTTTTTTTTAAATTTTATATGTTTATTTTTGGCTGCGTTGGGTCTTCATGGCTGCATGCGGGCTTCTTCTAGTTGTGACCGGGGCTACTCTTCGTTTAGATGCGCATACTTCTCATTGCGGTGGCTTCTCGTTGCGGAGCACAGGCTCTAGGTGTGCGGGCTTCAGTAGTTGTGGTGCACAGCCTCAGTAGTTGTGGCACACAGGCTTAGTTGCTCCACGGCATGTGGGATCTCCCCGGACCAGGGCTCAAACCCGTGTCCCCTGCAATGGCAGGCAGATTCTTAACCACGGCACAACCAGGGAAGTCCCTGAATGCCTTTCTTAAAATATGAAGCTCACACTTTAATAATCCAGACGTGATTAGATAATCTCGTTTTTCATTAACACTGTTCTTATTACTAAAGTTCGTATATTCCTTTAGAGGTTACAGAGTCTTTTTATAAAAATATCCTGTGGGGGGCTTCCCTGGTGGCGCAGTGGTGAGAGTCCGCCTGCCGATGCAGGGGACACGGGTTCGTGCCCCGGTCTGGGAAGATCCCACGTGCCGTGGAGCGGCTGGGCCCGTGAGCCATGGCCGCTGAGGCTGCGCATCCGGAGCCTGTGCTCTGCCGCAATGGGAGAGGCCACAACAGTGAGAGGCCCGCGTACCGCAAAAAAAAAAGAAAATCCTGTGGGGTTATTATCCCTATTTTGTAAATGAGAAAACTGAGGCTCAGAGTGATTATCATTTGTGATTTGCTCAATGTCATACCATTGCTAATTTAGACACTTTAATGTTACCTATTTAGAAGATCCATTACCCAATTGTTATATCAAATGATATAAGTGAAACCACTAAACCTTTTTTCATACACATGACTGGTTAGATCTCTTCCATCCTACACTTTGCTAATGAATTTTTAAAAATCTGAATGTATACATGTTAAATTTTATGTGTTTGGATTTGGTGTAGTTAGAGTGTATCCTGTTGTATATCACCATCTTACAAGTTTATCATATGAAAAACTACATGATTATAAAGTGATAGATAAATGTTATTAGTAACAATAATAACATTTGTGTGAAGATTTTAAGAATTTTAATTTAAGAATAGGTATAATTTTAATTATTGATTCTGTCCTCTCTAGAATTAGTTTTCTGTTTGCATATTTAAATAAACGTTGTAGGTTTTGTTAAATATAATATAAAGCATGGAGTCAAAGATAAGCCAAGCACTATCTCAGGAACTTTCAGGCTAACACACAGTATCTTAAATTCTGTGACAGTTCATCTAAACACTGCTGTCATCCATGCTGTACTTTACTATCATATACCAAAATGTTACCACTAGAAAACTTTCCAAAAACTGCTGAATTCAACATCTGTTGTAGTTATGACAATCCTAGAAAGCCTGTCCAAAGGTTAAATTACTTTGATATGGTTGGTTCTTTATGGAAATGCATTTTGGCTTTCATTGATCACTCTATTCCATTTGTTTTATGGGATTGATGTGTCAGTGGGTTGGAAGTGGAGTTTAGCTGCAAAGTTTTTGAGTTTGGGCAGGCAATAGAAGAAGAAAGGAAATGGACCATAGCATTTAGAAGGAGGACATTTCCAGTAGAAAACAATTGTCAGTAGAAGCTGCCTCCATGACTGCTGTTCCACCTCAAAGTTGAACTTCCTGTGTATTTTATTTGGAAAGGAGCTGAGGTTTTAGCCAAAATGCTACATATTATTTCTCACAAAAAATGCCTGCAAACGTAAGCAGTAGAGCAGTGCTTGCTAAACCTATCATATTCATTTCTAAAGAAATCCAGCTTCTAATCTGTTTCCGAATTTTCCCAAGAACTCATTTTATGTTAATTATGTAGCTTCTAGAGTCTGCCTTTTCTTCCTTTCCCGGCACTTCTCTTTCTTTTTTTCTTGGCTGCGTCGGGTCTTCATTGCTGTGCATGGGCTTTTTCTAGTTGCGGTGAGCAGGCTTCTCATTGTGGTGGCTTCTCTTGTTGCACAGCACAGGATCTAGGCACGTGGGCTCAGTAGTTGTGGCATGTGGGCCCTAGAGCGCTCAGGCTTCAGTAGTTGTGGCCCAGGGGCTTAGGTGCTCCGCGGCATGTGGAATCTTCCAGGACCAGGGATCGTACCCGTGTCCCCTGCAATGGCAGGTAGATTCTTAACCACTGCACCACCAGGGAAATCCCGGAACTTCTCTTAACAGTGGTTTTGTGATGACATCTGTGAGGATTAACACCCTGGAATAGAATCCATTTTGCACCTGGAAATTTTAAACTTACTTAAATTGAATAGATGTTCTTTTACTGTCTTTGCATCTCTTCTGACTTACAGTTCTCTCTCCACATTGCTTAATCTGTCCTTTCTGGTTTGAGGATCATGCTGTTTTATAAAGAAGATGGAAGGAAGCAAAATGAAGATGGAACTACATAGTTCTGGCTTTTCTCAGGGCTTAGCATTATGACAGGCTGAGCAGTGGCTTTTCCTAATTTTCTCCTTTTCCAAACTTAGCTTTTTTTTGCCTTCAGCATTTTTCACAAGCTTCAGATCATTATGGATTCTGATTTTAATCCTCAAGGATTATGATACTCTTATCTACAGGTAGGTTACGTAACTCTATCCAGCTTTTCTAAGCTTTCTTTTCACATCTTATCCCATGAGATTCTCCCTGCACAAGAACTGGTTTCTTTAGATTTCGCCCCAATTTCTTTTCCTTATTAGAATTATTTATTGCATAGTCAGAATGTTCATATTTTAGCATCTTCTGTGGCCTATGAATCACTGTCTCCTGTAACCAGGGGACCATCCTGACCTACCCTTCCTTTTTTTTTTTTTTTAAACCTTCTTTGGAAAGATGTTTTCTCAAAAAAACCTGGAAGCAAATGTTCAGGGCTGTTCATTTAGGAAACATTAAATACCTCTTGAGGTTCAGGTTCAGTAACTATTCACTGTATACATAGAGGATTAAATCAAGGCCCTTTCCTGGAGGAGCTCACAGTCCAGGCAAAAGAACTAATATATAAACCGGTGAATGCAATACACTGTGGTGATTGCAAAAGTAGCCAGGATGCCAGCCATCCAAGAACTCAATCTAGTTAGTCTCATTCCTTGCTTCTTAAAGTCCTAAAATTATGTCACATACTCTTAGGGCTTCTATTTTTAAAAAAATTAATTAATTAATTTATTTGGCTGCATTGGGTCTTCACTGCTATGCGCGGGCTTTCTCTAGTTGCGGTGAGCGGGGTCTACTCTTCGTTGTGGCACGTGAGCTCATTGTGGAGCATGGGCGCTAGGCACGTGAGCTTCAGTAGTTGTGGCATGCGGACTCAGCAGCTGTGACTTGCGGGCTCCAGAGTGCAGGCTCAACAGTTGTGGCACATGGGCTTAGTTGCTCTGCAGTATGTGGGATCTTCCCGGACCATGGGTCAAACCTGTGTCCCCTGCATTGGCAGGCAGATTCCCAACCACTGTGCCACCAGCGAAGTCCTTAGGGCTTCTATTATATTCACAATAGCCAGCCTGTTCTTTGTTGGTCAGAAGTCCAGAATAAAATTTTCCCTCCTTGTTTCCAACTTGGGAAAGAGGGGTGGTCAGGAGGTGAATTTTCTCAGGTTTATTTTCTTCTGGTAGATTTAGATCTCAGAGATGTCAGGGTGGTTGACATCCTCCATGTCTCTGCAGTTTTATAATTCAGTGAAATCATATTCTGGTGGATCTGTATATCTTCTCCTGGATGATAAGTTCCTTCAGTCATCCTTGGATGTCCTCACGGGGCTTTTGTTCATAGTTCTCAGTTTTGTGCTCACCTAAATGCTTTCCTCCAAGCTTCCAATTTCAGATTTTATAGATTTCTTATAATGGCTTTTTGTCCCTCCCCATCATTTAGTTCTGTTTCTTGGTTCCATCTAATCCAGTTTATAATGCTTCTAAGAATGTATTTATCTTCTGCATTAACTTTTAAGTTTACTTTTTCTTCATTCGATGTACAGCTTTATATATAGACTTTTTTCCATAGGTATTTTTTCCTGTTTTTTTTTTTAATAGATTTTACTTCCTTAGATCCTTCATAAAGCAAACATCTAGATGTTTTTCCTGGTTCTCATTAGATGGTCTGATTCTTCCCCCAAAACAAACATAGATCCTCGTAGGAACATTCTAGAAGAGAAAAGTACACATTGTGTAAAACACATCTACGTATATCGTGCAGTGTTCCTACTGTATTTTGTGATTAGCTGCTTCTCCTGCTCTCTCTGTACGGAATGCCGTTTCCCTTTTCCATATCAGCTTCTCTTCCCTTGAGCTTCTCCAGTCATCATTTATCGTGCATGCAGAATGGCAGAATTATTCATTTTCTTCTTTGTGCCCCACAGAACTTTGTTCGTACCAGAACAACACTTACTATCACATGGTGTAGTTGTTTAAATGTGTCTGACCTCCCCTTCTCTTGGCCCATGAGTCCTGCCAGGACACGGACTAGTTGGTAGTGTGCTCAGTGGTGAGAACAAACACTTTGGAGTCAGAATGGATATGATTACTGACTTCAGCACTTTTGAACTATATAACCTTTGGCAAATTCTTTAAACTACCAGACTCTACTTAGTCTCCTCATTTGTAAAATGAAACTACTACTTACTTAGTTCATTGGATTGTTGGTACTAAGGTAATCAAGTACATCAAGTGCATAGTGAGTGAATGAATAGTGTCTAGAGTAGAAAAGTGGATAGAATATAGCTAATAGTCCTGTTTACTATCCTGTACACATAATATTAGAATATCTTTTTTAAAAAGCATTCCTTATTTATTTTGGTGCATTGGATTTTAAAAATTATATTTGCTTGTGTTTTGGCATCTCAAGCAGTATTGAAAACAGCATTTTAGTGGCCTCTTTTTTCAGAGAGGCCTTTTGGGCCCCAAATTTAGCTCATTCCTGCCATCAGAAAGATTTGCATCTTTTTTGAGAGAACAGCTTGATTCGTAGCATTATACAGATGTGAAATAAATAGGCTTCTGGGGGGAAGGTGGTTTTTCAGCTCCTCTCAAGTTGGATCTTTGACTCAGCAGATATCTTGAAACACATCAAGTTTCTAAGACACTGAGCTGCATGTTCAAGTATCTATAAAATAGCCTATTGCAGGCCTTTCATTAGAGTTGTGAGAGAAGATGTGAGTACACATAAGGGTGTACATACTGGATGTCACAGCACAGTGTGCTGCCACATGAGTGTGGTTCAGACCACAGTGCTGTCATCCAGAATGATCTGAGTGGAAGACTTGGACTTTTGGAAGACTGAGTAAAAATTAGTCAAAGAGATTGGGAAAGCATTCTAGACAAAGAGAAAGGGAGGAAGTAAAGACAGAGTCCAGAAAGCCTAAATCATATTTAGCTAATCCTCAAGGCCTCTCTTTTCCTGTTTATGTCATTTCTACTTCCTTCTGCTAGTGGGAATAAAATTTGACTGTTTTTTGTTAATACATTGTTCAAGTTCTTCTGTTCTCAGAACTCTTTTTCATTGAGTTCTTAGAATTTTTCACATAGTTTAATCTCTACTTTCAGGTCTATTAAATCCTTAAGATTTTGTGCCCCAGCAAATCTGCTCTGCAGTAGTGGTCTATCTTGCTTTTTATAATAAAGCATAATCTTAGAAATTTGAGGGTCAGTTCTTTTTAAGTAGAATAACATTTTTTCACAAACAAACTGATTTTATAAATCTGTTTGAAAGAATTCATTCATATTTTAGTTAATAAGTTGAAATGATTTTTGTGACTGTCCTAAAGAACAACATGCCTATGTCATGAAGGCTTTAAGTTCTGATAGGAGAAAGTTTGTGTGTTCTTTAAAGTTTGGTTTTGCATATAGGACAAGCATAATTCATTTATATTTGAGTTGCTTAGAGATATGTTGAAGTTTGAGAAAGTTTAGGCTTTCTTGAAATCATATACTGGTGGAGATGGACTCTGTCCCCAAACTCACAGGAATTAGTATCTAACAGGGCTGGGGGCAGAGTGGGGAGTGTAGTGAGGGGTAGAGTGGCTGAGACAGGCTGTACTGTATGTCCTTCTAAAAATGGATGAATATTTGAGAGTCTAACTGGTAAGAACTAACCATAATGGGAACTAGATTTCTGATGGACCCCTTGTACCAAGAAAGATTTGTTTCACTAAGTAACCTACCTATTGGAAGTAGCCTCTGGCTTCGAACTGTAAAGGACAGCAGTGAAGAAAAGGAAGATAAATCTTGTGAGAAAAAAAGATCAGATTGAAGACTGAGGCTTTGGGAAGTAGCTATGAGATAAGGATTAAAAACGGATGAACAGAAGAAACTCAAGAATATTTTGTGACTGGAACGCTCAGTGACTACTTCCCAGTTGGCGGAGACTGCTACCAGAAATATATAATAACTTGAAATAAGAGGTCTCTGGTCCTAGGGACTGCAGTCGGGAATGGAGTAGCCTAAGGATCAGGGCCGAATATGTGAGCCAGTTGTCCCTGCCCAAACATGAAAGTGGACAAATTGGTGGATTTGTGACTGTAGTTACATCTAGCTAGTTTAATTAATAAGGCCTATGTGTTTATAATAAAAAGACCATGTGGAGGGGGTACCAAAAAGAAGGTAGAGGCAAAATTCCAAGCGGAGACAGAATCCCGACCTGGTGGTGTAAACTGTATTAGAGGAAACAAAAACTTGGAATAGCCTTTTGTTTTAGGGTTCCCCCTTAAGTGTGCTTTATTTCACCATGTTGTCATTATACATAGATCTTCTGTCTTCCCTCTTAGCAGATCTTGTTTTTCAAATGGAATCTTATTGCTACCCTAAAATGGAAATAGATGAAATCAGGAGGTGGGAGGGATGTGTTGTCCTACTACCCTGTCCCCTTCCTCCCCAGTGGCTCCTGAGGTGGTTCTCGGTAGCAAAGTTTTACATTTTATAACAATATATTGCAGTTAATCTGAGGAAATCCACTTGGCCGCTGTAATGTGTGCTCTTGGCCTAAGCCATTCGTCTTTTCCTGCTTTATGATTTTCTGTGAAAGGCCTGATGTCAGACACAGCTTCATTTTATTTTGTAATATAATCATTGCTTATAAAATGTGTATGTGTATGTCCTAGTAAGTAGTTAGACTAGTTTAGTGTTATGTAAAAATACCAAAGATAGTTTTAACCTGTCGTGGGGTTTTCAGGCTCAGGGCATCTACGAATTTTAACTCCATGAACTTAACTCCATGAATGAAAGACTGCAACTGTTGTTCACCCACCAGCACATTTCCACACGTGTGCCTAACTAGCCTCTCTTTTTACTAAACTTTTATAGCCTTTATTAATCATGTACAACCCCATGACATTTCTTCTGTTGGTTTTTCAGGTTGTGGTTATTGAGTTTTTCCCATATTTGCATTGTCTCACCATCTAGACTTTAAGCTCCTTGAAAACAGGAGTCATGGCTTAAGGGCTTTGCCCTCCTTAGACACTGTAGGCATTCAGTAAATAGTTGCTTTGACTTTTATCTTGGCAGCTTTAACACATAGATTTTTTGTTGTTGCCACTGTTGCTAAAATCTAGACTTGTCAGCTGCTTAGTGAGCGATGATTGGCTTGTTACGGACTGGGTGTTAGGCTACCAGCAAACTGGCAGAATTTTAACCATAATTTCTTCTTTAATAAAATGTGTTCTGTGCTAGGTAAACTGAAGTATACTGGTACTTCTTACACAATGAAATATGAGAGTGTGGTATATGGCATCTTGAAAGTACTTTAAATTCTGTCTTTGAGTTCTACTCTGAAAAATAAAACTACTACAAACAACTTCACCCGCTCTCCTGACCTCAAATTATTTAGAACCGAAAACAGTGGTTTTGTACATATTTGGAAATTAAAATTAATTTTTTAACATCATAAAACATTTAAACATATTAGCAATCCTTTAAAAATATACAATCCTTCCCTAGTGTATTACACTACTACTAATTAAATACTTTAAAAATAAAATTAGTATCATTTAGTATAAAGTATGTTCAGTGACTTGATTTTCATTGTAGTTTGCTTATGGAAAGTTTAAAGGGCTTTCTATGTCTTCTTTGTCTTTGTACTGTGTTGGTGGTGAGAAGGCTTGTTAGTTAGATTGACTACACAGTACCTCTGTGAGAATATCGGGTATTATCCCTCCATTGCTAGGAGGAGACTGTTGTGCCCAGAGCCAGTTCCTGGCAAGTGAGAAATCTTCTTAGCTTGGCTTTTTGGAAACTACTATCTATTCAGTATTGAGTATTAGAAAAAAATTGTTGTTAGGCACCTATCAAGTAATAAATGGTCTTCAAATTGCTTTCCCTTCTCTTATTTTATCCTTACGAGAGAAGAAAGCAGATGTTATTCTTACTTACGAAGCATACTAAGAGACTTACTTACATGCTCCAGGTTATATTAATTACGGTTGCCTTATACAGCCCATCTGCAATTTTCAGCCCAGTGTTTTCTCCATTAGACCTACGGACTTGTACATAGTGAATCGTATGCCAGTGTGAAGTCGTATATAAATAAAGGGAAATGAAGTTGCATCAGGTTGCATCCAGGTGTCCTGTCCTGGTACTATTTAAAAGGAAATGTGTATTCGAGTGGAATTATTTAGAGTCCTAGAAACAAAGGAATCAGCTTCCTTTGTGTCAGTGGTTATCAGCCAGGGATGATTTTGCGCCCGCCCCCCCCAGTAGCCATTTGGCAATGTCGAGACATTTTTCATTGTCAGAATTGGGGGTGGGGGGTAGTTGTGCGCACACTGCTAGCATCCAGCGGTGCTGCTAAACATCCTGCCGTGCACAGGACAGCCCCCTCACGACGAGGAGTGAATTATGTAGTCCAAAATGTCAGTAGTGCTGAGGTTAATCAGCCCTGCTGTATGTATTGCAAGGAATGGAATTACCAGAAGCCCTCTCAGCCAAAACAAATTTGGGTCAGAGGTGGGGTGGGCGGGTGGGCAGGGAGGTAGAGGAGGTGATTTCAAGTGTGGCTGTTGAAATTTTTATGGGGTTAGGATTTATCTGATTTCCTTTTTCTTGCCCCTTCCTTGTGCCAGCACTTGGCATAGCAGTAGTAGAGAAAACAGTGAAGAAAACTTCTTTTCTTCTTGTAAACTACTTAGAATAGTGGTCCCATTCCCAGAGCTAATGCGTCAGTCCAGTTCCTAGTGACACTCACAACTCCACTATAAACCAATCCTCCATGCTATCAGGCTCCCAAGATGTCTAGGCACATGACTTTGTTTTTGGCAAGATTGTGAGAATTATAAACTAGCTAATTTATTCCCCAAGGTATCTTATAATCATAGTTCACCTGGGAGGATCTAAGTTTCTCACTGTTTCTATATCATGTGCCGTCTGTGAATGTCTTTGGCTAACATACTCTTGCTTGATTTCATTAGCCTAAAACCAGAGAAACAAATATCTGTTTTTTAAATAGATGTTATTTTTAGAGCAGTGTTAAGTTCACAGCAAGATTGAGTGGAGAGTACAGAGAGTTCCCATATATCCCCTACCTGTGAACAAATGTCTTTCGATTTTATTGTAATACTGATTTTCAGATAAACTTTATATAAATGCAAATGTTATTCTGTTAATGCAAAGTTCCTTAGTTCCAGTTCTCACTAACTGTAAAGCAAAAGTAAGGAGAAAATGGGTTTCACTAAGTTATGGGTTTTTTTCTTTTTCCCTGTGCAGTGAAAGAGGGAACCTCAAATCATCTGCATAGGCTTCTTATTGACTTTGGCTACCTAAAGTTCAAGAGCATTAATCTTCCTTAAAATTTTCCCATGTAGTTGTACATCACCTTTTTATATCAGGGAGATTTTATTTCCCTCCTGTGAAGTTTTCCTTGTTTAGAGTTCAGTTTTTGGTTAATTGAAAACAAGTTAAGTTATTCAGTCTGACAGTGTGACTACTTTAAAGGTTAGAATGTAGCCACCGAACCTTCCTGTAATTGGGGGTATTCTAGGACTTTCTAGCTGGAGTGGACTACGGGGTGGGGGGAATTGATGATTGTGTTGTTGATTAGAATTTTTCTCCCCGGCTGCAAATTCCAGTTTGTTCCTTTAGCGAAGTATTTCTCCTACTAGTCATGGCTGATGGACATACTATAATGTTTCCGTGTTTCTTTTTTGCTTCCTTTTCATCATGGGTCTCACAAGCCCCTGGGATTTGCCTTAAACATTTAACCTATTAAAAAACCAGTTAATTGTCTATACAAATATAAAGTAAATAGTCTATATAAGAGTGAGAGCTCGGTGTTACTAAAAAAAAAACAACTCAGGGTCTGGGTTTCAGGTCTTGATGGTACAAGTCATGTGACATGTGCAAATTATTCTAGAGTCTATTTCTTTATCTGTTAAATGCACACTATTCCCCCTGCTCTGCCTACCTCACAACATGAGGATCAAATGAAATAATAATGGACTATAAGAGTGCTTTGTGAATTGTACAACACAATGCAAATGTCAGATAGGATGCAAATAGAAGGGTAAGCTTCAGGAAATTACACTGATTGTGAATTGGAATTCGGTTTGAAGAATTTATTTTCCTTTCTATTGACTAGTCTGTAGTGTAGATTGTCTTTTCTTCATCTAAGTAAATTCAGAGATGACTTTTGTTGCATTTGGTTGTAGTTTTTTGTCTTTTTATAAATAACATCAATAGGGTCAAAAGCTTCACTTGCTGAAATGTTATAATTTGGCATAGGTTAGTGATTGGTGCAAAGGAAACATTATAAAAAGAAAACTCTGAATTCACCAAATAGCATAGACTGTACCTGATCGAATATCGTTGTCATCGTCGTCATCATCATCATCAGTGGTGATTGCTCATCAATTCTGTAGAACCAGAAATAATTTTCTATGCTCTTCTCAAAAACCACAGTTGGTAGTTTGACCTACCATCCTATTTTCAATAAAGCAGTTATTCTAAGTAGTAGTTACACTTTACGCTTCCCCTCCCCTCCCCCCAGCCAATTAGTTATATACCATGTGTCTTCTGGATGGCAGTAGATCAAGTGAGTTTAGTCACAATTTATGAAAGCCTTTTTATCTTGATAGTATTTTATCATATTTGATGCTATTTGTAAGTAGAACCAGAGAACTAACTGTAGTACTCCAGGACTTGTGTTTTAAATGATGGGTAGAACTGTAAGAATAGAGTGGGCAGACTGCTGGAAATGATTCCATCTAAAAGGTAGCTTCGCCCTTGTCTCCTTGGCCTTTGTGACTAATGGAAAAATACTCTTTTCAAATTCAAAAGCCTATTCATTACTGCCTTTCTCCTCTGAAATACATGATCAGTTTTATAATCAGGAAGAACTTAATTATTTTTCTTTTTCTATTGTCTTATGTTTATTCTTCATAAAATGACTTTTCTTTCACTTAATGGGCTCAGAATACACTCCTATATTGAACTTTACAGCCTTGCTTTTTTTTATAGCGTAAATCGGCTCAGCTGGCTAAATGCCCCACTAACTGAAACTTTATAATGTAGCTGGAACTAAATTGTGCTCTGGAGCATTGAGTCTTTAAACTGGATTATTGACTTACAAGTGAAAATGGTAAAGAGTCTGTAAGCAGGACAAGGATCCCTCTCCTGATCCTTGAGCAATTTTTTCCTCACTTATTTCAGGGGCTCTGAGCTCATGAGCAAAATCCTAACCAAGTTTATCTTGCTAGGAAAACCCATTTTAAATGCTCAATAAAGAAAGAATAATTCTTCTCCCGCTTAACCACTAAAGAACAACATATGTTTCTAACATCAGCTTTTTATTTTTTTTTTTTATCTTTCATTTTTTTGTTGGTAAATCTCCCAGACAACAGCAGTTCTGTAGAGAGTTTAAATATGAAGGAATGGCAGGACGGGCTAAGGGCACTTCTACCCAACATTAACATCAACTTTGGTGGACTGCCCAATTCTTCTTCCCCCTCCAACGCCAGCCACAGTGCACCAACGTCCAACACTGCCACCACCGACAGCCCGAATTGGGACAGCCCTGGCAGCTGGACAGACCCAGCCATCATCACAGGTAACTTTCTCACTCCTTCAGCTCCACTGACTGCCATCAGTTTGGTTTTTAGCACAGATTAACTAAAAACAAGAGGTCTCTTCAACATAATCTTCCCAAAGCCACAAGTGTGTGGTAGCTTGTTTCGTTCTCCGGGGTCACGTAGCCTCAGTTAACTCTGTTGGCCTAGTTGTGTAACAAGGCATTTGGTACCTAGGTTGCTTCTTTTGGTGTAAGTAGGTGCTAGCATCTGACAGAATGTGTGTATTTTGTAGGTCTCAAAGTACAAAAGGGTCTGACTTATCCTCTCAAAGGAACATACTCCACTTTAAAAAATAAAGCTCTCTATTATAAGGCTATCTTGTTCATGTATCCCTATTAGAGAAGGAGAAGCACAATTGGGAAATAACATCATGCAATCCTGGGGACTCATTCTGGCAACTCTGCCTCTGTGACACTGGGGGATGATGTCTGTATAGTTGAAGAGGAGGCATGGGTTTGTGTGACAATAAATCGTGGTCATTGTGGGTGGGGAATAAAAGGAACATAAGATTGAGAAGGTATTATTTGGAAGGAGTTTAAAATTGTAATTCTTTGTTTCTTTTTGGAGAAACTAAGCGCCTTAAAATTTTTTGTTTGATGAAATTCTTATGCTTTCTGCACAAACTCACCATTTTCCTTCTTGTTTTCTTTTCTCTCCTTAGGTATTCCAGCATCTTCAGGAAACAGTTTAGACTCTCTTCAAGATGACAATCCTCCACACTGGCTAAAATCCCTTCAGGCCCTCACAGAGATGGACGGCCCCAATGCTGCTCCATCACAAACCCACCACAGCGCCCCCTTCAGCACACAGATCCCTTTGCACAGAGCCAGTTGGAATCCCTACCCTCCTCCTTCAAATCCTTCCAGCTTTCACTCGCCACCCCCAGGCTTTCAGACAGCCTTCAGACCCCCCAGCAAAACCCCCACAGATTTGTTACAGAGTTCAACACTGGACCGCCATTAGGGAAAGAGGAGAATTCATTAGAAAATGCAGGATTTGTCCCACCCTGTTTTCGCCCTCTCAGCCGACCCACAGCTCCCTTCTCATCTCTTATGTTCTGAAGAATCCAGTTCCTGATCAGTTTTGTTTCTCCCTACCCCCAGATGCAATGCGATCGCAGGGTCATTACCATCTTTTTTTTTATTGTAAAAGTTTCTGTTGATCCAGCATTTGAGTGACACTGTTGAATGTTTTCTAAAAATGCCTTTTTAAGGAGGAAAGAAAAGAAATCAAAGGGCAGTCTCGATACTTAGAAAATTACTGCTTGTCTGTTGCGCATAATAATGACATAATCTGCTTAGCAGAAAATGATGATTAATTTATAGGGAAGGTGAAGTAAATGCATTATCAACTGCAGAAGTTTGAAAACCAGGTTGATTGAAATGAGATG
This sequence comes from Aethalodelphis obliquidens, assembly GCF_003676395.1. Classification (NCBI taxonomy): domain Eukaryota; kingdom Metazoa; phylum Chordata; class Mammalia; order Artiodactyla; family Delphinidae; genus Aethalodelphis; species Aethalodelphis obliquidens. The sequence goes on from NW_020837949.1 coordinate 17,544,512, forward strand.
GCTAAATGCATGGGGGAAAGCAGTGGTCCTGGCATCCATCTTGTATTCAACTTATCACTATTGCAGGGAAAATGCTTTTAATTTAATTTTTAATTCTTTTGGCAAGTTGATGGAGAGGACTCGATTGTGTTGTTAAGCAAGAGAATTTATCGGAAGTTGATGGAGAGACAAATTGATCTGCGGTAGTAACTGGCCTATTGCTAAAGAGTTTAAGGAGGGGAGAAGTGATTTTTTAAAGGAGAAAAAATTTTGGCTTTAGATTTAAAGTAAATTCAAATGTTTTAAAGAAAAAAAGTATTCACAGATTTAATACCTATGCATAATATAAGTGCTGAAATATAAGTGATTTCTTCAATCTTTCTCCTCTGTCAGAATCTTTTTTTCTTTTTACCTTAAATTCACCTGACTAAGGGCACTCTGAGATAGCGCTGCTCTGGGGCCACCTGATCACCATCAGGAGCAAATCTCTGACGACCTCGCCTGCAGCTTTTACTTAACCCTGTGGTTTCTGGACATTTGTGCAGTATTGAAAAGACAGGAGAAAAGAAAACAGAAACCTGGTTATAACCTAATGCTAAAACTAAAAAAAGGAAATGTACCTCTTTCTTCAGAATTAAAACTAAAATCTTAAATAAAACAGAAAACTTGATGATGACCCTTGGGTTGTTCTTGTTTTTGTTTTTCCATTTTATTGCATGTGAATTTGAAACATTTTGTGGTGACAGTCGTCAGGTGTTTCCATTGATTTTACATCTTCAGCAATAGGGAGGATGGGTTAGAAGAAGAAATCAGAAAAAAATATTCATTTTACTGTCAGTCGTTGCCATCTTTGAAGGTCAGCCCATCTTATTCTCAAGAATTCCTCTTCCGGTGGCTTTCAGTAGAAGATGCTTCTTTGTGCTGTTGTGTTGTGCAGACCAGAGCTTCCCAACTCAGAAGCTTCTCAGCTTCCCAACTGAGAAGCCTCATGGGCCACGAAGGAGCAGATAGGCTGGGTTGTGCTGAGATGTTGGTCGTCTCGGGGAAACCTGGCAGCCCCAGCAGTCAGGGTGCCATACAATTAGCAGCACATGTGAGCGCCACAGCGGGAAAGAGATCAGGAAACACTGATAGAGGAAGCCCACAGAGAAATCTTTCGTGACCAACCATTCATTCTGGGGAGTACCTAATGATGGAGAGATGGTCACACCACTAACCAAAAGAGGGTACAAGGTTGCTAGGAATCTGTATGATTTGGGTTACATTCAGAAGTCCAAAGCTAGAGATGGCATATTTCCAGCTACATCCATTAAGGGGATCTTTGTAGGATGAACTAAGGAGATCTTTTAAATTTTACATTCTGTGCTTTCAGATTGATTTTCTCCTTCTTACATTTACTCTGTACTTCAATTTGCTACCAAAAACGAATTTTTAACATAGTTTTTGAAAAATGTAAAGCAGATTGTCTCAAATAAATGTCTCTATAGACTAGGCTTTCTCTGGTCTGTAGGCTTTGCTTCAGTCACCTGAATCTCCACATTGTACTGGAAAGTGGTGGCCCAACACACAAGCAATATCAGGTAGTAGTGAATTGTAATCAAGGCTTTGGGGGATTGTAGGGGGCGGTTTGGATATTCCTGACATTGGTATATCAACAAAAATGTGAAGGGAGGGAAATTCTGTTTTGCATGCCTGTGCTGTGATTGTGCATATGTTTAATGAATCATACAGAAGACTTTATAAAATATGTAAATATCATTCACAGAATAATAAAACAATAAAAATCAGTGTGCCTACCACCCAAGTTAAAAATAGAACCTATAATATCTTGAAAGACCTCCTATCTGTCCCTTTCCAATTTTATTTCCTTTTCTTTCCTTACCATCCACAAATCACCATTATCTTGATTTCTGTGCTGATCTTTCTTTAGAGTTTTGCCACTTACATATGTACCCCTGGATAATGCGTTGCTTTGTTTTAAAAAGCTAAGTAGCAAATCAAAACTTAGCTGTGTAAGCGAAGGGCAGTATTGTCACTATCAGATCAAGGCTTTTAGGGGAAGATAAATTGAACAGATTCTTTAGGTCATAGCTTGGCTTTAGTTTCTCTGATAATTTATAAAAGCCAATTCTGGGGAAGACAGTGTGCAAGGTCATGAATGAATCCTGGAAAAGAGGGTCCAGTGCAGTCAGGGCATCCGACAGGGCTGTTGTGAGCCCGATCCTGGATGTCTGGCAGAGTGGTCTGCTCTCTGTTTCCTGTGTCTAAGCTCTCCATGGCTTCCCTCAGCCCTCTGGAGTTGATCAAAGCCCAACCCATGGGAGTGGGGTGGTTTAAAATAAGCGTCAGCTGATCAGTTCACCAGGGCGTGGAGGGGAGAACAGAAATTTCATTAGGTTTGGTCAAAATCAGATAAGTACAGAAAAGAACCTGGACCAAACTGATTTAGGCAGTCTGCTGGTATTAACAGCAGTGGGAATCTTGGTACTGACAACCCTCAGTGTCTGTCTCGGCTCACAGTACTCAGATCTGGTGCACAGCTGACATTGCTAGTATTTCCTTTCACCTCTCTCCTTTCTTGGGTCTACTTTCCCCTGTATTTTTATATGCCATTTCTTAGTCTTTTTTTTTCTTCTTCTTCTCTAATTTTGTTGAAGTGCATCCTCCAGTAACTTCTTGAGAAATGCATGTGGGAAATAAATATTTTAGTAATTTGCATATACAAAAATATTCTGTTTCAGTTGATAGTTTGGTGGATAGACAATTCTAAGTTGTAGATATTTTTTCCTTTAGAATTTTGAAGGCATTACTCTATTGTCTTCTTGCTTCCAGTATTGCTGTTAAAAAGAAATCCAAAGCCACTCTGATCCTTTATATGTAATCCTATTGTCTCCCTCTCTGGAAGCCTGTAGAAATTGTTTTCTGTGTTCCTTGGTGTGGGTCTATTTTAATTCATTGTGCTGAACACAGTGGATACACACTAGGTTTTTAAAATCTGTTGGCTCATGTCCTTCAATTCTGGGAAATTTTCTTGACTTATTTCACCAGTGAATTTCTTGCAATTATTTTCACTGTTTTCCGTTTCTAAAAATCCCATTATTCTGGACTTTCTCCTATTCTTTTATCCAGTTTGCCATCTTTGTCTTTTGCTCTTCTTTCTAGGAAGTTTTATCTCAACTTTGTTTATATTTATAGTTTTATTCTCCTTGCATTGTTTCTATTTCTTCAAGTTGGTTTTATCTGTTTGTTTTGCTTTGATCTCTATCTTCTATATTAAGAGACTTCTCAGATCCCTGGTAGCCCTTGATACCTGCTCTTGAATAAGACTAAAGAGCTGATAGGAAGTTTTGTAAACATGAAGGCATGCCAACTTTGAACTTCACTGTTGGAAGATCTGGATGGGCTCTGTGTTGGGGAAGCTCTAATGTCAACATCTTTGGGCTTTTTCTCCTGGGCTGGTCAGATTCCATAGAGAAGAGTCTTATACTGGCCGGCCTAGAGGGTGAGGGTCTGACTGCCGGAGCTGTCGCGGTGGTCTCTGTATTCAGTATGAATATATTTACTTCATCCCTGTTTTCAGTCCTTTTCTCTCCAGAGATTGTCTCCAAATATCTGCCCACTTAGGAGAAGTGTGGTTGCGCTATGGTGTGGAGTTGGGGAATGAATTTAGGGAACTAACTTCTTAAAACAGCTTTCTCAGTAATCTTTATTTTAGCCCCACCCTGCAGAGTTTATCCTTGGTTCTAGGGGTACCTGGCACTGTCAGTTTATGTGCCCTTGAGGATTCTGTGGTGTGAATTGTGTTGGATCTCAGCTTTCCCCGCTGTTAGCTTGAAGCTTCTCAATCAGCCAAGTGAAGCTCAACCCGCTGCTTTCTCGGTCACCGCATTTTGTTCTGTCGTCTGCTCTCAGGGTTTCCCTACTTTTTTCTTTATTCTAATTTTAAGTTAAGTGTGTAGGTTTAAGCTACCGCCTTAGTGCAGTTTTGTGCTCTGGTTTTATAAGCGAATAGGCTTAGTTTGTCGGGCAGTAGAGGGAGCTTCTTGCTATGGACCTTGGTTTGAATAGCACCTGCCCACGTGTTTGTTTTGTTGAAGTGGTTTCTCTCCTTTTAACGTCGTCTTTTCCGATGAAGCTCTTTTGATTTACAATCAATAGTTTGTTTTCCAAAAGCTCACCATACAGGGTATTATATTAATGGTTAAAATTTTAGTCGAGATGTTGAAGGCAACTTTTACTGCAGTCTTAGGGGAGGTTGCAAGTCAGATGGCTGTGGGTCATTTTCTAGGCTACATTGAGTTAGAGCAATTCCAGAAACTGCAGAGGAGGAAAGAATAGCCTATCCTTAACTCTATATGAATTGGATTTTGTGAACAGGTAATAAGTGTCAACAGTGTGTTTCCACCAGGATTATGCTATGATGACCAATACAGAGCTGAATGCAGTTAGTGATCTCCACCAACGCTTGCCCAAATTTGAAGACATGGCATATACACTGCACTTGTTATTGGAGTTTTCTATCAAGTTTTTACCAACATCATTTGATTTAAGGTCCTTATTATATTTAGGGTATGTAAACTTTCAAGAGCTGACAGCTTATGTACCTTAAACAGAATCGTGAGACATATCCTTTGTCACATGTGGCTATTTCCGCTCAAGTGTTCTATCCAAGTGAAAGATGACCGAGGACATTAGCATGAATTCTTTAAAAAACCAAATACTTATTTCGTCACAAAAATCAGTACTTACTTCTTTGTGCTGAACGCATTATTAACTTAGTCTAGACATAGCCTTTAGACATGCAGGCAATTTCCTACCAGGAAGAGCCGCCTTTGAAAATTCATTTCTAAAATTGTTTCTGAACAAACTGATTTAAAGAAATGAGTACATGATTAGAAAAATATCCCTTTAAAGGGTAAGATAACTGTTTCTATTGGTGGTAACCCAAATAATTTGGGAAAGAACATAAACATTGGCCCAAATGTTCAAGGCACATCTAATAAGAATTGGTCATTTTAAAGAATATATTCTGCATTTGATCCATCTCTGAGGGAAACCAGGTGTGTTAAGCAGCTGTTTGTAAGTGGAGTCCTTGCACTTCCTTCCACAACTTCCCTTCAGAGTTGATGGAAGTAGGTGTATAAAACCAATAGAGGTTAATAGGCCAAATAGAACTTTTTTGTGTGTAGGCTGGATGATTTTAAAACTCTAAGGCTCATAAATAACTCATAAGAGAATTTAAAGAAACAATGATCTGTGGCTTTTTTGTTTTCAGCTTTCGTATTTGCAAAACTGAAATACAATTGATAAAATGCCTAAGGTCCAGAAGATTACATATCGTCCAGAAGATTTTTTTTTTAATGTTGTTTCAGTGGTGTAAATTCCTCGGCTTTTATCAGTCTCCGTAATATGCAAAAAGTAGGTAAACAGGCCCCAAAAAGTTGAGTTTTGTCCTGGGTCACAGATTTAATAGCAGAGCTAAAGCTAGCTGTTAACCATTCTCAGTTACATTTATCCATAACTTTGGTCATACTCCCTTTCTGTTCCAAAGCTCCAAGTGCTTTGCCACCTCTCTTGTTTACAAGAAATGACTAAGATGAGGGTGAGATGATTTGTTTCCCTCTTATTTTAGCTAAGTGGTGGTAGAAGAAAGGGTATGAAGAGATACTGCTTGCCCCAAATCATAGAGTGTGAGTCGAAGGTTAGTTGGGAAATAGAACCCTTAGGGACTTCTTGACTATTTTGTGCTTATACTGACTGTTGTTGACATTGAATTAGATCACCAAGTTAGCCAGGATCTTCTGGATTTTGTGCAGATAAGGAACAAGGGACAAGGTAATTGTCTTCAAATATTTGAAGGACAGTTACGTAGGAGAGGAAAAAGCATGACGGACACAAGTGGGACTAAGATGTGAAAGGGAAATTTGAGTTTAATTTAGTCTAACATTTCTTCCAAACATCTGCTTTGGGCTGGGCCTTATGCCAGGTGCTTCAGGAGGTACGAAGATAAGATGATTCCTGCTCTCTTACTCTGAAAAAGTTTGGATAATCAACTCTAAAACTAAGACCGGATGTAAATGTCTGAAGTACAAAATGTCAAAGTAGCTCAAAGAAGTGAGAGCTTTGGATAAGCTGAGACTTGGGTGCGTGGACAGCCTGAGCAAAGAAAGCCCTCGTGATGAGCTTGCGTAGGGTGTATTTGGGGGTTGCATCTCAGTTTGGAAGGAACCTGGGTTTGTGCAGGGCACTTTTGAGAGAGAAGGCCTGAGGGTGTACTGGGCACTGCTTTTGTTGAAAATGGGCCACTGACAGTTTCTGTTTCAGGGGAGAGACATGATAGGATTGTGTTTTATAAACACACAGCCCTAGGCGGGAATGGTGAAGATGGGAGAGACACTGAGGTGGGGTTCTTTAGGTTAATGAGAAACCCCAAGAACCTGGGGTTTGGCCTCAAAGGGACTGTTGATGACCCCCTGAAATTTTCTGCAAAATACTGTATGTGCATGTGTGTTTCATCAAAACATTAAAAAGCCCATGATGCAATAAAAGGTCTAGCTAGTAAACTAGAGAAATAGTCCAGGTGAATGTTACTGGTTGATAAGGGGGGTGGGAAAGAGAAGGGGAAATAATTCAAAAGGTATTTCAGAATCTTGAATTTTTGCAAGTTACAGGTAAAGGATTTCTTTTTAAGGTATTTCAGAAATGTGTTTAGGTTTCTCCTAGATCCTGCACTGGACTTTAAGCTCTGAGAGCAGGGAACACATCTACCTGTTAACCATTCTAGTCCCAGCACTTAGCAAAGGGCCTGGCATATTGTAGCCTCTCAATAAATGTTTACCTGAATGAGCGTGAAATGTAGTGTGCCTGTGGTTTTCAGCCAGATAACTGGAATAAATAACTGTATTGTGCTTAAAAGAACTGTGGACTCATGAAAAGGAAGTAGTTTAAAAGGAAGGCTATTCCTTTTTTTAAAAAATAAATTTATTTATTACTTTTGGCTGTGTTGTGTCTTCGTTGCTGCATGCTGGTTTTCTCTAGTTGTGGCGAGCGGGGGCTACTCTTTGATGCAGTGTGCGGGCTTCTCATTGTAGTGGCTTCTCTCGTTGCAGAGCACGGGCTCTAGGTGCGTGGGCTTCAGTAGTTGTGGCACACAGGCTCAGTAGTTGTGGCCCATGGGCTTAGTTGCTCCATGACATATGGGATCTTCCCAGACCAGAGATCGAACCCGTGTCTCTTGCATTGGCAGGCGGATTCTTAACCACTGCGCCACCAGGGAAGTCCCTAAAAGGAAGGCAATTCTTACCGAATTTGTTGAGTTAGAGGTTTCAGCAGGTCATCCAGGTGGAGGTGTCCAGGAAATAATTGGAAATTTGGATGTGGAGCTTAGGAGAAAGGCTAAAAGTAAATATATATATATATAGTTTTGGAGTCATCTTTACAGTGGAGAGAAGTGAGATAGAAATCTTGGGAAAAATAGAGATTAGTGGTCTGACATGAAGGAGAACTGAGTATATGGTGTCGATGTAGGACCATTTCTAGGCAAGACTTATTCAAAATGGCATCCTGTGTCAGGGTTTCATCAGGAAATCAGGGATGTTACAACCACTGGAAGGGCTGGGAGAGGAAGGATCAGGAGGACCTCGCTGGCTTTCAGGGGATCTGGAAGCGCTGTGGCCCCAGGAAAGCCTTCGCCAAGGAGCTTTCTCTCAGCTGCCTGCAGCGCCAACTTGGTGATTCTCAGGAGGGCTCTGGAAAGTAGCTACCAAAACCCCACGTTTGCCAGTGGCCACCCACCGCCCACAGCTGCCAATTCTAGGAGTTAGACTTCTTCTTGCTCACCTTACAAATTTCACTTTTTTAATTAATTAATTTATTTTTGTTGTGTTACGTCTTCGTTTCTGTGCGAGGGCTTTCTCTAGTTGTGGCAAGAGGGGCCACTCTTCATCGCGGTGCGCGGGCCTCTCACTATGGCGGCCTCTCTTGTTGTGGAGCACAGGCTCCAGATGCGCAGGCTCAATAGTTGTGGCTCACGGGCCTAGTTGCTCCGCGGCATGTGGGATCCTCCCAGACCAGGGCTCGAACCCGTGTCCGAATCTCCCTGCATTAGCAGGCAGATTCTCAACCACTGCGCCACCAGGGAAGCCCACAAATTTCACTTTTGTGCCTCTTATCTGCAGGGTCTAACCTGGGATCCTGTTGGAGGGAACCTGAGAACTGTGATGCGGAAGGGAGGGTAGCAGGATGTAGGGCCGATGATTAATTGTCAGCAGACAAGCTAGCACTGCGGTTTAGAGCATCTAAAATGGGTTATGTCACTTCCCTTCAAAACTTCCCTTCAAAACCCCCACCCCCAATACCTTCATAATGAAGTTTAAGTTTTGCTAGTGTGGTACCCAGGGCCTTCTCCCGGACAGACAGTGATACTCTCTGTTTCATGTGACTGTCTGTCTGTTCCACACATTTCTGTTCTCTCAACCTGGAATGGAGAACACCAGTCTTATCCTCACCCTGGTAATCTTGAAGACGTCTCTCAAATTTAGGTGGTCCTACTCCTGTTGTACCTTTTGTATGAAGAAGGGATGTTTTGTTTCTTTCTGTCCGCGTGTTCCCAGGGTTTAGCATACTGCCTGCCATCCTGTTTGAATAAATGAGGCAAGGAAGGAAACTTTGGGTGGTGGGGTACTAGTAAATTTTACAGGTAGGCGATCAGTAATGATCTTCCAAGAACTGGTTTTAATCCAGAGGAGGTACTGATAGCCTGTGGCAGTAGGTTGAAGAATGAAGGATGAATAGGAATTAAAGGATTAGACATAATGTATGGCAAAGATGTTTGATGAAGAGATGGTGACAACACAATCTGAGAGGCAAAAGCAGAGTCAAGGCAGCTTCCTGCCCGCCCCCGCCCCGCCCGTCCCCAGGAAACCGTAAGCCTGTTAGAAGTCAGAGAAGACAAAACTATTGGGAAAAGTAAATTTGAACAAGAATGCCAAATTGACTCCAGAGCACACGTGGAGGTTTACTCTTAGGAAGAGGGATACTTTTTCCTCCAAGATAGTAGCAAATAAGACAGAGGGTTTTGAGGTAAATATAAGAAATCTTAAGGGAATCCATAAACTCAGTATAATGAGAAGGCCAGAGGTAGAATCAGGATTTGGAGCTTGAGAACATACAAAATGGACAACTAGCACTTTGGAAAATGTAGCAGGAAGGCAGGAGAATGCATTAAAAAAAAAAGTGGTAAACAAGTAGCAAGGGCCTAGTTGAGGTTAGCATCTATCTGAAATAGACCCCATCAGAATAATTGGATGTCGCCCCAAAATACTTATCAGCCTTACAGCAAAGAAAGGAAAGGAGGTGGTGGAGAGTACCAGGAGTTTTAATAAATAGACGTGGCAAAAAAATCCTGGGTTTGGGGCTTTGGGAGGGGTGAAGCTGTCCAAGTGCCCTCACCACCAGGTCTGGGCCCACAGAAGGCTGACAGTAGGGGGTGCTCTTGAACCATGCTTCAGTCTCCTGGGACAGGGCTTGGTGTTCATGAAGCTGTGCACACAAACTAAACAGCCTGTTCTGGGGCAGAGCCATATGGGGGAATGCCACACCAGCTCAGAAGCTGGACCTCTCTATGATCTCTAAAGTTTCTTCCAAAATTCAAGATTTTATGATTGTTTTGGGGTGGCCAGAGATCAGGGTGTGGTCCATCTGAGAAAGTACCTCTGAAAACCCTAGTTATCGGGGTGAAAAAGCTATCAGGGTAAAGGGCAGGAAGGTGACTCTGTGTCCCCAGGCCAACCTCGTCCATCAGCCCCACGTGCCTCCTCCTGTGTAGGGCCGCCTCCCTGGGTGGAGAGAAGTGGACTGGTCCTGGGAGAGGCACTTGGAGCCAGGCGTGGCTTCGTGGGCTTCCCTCGAGGCAGCAGAGGTCACATGTCAGGCCCTTCCGGCACCTTCCAGTCAGCTTGCCTTTCCTCCCACCCTGGGATGTCAGCACCACGGACAGGACTCAAGCCCAGTCCTGGGAAGGTGAGATCTGTTCAGGATTCAGGCCAAGCAGAAGGCAGGCCAATTCCCGTCTCCAGGAAGGAGAGAGATGGTGATGATTCCTCCACTGGGTGTCACTGCTCCCCTCGTTCTCTATCACACAGGCTCTGGCAGACTGCAAGGTGATAAAGCGAAGGAGGCCCCAAGTAGAGGACAGGGAAGGAATTGTCTGGGTCAGTCCAGAGGACGCTGGCTGGGAGCGCAGAGGTGGGTTTTAGTCTTCGAGTGCTACTTACCAGCGACCCCACTTGCCCTCAGTGGTAAAGCTAGGGTTGGGGACACTCCCTGCTGGCGCTCTCTGCTTGCAGCAGTTCCCTGCAGCCACGATGCCCCCAGCTCTACTGTCTTCCTATCATACCTACCACATCCTCTGCAAAATCTGAACAGGGAGACGGACATGAGCAAGGAGGAGTGTGGGAGACCTTGTTCCCCTGCTTCTTTGGGGCCATCCACCCACAGGGTCAGCACAGGAGAAGACAGCGGAGCCAGCCAGGTGAGCGCCCACGACTGAGGCACTCATTGCCCCGTGGAAGCCATCCTCAGAGGGCTCAGGAGTTCCACGAGAGCTGAGGGTCCTGGTGTGTCCCCCTTGCGTGGAGAGAGTTCACAGTGTGCTGGTGTGCTGCGTGCTCACCCTCTGGAGCTCCAGAGTGCACCACTGTCCCCAGGGACAGGTCAGCACAGTGCAGCCTGTTAGCTGGCACCCCATTCAGCATCAGAGCCCAGAGAGTGGCCTGAGCCTGCCTTGATGATGTCCGAGCTGAAAGGAGAAGGGCAGCGGCCTGGGTCCTAGGGGTCCTTAGAGAGACTCCAAGGAGCTGCCGGAATTAAGAGAACTGATGCCAAAGAGAGCAGCCCTCCAGTCCCGCAGAAAACATTTCGGGGCAGAAAACCCCACAGGCATTTCTATCACAGAACATCCCAAATGATCTCCGTGAAGTCACTCGACAGTTCCCACCATCCCCAAGTTGGTATATGGATCTGTTTCATCTTCCGCTGGGCATCCTAGAGTTGGGTGAAGCAATTCCCTTATCTCTATGCCAGGAAACAATTATGGAAGAAAGTGTGTTATCAAGTGTAAGATCAACCAAAGTGCCATCCACTGGAACCATGACATGGTCTCGCCCACAGAACCATCCTGTGAATGGCAATGGGGGCCGCTTCAAGGCGATGCGGGGGGCGATAGAGACGGCAGGCGTGTAACCTCTGCGCCTTCAGCCCCAGCCCCTCCGGTTCTCCCACTGCACAGCCTCCCGCAGCATCCCTCCCAGCCCAGCCTCCTTTACGAAGCCCTCCCTGACCCAACAAGGTCTGGCACAAATGCAACCCTCCCCGCAGGACGTTCTTCTTTGTTCCCTCCCAAAACCATTTTGTTGGATTCGAATCATCTACTTTGTTCTCTAAAGGGCTAAGTGCCCCATCTGGGTTCCCAGAGCGGTCATTGGTCTGGGAACACGTTCTAAGCTAATTATTGGAGGCATGGTGACAGTTCGGGGGGCCAGGCTGGTCACTTTTCAGTGTTGGGGAGCAGGGTGCTCTGTTGCATTAAAATAACTAACTTTGGGTTCAGGAAATAACGGGGTCAGGGCTTCACTGAGGGGAAGGATACCTTGTGAGGGCTGGTGGTTGCCATTTCTGAGACAGGAGGGAAGGTAAGACCTGAGCGACAGGTCCATCAGGAGGCTCTTATTACAAGGGTTGTCCTGGCCTGGGTCTAGGTTTATTCAAATGCTTCTGTCACGACTTGATCATTTTATGCCAAGACTATTACACTGTACTTCTGATTCACCAGCTTCTAGAGCCTCCACATACACTTATAGAGTGTATGGTTTAAGCCTAAAAAAAATTTTTTTTCGGCCACGCAGCATGTGGGATCTCAGTTTCCCAACCAGGGACTGAACCCACGTCCCCTGCAGTGGAAGTGCAGAGTCCTAACCACTGGACCGCCATGGAAGTCCCTGAGCCTAAAATATAACATGTCTGCCCCAAACAACCACCGCTGAACCTACCATTACGATGCCTTTTGATTTCTACCTGCCCTGCTCCACCATTTCAAGTTTATCATTCTTCCCCTGCCCCCATCCTCCAAACACACACCCACAGCACCCACCAGAGCCCTCTGGTCAATGAGGGTGTCCTGGCCACTGCAGTCACTTTTACAAGACTGTCTTAGAAGAAGTATGCTTGACCTGGTGGCCCAGGACCTCTTAGACCCCTTCTGGGGACTTCTGAGCCTACCCCCCAAATTCTTCTGAGTGTCCGCCCAGCGAGTGGAGTTGCTCAGGAAACTCATTCACATCCCCTGCAGCAACCGGAGCGACTTTTGGACTTTCCCAGGACACAAGACACAGGGCAGATAAAGGTCCAGCCCTTTCATCATCCTGGGAAAGAAAAAACCCCAAACCAAAACCAGACAGTATCAGGAGAAGGGTGTGTAGACTTATGCAGGTGTGCGCAAGTTTCCTGCAAAGAAAACTCCGTGAGACACGGAACTGACTAGACCTCTGAGCTCAGCGTTGGGGGACTCACTCCTCAGTCGCCCTGACAGAACGACCCCCTCCCACCCCCCCGTCCTGTTTATAGTTTTCAGAGCTGTTAACGCAATCCCTTAATACCTTCCTTCTCCACAAATCCAAGTCGCTAAGCCTGATTGTGCTGCTTTTTTTTCTTTTCTTTTTCTTTTTCCTGCAGGATCTTAGTTCCCTGACCTGAGACTGAACCCACGACCTCGGCAGTAAGAGCACCGCCAGGGAATTCCCTGTGCCTCTGCTTTGATAGCAGCTGTATCCGCCCCCCACTTCCCAGTTCTCTACACGCCTTGCTCCAGCCCAGAGCAGGTCTGAGGGAGGGAAGGAGACAGACATCAGCAAGGACTGACCTTTGCGACTGTCCAGTTTGATCCCAGACCAAAAGCCAGGTGACTAAGGAGCAGGTGACTCAAGCCGCAGGGACCCTCCTGGGCTCTAAGCCATCTTGTAGCCACTTTCTTCTGAGCTCTCTGGCACCTCTCTCCTTCTACCTCCACTCCAACATCAGTCTATTTTTTCCCACCAAACTGCAAATCTTGTTAAAAAAGGATGGCAAGGAAATGTTTTATTTAGGACTCTCACTTCTCTCTCCCAGAAGCCTTCCATGGTCCTTCTCCATGAGCCGTTTTCATGGAAGAACGGACTTCTGGGGTCATTACAAAGGGGATGAGAGCAAAGGTAGCACCCCCGAGGAGCTGCTCTGGTGAGCGGTGAGACTGTGAAACACTTAAAACCTCTCCATCTAGTATTGTATTAACTATAGTTTCTTGTTTCCTGGCATTTGGGGCTCACTGGCCAGAGAAAGACTGCCCTTCTCAGGGCTAGCCAATTCTTAGAGATAGCAAGTGACTCAACTGTGAGTGTGCCTTTCATATGCTAACCATCCAATCCAGAGCGTACCCTCAACCACCTCCTTCATCTGGCCAAGCCGCCATCCATCCCCCTGCCCTAATCCTCCCAGGGCAAGATACCACACAAGTGGTGACAACACCTAAGCCCCAGAGCCCCCCAGAATTATTCACACTAACCAATCTTAAGCCTGTTCAGCTACTTACCCTGCCTCACTCATTCCTTCCTGCAAAAAAGACACAAGACAGGCCTTTGCCCAAGCTTTCCCCTCCCTCGTTCTGCCCCGTGACTGACTCAGGTGCTTCTCTGTGTGGCCCTACGTGGTGGGCCATGCCCCGCTTCTTGGGACCTGTGAGTAACAAACTACCTTTTCAATGGCAGTCATCTCCTAATCTGTCGGCCTCATCTTACCTGAATGAAAGTAAAATCCCAGGTACATTTTAAAACCAGCATGGAGGCCAAAGACCTTGGTTAAGCTATGCCCCTTTCTGAGGGAGGGGCTGTGTCATCCTCTGAAATGGAGATGAGATTTCTAAAGTTTTAGAGAAAACCCAGCCCAGTTCCTCCCCGCTGTGACAGCAGCATCTCATGCCCTGGGGGGCTCCTCGACCAGTAGTCCATCTCATGGTGTCAATCCTGGGCTCAGGTAGAGAAGACTGGAACCTGTGCTTCCAGGCATCCCCTATGGTTTTGTAGCCAGAACCTGTGGACTGTGGAAGGGAAGGTGTTGGAGTCCACCTCTTTGTGGACAAGACCTAGCCCAAGAGTTCACAGCCACAAGTTATTGACTGAGACATATTGAACAGGCCTGGATGATGGCATTCAGTCCAGTTGCTCTTCATGGAGGACTTACTGTGTGTGCCAGACACTCTGACGGGGATCAATGGGGCTTGGAGGAGCCAATCCTGAAGGACATCATAGGCCAGGCTAAGTGTTCATTTGACTGTATCTGCGGGGCACGGGTGAGTAAGAGAGAGTTTTAAAAAGGAGAATGACATGACTAGATTTATGTTTGAAGAGTTGATGTAATGAAGTTGGCTTAGATGAAATTAATATACTTGCTACCATTGAAGAACTGGACACACATGCGATATATTTATTATAGAAGATGAATTTGGTAGAACTTGGGAAGACTTGCATATGGTGAACTGAGCTCTGGCTTGGGTATTGGTGGATGCTGGTGTCATTCACTGAGATGAGGCGTGTGGACCAAGCAGGTTCCCTCCTTCTCTGGACCTTAGTTTCTTCTATAGTTCCTTTCAGCTTTCATAATCTAGAATTCTACTTCCCAGAAAGAAGTTGGAGGCAAAAAAGGGAGAAGCAATGTTCACACTAGTAGGCCCTGAAATCAGCCTTTGAACATCTTGCCAGGCTGGCATTCAGTGGAGGACTGAGTTCACGTGGGTCTTGGTCAGAGCTGGGCAGAAACCACCCATGACGGTCACCTTGTGTGCCTCTCAGGAGAAGCATCTTTAATGTGTAGCCCAAGCTCCACTGCTCCTCAGCCCCCTTAGAAATGATCGATGAGAAGACGGATACCACGTGCAAAAAGTATTTAGGTCAAACTCCTATTGAGAGAAATTGAGCGAAGAAAAAAGCCCAGAGGCCAAAGCCACTCTCTCCTTGTAAAGCCAATCACAAGGGAATTCCACACATGCCAGATTGTCTTACTCTGTTTGGGCTGTAATAATAGAAATACCATAGACCAGGTGGCTTTAACAACAGTTCTGGAGGCTAAGTCCAAAATCAAGGCGATGGCAGTTTCAGTGTCTGGTGAGGACCCACTTCCTGGTTCATAGACGGCCATCTTCTTGCTGTGTCCTCACATGGCAGAAGGGTCGAGGGAAGTCTCTGGTGTCTCTTTCATAAGGGCATTAATCCCATTTATGAGGGCTCCATCCCTATGACCTAATCACCTCCCAAAGGCCCCACTTCCAAATACCATCACATTGGGCATTAGGATTTAACATATGAATTTGGGGGGAGCACAAACATTCAGCGTATAGCACAGATCTTGGAAGGTCTCCGGCCCTGGGCTCCCACAACTGCTGCAGCTGGTTCACAGAGAGGAACCGGTGCCCACACTCGAGTGAGGAAGACATACAGGAGCTGGGTGGGGTCCTCAGACCTGGGCTCCCACCCCACTCTGCTGCCATCAACCCCTGGAGAGCAGAGGAACTACGATGGAGCCCAGTGCCAGGACACCACTGTCTCCAGTACAACACTGGGGATGGTGCAATGGAGGGCCAACCACGGGCCCCCTCCATGATAACTAGTCCCTGATTTGAGCACGGAGGTGGCGTGTGGGGAAGACAAACACTGACTCTGCTTTGCCCGTGGCCCACACAGCCACAGCTGCTACTCCTGGAGAAATGTTCTACTTATGCAGAGGCTCAGCCTTCCTTTCTCCTTACGGTGTTCGTAACAAGTATGAATTTCAATCAGAAAAATGCAGGTGGGCCAAAAGTAGAAAACACTCATTTTTATTGTGCCCCTCCATTCTACTGGGGTGGCAGGTGTTTAACCTTTGGGTTGGGGTTTCCCCCTTTCCTGGAGTTTGTGGCTAAATTTGGGAGCACATTGGTAGTGCCAGGGCTTTAGGGAAGGCCCCATTTGGCCCAGAGTCACCTGTGCTCTCAGGTGTCCCCGGAGGTGTCTATTGTCTCTCTGGTCCATGTTCTTCAGTTCACGTAGGTCCCCACAAGAAGGCTCTTGTCATTTCAGGCCCATCAGCCATCATGTTCACCTCTGATTCTCTGATGCTCTGGCTCGAGGATCCAGGAATCCTTCAGCTGCTTCAGTGACCAGGGAGGGTGGAGTGTGGGTCCCTGCCCCTTGGACCTGTCATGCAGATGGTCCCTTCTGGGTCTTGCTGTCCTCTTGCTGGACTCTCCCTCAGGAAGTGGGGCTCAGCCACCTCTTGAAGACGCCCCCCAAGGCTCTGACTTTCTCCATTTCCCCTCATCATTGACCCCCTCAACTACCTGCAGGGTGAAATCCTTCCCTTTATAAATAGTGATTTTTTTTTTTTTTTTTTTTTTGCCTGAGGAATCTAGCACTATTATCATTTCCAAAACATCATTCTTCTACAGCGTCTTCCTATTAAGTCTTATGTCCCAACAAAGAAGGAGGTGGGGGGAGCAGACACTGGTTCTGCCCCGCACAAACTGTGCCTGGCTCTGTGGGTGAGCCACTCCCCAGGGTCTCTCAGGACAGCTGGCTGAGACTGGATCCTGGGCAAAGAGCTCTCCGCTCCGTCCTGGCACCGTGCCCGCCCCTCCTCCTCTCCTTCCCACCCAGGGGCCCAGCAGAACTTGTCTTGAATCTGGATAAGCCTCTGAGTGTCTCACCTGAAGGGGGTGCTTTATTCCCTGGGGTCTCGGCCTCAAAGGCAGCAAGTAAACGTGGGCTGCTTCCTGCCCCCAGTCTCCAGCCGCATCTGCTTCTTCCAGTCATTTTCCCTGGGCCTCAGCTGGCTGCCATCGCAGGGGTAGGGGGTCTGCTGGGGCTAGGATTGTGTGGGACCCTCATGGCTCCTGCCTCTGGGCCCCTGGTCTCCTGAGATGTTCCCAAGCACACACCTCACTTCCACACTTTTAGCTGAGAGCTCATGAGTCTATGGGTCAGGTTGCCCTTGAAATGGCAGAAACTCCTGGAAGCACAGACAAAAAGGACCCTCACAGGCCCTACATTCTGAAGAGCTGTCTTGGAACTATGCCTTATTTGCTCCAGCTTTGCTGTGGGTTCAGAATCCTCCCCCGTACTCAGTTTCTGCATTGGGTCCGGCCCCTACCATTTGGTGGGCACCGAGGGCCCCTCCGGTAAAGTGCCCCACTTCCCGCCTGATGGTCGGTGACACCTGCCTGGTACCAGCCAGTGCCACGTTCTGGCAAACACCCCTCTGCCCTAGAGGCCTCTTGGAATGGCCCTTCCCTCTGCAGGAAGAGGTTAGTTCTTTTAGAAATTCCAAGTCTGGCGTAGGGGGCTTAAACTTCATCCTCCATGCCCCTCTTTTTCTAGTCTTTTCCTGTGGATCAGGATTGAATCTGGTCCGCAGCCTGTAACAGTCTGCATCCCCCCCTCTTTGTCCTGCCGTTGTCCCTGGATCTGCTCAAGCCATTTAGTGTTCTGTGGGCCCCTCCCCCTCTTGCAGCCTGGGGAGTCACCCTGAGCCCTGTACTTGAGAGGCTCCACGTTGCTACGTGTGATTCTATCCGGCTCCCCACGGCCGTGAATGGCGCTCCTTCGGGTCTGTGATCAGAGGAGCCTCAGCCAGCCAGGGGAGTTCCCACGCTGGAGGGTAGGACTCTCAGCCTGGAAAATCAAAGGGTGCAAGAAATTAACTGTGTTGTTAAAAAACTTTATCAGTTCAGGGTTCCTGCCTGCCTGCCTTAGAGCTGTGTCATCTAGAATAGGTGGAGAGTGGGGAGAGGAAAACATCTGCACAAAAAACACGCATTAATAGTGCAGAACCAGGGTGTACCAGCTACAGTAAACTCCTGTTTCTTGGGGAAGTGGGGAGGGCAGCAGAGAATCCCCTTCCGGGTGTGTGCTTAGTGGCGGGTAGAGGTGGAAAGCGCTTCTGCGTGGCAGGAGCATAGAAGCAGGCCCACTCCACTGTTGTGTTGCCTACTGACCACATGGCCGGTTCACTTGCTGCAGTAGCACAGAACATGCGTGGGAAGACTTGCTGGGCTCCCCCACCCAGGATGTTCCCTATCATGGTGACAGTGCCGTGTGGCCGCCTCCTTCCTGCATCTTCCTCCTGCCTTTCTTCCCTTTCCTTTGGAAAAACTGCCCCTTCCCCATTCTACGCCTCCCAGAGAGCTGCCAGCTGCAGGACCCCACCTCCACCCTAATGCCGTGGGCTGCCTGCAGGAGTGGGCACATAACCCAGGCGGGCCCAATCAGATCCCGTCTCCTTGGAGTCTGACTTCTGAGTGATGGCACAAGGAAGAGACGGTGGATGGGGCTGAGTTACCCGAAGGTAATGCCCCGAAAGAGAAAGTCCGTGTTCCTTCTGCTGTGACCCTAGACCCACTGCTGCTCTCCTTCCAACTCCTGGTTGGTCAACTCTTCATTCAACTCTTCATTGAGCTACCAGCGCTCTTCAAATAACTGCCCATTTTTTGCTTAAGTTGGTCAAAGTCAGTTTCTGTTGTTGCAACTAATAACACTAACTCATAGCCTTTGATTTACACCTACCAGGCATCCTCTGATTTTCCAGATCCTCTAATGGCCAGGCAGTAGCAGGGTGGGTTATGAGTTGCCAAGAAGGGCTCTGGAATATTGCCCTCTGGAATATGTGGGTCACGAGGTGACCCAAGAAGGCTGCAGAATGGTACTCAGGCCTGCGGAAAAGGTCAGATAGGGCACTTCAAGCTGATGGAGTCTGTAAACCCAGGACCTCTCATGCCAGAGGTGTCTCTGCATGAGAACCCATCTGACTTTCATTGGTCTCTGCCCATCCAGCCCCACCCTCTTCTCCAAGTCTCATTGACCTGGCAGCGGGGGTAGCAGAGGGTGCCGTAGGGAGAGCTGGAATGAAAAAGACGCCAAAGCTGGCTGCAGGGCAAGGGGCAGCTTGGAGCAGCAGCTAAATTTTGGCAACCTGTTTTCTAACTTTGGAATCTGCCTGGTTGTATTGGAGTAATGGTTTTCAACCCCACAAGCTGGTTTCAGGTTTTGGTTTTACAGTCAGCCGCCCCCAGGTCAGTACCATCTCATCCAGGAGTCCAGCCCTGTCTCCTGGGACCTCACCTGGATATTCTTCCCTGGGCCTGGCTTGCCCAACAGAAGGACATGGACACAGAAAGACAGAGACAAGCTGAAGGGTTAGCAGAAGGATTTAGTTACACAAGAACAGAGAAAAAAGAAAAAAGCAGCCCTGGAGTCATACCTGGGCTCTGGAAGAGTGAACTCAAAGGAAAGCTCGTAGTATGTTGAGCTTTGGAAGAGAAATGCAAATACTGATATCAACTGAAGAAGAGAAAATAGGGCAGATACACACTACTATATATAAAATAAACAACAAGGACCTACTATGTAGCACAGGGAACTATATTCGATATCTTGTAATAACCTATAATGGAAAAGAATCTGAAAACGATATATAAAAAGAGAAGAGAATATAGGATTTTTAAAAAAGATTTATTTTTGGCTGCATTGGGTCTTCGTTGCTGCATTCAGGCTTTTCTCTAGTTGCATCGAGTGGAGGCTACTCTTGTTGCAGAGCACGGGCTCTAGGCGCATGGGCTTCAGTAGTTGTGGCATGCGGGCTCAGCAGTTGTGGCTCGTGGGCTTAGTTGCTCCGCGGCATGTGGAATCTTCCCGGACCAGGGCTCAAACGTGTGTCCCCTGCGTTGCCAGGCAGATTCTTAACCACTGTGCCACCAGGGAAGTCCAGAAAATAAGATTTTTAAAAAGTTCTTAGTTATACTTTGTTTAAATTTATTTATTTAAATCATACCTCCATTGTATAATTATAGGTGAAAAAGTATATGCTGAAGATGTTTAAAGTTTTTGGACTGGTATCCTAGAGCAAGAATCCTCAAATTTTTTCTATAAAGGACCAGTTAATAAATTATTTTAGGCTTTCTGGCTTGTCACAACTACTCAACGCTGCCCTTGTTACACAAAAGCCGCGATAGAGAATATATAAATGAATGGGCATGCATGTGTTCCAAGAAAACTCTATTTACACAAATGGGCCATGGGCCAGGTTTTGCCTATGAGTCATAGTTTGCCAATCCCTGCATTATAAAAGGGGATTTAATTAAGCATGAGTATGGGAATTATTTAGACCAGGAGGTCATAAATTAAAAGCCACAATCCACTCGAGGCAGCTTTCCCAAGCTGCACATATCAAAATTTGAAGTAAATAAGTTTGCAAATACAAACCTAAAATTCTACACCTTCAATTTCTGTTAAAACAAGTCAGAGCTTGATAAAGATTTAGAAACCCCCAGCCTCCATGACTAATGTTGGTCTCTTGGCCTTTCACATCAAGAGTATAAGATTAACGAATTAGGTTTTCATTTGAATGAAGCATCTCAGAGACAAGTAGTCCTTAAATTGTTTCCTCAATACTCCCTTGGGTTGTTTTTGTCACATTTTAGACAATTGATTCTGTTGTGTAGAAATATGTTGAGGTCGTCAGCATTGGAATCGATGTTTAAGTTATTTTTAATGCCCTTGAAATTTAACAGTCATTGTTGGTGAAGGGTAAATAGTTGGCAAATGTTGTATAAGTTATTCTAGAACCAGTCTAGGACTGGAGATCAAAGTATAAGTTGTGGATTGGTTTTTTGGTTGCAAATGACAGAAAACACAAATCAAATTTGTTTAAGCCAAAAAGAGAACTTTTTAGCAGAGGTGTATGGCTTGATGTATAGATTCAAATATCACTGGGACCTGGTCTATGTATCATGAGATGGCTGTCAGCAGCTACAGACCAGCATCCTTTAGGTTCAGGTTTAGTGAGAAAGAGAGAATGCCTCTCTCCCCAGAGGCCCAGCAAAGTTCCATTGCATCTGTTGTCTCTGGTTGGTTGCCATGACCATTGCTAATCTAAGGCTGTGACCAGGAGTTTGCAGTGCTCCAGCTGGCCCCTCACCCTCATGCAGGGCACCACGGGGCAGAGTAAACCCTGCCTGAAGCCCATGGACTGGTTGCTGTGGGTCAGGATGGTTCCCAAGAGGAAAATGAGGGGAGGCTAAATGGATTCTCAATGGCAAGACCAAGAGGTGCACCCTGAGTTTAGCTTGACCTTCTGAGAAACGCTGCTGGCCTCTTTCATTCTTGCTGTCAGGTGTGACTTGCCCTATGGCTGTCTCTTGGCAGCTTCCCTCCTATGACAGCCAACAGCCAATTTAGCTGCCCTCAACAGTGAAAAGGTCCAGGTCAAGCCTCCCTGTGTAGCTTATTCCACACAAAGATGGTGCTTTCGGTGGGGCCATGATGCATTACATATGGAGAGGTCCAGTGCCTTTCTCCTCCCAAAGTGGCTGGGGCCTGAGGAACTGCCTCAAATTTGGGATTAGAAGTTTATGTGTGCAAATGTAATGGAAGAGTTTTAACTCTTTCATGTGTTTGAGGAAAGATCATGGGTTCCCAGAGAGACTCCATGTTCTTAAAACCAATTTCTCTCATTGCGAGAACTAATTATTAGAACTAGATTTCCGTAACTTGAAACACAGCGTCATAAATAATAATCACATGTGAATGTGTTGGGTGTGTGTGGCGAACCTCAGGCTGGTGTGTGTATGGGGTAGCAGGATCATTCCAGCTGGGGAGGGAGGGCAGGACCACCAGCTGGGGCAGCTGAGACCGTGGGAGAGTTGCGGGTACCACCGTGGCTTAGGGGTGAGAAATGGTAGCAGAAGCTGAAACTGCACAAATCAGATGGGACTTGAACCCAGCCAAAACCCCGATTGGGACTTGAACCCACTGTCTTTTAATTAAAATCACACACCTGGTCTCAGGACCTACTGAAGTTCAGGTTCTTTTAATTTATTTATTTTTCGGTACGCGGGCCTTTCACTGTTGTGGCCTCTCCCGTTGCGGAGCACAGGCTCCGGACGCGCAGGCTCAGCGGCCATGGCTCATGGGCCTAGCCGCTCCACGGCATGTGGGATCCTCCCAGACCGGGACACGAACCCGTGTCCCCTGCATTGGGAGGCGGACTCTCAACCACTGCGCCACCAGGGAAGCCCGGTTCAGGTTCTTTTTGTCTCAGTGCAGAAAGAATTCAGTGAGAGCCAAAGCGATAGGTAAGAAGTGGATTTATTTAGAGAGATACACATTCCATAGAATGCGGACAGTCTCAAAAGGCAAGAGTGGCCCCAGGGCATGGGGTCATCTCGGAAAGTGAGAGCAGCCATGGGAGAAACACACTCCACAGACAGAGCGTGGGCCATCTCAGAAGGCGAGAGGCCCCGAAATATGGGGTGGTTAGTGTTTATGGGCTGGGTAATTTCATAGGCTAATGAGGAGGAGGATTATTTCAACTATCTTGGAGAAGGGGCGGGGATTTCCAGGAAATGAACCACCGCCCACTTTTTGGCCTTTTATGGTCGGCCACAGAACTGCCGTGGCGCCTGTGGGTGTGTCATTAGCATGTTAATATATTATAATGAGCGTATAGCGAGGCTCAAGGGCTACTGGGAGTCGAATCTTCAGCCATCTTGGACCTAGTAGGTTCTAGCCAGTTCATGTTATATCTTTAAGGGCTATGTCATTTGTTTAAAGGCTGTGCCCTGCTCCCTTCCCTCCTGTTTCAAAGCCAGGCCTGGCTAGTGATGAGTGGAGGGACTAGTCTGTGGAAGTGACTTTTTTTTTTTTTTGGCTGAGGCCCGCGGCTTGCGGGATCTTATAGTTCCCTGACCAGGGACGAAACCCGGGCCCTCGGCAGTGAAATTGCCGAGTCCTAACCCCTGGACCGCTAGGGAATTCCCTGGAAGTGACTTCTAAGGCGTGGAAGGTGGAGGAAGAGGAAAGGGACTGGCTCGGCTCCGCCTCTGAGCTGCTGAGCAAGGTGGGGACAGCGGCGGTGACCGCAAGCCAAAGGGTGAACGCTGGGAGGGCCTGTACAAAGAACCGTGTGGGACTGAGCGTCAGGCTCAGAAGAGAGAACCTGAGGATACAGAGGGAGGAAGGCTCTGAACACACTGTACAGGCAACCGAACGAAGGGGTGACAGGAGACCATCTTTCTGCTTTGCCTCAGTTGTGTAGCTAACCCCGCACCATTTTGTCTCAGGTTACAGAGGAGTTTAATTGTACACCCCAGCCAACGGCAGGGAGAGGAAAGGGTGAAGTGGAGTGAGGAAGGACCTTAAGTGTGGGGAGGGCAGAGGCTGAGAAGCCTCCCACTTCTGTGCCGTCCCAGAAGGTGACAGGGAAAAGAGATGTCCAGCGTGACCTCAACTTTGCCTGTGCCCACAGGTCTGTGAGGGTAGGGGGGCTGGGGGTAGTGCAGGCAGCCCCCCCTCGGACCCCCGCACCCCCCAGCCTGGCCTTCCTGGAGCAACAGCCGAAGCTCGTGGTCTTCACTGTCCATTGAATGTTGGCACCTGGTCTCTCTCCTTACCTCCTGCCTCACCCGCCCTGGGAACTGAACACTTAGTGTGCCCAGGGGACCCCGACAGCTGCAGGACCCATGCCGCCTGGAGCCGAGCAGCCTCACCTTCCCTTCTCAGGTGAACTTGGAGCCCCTGGTGCCTTTTGTAGAGGATCTGTGTTTCCTTTCCAGGTAGCATGGGGAAGCCCCTCCGGCCACACTCCCTGGACCATCTCCTCCGAGCCCCACCTTGTGCATCTTCAGACCCAGGGCGCTTGCCTGTCTCTGTTGGGCATCTCCTTGAGCCCCGTGGACTGTGGAACAAGACTGTCTGGGTTTGAATCTCGGCTCCTGTATTTGCTATGACTCTTGCGCAAATAGCTTAACCCATCGACACCCAAATTTCTTAATCTTAAAAAACCCTGAATTTACAGGATTTTTAATCCTGTAAAATAAGGATGTGAATGCTATTTTTTTGTGCACATTAAGATTAAAAAAAAAAAAAAGGGGGGCTTCCCTGGTGGCGCAGTGGTTGAGGGTCCGCCTGCCGATGCAGGGGACACGGGTTCGTGCCCCGGTCCGGGAAGATACCACATGCCGCGGAGCGGCTGGGCCCGTGAGCCATGGCCGCTGAGCCTGCGCGTCCGGAGCCTGTGCTCCGCAACGGGAGAGGCCACAACAGTGAGAGGCCCGCGTACCGCAAAAAAAAAAAAAAAAAAAGGTGTAGTGCAGTGCAAAGTTTTCAGTAATTACTGACCTTTGACTCTCTTCTTCTAACCTTGGTTTTTCTGTTACAGCCTAAGTCAGCTCTGTCCCCTCCCTTGTCAGACTTCTCATTGTTGTATTTTTCAGGGCTTCTTCTTGGACCGACTCCCATCAACGTCTACGTGTGTCCCACTGTGTGTTTCCCGAAACTTGAGACCCAGTGCTACCCGTTCCAGAACATTCCATCATTATGAATAGCAGGTATTTGCTTGCACTGGACTTCATAGAGTGGGGTTTATTGAGAGTTTTGGAGGAGCGTTTTAGTGCCGTGTGTAGAATAAGAGCAAGACTATACCTTCCTGGGCTTGTCTCTCTGAAAGGGGGGTTATTAGAAGTTTCTGGGTATTAGGGAGACAAGCACCCAAGGATTAGAAGCATTTTTTTCCTCCGTCTCTCACCTGAGGCCTTTGCTCCCGCCTTAGTGGCCTCTCCCAGGTCAGCAGCAACACCTTTCCGTGTCTAATGACTGCATTAGTACATCTCAGGGGCCAGGCTACTTGCGCTACTTTTGCAATGCTTTCATTCCGGCTCAGCCGGTCGCTAGAAATCAGCTTTAGAACACAGAAAAGCCTCTGTGTTCAGCCCAGAGCCTCACCCTCATCCCCCTCATTTCCTGCCCCTGGAAACCTGGCTTCCGGAAAGTGCTCTCCTGCCACATCCCAAGAGGCTGCACCCTGATTTGTTTCCTTGGTAGCAAGAGGGATCATTAACTTCTCCTGCAATTACCCATACTTATCAAATTGTGAAACATTCCCTGCCACTGAAGGCACCTTGGTCCCCTGCAGTGTGACCGGAGAGGGCTGGAGGGGGAGTCTGTTGCAGACCAGCAGGTGGGGCTTGGAGGCCCCACCCTCCCCGGAGCTGGCCCAGATCCTCCTCTTTCTCTGATCATTTTGGCTGGCGGTGAGAAGTTAATCTTCCTCTCCTGGAGCGGCTTCTTTTTTGTTCTGAGAGGAAGCCAACAGGGGAAGACCCTAAGCGGCCATGAACTCTGCCATCACCAGCTGTGAGCACCCCGAGCCCTTGGTGAGCGCTGGTAGAAGAGAGGGAAACATAAGGGGTGGGGTGGAGTAGCAGAAAGGAGGAAAGATGCCTGGAGGGGGTCCCAGCATGAAGTCCTAATGCGGGTTCATTTTTAGTGCTAAGGACATTGACTCGTGTTCTAGGTAAGACTTTGGATTATTAGAGCTGTCCTCCCAACCTCACCCTCACAGAGGCAAAGATTCCTCCCTGGGTGCCAAACTCTGTGAATGAATTACAAAGGAAGAAGGGAGAGCTGAAAAGTCCTCTTTGCTTTACTCTGTTGAGTCTAAATGATTGTTTTGTAGGTTTCTCAGCATTATGATTTCTTTGATCAGAAGCCCTTTCTGAAGCAAGACAAAGAGAGGGAAGCAGAGAGAGAGAGAGAGAGAGAGAGAGAGGGAACTAACATTTACGGAATAACCAGTATGCCCCAGGCACTTTGTATACTTTGTTTTCTACCTTCAAGCTAATGAAGCATGCACCTCTGTTCCCATTTTACAGATGAGGAAACTGAGGCCCAGAGAAGTAAAGTGACAGTAACCTATCTGGAGGCCTCTGTAGCTCGTCCTTGAGCCCTGGTCCTACCATTCTCTCCAACCTATTTTGGCCACCTAAAAACAACAGGGGCAACTGAGTGGGGACCCTCTGCCCACCGTAGCCAGAAAGAGCCTCCCCCAACCAGGCGCAGCCATAGTGTCTGTGGGACAGGTGCCACCCACGAACCTAGGCTGGGCCCTCAGAACTATCGCCTGGAGCCAGGCTGTCAGACCCTGCCCACTGCTGGCCAGCCTTCTGGTAAAGAGACCCTGACCATCTCTTCTGGAATATTGTGGAAGACACCTGAGAGAAATCTCCTGTCTTCTCCAAAGAATTCCTTCTGTTAAAAAACAAAATTCAATGGAGTAAATTTAAAGCTCTAATTGACTTTATTCAATGATTCATGAAACAGGCAGCATCCCATCATAGCAAATAGAAAGGAGCTTTGAGGAGCTGTACAAAATGGAAGAGTTTTATAGGCAGAAGGAGGCAGGGCAAGGAAGTTATTCTATCAAAGAGTGGATTGTTTCAGGTGAGGTCACTTTCCTGAAAGCAGGTGTCTACCAGGCAGATCAGCTCACTAGTGCTGACCAGATAATTCGACTGACTGGTTAAAGGTTACATTCCTGGGAGAGACTGAAACTGCAGTTAGGTGAGATATTAAGTCTTGGTTTGCCAACATGGGGCTTAGCATAAGTGACTCCATTTTGGGCCTTTTTTTTAAAAAAAATAAAACACTTCTGCCACTACCTTATGGAAGCCAAAAAAAAAAAAATCTTGGGAAATAAGTTGAAGACTCCATTTTCTGAAGGCTGTGATGTTTTCCACCTCATTGGTCACCTGAGGCCAGTAGGGAGTAGAAGAGTCTGGACACATCTGATTTTTTTTCAGTGGCCTGTCTTGTTATTTTCTTCAAAGCCTCAGTTTCAGCACCCAGATTAAGAGGCCATTTTCTGAGATGTTTTTGGTTTTCAAGTGCATATTGCTTTGCTAGAATCTTCTAGGGATATAAACATGGGGAAGACAGCTTCCCCACCTTGAAAGCTTATGGCCTAGCTAGGGGAAAGCGGGGTATAAAAAAATATTTCTGATACAAGGGAGAAGATGGTGAATTACATAACAGAGCGACAAGATGTGTTGGGAGTACAAGGAGGGCAATCATATCGGGTGGGGGAAGCAGAAGAGGTACAGGAAAAGGAGGCATTGAGCTCTTTGAAGGTGGGTTTAGGGGAAGCAGGGTCGTGGGGATCAGGTAGGGAGCACAGGGTGAGCAAAGGCACTGAGGCAGGATAATTGAGGCCACGTTTGGAGGGATATGGTCAATCCCATTGGCTAGAGTCAGCTGAATGGAAGTGTTAGGAAGCAAAGCTAGAGGGGCACATCAGGGAGTGGGAGGCTGTATGGGGAATGGATGGAGTCAGAGGGCCAAGGGATTCACTTCCCCCCCCAGGCACCCTCCTTCCCACTGCTGCTCCCTCTGCAGCAGAGTCTCCTGCTGCTCTGCTGGTCTGCTCCTGAGAGCTGGCAAGCTGTCCCTGTACTCACAGGGAAGCACCTGCCAGCAGCTGCCCTCGACACCGAAAGAGGAGGGTTCCATTCTCCCATTTACAAGGGGACCTCGGACAAGCCTCAGTCTCCTCATCCTTAAACTGGGTTGTGAGAATCAAACGAGAGGATGCATTGGAAGGTCTTTGCAAACTGTGAAGCACTATAAAATGCCAAGCCTCAGCACAATGCCTCTTTGGAGCAAGGCTTTTGGCGAAATTACAGCTCGTGTGTTGAGTTGACAGACAATTCCAACCAGGAGACTTTGTGGCCCCCCTTCTCACACCAGTGCTCACTGGCAGGGAAGCTTCATTAAGAGTTCATTCTTCCTTCAAAAAGGTATTTGTAGGCGATCTTCAGCTGCTCTAAGACTCACAGAATTTTCCCGCCCAGGGATTCTCCTGGGATAAAGGCGCTTCCCGTATCCGGATATGCCCTGAGATGGGACTTCTTCCACCTCCATCTGAGAAGCCCCTGCTCTAAAATACCTCTGGGATGTCACTTGTTTCTATGTGTGTCTTTAATATGCTAGTGACTCATCTCTGACACACAGGAATCTCAGGTACACTGTGTACCTTCTTATTTTATTTTTTGTCCCAGTGCTTTGCATAAGTGATGTAAGGTAGTTTACAACAAAAGATGTATTTTGATCAGGCCCTATGCTTTCTACCAGCCATGACTGACGGGTTTCACAGAAGTCTCACACTCCTATCAGAAGCGAAGAACCAGCCGTTCTCAACGAAGACAAGTTTTTCCCCACTCTCAGTTCTAGGTTTTTTTTTTTCATGTGGGACCTCATACAAGGTCAATTTCCCAGAAAACTGTTTTAAAACGATTACAGAAGTGGTTTCTATAACCTTCAGATGGTCCAAGTTGATATCTAGACAGAACTTAGAACATTCAGAGGTCATCAGGCTGAGAACACTCTTTGAGTCATTGACTCTTAATAGGAAAAAAAAAAAAAAAGACCCCAAACTAACATTTCCCTCAGTCAGTGTTTCCCTCCCCATCACCTTTCTGAGAATTCCGAGGGGTCCTGGGAGAAGGTATGAGGTGAGTTTGCTGGCAGCTGTACCTGCCCCAGCCTGGTGAGCTCAATCACCGGCGCACATAACAGGCAGCCACACAGACTTCCAGTATTTTTGCAACCATCCCAGAGTTAGAAGGGGACACTGAGGCTGGGAGAGGGAAAGTGAAGTGTCTATGGCTGCCAAGCAGGGGAATGACAGACCACGTCTCCCCCACTCCAAACTGCGCGCTCTGCTGTTCTGTGTAGCCTACCCAGCATCAATCAACCAACCAGCCAATCAGCCAGCCGCTCTTTCCTTCTGCCCCTCCTCTTTTTTCCTCAGCCTGTTCTCCCGCTCTTGCTGTCGTGCTCACTGACTGTGCCACGCCTTCACTAAAACCTCGCGATAAGTGCTCCAGACTTCCCTCCAGCAGCCTCCCGGCCATCTTTGGCTTGGCGTTGACCTCCTTAGGCAGAGCCAGCCGTCCTTCTTGTGCGACCCAAGTACCAAGTAGCATCAGTGCCTCCTTCTTTTCAGGAGTGTAAATAAGATCAGCGTGTTGTTTCCAAAGAATTCTAACCAGTTAAGTATTTATTTTTTAAAATCCGTGAGAAAAGTTCTTTATGGTCATTATACGTGGGTTCATTTATTTTATAGCTCAACAGAGAATGCTGTGAGCACTAACTCTGTGCTAGAGATGGAGTAGTTTTGGGACTTTATGGCCTTTAGGACGAGAAGACATATGGTAGTGAGGTGTGTTCTGGGCTGTAGTAAACATGCCTCTGAGGAGGGAAGGCCTCGTCTGGTCTGAGGCCGGGGTGGAGTGAAGTCAGGGAATGCTTCCTGGAACAGTTTTGGGATGCTTATTCCCAGGCATTGCTAAATAGATGAGTAGAGACAAAATCCTTACATTTAAGTTTCAGAAACTAAATGCTAGAAGGTTAATGAGCAAACGCTGTTCTGAGGCCCAGGAGCAATGTGACTCTGCGGAGCTGTGCTGTGGTTGGCTCAGTCCACCCATGGTCAGCAAGCCTGACCACGGCCCTGGGCTCCTCCGGCTGCCTGGAGGCTCAGTGTGCTGGGCCATTTTCTCCATCACCAGTGATGTGCGCCCCGAGTACTGGGAAGGAACTAGGATCGGATTTGCCAGTGCCCTACCCCATGGAGGAGGAGGACTGGCTCAACTATGAAGTAGATGTTATTGACATTTCTGTTGTATAGATCAGAAAAATGAGGCTTAAAAATATTAGTAATTTGCCCAAGTTTGGTAAACTATATAGCCAGTAAGTTGGAGGAGAAGGTCTACGATTCAAAGTTAATTGGGGGTTAAACTGGTACGAATATAACTTGACTATTGACCCTAGAGCATTCTGTATGCCCTGCACTTATTTACATTTGTGTTATATCTATTCATTCATCCATACACTCAGACTGTTCAGACTGAGCGCACAGACTATTCTAGAAGCTGGGACAAAAAGAATAAGGCACAGTGAATGCATTCTAGGAACTCACACCCCAGCAGAAGAGATGGATAAGGAAACAGTCCATCCATTATAATCAACATGCTGTGATGAGGGCTTTGGCGCAAGGCTGGCCTGTAGGAGCGTATGCAAGGGCAGCTACACCGTTCTGGGCCAGAATCCCCATTTACCTGCCCATTTCCTGACCGTGGAGTTGACCCCCATTCCCTCCTCCACAAAGTTTCTTCTCTACCAGGGCTTCAGGCAAGGCACCCACCTCTCTTGATTGGCCCCAGACTGCATGTGGAGGTCTTGCTGCAGATGTATAATATAGAAAATCACCGGTCTTTTGACCTAGAAATCCCAAGCAGGCCAGCAGTTATCTCTGTCCCATCGCTCTTGCCTCTGGAAAGCTGTGCATCTGTCTGGTTGAAATCAGAAAGTGAAACTGAGCAGGACCCTAGGGGGCTCCTGGGCACGGAAGCCTTTCCGTGTTCCCAGTTCCTTGTTCGTAGGGAACAGACTCCAGCTTCCATGACCTTCCCTGAGTCCCAAAGGACAGATTCAAACAGTTGCTAATCAGGGAAGGGAGGGGTTGCAGAGACAAGGGAGGAGCAGCCAAGAAACCATAGTGCAGCCTTGGGACAGGCTCCTGGTTCCAGGGTCCTGGTTCAGCCTCAAGGGATACACATAACTGTATCTTCTGAGCTCTTTATAGAACTAAAACCCCCAATAAATGGAAGATGTCAGCATTCTTCATTCCAGCTTAAAGGAACCAGAGAAGAACAACCTCCTTCAAGAAGACCACCTGAGGCCAGATTAAAAGAACCACAGAAACTCATCAGATTACCTGAGATCAGATTAAAGGAGTGCAGGCCCTGCACACACCCTAATCTTATCAGCAAATCCACCTTTGAACCGTTGCTATAAAACTCCTCACCAGATCCTCCCAGGTTGGGACACACAGTTTTTTAGGGCAGGAGACCACTGTGTCCCCCTTTGCCTAGCAAAATAATAAAGTTATTCTTTTCTAATTCACCCCAAACTCTGTCTCTGAGATTTGATTCAGTACCAGTGGACAGAGGCCGAGGTTTCGGCATCAAAAGTCCACTGGATTCCTCTTGAAATGCTCAAATGTGTTCTTCTCTTGTTCTCAGCAGAAGGGTGATGGTGTATTCAACTCCCATGAAGGTGGCCAAGGCAGGAAGAAGGATGGCCAGCCTAGGGGTCTCAGCAGTAACCTGGCTTATAGCATCCTGGATATCCCACCATGGTATCTCTGTATCTTCTTGGGAGTGCAGGTAATGCCACCCATAAGCACTGGGTTCGAAGAAGCTCTGCCTCAAAAGGCACATGAACACACACTCAGGTCAAATTGCTGATATTCTTGGCTTCCATGTTGTTGATATTCTTGCCTTCTATGTTGTTGACCTCCAGGGGGCTCAAGGCTCCTCCAGTCTCTCTTTCTCTCAAGGAGTTTGGGGGTGGGGCGTGGAGTTAAGGGAGGATTCTCCCCCATGCTGAGCTAATAGGTCACATAAAGGACACCCAACATTGTGGTGTTGGGTTTTTTTTTCAAGATACCAATTATAATTTGTTTGGCAACAACTAAAGAGTTTGATAACCAATGCTTGGGGAATATTGGGAAACAAGCACTCTCAAACACTTTTGTTGGAATGTTATTTGGTGCAACTTTTCTGTGAACATGTAAAACATATATATTGTTTAACCCAGTCCCTAATGCATAAGAATTTCTCTGTAGGGAATACCCCAGTGGTCCAGTGGTTAGGACTCTGCGCTTTCACTGCTGAGGGCGGGGTTCAGTCCCTGGTTGGGGAACTAAGATCCTGCAAGCCGTGTGGCACGGCCAAATTAAAAAAAAAAAAGAAGGATTTCTCTATAGATATGCTGGCAAGACTCATTAAGGTAAGTACAAAGATGTTCTTCTTTTGGTAATAGTAAAATCACAACAAACGAACAAACAAAACCCTAGAAACATCCCCAGAATATCCATCTTAGAGAACTGTGGCACATCCTAACAAGTAATTTTTTTATGTAGCTGTTAGAAAGAGAAAGATGTATCTACCTTGCAGTTAAAAAATGATCACCAATATATATTAAGTGAAAAAAGCCAAGTAAATAACTGTGTATAATGTGATCTTTTTTTGTGTTAAAAACTAACAAACAAAAGAGAGATAGAACAATAGAAATAAGTATATGTAGTAATTTTGCATGTTTTGAAGAATTCACAAGAAACTAATAGAGGTATTTAGCCTTGGGAAGAGAAGCTAGGAAAGGAAGGGTGGCTTTCAACTTTCGCTATTTATTTTGTAACTTTTGTAGCTTGAATCTTCTAATCTTATAGATGTGTTTCTTTTAATTTTACAAACAGTTCAATGTGGGGTACCAGGGATGGGATACACTTTTTTGTTAACTTCTCTGTGCTTTTCTACAAAATAAGAGCAAATGTCATACTATTTTTAAAAATATTATTATGAGCCAATAAAATGGATAATGTAGATATTTTTATCATGAAAGGATGTTGAATTTTGTCAAATACTCTTTCTGCGTTTATTGAGATGATCATATGATTTTTGTCTTTAATTTTATTAATGTGGTGTATCATATTTTTTGACTTGTGTATATTGACCATTCTTGCATCCAGGGGTAAAATCCCGCTTGATTATGGTGTATGACCCTTTTAATGTGCTGTTGAATTCAGTTTGCTAGTATTTTTGTTGAGAATTTTTACATCTATATCCATGAAGGATATTGACATGTAGTTTTCTTTTCTTGTAGTGTCCTTATCTGGCTTTGGTATCAGGGTTTATGCTGGCCTTGTAAAATGAGTTTGGGAGTGTTTCCTCCTCTTCAGTTTTTGGAATAGTTTGGGAAGGCTTGGTACTAATTCTTCTTTAGACGTTTGATAGAATTCACCGGTGTTCCTGGGCTTTTCTTCATTGGAAAGTTTTGATTACTGTTTCAGTCTCCTCACTACTTATTGGTCTGTACAGGTTTTCTATTTCTTCATGATTCAGTCTTGGTAAGTTGTGTGTTTCTAGTAATTTATCCATTTCTTCTAGGTTATCCAATTTGTTGGTGTGTAATTGTTCACACTAGTGTTTATGGTACTTTGTATTTCTTTTGTATCATTTCTAATTTTATTTGAGTCTTCTCCCCTTTTTTCTGAGTTTAGCTAAGGGTTTGCTTATCTTAAAAAACCAGCTCTAGTTTTGCTGATTTTTTTCTGTTGTTTTTCATTTCATTTATTTCTGCTTTGATCATTGTTTTTTCCTTTCTTCTTCTAACTTTGGAGGTTGTTCTTCCTTTTCTACTTCCTTGAGGAATAAAGTTAGGTTGTTTATTTGAGATCTTTCTTTTTTCTTAATGTAGGCATTTATTGCTATAAACTTTCCTCTTAGAACTGCTTTTGCTGCATCCCAGTAGTTTTGGTATGTTTTGTTTCCATTTTCAGTTGTCTTAAGATATACATATATATATATTTTTGTGGTGCGCAGGCCTCTCACTGTTGTGGCCTCTCCCATTGCGGAGCACAGGCTCTGGACGTGCAGGCTCAGCGGCCATGGCTCACGGGCCCAGCCGCTCCGCGGCATGTGGGATCTTCCCGGACCGGGGCACGAACTCCTGTCCCCTACATCGGCAGGCGGACTCTCAACCACTGCGCCACCAGGGAAGCCTGTCTTAAGATATTTTTTGATTTCCCTTTTGATTTCTTCTTTGACCCATTGATTGTTCAGAAGTGTGATGCTTAAGTTCCACAAATTTGTGTCCAGTTTTCCTCCTGTTATTGATTTCTAGTTTCATACCATTGCAGACAGAAAAGATTCTTGGTATGGTTTCAATCTTCTTAAATTTGCTAAGGCTGTTTTGTGACCTAACATATGATCTATCTTGGAGAATGTGCTCAGGCCATCCTGGTCAATGGTCTTGCCCTCACCTTGTGCCTTATTTTAATAATGAGCCTCTTGCCTTGTTCTTGTTCTTAAGGTCCCCTCCTTGGTTCATGTTATATCCTCCTGTGCTGTGTCCCTGCCTTGATTTCTTACCTAGAACATCAGTTCTTGGCAGTAGGGTCCTGCCCTTGAACCCCAGACCTGCTGGCTGGGTCCCTGCTTCTTGCTGCCAGGGCTTCCTGGTTCCTTCCCACTGCTTGCCTGGATCTCGCTGCCTGTCGCTCAAGGCCAGGCTCCTCTGAGACCAGAGATGGAACTCTTGCCTCTGGCAGTAGGAATAGGAATGAAGGTAGAGTAGGCAACTACAGCATCTCCAAGCCCATCTCTTCTCTCTGCTCTGCCCACAGCACTTCCTCACAGCCCTGGGGGGACTCGTGGCAATTCCACTCATCCTGGCCAAGGACCTGTGTTTGCAGCATGACCCCCTGACCCAGAGCTACCTCATCAGCACCATTTTCTTCGTCTCTGGCATTTGCACTCTCCTGCAAGTAGTTTTAGGAGTCAGGTAGGTAAAACTCCTCCCCATGGATTTTGACTTTTTTTTAAAAATTTTATTTATGTTTGGCTGCATTGGGTCTTCATTGCTGCTGTGGGCTTTCTCTAGTTGTGGTAAGTGGGGGCTACTCTTTGTTGCTGTGCACAGGCTTCTCATTGCGGTGGCTTCTCTTGTTGTGGAGAATGGGCTCTAGGCTCGTGGGCTCAGTAGTTGTGGCTCATGGGCTCTAGAGCACAGGCTCAGTAGTTGTGGCCCACGGGCTTAGTTGCTTTGCGGCATGGGAGATCTTCCCAGACCAGGGCTCGAACCCGTGTCCCCTGCATTGGCAGGTGGATTCTTAACCACTGTACCACCAGGGAAGCCCTGGATTCTGACTTTTACCTGCCAGGGTAGCAGCAAGGTTTGCTTGGCTTGTAGCCTGAGATGAGTTACATGAGTGGCATGATAGAGGGAGCACAGGACCAGAACTAAGAGCCTGGGTTCAAGTCCTAGCTCCAGCACTTACTGTGTACATTAGCCAGGATTCTTGATTAAAGTAACACAAATAGCTACAGACAATTATGCCTGAAACCTTTTCTTTTGCAAATTACAAGGCATATGGCTAGTGAACACATTGCGGGGCCTCCTCCCTGGACTTCAGAAGGAGTGGTGCAAGTGAGGGGCCCTTCACTGGTAAATCTGCTTTGACCTAATCTGTGCCAGGTCTGTGCTCAGCCCTGGAGTTGCAGAGGAAAGTGTAAAACATTCCCTACGACGTGCTTCTGCCCGACCTGTCTTAAGAGAAAATGACTTGACAGGAAAAATTAATGTCCATTTATTCTTTTTTTCCCTTCCAGTTTCATTGAGATGTAATTGACAGACAGCATCGTATAAGTGTATGGCATAATGATTTGACTTACATACATCAAGAAATGATTAGCACAATAAATTAAGTGAACATCCATCATCTCATATAGATACAAAATTAAAGAAACAGAAAAAAAAATTTTTCTTGTGATGAGAACTCTTAGGATTTACTCTTTATCATTTATTTATTCTTTATCAATTTTCTGAATCAAACCACACAGGCGAAGGCTGATGCAAGGTAGCCAATTATTTCCAGGATAGGCTGTCTGTAGACAGCATCCAGAGAATATTCATTCCTTGTGTGGTCTTCTGGCCTAAACCAAATCAAAGGCACTTTCCAAAGTGCTTCTTTTGCAAGTCATTTCCAGGAGATATGCCAAAGCTTAAGTTCTCCCATTTTCTGTCGAGGAGAGGGGATTAGTGCCTGCATCTTTGTCAGGTTATTTCCCTTCTCTTTCTTCCTCCTTCTGTCACCATCTCTGAGAGCCAAGATTTCTTCTAAATCCCCCACCAAGGACTCAAAGAGGTATAGGGTTTGGTCTGGTCTCTTAGGCCCCTAAAATCTGGGACCCCTCCCAGAATCAGTCCCTGGAGTGTCAGATGCTGTGGTAGCATCAGAGAGGCCTTGCAGCCACCTGCCTGGATACCCAGGAGCAATCCCCCTGGCTGCCCCATGGAGAGTTACAAACACAAGGCTCTTCTGGATGGGGAAGCACCTCCTCTTAAACTGAGATGGTGTTCACTATAATTATGGAAAAACACTGATCTTGGAAACTGGGGGCCTGAATTCTAGTCCTGGCTTCTGTGCTGTGGGAACCTGCACAAGCCATTCACCCTCTCTAAGTCTCACTGTTCTCATCTGTAACATGAGGGAGTTGAAGTATGTTATATTTGTAAGTCCCTTCCATCTCTAATATTGTGGACACCTGTGATGCTGACAGAACAGATGATACAGTACCATATTCCTACTGGAATCTCAGTACTGAGAGTGCCTGTGGGCCTAGCCTTCTGGTAAACCCTGTGAGAGACACAACAAATCAGGAGTTAAGAGTTCAAAGAATCTATAGCCTAATTAAACATACAAAGAAAGAGGGAAATAAAATTAGGAAATAAAACCATGCTAATGTCCTTAAACTAAGGTGGGGACAGGAATACACTTGAGTTTGGTTCCACTCATGGAAATGGACTTCCTGCTCAGAGGCTAATGAGTACAGTAACTGCCTACGACATTAGAGATTATAAAACTAGCTGATAGCCTGTGAATCAAGTAGATTTGATTATTGATTATCTGATAACCAGTATTTAATTATGTACTTTTCTAGACTGCAAACAAAAATGCTGGTGCAGCAATGAGATTTCAGATCTTAATGATTAAAACCATCTTGAATAGTCAAAGGGAATGATGAGAGGTAAAAACAGCTTCCCTAATAAGAGCTAAAGAGCGTAGTGTCCATTGTGGGGTGGGCATCTGCAATCCTTGGCGGAGGGGTGGCTGCCTCCCTGGTGTGAATTTAGGGGTCTTGGGTGTGTCCCTCAAGGGCCTTCCTCAGTTAAGCGCTCAGTTCCAAAATTCATGTAAGGGCGTACTTCATTATCTGTTTCAAAAGAAAGCATTAAGTTTAAATGCAATCACTAGAGGAAATTATTATTGACTATGTGTAATTCTGGGTCTTAACTCCATCTCTGGAATTACTCATGATTTTTACCCGGGGATTTCTTTTTCTGGAGTGGTTTCAAGTGATAGATCTCCCTTTTCATTTTCCTGGGAAAGTCTCATGTGTGGAGCAAGTACTTCTGCCCAACGTGCATTCAAATCTGGCTTCTGTGTAGTCTTGCCCGAATCAGCCTGCCTGGCATTTGTCCTTTTCTTCCATGGACCTCCCTGCGGCCAAGCCCTGATCTGTCCTAGCTCTGCATCTGTTACTGGTTCTGCAGAAAGTCCATGCCCATCGCCAGAGGTCTGCAGCCATCTTGCCCCTGCCCCATGGAAAACTAGGCACCAGATGTGCCATCGGAGTTCTGTCTGGAACAGAAACAGTGGTGGCTGTTGGCAAGTAGAAGAGTGACCTGGTAATCAGTCACATCAGAGGAGGGAGAGGGGATGATGTGTCCCAAAGAGGGGCCTGGTGCTGCTTCTTCCTCTGGGTTTAGGTTGGGTAGTTAACTACACGGAAGGTGCGGGACGTGCTTTCCTACAGGGTAGCAGGTTCTTACGTGCTTGGGGTAGGAAGCTCAGTAAAAAGATGAACACTAAGTGATCTTTGTCCAATAGTGAAGGAGCTGGGGCTCTGAAGGTACCCAGGGTTTCTCACAGCAGAGCGACCCTTTTAAGTTCAAGAATTCATCAATCCCATTCGACATTCCTGAGGCTCTGCTCCCCATTCTGAACTATTTCAAAGAAAATCCCTGTGACACCACCCTTTGCCAAATCATTGGATTGACTCCAAAAGGGAACATCAAAATGATGACACAGGTGAGGTTGGATTCCAGCAGCTCAAGCTCCAGATGTCTCTGTCCCCAACGGTTGACCTCTTCCCCAGAAGCCCCTCATGCTCTACATGTCCCAACCCCAAACCCCTTCTGGGGGCTCATCCTCTCCAGGTTCCTGGGTGCCCAAGCTGTATTGCCTTACCTAGGGGAGACTTAATTCTCCCTCTCCTTTCTACCCCTGACAATTTTTGCATTAATGTTATCTTGGAGTCCTCATGTGGTTTTTTTTTTGTTTTTTTTCAAATATTTTCTCTGCTCTTCATTTAAAAAATATTTATTTATTTATTTTAAGCTGTGTTGGGTTTTTTTGCTACGCATAGGCTTTCTCTAGTTGCGGCGAGCAAGGGCTGCTCTTTGTTGCGGCTTCTCATTGCGGTGGCTTCTCTTGTTGTGGAGCACGGGCTGTAGGGGCACAGGCTTCAGTAGTTGCAGCACGCGGGCCCTAGGGCACGTGAGCTTCAGCAGTTGTGGCGCATGGGCTTAGTTGCTCTGCGGCATGTGGGATCTTCCCCGACCAGGGATCAAACCTGTGCCCCCTGCATTGGCAGGCGGATTCTTAACCACTGTGCCACCAGGGCAGTCCCTCGTATTTCTGTGAAGAGGAAATTTTAAAAAATTTTACCAAAGCCATGATAATTAAATTAGATAATGTATGTAAAGTGCTTAGCTCAGTGCCTGGTATGTAAAATTTATTTTTCACACCAAGAAAAGGGTATTACCATAAACACAATTTTGCACCCTCCCTCCCTTTGTAAATTATTGAAAAAAATTTAAATGTGGTTAAAAAAACTCCTCCCCCTCCTTTTTAAACATACACAATACATTATAAATATCATTCCATTTCAATAAACACATTTCCACAATAGCACTTTTAGAAAAATATCACTTAGTATTCCATATTCTAGAGTACATAACATATTCTAGTTTAACCATTTCCTATTAAAGGACATTTAAGTTGTTTTGAGCTTTTCACTATCATAATAGTGACCAACATAATTCATAATTATGAGAGATATGCATCTTATGTGTACTGATAATCATTTATCTAGTTAAAGACAGAGAAGAGACTTGAAGAAGTGTTAAAGGTTATTTCTGGCTGGTATACATTGTATAGGAAAGGTATATATTATATGTGTGCTGATAAAGTTTATCTAGTTAAAGATTAAAAAAAGATGAGAACAAAATGTTGATGATTATTTCTGGGTTGTAGAATTAGGGTGATTTATTCTTTATATTTTTATTTACCATTAATTTTTCTTCAGAGTCCATGTGTTTCTTTATAACTGGGAGAAATGAAAACCATTTAAAAATTTTTTTTAGAAAAGTATCAGGGTATGTTTTGTGAGCCACACCCTTTGAATCTTTGCCTGAGAGCAAAAGTCCAGTAGGCTGCCCATTACCATCTTGGAAGGGGGCTTGATAGGTAAGGCTCAAGGCTACGGCCTTGAGACAACTTCCTAGATTCTTTGTCACTTCACCTGCTTTTATCTCTGTTTTCCCCAATGTGTTTCTCTGTGGAGGTCAGCATTAAAGCCATTAAAAAAAGAAAAAAAGGAGAGTTGTGCTTGTCTTTGGGGCAGATCAGAAGGGAGGACTGGAACAATGAGGGTGGGTGTCAAAGGTACACTCAAGGCAGTGGGTAGTGATGGGTTTAAAGAAGGCAGACAAACAGCCTTCCCTTACCAACCAGAGATCTCCCCCTTCCCCCCTTTCTTCTAGGCAGAAACAAGCACTCTCATTCCTCCAAGCTGATTATTTAGTTATTTTCCACCGTCTCTAATTAATGCACTTCTGTTTTAGGCACTATTGACTGAAGTGCCAATATGGATGACTATGATTTCATTTTCTTTCACAGCCCCTCACTCCCACCACATACAAGCATATTTTCCATCATCCTATTCTCATACCCTCCCAGCATAGGTCAATATTGAATGTACACATTATAATGACTGGGATGCTATTCAGAGCTGAATCACAAAGTGATTCCTTTCCTGCCCAACTTTTTGTTTTCCCTGAAATTAATATCTTTCTTTTTTTAAATATTCTTTAGTTTCTATCTGTTTGTTTTTAACTCAATGATAAACTCCCTGCCTGTTGCTAAATCTCTTCTTAATAATTTCATCACATCAGGTAGCCTATCAACTTCATCTTCTTGATGTACTACCTCCTGGGGCTCTCTGACTTGCTGAAGTCTGGAGCAGTCGCTGTCTGTGCCTGGTATACATTAGATATGTCATCCTGAGATGCCTCTTTACCCTTATTCTGGGAATTCCCTTCATGTCAGTTTTCAAGTCTAGATCTCTTGTTCCCATGTCTTCCTCTTTTTTTTGGTGGAACACGAACATGCAGTAGTTTCCTGAGAGAACACATGGGAGGTAAATTCTGTAAGACTCTGCATATGTGAAAATGTCTTGATTCTATTCTCATACTTGATCGATAGCTTGGCTGGGTATAAAATTTTAGGTTGGAAATGATTTTTTTTTCAGAACTTTGAAAGAATTGTTCCCTTGCCTTCTAGTTTCCAATGTGGTTTTAAGAACTCCAAAGCCTTATGTGACATTCCCCCTTCTGCTGCAGAATTTTGTACAGGCCCAAGTTGTGCTGAGTCTATTTATTATTTAACTGGGAGAGATCTATTTATTTATAGTGTCTAACATACAAGATCAACTATGATCATCCTATTGCTAAATCCAATAGACAACTGTTCAACTAGACTTGACTTTTGAGCTTCCATGTTGGTCTCTGCATCATCCAATTTTAGCAAGAATCTTGCTCAGTCACTGTAGCCAGAATCCCCACCCTCACTGTCTGATTGGTTTTCTCATTTTTCACTATCCACAGGTGATGTCTGTTCACCTTGGCCTGTTTTCAGCAAGAATCCTGTTCTTACCCCTGATGCTTCCTCTTAGTAACTTTCCATCCACTGAACCCCACCCTGCTCCTTGGCTATAAATTCCAAGTTTTCCTTGTCACATTGGGAGTTGAGCCTGATCTCTCTCCCCTATTACAAAACCCCATCGTAGTAGCCCCCCTTGAATGAAGTCTGCCTTAACGTCTTTAACAACCATCATGTATATCATCTTATGAAGTGTACATGAGAGCTCAGAGAGAAGGGTTGAAGCTTAACTTCCCAATACTTCCAAAAGGTTAGCTGTTTCTGTTTTATGGGCCCAAATGGAACTACTAAGAGATGAGAAAAATTCCCCACACAATCATTAGCATAAACTGTTGAAGAAGTTTGTCTTTCCACATGCCCTCTTATCAGTTCTTATAACAAACACACTTTTGCAATTTGGCCCAGTGACTCAGACTTTCTGATCAGGGCTCTGCACTTCCCAGCTTAGCCCTGCCACTGGCACCTGCCCCCAGCATCATTTTCCTCATACAGAGACAGTGCAGTATTGTCCTACCCAGCCTGAAGTACTCTTGGGATAATTATATGAAAATGCTATGTAGTTTTAAAATACTTTATAAACTTAGATGTTGATAGTACCCCCACGACACATTTCTGTGGCTTTGACAACCTAAAATATCAATCCTATCAAACTTCTAGGAGACATTCCTGAGACTGCAGATTTTGACATTTTACATGCAAGTTGTTGTTTTAAAAGAAAATGGTGGGGAGTTTTCTTCTTCAGACTTGAGTATACAGATGAGATGGTAAAGGGTGAAGGGAAGAGGAAGATGGATAGGGAAGGTCTTAGGAAACAAATCTTGGAGAACCAACCTGCAAGAAATGGGAATGCCAGACAAGAGCTTAAAAAAAAAAAGTCCATACTAT
The DNA here is from genome assembly GCF_003676395.1 of Aethalodelphis obliquidens. Taxonomy (NCBI): domain Eukaryota; kingdom Metazoa; phylum Chordata; class Mammalia; order Artiodactyla; family Delphinidae; genus Aethalodelphis; species Aethalodelphis obliquidens. The sequence continues at coordinate 17,585,891 of NW_020837949.1, forward strand.
AACATCTGTTATTTGAGGAAACATTAAGAAAATGTTTTGGTGTACACTACCTTTTCTAGAAGTAGCCACACATTGCAGAGGGAATAAAAATGAAAATTACTCTATTTATTGAGCTCTTCTCTTTCCCAGGCATTGTGCTAATCACTTACATATAGTTTATCTTCACAGCTACTCCTTGGGAGAGTAGTATTATCTTTATTTTGTCAAAGAGGACACTGAGGCTTGCAGAAGCTGGGCAACACACCTAGGTCACACAACTGATAAGGTAGAGCCTGATTCATACTTGCCTTTGGTCTACACCATGCTCTTAACTGGTGTTACAGGGCAATGGTGATAAGTAAGGAAACCCAAGCACTCATGCTGGTTAACTCTTAAGACCTTGGGCTCCAAATCCCCTATCTATAAAATGACAAGGCCAGGCTGAATACGCTTCAAATGGCTCTTCTATTTCTAAAATGTTGAGTTTTAAAAATCAACAATCTATGGTTTACAAGAGAGACATTTAAGTCAGAAGGCGTATGTATAATAATAGTGAATCATACTCATGGGAAAATTTTAAAAATAGGAATTACCATCATGCTAGCAGATGAAAGTAATTGTGAAATTAAAGCAGCACTGAGATACACATTAAGGTCACCATGAAAGGTAAAAGATACATGAAGCAGTAAAGCCTTGTAGTGATACTGAATGCACACGTCTTAAACATGTACCAGGAAAGTGCGTAATAGAAAAACTAGCAGAAATGCAAGAAATACATGTAGATCTCTCTCCCTCTCTTAAAAAGGTACCAATGAGAAGTTATGGGAAAGAAATGGGAATGCTAACAAAATGAGGTGGGGAGGGGGAGAGGAATGGATGGAAAATGGGATTGGAAGGTCTGAGTACAGAATAATGAGGGAAGAATTTATGGATACATTGTGTGAATCTAAAGGTAGCACATAAGAGTACTCTCCAGGGCTTCCCTGGTGGCGCAGTGGTTGAGAGTCCGCCTGCCAATGCAGGGGACACGGGATCGTGCCCCGGTCCAGGAAGATCCCACATGCCACGGAGCGGCTGGGCCCGTGAGCCATGGCCACTGAGCCTGCGCGTCCAGAGCCTGTGCTCCACAACAGGAGAGGCCACAACAGTGAGAGACCCGCGTACTGCAAAAAAAAAAAAAGAGTACTCTCTAGTAAATAAATGGAAAAAATTCATCTTGCTCTTGAACATAAAAGGTATTCTTAGCAATTACAAAAACATAGAGGGAATTCCCTGGCAGTCCAGTGGTTGGGACTCAGTGCTTTCACTGCTGTGGCCCGGGGTTCAATCCCTGGTTGGGGGACTAAGATCCTGCAAGCTGCGAGGCGTGACCAAACAAAACAAAAAGGTAGAAAGTCCATATATCACATTATCCCAACTACATATAATAATCTTGAAAGGAACATGAACAGATTTAGAAAAGTGCTGAGCTACTTGAAAATTTTGAAGTGCTCCCTTAAAGAAGTTCTAAGTTGGGGATGAATTCCTGCATATAATAACAAAAAACAGTTTTTTCAACAAACATAAAGCTCACCATCATAAAAATTGTTATAAATATATTTTGACAGTATCTGTGTAACGAGTAGACAGTTTATAGACAAGGAAAAACATAAAATGACACGAATGAGTGCACGTCTATTATGACTTAATGAAATACAAATTAACATTTGTTAGGGTTTCGTTATATACCTGTTAAACTAAAAAAATAAAATAAAATAAAATGAGAAAACCCAACGTTCGTAGGTTTTTGCAACACTAGGCTCAGTGCTGGAGAGATGGAAAAGAAAAATAATCATCCCTGACCTCATGGAACCCATTAATACTGAAATGGCTGCGGCAATGGTGGCATAGTAATGGTGGAGTGCTTTTAAGCAGAGTCATAAGGTGTTTAAAGAACCCCTGAGAGTCAGTTACTATAAATGATTAGTTTGTTAGTACAAGAGCTAACAGAGAAATGTGTAGAATATAAGTGGTGTTTTGTTTCAGTCACCATGGTATCCCCAATACCTGGCGACCAGTGCCTCTCACAGAGCAGGTCCTCAATAAATATTTGTTGAATGAATGAAATGTGCATATGGAATTACAGCAAAAAATTAAAACACAATTCTTGTATTATATACTCTGTACATATGATATGCAAAGATTTCTATGTTCATTTTAAAAGCTCAAAAGGATTTTGCAGTGATATAAGTATAGCATGTTTCCCTTCTCTGTCAAGATACTTAGCTTCATAAGTTCTATGCATTTTAATTGAAGTATAGTTAATTTACAATGTTGTGTTAGTTTCAAGTGTACAGCAAAGTGATTCGGTTATACAAATATACATATATATATATATGTATGTGTAGATATGTACATATATACTTTTTCAGATTCTTTTCCATTATAGGTTATTATAAGATATTGAGTATAGTTCCCTGTGCTAGTGCTATACAGTAGGTCCTTGTTGTTTACCTATTTTATGTATATTAGTGTGTACATGTTAATTCCAAACTCCTGATTTATCTCCCCCGCTTAATTTTTTAATTAAAAACATTATTCACACATACCCATTCCACCACCCATATGTTCCTGCCCTGTGTGTGCCATATATTCCAATCTGTTTTGGAACCTTATGGGTCTAGATTTATGAATCTAGATTACTTGTTCTCAGCCCTGGTTGACATTAGAATCACCTGGAGCTTTAAGCCCTCCCCATGCCTGGCTGCACCCTCTTGACAAGCCCACTAACTCATCTGAGGGTGATACCCAGGCATTGCTGATTCCTACTTTCAGCCCACTTAGGCAGCAAAACTTTATATTTTCATTAAGTAAAATGTGTTCAATCTTTCTCAGAAATAACCCTTTAAGCTGTCTTCATGGAATCCTGAGTTCAAAAATAGCCTTCTAGTATTGTTAAGAAAAAGTACCTAAACTGGGTGTGCTATAGTGACAAATGCAAGCACGAGGCCGACGTCCCTTTGTTCCACCCCCCACCCCAAATTCTAATATGCAGGGCAAAGAGACTAGGTGAGCCTTGATAGCTTCTGACCTTCTAGTAAGAGAGGGTTATTGGAGGTTGACTTACCAGGCTACATTCACCTTGAAGGGAGACAAGTCAGATGGGCTAGAAGTTCTGCTAGAAGTTCTCACAGAGGCCAGAGTGAGACACCAACGAGGAGGGAGAAAGACGTGGGTGGGGGATACGCCCTGATAATTGACCTCAAGCCTATTCAGTCCAGGTGATAAAAAGGAGCCTGAAGGTAGAGGTCTGGGATTGCTGTTCATTTCTGAAGAGGCAAAGGAATCTGGCCACCCAGATTCTAGGCTGTGCATCTCTTGTCAGTGGGTGGAACTCCACATGTGTGAGCTGTGCTTTGATCCTGGGGTCTGGGGAAGATTCTCTGGGACTGAGGAAGACAATGGCACCCACTCAACATGTTCCCTGAACTCTGTGCTACCCCCAAATCGTTTCCCAGCACCTGACTCTCTGCTCCTGGGCTTGTATCTCCAGGACTGGGGTTAGGTCTGCTTGCTTTCCCTCTCCACCTCTCCTACCCGTCCAAAGTCTGGCAGGGTTCATGGGTCTGACTTGGAGCTTGGCAGGAGTTCCCTGTAAACTGAGAACTGCAGGGGTCATGTGTTGCCTTGAAACTAAGGTAGGACTTGGGATTAAAAGGCCTCCACTGGGACCAGTGACAGACCAGCGCTTAAAGAGCTGATTGGTAACTCTCTCCTTTCCCCTCCTCCAGGCTGCCCATTCTCCAGGGAGGAACATTTGCTTTTCTGGCACCCTCCCTGGCCATGCTGTCCCTTCCCACCTGGAAGTGCCCCATGTGGACACTCAATGCCAGCCTGGTGAACACCAGCTCCCCTGAATTCACTGAGGAATGGCAGAAGAGGATCCGAGAGGTATTGGGGTGAGGGGAATGGGGTGAGAGGAATGGAGTGGTCCTCAACAGGGGCTCCTGAGTTGATTCATTTGTTCAACATTCATTGTTCAACTCATTGCTGAGCAAGATTCCAGGCTTTAAGATACTTGGCCCTTGCTTAATTCAGTTTTATCATCCAGGGAAAGAAATTAGTGGCCTTGAAGCAGGCTCTGAAGTTTGGCCATGCTCCAGGTTGGCTTATCTAAACAATAGATAAGGAAGCCAGCACACAGGATTCTTGGCAGAGAGCATAGCCATACCCTCAGGGACAGTAGACCTGCTAGCATCCAGACCCCAACATCCTCACCTGACCTCCTACGTGAGGGGTCAAGGACGGCCCATGGGTGGGGTACTGTATGAGAGAGTGAAGGTCACTTGAGATTTCTAGGAAGCCCAACCAGCTTCCTCCCAGCTTGACCTTAAATATGTAGGCCTGGAGTGAGGCTAAGGACCACCTCCTCTGGAGCAGGGACAGTTACACAAGCACCGTATGGTACTGGGTTTCCAATACAAGGTAGTTTGCTCAGGCATGAATCCAGCTTTCACTTAATGTCTTCAGCACTAACTCACTAGAACTGGACCAAGGACATTCCTGAACTCAGGGCTATGGACCTAGAGCAGAGTTTGTTCCCTAGATATCCTTAGGAGTTAAGCTAGGAAGCCTTAGCCCAGCCAGGGTCCATCCTGCACCCCACCCAGTCCATGTTCAGCATCCTCACAGCCTCATGGCTGCAATAAGGGTCACATCTGCTGTATATGAAAGATAAAGAAAGAGGGAAGACAGAGGAAACATGGTAACAAGATTCCTATTCTTACCCAGATTTGACCAATGAGAAGGAGTAGAATTGACAAAACACTCCAGTGGGGGTGAGGGCTGGGGCGGAAGGACAATGGTGTAAGTCCTAAACTGATTCCAAATACCTGAGAACCAGGAGTGCTGATGTCTGGGGGCAGGAGAAGGTGGATGACTCAGCTCAAGCAGAGCAAATTAGCTCTTCTGCTTTATGTGAGGCCCTCAAAGGATTGGATGGCACTCACCCACATTGGGTAGGGCCGTCTGCTTCCTTCAGTTCACACCAATTCAAATGCTAACCTCTTCTGGAAACATCCTCACAGACACACCCAGAAAAAATGTTTTGTCAGCTATCTGGGCATCCCTCAGCCCAGTCAAGTTGACACATAAAATTCACCATCACTGTATGTTATGTGTATGTTCAACTTTAGTAAACACTAGCAAATACATTTGCAAAGTGTATGTTCCAATTTACACTCCCACCAGCAGCATGTGTGAGTTCCATTTACTCCAAATTCTCACCAACATTTTCTCTTTTTCATTTTAGCTGCTCTGCTCAGTGTATGATGGTAAACTTGTATCATTCTTTTATGATGTTATTGAATGATTTAGAGTTAACTATAAATGTCTGTCCTCATCTTGTAGGTCTATTTGACCACCTGGGGTCATTTTTGTTCCTATGCTTACCACATTAGCTGGTGACTAGAGGTCAATATCCCAATATAGACTTCGTTATTTATCATTATTTCCATGACTTTCATTGAGTATCATGTAAATGACCTATGAATTAGTCCATGACCCATTTTAAAGTTCAAACAACAGACCGTGTCCTAAATATGCCAGCATCATAGTAGCTTTGGCTACTTTCACAGTGTTCATTCCTCATTGTCCATCCAGTTCAGCACAGTATACTCTGGGTCTAGTTTTATTAGATGTGTTTCAGTTTGGTAGAATCAACTCTGATGCCAGCATCCCTCATTCCAGATTGAAGACGTATCTAGAAATATGGCTAAGAAATCATTTTCTTATTTCCAATATTTTAAATGCAACGGGCAAAAGTAGCATTATTCAATACCATAATTTGGTAACTCCAGTTCTTCCTGCCGCCATCTTTCTTTCTGCCCACTGTGAGCCTTTCTTAACCCATTTCCTTGCTCCTGTTGGAAGAGGAGGTGCTGAGTCCTTCTCTGCTAGCCTTTAAATAGTGGGCAGGAAAAGTAACACTGTTAAACCCTCCTTGTGTGTCCTTCCCCAGCGTACTTTCAAATGATTTAATAAGTATATTGTCACGGTAGCCTCTCCACTGGGTAGGATGCATCCTGAAAAACACCACACTTTCCAGTCCGGCCCATAAATACCATCAGAATTCCAACAAGTCAAATTAAATTGATTCTTATTATTCCTATCTTAGGGAACACAACCAAATCCCTAGTCCTGGGAAAATAGGGTTTCTTTACCTTCTCATTTCCCAATCTGTCCGTTGCAAACTGCTCCACTAGTGACTCAGTTTAGTGCCCCACTTGTAGCTTGATCTTACACTATCCTGCCCTGCAAAGCCAGCCCTTCGTGCCTTTGTCACCCACATTTTGTTGCTTCAAGCACACGTTCTAATTTTGCAATAATTTCACTCCTTTGGAAAGTGACATGAAATATGAAAAGATCACTTGATACTGTATTTCTTGGTCCATTCCTGTCTTGTTCATGCTGTGAAAAGTGATCCTTGAGCTGTTTGATATATAAGTTGATCTTCATGCTGGTGGGCAATCTGAGTTGCTAGTCTCTTTATTGTAGCCTGCGCCAGGGCTTCAGTGGCAGGATAGGCAAAGCTCAAACCAGAAACACTGTCCATACCAGTTTAAAAAAATGTTAAAACCTCCCATGCTCTGTGGACTGTCCAGTACAGGCAGCCTGTCAGTTCTGTGATGGGCCATTTATCCTCATATTCTCCCACCAGAGGCACCTGTGCCCAGCGCTGTTGGCAATCTGGATCATCCTGGGCAACGCAGGTGACTTCAGAGAGAGATGGAGATTATGTAGTTTGTGAGCCCGCATATGCATGGCTTGTGGCCCGAGGTGTCATCTTGTGGGCCCTAATGACTACATTCAAAATCTTACTTCCCTCCTCTTTTTAAGACATAGGGGCATCTACATGAACCACCAGTATTTGAGATTTGACTATAAAGTCCTTTCCCATAAAAGGTGAAATTTCAGTAGCGCCTCTATGATGCACTTGCCAGACCAAACTGCTAGTCCATTGGCCACAGCCCGAGAACCTATAGAATTCTAAAGGGATGACTCTGGGGGTTTATGTGTGTACTGTCAGTCACATCACACACAGCTTGGTCCTTTGGCTGGACTTAGACTTGCCTTCCTTCCTCCATCAAGGTCCTTCTGTTGCAATGTTACACTCTTTCAGTCTCAGTCTTTCTCAGGTGGGTGAGCAGCACCTTTAGCAAGACTCCAAGCAGTGCTTTTTTTTTTTAATCAATTTATTTATTTATTTAAGGCTGCATTGGATCTTCGTTGCTACAGGCAGGCTTTCTCTGGTTGCGGTGAGCAGGGGCTACCCTTCGTTGTGGTGTGCAGGCTTCTCATTGCCGTGACTTCTCTTGTTGTGGAGCACAGGCTCTAGGTGCATGGGCTTCAGTAGTTTGGCATGTGGACTCAGTAATTGTGGCTCATGGACTCTAGAACTCAGGCTTAGTAGTTGTGGCGCACGGGCTTAGTTGCTCCGTGGCACGTGGGATCTTCCCAGACCAGGGCTTGAACCCGTGTCCCCTGCATTGGCAGGCAGATTCTTAACCACTGTGCCACCAGGGAAGTCCCCCCAAGCAGTGCTTTTTGAATTCAAAGATCCACATAGTGGGATCCAAGGCTCTGTTGTTAGAGATAGATTATCTCGTGAGGTAGTGTCCACCCAGGGGAGGGGGACTGTCACTTACTCATGGATCCTATGAACGCCTCCTTGTGTAACTGCCTTTTCTTTTCCTGAATATAACGATTTCCCTTTAATTAGCACATTCTGTTGATGATCCCCTGCCTTATTTGAATGTCTTTCTGACGTCACTCAAGATACCATTGGGATCTCTGATCTTGGAGTTATTTGGTGCCATTCAGTAGTGCTCTAATTCCACATAGTGCCCAGTAGCAGACGAGTTAGGAATGGTCCTTCAGAGGGAGAGTAGTTGAGTAGCTGCTCTGGGCCGCCTCCACACCAAATGCCCCACGCAGAGCTGAAGCGCCAGGCATCTGCCAGGGTCAGTCCTCATTCAGCATGGACAGAACCACTGACGCTTCTGGTATCTCAGGAGCACTGTGCTGGTCAGGACACCACTCTGAGACCAGTCTGAGCCATAACTTGTGAATTTCAGCCAGAACCTTCTGCTGTTCTTCCCTTTCAAAAACAGCCTTTCTGCATGTGGCCGTGCTCTGGTATACAGTCCAACAGTGCACCCAGATGTGGATGTACTTCAATGACCTATCAAGTTCTTGTGCTTCCTTGTTTTCTCAAGGTGGACCCAGAGTTAACAGAGGTTTTTAATGTTTAAAGAACTTTTCCATGTAGTTCCAGATATACCTAAGGATTTCATTTATACCTAAGGATTTAGATATACCTAAGGATTTCATTTGTCAAGCGGGTGGGCCCTGGATTTTTGCCAGGTCCGTTGGCCAGTCTTCAAATGCTGTGTGTTGTACCACCTTTTCCAAAGCAGGATGTATTTCTTCTTCAGTGCAGCCTAGTTTTATTATATCATCGATAACATGAATCACAAAATACATGTGGTCTGAGGTTTTGGGGGGTTTTGTTTCTGCTGTCCCCCAGGGAGCCAATACTTGGCTTTCGTAAATCCAAATTAAAACTAAGCAAAGAATAAGAAGTGGATTTTGTCAGCGAAAATTTAATTAACTATCAAGTTAAGAAGAAAAAATTGGAATTTTATTCGAGCCAAGCTGAGGATTATAAACCCAGGAAGCAGATTCTCAGGAAGCTCTGGGAACCCTTCCACCTGTTAGAAGTTGAAGGCACAGTCATATACATTTTTGAGACAAAGGATCGAACATCAAAATGACACACTGATACTTTACGTAAAGTCCACCAAGGATACATTGTCCAGATAAGCAGGTACAAAGCGAGCAGCCAGTCACCATGACCCCCTACAGAGCTGGGAGGGAACGCTGTTCTTTTAAGAAATTACATTGCTAGCATCAGAAGAAAGAAAAACAATTGATCTTTACGGTTGAGCAGGCCCCTTATCTTTGAGGAGCTCTGGTTAATGTGTAATGCAGGTTCACACTGCACAGTAGGGAGGGCGGAGGCCCAAACAAACACACAGAGAGAACTTTGTGTAATTTTTTTACTTGTCCTGCCTTAAAATATAAGTTTTATTTCATCAGTTTCCTTACCCTGCTCTGCTAGATGCCAGGGGCAGGATTTCCCTTCCACTTAGACCTACTGAGAACTGTAATTTTTTGTGCAGGAATCTCTTGCCTTTGTGCTATCCAAGAGGAAAGATCTGACAAGTTAATTCGTCTCTTCTCCTACCTAAGCACTCTGCTGCTCGAATTCTTCCTGTGTTCTCATGACCTGTCTGCCTCAACACTGCAGTGGTCTGAAGCAGTTACTTTGTGTTTTGAGGACACAGTATTAGTAGTGAGAGAGAATGTTGAGGGATGTTTGGGTCATGCTGTGCCTGCACTGAGCACAGGATCCCAAGTTACAGACACAACCATGTTTTTTAAATACATTTACCATTTATTTTTGTGCTTGTGAGTCCTCTAAAGCAGGAGTCAGTAAACTGTTGCTCTTGGACCACATCCAGCCTGTAATCTGTTCTTTACTGCCCACCAATTAAGAGTGGTTTTTACATTTTAAAAAGTTGTTTAAAATTTAAAAAAGAATGTGACAGAAACTGTATGTGGCCCACAAAACCTAAAATGTTAACTATCTGGCTTTTTACAGAAAAAGTTTGCCAACCCCTGCTCTAAAGCACAGGCCCCAGGGTGGGAGTTCTCTTGCCCAGACCTAAGACTGTATCCTCCACTATTTTTTTCCCACATTGCCTTCAAGTGTCCAACAGTGAGTACAAACCCAGAGTCTTATTTGTGGTATTTTAGCTCCATCTACTGGTCCAGTGTTTTTCACCAGTGCTGTAAACAAGGGAAAATTCTTTCAAGTTTCAATCTTCTTTTATTAATTGATGGATTGGTTTAATTCACTGGGCCAGCCTATTGGAATTTAAGGTAGAGTTTCCATGTTTCACTAAGTTAAATTTGTTCACACACATCTCAAGTCTTGAAGCCACCAGTGGTTAGCAGTCCAACTCTACATCACGATACTAGCCACAAATGAAAGTGAGGCAAATATAGGACCAATAGGGGTGTCATTACTTTCTGGGAGATAAGAAGCAATAAAGAGGACAAGTAAGTAATGATTATATTTTTAGAAAGTGGTGGTAGCAGAAAATGTAGAGAACTCTGGGAAGAGATGGCAAGCTCAGTTTTCAACACATTAGACCAACTTAAACTTCACCTTCCAGTATTATGGTGGTTTTAAATTTTTTATATCCTTGTGTATGCTTATGTATACGTGAAATGAATGACAGCAATGATAAAAAGGCTAGGTCGGAGAAATTAGGATTGCTTTGTTACTATAAAGTACTCACGCCACTCATGATGTGGTATAGTGTTATTTGAAAGTGAACTTGGGAGAATTCCCGGGTGGTCCAGTGGTTAGGACTGCACTTTTACTGCCAAGGCCATGGGTTTGATCCCTGGTTTGGGAACTAAGATCTGCAAGCCCTGTGGTGTGACAAGAAAAAAAAAGGGGGGGGGACTTGGATTAGCTGTAAATGTACATTGCAAACTCTAAAGGAAAAAAAAAAGGATAATGGTTATGCTAAGAAAGGAGAGGGGAAAAAAAGCTCAGTTAAAACCACAAAAGGAAGAAAACCAGTAGAAGACAAAAACAAATGAAGAACAAGGGCAACAAATAGAAAATAGTAATGGTTATGGTGGATATTAATCCAACTATATCAATAATCACTTTGAACGTCATTGGTCTAAAGGCACAGAGATTGTCAGAGTGGATCAAAACACAAGACCCAACTGTATGTTGTCCAGAAGAAACCGGCTTTAAATATAAAGACACATGTAGATTAAAAGTAAATGGATGGAGAAGAATATACCACGTTAACACTGATCAAAGGAAAGCAGGAGTCAGACTTCTTTCTTTTCAGGAAGAGCAGACTTCAAAGCAAGGAACATTTTCAGGGGTAACATGAATAACATCCATATTAGCAAAGTAGAAAAGGAGAAGTAAAGTAAAACTCAATCAGTCCAATAGATCAGGGGTTGGCAAACTACAGCCCGTGAGCCAAATCTGGCTAGTTGCCTGTTTTCTGTTTGTTTGTTTGTTTTTTTATAGCCCGCAAGCTAAAAATGGTTTTATATTTTAAATGGTTGAAAAAAAATCAAAAGAAGAATAATATTTTATGACATGTCAAAATTGTACGAAATCCAAGAATAATATTTTATGACATGTCAAAATTGTAGGAAATTCAAATTTCAGTGCCTATCAGTGGAGTTTTATTAGAACACAGTCAAGCTCATTTGTTTCCATCTTGCCTGGAAAAGTTTCAGCTGAGCCTGTACGGTCCACAGAGCCTCAACTATTCACTCTCTGATCCTTTACAGAAAAACCTTTGCCAACCTCTGCAATAGAAAGTAGGAAAACAGAGACAAATAAATCAGCAAGATGTTCAATACATAACTGGGTGATGCCAGTATTACGAGTCATCACATTATCACTGTGATCAATAGATAATCTTGAAATCTACTTCCTGAAAAACTTCACATTAGGTGAAAATGTCCAACAGACAGTTGGAAATAGAGGACTGGAGAGAGGAGTGAGGTCCGAGCTCACCTTCCCTCAGTTCCTCTGGCGTCCAGCTTTGCCCCTGCACTGCCTCTGAAGGTACCACCGATCTGGGTGGCCCCGCCACAGGCTCCCAGGTGCTGAGCCCCATGCTTCCTCTTCAGCTGCAGGGAGCCATCATGGTTGCTTCCTGTGTCCAGATGCTGGTGGGCTTCTCAGGCCTCATTGGCTTCCTCATGCGCTTCATCGGCCCCTTGACCATTGCTCCGACCATCTCCCTGGTGGCCCTGCCTCTCTTCGATTCTGCGGGCAATGACGCCGGGATCCACTGGGGGATTGCTGCCATGTAAGCACCCTCTGGGGAAGGTGGGCCATCTTTGGAGGAAGATTACCCAGTAAGAAGAGTGAGTCCTGGATATTGGCAAACTCTGGTGGTTTACAAATACTTTCACAAACATCATGATACCTTAAAAGCAGTGAAATGGCTACTTAGAATATATTATTACTATTTCTTATGTTGTCAGTCCTCACAGACAATAAGTTCATCACAGGCAGGGTATAAACATACTTAGCGTAGGGTTCACAGACAGCTGATGCTACCCGTCCCCTGCCTCCTAGGTTTTCACTGAGCAAATATTTGTAAACCTCCAGCACCTGGGAAGAGTGCAAAGACATGGCCCCAGCTCTCAAGCATTTTGTAGCGTAGTAGAGGGATAAGACTTGTGTCCAAGTGCCTGTGACACCAGGAGACAGTGATGAGAGTCACAGTGTGCTGGCTGGTTCAGGGGATGGGGTGGTGACAGCCAGCTTGCCGAGGGTGGGGGGTGGTGTCAGGAAGGCTTCCCAGAAAAAGAGGCCTTCAGCATTTAAACAGAGCTTTGAAGGGACTTGGGCAGGACCCTGGACACGCTCATTCACTCTGTCTGTTGTGGTCTGACCGCAAGGACCTGCAGGACCACCTGGGAGAGAAGGTGGCCTGACTCTGGCCTCACTGGCTTCAGTCTGGATCTGTGCAGCTGCCATGCTTATTTCTCAGGCCCCTGCCCACTGTTCCTCTTCAGCCACCAGCAGCCTCTGAAAGGGGCCTGCCCACCTTTTCAGAACTGGCAGGATGCTGCCTACACTGCAGAGCAGGGCCTAGATGGGGACCCTCCCAGCACAGCCACTGCCCCATAGTCCCAGAGACACGTGATGGCACGCCTTCCCGGACCGTCGCTCTCGTGATGAGCCCAAGTTTGCCAGGTTGGGTGTGGTTTGTTTCTGTTTCAGGACCATCTTCCTCATCGTGCTGTTTTCTCAGTACCTGAAAAACATCGCGGTGCCTGTGCCTGTTTACGGAAGAGAGAAGAAGTGTCACACCTCTAAGTTCTACCTGTTTCAGGTCTTCCCTGTAAGAAGTGCTCCCCACCCTCTGCCATTCTTAGTTGCCTCACCTGGACAGTGAGGGACAGCCTGTTGCTCTCCCAGATGGCCCCCAAGTCAAATGCTCTCCACCTGCAGCGGCCTCTCCTCCTGAGCCTCCCTTAATTGCCCCTTGGGTGGTGGGAGCCTTGGTGTAATGCCATCCCAGATCTTCCCTCATTGCTTCTCTCCCAGGAGTAGAGAACTCGCCCCAGGTTGCTGCCCTGGGCACTGCTGTGGGACAGTCTTCTCGTGTCCCTGGGCCGTCCTCATAGCATGGCACTGGGGGAGACAGCCAGGCTCACCGCTAACGGTGCAAAACTAAGGGCCAAGTTGCTTAGATCAGGTTCTTTCTCATTGGCTCCTGGATAATTCAGATCCTGCTGACAATGATGGTGTCTCCTTTTTCAGAGCCTTCTCTGTTGAATTTGCTCCACTCTGTCAAGTAGGTGCCATTGCCAACCACACAAATGTGTTTTCAGGTTCAATTTATCTGTGAAATACATTCTGCATTATAAAAAGTTACTTCCACATAGTGATCTCATTGATCCCTCAGCAATCCTGTAGGCTAATGGTTCAAAAGTTCGGTATGCATAAGAATCACCTGGGGACATTGCTAAAAATGCCGATGTCAGGGGTTCTACCATCAGAGATTAAAAGTCAGTATATCTGAGGACCTCACGGTATATCTGAGCCTCAGGCTCTGCAGAGCAATGGTTGTAATTCCATTGTACAGATGAGGACACTGAGGCTCAGGGAATTTGATCCAGGGTCATGGGACCAGCAAGCAATAGAAAGGGAGACTGCAATCCTTCTGACCCAGGCTGTGTCCACTTTCCTAGACATTTCTGCCTCTACTTGACACAAGGTCTCCCCACAGTTTAGTTTCTCTATTCCTGTAATGTGTTCATTATCCACTGACACAGCGGATTCCTGTTGTCACTGGAAGGGTTTGTAGCCCAACACTTCCTCATCTCAAAGAGCTTTCCCGACTCCCTCCTTCGCCCACCCTCTCTGGGAGGTGTGGGCAGGTGCAGGGGTGGGGCCCAGTGTGAAGGGCGCCTCCCTCCCTCCGGCAGGTGTTGCTGGCGCTCTGCATCTCGTGGCTGCTGTGCTTCGTGCTCACAGTCACCGACGCCCTCCCCTCGGCACCTGCAGCCTACGGGTACCTGGCCCGCACAGACACCAAAGGCGACGTCCTGAGCCAGGCTCCTTGGTTTCGCTTCCCTTACCCAGGTAACGAGACGCCGACGACTCCGGGGCCCATCTTGCCTGGGGCATATGCTTCCCAGGACTGCCCGTGAGGCTCAGGCACCAGAGGGGGAAGTGAGTAGAGCCGGGACGGGATCTCCTCCAAGGGATCTGGCAAGGAGGGACAGGCCACACGGAGTCCATATGAGACCCCTAAGAGAGGAAGGAGACCCTTGGGTGGTCCTAAGAATGCTTTGGGGGTGGTAGACCAAAGGTTCCCTCTCCCAGACCTACCTCCTTCCTGGCCCGCATGCCTCATCCCCTTCTCCACATTGCTCAGGCCCCATCCACTGGGGGTGGGGAAAGCACAGAGGGATCCTGACCTCTTAGCCAACCTTTGGGTCTCCTTGTGGAACTGGTGGATCCCACACAAGGGAGGCTTGGGACTGAATTAGAACATTTCTGGGTTGCTGGTCAAGGGCATCTCCTTTCCCTGCAGTTCTTGGCTCAGGGTGTGAGAATAATCACGTTCCAGTTGTAGGGGTGAGGAGGTCCTGGCCTCATGGACTGGGGAGCCAGGACCTCCCTGAGTAAGAATCCTGGAAGCCTTCAAAAGGCTTCAAGGCCTTCCCGGAAAGAGGCCCGGTTTCTGGTTCTTTTTGTGCACTGTGACCTCAAGGTCAGGGCCTCTGACCTACCCTCAGGGAGGCACGGGAGGGCAGGAGCCTGAGACAAAGCTTCAGGACAGCTGTTGGGTTGGAAGACATGTTGCCTGGTCTTTAAAGCCTTCCGGAGAACCCTCCGGCAAGGGAATTATTTGGGGTCCAGCAGCCTGTTATCTTCCGGATGAACATTCCCTCTGCGCTGCAATTTCAGGGCAGTGGGGCCTCCCCACCATCAGCCCGGCTGGGGTCTTTGGGATCGTCGCGGGGGTGATCTCCTCAATGGTGGAGTCAGTAGGCGATTATTATGCCTGTGCCCGCCTGGTGGGGGCACCACCCCCTCCGAAGCACGCCATCAACCGAGGCATCGGCATCGAGGGCCTGGGCTGCCTGCTGGCAGGGGCCTGGGGTACGGGGAACGGCACCACCTCCTACAGCGAGAATGTTGGCGCTCTGGGCATCACCAGGGTAAGGCTGCTGACAGTGGCCCCGGGGGTGGGGTGGTGGGTGGGCAGCCTGGGTACCTGAATCTGTCATCAGTGTCTTAGCCTCTTACTGTTGCTGCAACAAATTATCACAAAGTTGATGGCTTCCGACAGCCCAGATGTATTATTTTACTGATCTGGAAGTCAGAACTCCAGTGCGGGTCTCACAGGGCTACAGTAAAGGGATTGGCAGGGCCGTGTTCCTTTCTGGAGGTTACAGGGGAGAATCCATTTCCTTGCTTTTTCCATCATCTAGAGGCTGCCCACATTCCTTGGCTATGGCCCCTTTCCTCCATCTTTAAAGCCAGCAACATGGCGTCTCTCTGACCTTTCCTCCTTAGTCACGTCTCCCTTTGACCACAGCTGGGAAAGATTACCTGCTTATAAGGATGCATGTAATTAGGCTGGGCCCACCTGGGTAACTCAGGCTACTCCGTCCATCTCAAAATCCTTAATCACATTGCAAAGTCCTTTTGCCATTAAGGTAACGTATTCACAGGTTTGGGCATGGACATCTTTGAGGAGCCTTTATTTTGCTTACTATACTTGACCTTCTTGGTTGTGGTCACCTCCACCTGAATGTCCCAAGGGTACCTCACACTCAGAATGGCCTATATTATGCTCAGTCCATGCCCCCATCCTTACTTCTTCTCCCGTAAACCTTGTCTTCGTGAATTCACCCAGTCATCCTTAACTTCTCTCTGTTGTGTGCTTCTCACAGTGGATTCTGTTTTCTCAGTATGCCTGCTGCCCTCCTGTCCTCTTGTCTCCATTCCCAGTATCACAGCTTTATCATCTCCCACCTGGACATGGCAGTATCCCTAACTGTCTCTTCCCAGGATCTTGCCCATCTCTAATCTAGCTACCACATGGCTGCCCAAGGATCTTGCTAGAACCCAATTAAATTAGTCCCTGCTTAAAATCTCTTCCAGGCTCCCATTTTCCACAGGAAAGCCTCATAAGGTCAGCAAGAATTCTTCACGATGGTGCTTTCTTCTTCTTACTATTATTTTTTGGCTGCGTTGGGTCTTTGTTGCTGCGCGTGGGCTTTCTCTAGTTGTGGCGAGCGGGGGCTGCTCTTCGCTGCGGTGCGCGGGCTTCTCATTGCGGTGGCTTCTCCTTGCGGAGCACGGGCTGTAGGCATGCAGGCTTCAGTAGTTGTGGCTCACGGGCTCTAGAGCGCAGGCTCAGTAGTTGTGGCGCACGGGCTTAGTTGCTCCGTGGCATGTGGGATCTTCCCAGACCAGGGATGGAACTCGTGTCCCCTGCATTGGCAGGTGGATTCTTAACCACTGCACCACCAGGGAAGTCCCCAAGATGGTGCTTTCTAAGGTGACTTAGAAAAGAATCTTATTACGATGTTGCTTTCCTGTATGCTTCAGTGCATAGGTACAGTGTTTCCCAGCACAAGTGAAGTGAGCTTTGGAAAGTACTCACTTTCCTCCACCCACATCCCCACCCTGTATTTTCTGATAGCTCTCTTGGACCTATCTACCTCTGTACCCTGCATGGCCTCTGGCCCATAGTGAGAGTTAAAATCTGTGAGCAAACAGCAGAGCCAGCACCCAACCCTACGGCAAGTTCTATGTGCTTGGACACTGTGGACTCTTTGACATTTCCCCAAAGTTTCAAGACCTTCGGTGCAAGTGAGAGGAACATTTTTTCACGTGAGGGCCACTGACCCACACAGAAATGTGGGAATGGCCTGTGTAAGTATAAAGCAGCAAATATTTTTCTTGCTGAAGGGAAGATATCTCACGCAGAACAGAAAATTATATTAAATAAACAGAACAAAAAATTTTTTGATGTATCATTTCTAAATTAAGACCCTTTACAGGAGAGGGAAAGAGCAGGCAAGAAAAGATACACAGACACCAAACAGGCTACAAATCCAGCAGACCCATTAACTCTGGTTTGGACTCACACCTCCCCCTGTGGCCCCGTGTTGCATCTGCATTCATGGGCTCTGACCTATTCTTGGTTCTCCCCTGGTCAGTCCAGAGAAATCAGGCTGAAGGCCAAAGATCTCCCATCACTTTTCTAGGGTGTCATGGCTCCCAGCCCAGATGTGAATCCTGAGACCAAAAGATGCCCAGGGCTGCATGATAAATTCCGTGGTAGTAGGATTGGGGGTGACCTGCCATCTTTATGAGACCACTGTTATATGCAAAGGGTATTGGTTGAACCTGACAAGTTGATCTATTGTGCTTAGAAGCATGCCTTTGTTCCCACAAAGGCACGGTTCATTGCTAGGGTTGTAAACAAAAAAAGTTATTTTGATGTGGTTAATTCCTATCACTTGTCTTCTAATGAAGACAGTTAAATAAATTAGCTCTTAAACTGGAAAGAAAAATAAGCAAAGGCCGAATCTGCTACTTTATTGCTGCATTAACGGACTTCAAGTTGTTGACACTAGAGTATCTTAAAAAAATGCTTAAATTGTGGTAAAAGACACATAACATAAAATCTACCATCTTAATTATTTTTGTGTACAGTTCAGTAGTATTCAGTGTATTCACATTGCTGTGCAACAGATCTCCAGAACTTTTTCATCTTGCAAAACTGAAACTACACTAGAGTATCTTTTTTTTATTTTATTTTTTTAACATCTTTATTAGAGTATAATTGCCTTACAATGGTGTGTTAGTTTCTGCTTTATAACAAAGTGAATCAGTTATACATATACATATGTCCCCATATCTCTTCCCTATTGCAAGATCTGTATTTTTTTTTTTACATCTTTATTGGAGTATAATTGCTTTACAATGGTGTGTTAGTTTCTGCTTTAAAGTGAATCAGTTATACATATGTTCCCATATCTCTTCCCTCTTGTGTCTCCCTCCCTCCCACCCTCCCTATCCCACCCCTCCAGGCAGTCACAAAGCACCGAGCCGATCTCCCTGTGCTATGCGGCTGCTTCCCACTAGCTATCTACCTTACGTTTGGTAGTGTATATATGTCCATGCCTCTCTCGCTTTGTCACAGCTTACCCTTCCCCCTCCCCATATCCTCAAGTCCATTCTCTAGTAGGTCTGTGTCTTTATTCCTGTCTTACCCCTAGGTTCTTCATGACATTTTTTTTTCTTAAATTCCATATATATGTGTTAGCATACGATATTTGTCTTTCTCTTTCTGACTTACTTCACTCTGTATGACAGACTCTAGGTCTATCCACCTCAGCCACTATGGAGAACAGTATGGAGGTTCCTTAAAAAACTACAAATAGAACTACCATATGACCCAGCAATCCCACTACTGGGCATATACCCTGAGAAAACCATAATTCAAAGAGGGTCATGTACCAAAATGTTCATTGCAGCTCTATTTACAATAGCCCAGAGATGGAAACAACCTAAGTGTCCATCATCGGATGAATGGATAAAGAAGATGTGGCACATATATACAATGGAATATTACTCAGCCATAAAAAGAAACGAAATTGAGCTATTTGTAATGAGGTGGATAGACCTAGAGTCTGTCACATAGAGTATCTTTTAAGGACTGGGAGTAGAAACAAATGCATGAGAAGAGGTCCAAGAACTACCTAAACACATTCATTGATAATAGACTTATGATGGGATATTCAGACATTTGCAGCACAACTCCAACTTTTGAGGATGAGGCTGAATGCTTCCAGGTCAGAGGTCATTTTTGTCTCACTGGTAGCTGTCACTCAAACCCTAGATACAACCCTTGACTAGCACAACAATCATTACTGTCCAGCGTGTGACAGCTGTGTGTGCCTGGTACTGGGATGGGATGTGGACCAGAGCCCATAATCTTCACAGCATAGTGGTTTTTTTTTTTAACCTTTGTAGAAACTTTTTATTTCCAGATCTAATAGCTGCTCTAAGCGGGTGAAACGTACTTCTTTAGCATTCCCAAACTCCTAGCTGCTCGAGAAACCCTATGCAAACCAGGTGATAGCAATTAGTAGTGACTCTAGCACAACTGATCCTTGATTTTGGACCAGTTAATGCTGTATAATACCATGGGGAGGAGCCTTGTCTCTGTTTTGTATCTTAATGAACCTCCAGTAGATGAAGGAGGAATCATAGTTTACACATAATCCATGATAATTGCTTGTTGAGAAAATCTAATTTGTCCTAATTGAGAAAATATATCAATTAATAATAATGAAGTGACTTATAGAGGGAACTTTTAAAAAAACTTATTTTATTGAAGTATAGTTGATTTACAATGTTGTGCTAGTTTCTGCTATACAGCAAAGTGATTCAGTTTTATATAACATTATTTTTCATATTCTTTTCCATTATGGTTTACCACAGGATGTTGAATATAGTTCCCTGTGTTATACAGTAGGACCTTGCTGTTTATCCATTCTATATGTAATCGTTTGCATCTGCTAATCCCAAACTCCCAAGCCATCCCTCCCACACACCTGCTCCCCCTTGGCAACCACAAGTCTGTTCTCTATGTCTGTGAGTCTGTTTCTCTTTGGTAGATAAGTTCATTTGTGTCCTATTTTAGATTCCACATATAAGTGATATCACAGGGTATTTGTCTTTCTCTGTCTGACTTACTTCACTTAGTATGATAACCTCTAGGTCCATCCATGTTGTTGCAAATAACACTACCCTTTTTAATGGCTGAGTAATATTCCATTGTATACACACACCACATCTTTATCCATTCATCTGTTAATGGACATTTAGGTTGTTTCCATGTCTTGGCTATTGTGAATAGTGCTGCTGTGAACATAAGGGTGCATGTATCTTTTCAAGTTAGAGTTTTGTCCAGATATATGCCTAGTAGTGGGATTGCTGGATCGTATGTCAACTCTATTTTCAGTTTTTTGAGAAACCTCCATATTGTTTTCCATAGTAGCTGCACCAATTTACATTCCCACCAACAGTGTAGGAGGGTTCCTAGAGGGAACTTTTTGAAATGTAAATCACATCATGTCACTACCCTGCTTGACACAACTCTACTGAGTCTTCTTTGTCTTTGGATTTATTATTTTTAATTGTAGTAAAATACATGTAACATAAATTTAGCCTCTTAACCATTTCTAAATGTATAGTTCAGTAGAGTTAAGTATATCCAAATTGTTGTGCAACCAATCCTCAGAACTCTTTTCTCTTGCAAAACTGAAATCTGTACCAATTGAACAACAACTCCATATTCCCCCCTCTCCCAGCCCCTAGCAACCACCATTCTACTTTCTGTCTCTATGAATTTGACTGCTCTAGGTACCTTATATAAGTGGACTCATACAGTATTTGTCTTTTTGCGGGTGGCTTATTTCACTTAATGTCCAAGTTTTATCCATGTTGTGCAGGTGTCAGAATTTATTTCCTTTTTAAGGCTGAATAATATTCCATTGCATGTATATACTACGTTTTGTTTATGCTTTGTCTTTGGAATTTATCGTAACTCCTTTCCATGGCCCTTAAAGTACTTCATGACAGAGTCCCTTCCTTGCTTTCCATCCCATCTCCTGTCTCTCACCCTGCATCACTGTGCCCCAGGCACATCAGTTCCCTCCCCTAGGTTTATTGAGATACACTTGGCATATAACATTGTGTAAATTTAGGTGTACAGTGTGTTTATTTGATACACTTATATATTGCAATATGATTACCACCATTAGCTAACACCTCTATCACATTACATGATTACCATTTCTTTTTTGTGGTGAGAACATTTAAGATCTACTATCTTAGTAACTTTGAAGTATACATTTTTGTTAACTATAATCACCATGCTGTGCATTAGGTCCCCAGAACTTATTCATCTTCTAACTGAAAGTTTGTACTCTTTGATGAACATCTCCCCATTTCCCCTGGTAACCACCATTCTACTCTTTACTTCTACAAGTTTAGCTTTTTTAGAGTCCACATGTATATGATATTATACAGTATTTGTTTTTCTCTGTTTGACTTACTTCACTTAACGTAATGCCCGCAAGGTCCATCCGTGTTGTCACAAATGGCAAGATTTCATTCTTTTTTATGGCTTAATAATATTTCATTGTACATACCACATCTTCTTTATCCATTCATCTGTTGACAGACACTTAGATTGTTTCCATACCTTGGCTATTGTAAATAATGGTGCAATGAACATGGTGGGGGGGTGCACATATTTTTTTGTTAGTGTTTTCATTTTCTTTGGATAATCCCAGAAGTGGAATTGCTGGATCATATGGTAGTTCTATTTTTAACTTTTTGAGGAATCTCCATACCATTTTTCATAGTGGCTGCACCAATTTACATTCCCACCAGCAGTGCACAGGATTCCCATTTCTCCACATCCTTGTCAGCACTTGTTACCTTGTGTCTTTTTGATGGTAGCCGTTCTAACAGGTGTGAGGTGATATCTCATTGTGGTTTTGATTTGCATTTCTCTGATGATTAGTGATGTTGAGCATCTTTTCATGTACCTGTTGGCATTTGTATGTCTTCTTTGGAAAAAAAAGTCTATTCAGTTCCTCTGACCATTTTAAAATTGTTTGTTGTTGTTGTTGTTATTGAATTATATGAGTTCTTTATATATTTTAGATATGAAACCCTTATCCAACTATACAGTTTGCAAATATTTTCTCCCATTTAATAGGTTGCTTTTTCATTTTGTTGATTGTTTCTTTTGCTGTACAAAAGCTTTTTAGTTTAATGTAGTCCCACTTTTGGATTTTCACTTTTTTTAAAAAAAGATTTATATTTATTTATTTTTGGCTGAGCTGTGTCTTAGTTGCAGCATGAGGGATCTTTGTTGCAGCATGCGGACTTCTTAGTTGTGGCATGCCTGCGGGATCTAGTTCCCTGACCAGGGATCGAACCCAGGCCCCCTGCACTGGGAACACAGAGTCTTACCCACTGGATCACCAGGGAAGTTCCTGATTTTCACTTTTTTTGCTTGTGCTTTTGGTGTCATATCCTAAAAAATCATTGTCAAGACCAATGTCAAGAAGCTTCCCTGTGTTTTCTTCTAGGAGTTTTGCAGTTTCCAGTTTTACATTTAAGTATTTAATCCATTTTTAGTTAAATTTTGTGAGCGGTGTTAAGATAGTGGTTCACTTTCAGTTTTCTGCATGTGGTTATCCAGTTTTCCCAACACTATTTATTGAAGATACTATCCTTTCCCCATTGAGTTTTCATGGCTCCCTTGTCAAGTATTAGTTGACCATATATGCATGGGTTTATCTGTGGGCTCTCAGTTCTGTTCCATTGGTCTATGTGTCTATTTTTATGCCAGTACCATAGTGTTTTGATTACTATAGTTTTGCAGTATAGTTTGAAATCAGGACGTGTGATGCCTCCAGCTTTTTTTCTATTTTTCTTTTTCAGGATTGCTTTGGCTATTTGATGTCTTTTGTGGTTACATAAGCATTTTAGGTTTTTCTTTTCTACTTCTATGAAAAATGCCATTGGAAATTTGATAGGGATTGCATTGAATCTGTAGATGGTTTTGGGTAGTATGGACATTTTAACAATATTAATTCTTCCAGTCATGACATGGGATACCTTTCCATTTATTTGTGTCTTCTTCAGTTTCTTTCATCAGTCTTATATTTTTCACCTCCTTGGTTAGATTCATTCTTAAGTACTTCATTGTCTTTGATGCTATTGTGAATGGGATTGTTTTATTTCTTTTTCAGATGTTTTATTGTTAGTGTAGAAAAATGCAGCTGATTTCTGTATGTTGATTTTGTATCCTGCAACTTTACTGAATTCATTGATTAGTTGTAACAATTTCTTGGTAGAGTCTTTAGGATTTTCTATATATAAGATCATATCATCTGCAAATAAAGATAATTTTACTTCTCCTTTTCTGATTTGGATACCTTTTTTTTTTTTTTTTCCGCAGTATGTGGGCCTCTCACTGTTGTGGCCTCTCCCGTTGCGGAGCACAGGCTCCGGACGCGCAGGCTCAACGGCCATGGCTCACGGGCCCAGCCGCTCCGCGGTATGTGGGATCTTCCCAGACCGGGGCACGAACCTGTGTCCCCTGCATCGGCAGGCGGACTCTCAACCACTGCGCCACCAGGGAAGCCCTGGATACCTTTTATTTCTTTATCTAACCTGATTGCTATGGCTATGACTTCCAGTAATATGTTGAATAGGAGTGGTGAGAGTTGTCACCCTTGTCTTGTTTTCTGATCTTAGAAGAAAAGCTTCCAACCTTTCAGCATTGAGTATGATGTTAGTTGTGGGCTTTTTGTATATGGCCTTTATTGTGTTGAGGTGCATTCCTTCTATATTTAATTTGTTGAAAGTTTTTTTATCCTGAAAGGATGTTGGATTTTGTCCAATGCTTTTTCTGTGTGTATTGAGATGACCATATGTTTTTATCTTTCATTCTATTAATGTGGTGTATCACATTTATTGATTTGCACATGTTGAGACATCCTTGCATCCCAGGGATAAGTCCCAGGTGATCACGGTGTATGAGCCTTTCAATGTACTGTTAAATTTGGTTTGCTAACACTTTGTTGATAGTTTTTGCATCTATATTCATCAGGGATATTGGTCTGTACAGTTGACCCTTGAACAATGTGGGGAGTGGGGTGGGGTTAGGGGCACCAACCCTCCTTGCAGTCGAAAATCCGTGTATAACTTATAGTTGGACCTCTGTACACGTGGTCCCTCCATATCCGTGGTTCCATCACATCTGTGGTTCCACATTCACAGATTCAACCTATCATGGATTGTTTAGTACTACAGTATTTACTGTTGAAAAAAAATCTGCATATAAGTGAACCCACACAGTACTTTCTTTTCTTTTCTGTCCTTATCTGGCTTTGGTATCAAGGTAATGCTGTCCTCCTAAAATGAGATTGTGAAGTAAGTATTATTAATCCCACCTGTTAAATTTGGAGGCTGACATTTTGAGAGGTTAGATAACTTCCGTGAAGCCGAACAGCTAGTTAGAGGCAGAGTTGGGATTGGCTCTCAAACCCCATTCTTAAGCATTGGGCCACTCCCTCCCAAGAGAGACTTCTTGCCTCACTATAAAGTCTGCCTAGAGAAGGAGCATTGGAGTCAGGACTTGAAGACATGTATGAGAGCAGCAGAGAGGAGAGGTGAGGGCAGAGGCTGGGACCCAAGGTCACACCTTCATGCTTTCGCCAGCACCATGTGGGAGTAGAGGGGGGCCATTTCTGGGTCAGTGGATGCTGCTCCTGTGGGTCCCCTGGAGCCATTGTTTGTGATGCCCCAGGAGCAGGGCAGAGGCCTCCAGGGTGTGTGACCCAGCTGGTGCTGAGCTCCTCGTCTCTCCCCCATCTCCCTGAGTGCTACAGGTAGGGAGCAGGATGGTGATTGTTGCGGCAGGCTGCGTGCTGCTCCTGATGGGCATATTTGGGAAGATCGGGGCTGCGTTTGCCACCATCCCAACCCCTGTGATCGGAGGCATGTTCCTGGTGATGTTTGGGGTCATCACTGCCGTGGGGATTTCCAATCTTCAGGTGAGGCAAGGCACCCTTAGGAAAGCAGCAGCATTGCATCTCCTGAAAGGAGCCCATGGGGATGGAGATGAATGGAACAGGGTGGGGACAAGGGAGGAGGAGAAGGGAGTCCTCAGTCCCAGAAACCGCACTGGCCCCAAATGGGAGAAAGAAATAACCAGAAGCACCCGAATTTCTGAAAAACAAAATTGCATCAGTTTGAATTGGATTATACAGACCACTCAGCTCCCAGGGTCAAGTGGGAGTCGGGACTTGTCTGAGAACCTGTGCCCTCTGAGCCCAGCCTCCCCCTCCAGTCTCAAGTGGCGGTGGGGGGGCTGGCTGGGCGGGTGTTTGACTGATGTGCAATACAGGTACTGATCGTTCCGGCTCTGCCGTGGGGGCCTCTCTCCTACAGTACGTGGACATGAACTCGTCCAGAAACATCTTTGTCTTTGGCTTCTCCATCTACTGTGGGCTTGCTGTTCCCAACTGGGTGAACAAGAACCCGGAGAGGCTCCACACAGGTGATTCTCCATCCTCTAGACTGTGACCACTCCAGGGGCAGAGCTGGTGGGGTCCCTGGTCCCTGGGAATTCCTGTCACTTTTAAAAAAAATTAACTATAGTCACCATGCTGTACATTACATCACCATGACTTATTTATTTCCAGTTCTATTGAGATATAATTGACATATATCACTGTATGAGTCCCAGGTATACAGCATAAAGGTTTGACATACGTATATTGTAAAACGACTACCATAATAAGTCTAGTTAACACCCATCTCCTCATATAGACACAATAAAAAGAAATGGGAAAAAAAATTTTCTCCTTGTGATGAGGACTCTTAGGATCTACTCTCTTACCAACTTTTCTATATATCATACAGCAGTGTTAACCATAGTCGTCATGTTGTACATTCCATCCCTCGTACTTATTTATCTTATAACCAGAAGTGTGTCCCTTTTGATCACCTTCCTCCAATTCCTCCTCCTCACACCCCCTGCTTCTGGTAACCACAAATCTGATCTCTTTTTCTATGAGTTTTTTTTTTTAACAGTCTATATATAATAAGTGAGATCATACAGTATTTGTCTTTCTCTATCTGATTCATGCCACAGCATAATGCTCTCAAGTTCCATCCATGTTGTTGCAAATAGCCAGATTTTATGGCTGAATAATATCCATTGTAAACATATACCTCATTTTTTTTAGTCATTCATCCATTGATGAACACTTAGGTTGTTTCCATATCTTGGCTCTTGTAAATAATGCTGCAGTGAAGGTGGCTGTGCATATATCTTTTTGAGTTAGTGTTTTCATTTTCTTTGGATGAATAACCAGGAGTGGAATTACTGGGTCATATGGTAGTTCTATTTTTAATTTTTGAGGAACCTCCATACTGTTTTCCATAGTGGTTGCACTAATTTACATTCCTGCCAACAGTGCCCAAGGGTCGTTTTCTCCACACCCTTGCCAAGACTTCCTAGTTCTTGTCTTTTTGGTAAAAGCCGAACAGGTGTGAGATGATATCTCACTGTGATTTTGATTTGCATTTCCCTGATGATTAGTGATGTTGAACACCTTTCATGTACCTATTGGCCATCTGTATATCTTCTTTGGAAAAATCTCTATTCAGATCCTCTGCCCTTTTTTTTTTTTTTGTCGTACACGGGCCTCTCACTGTTGTGGCCTCTTCCATTGCGGAGCACAGGCTCCGGGCACGCACGCTCAGCGGCCATAGCTCACAGGCCCAGCAGCTCCGCGGCATGTGGGATCCTCCCAGACCGGGTCACGAACCCTCGTCCCCTACATCGGCAGGCAGACTCTCAACCACTGCGCCACCAGGGAAGCCCCCTCTGCCCATTTTTTAATCCCTGTCACTTCTGTCTTCACTCTAGGGATTCTGCAGTTGGACCAGGTCATCCAGGTGCTGCTGACCACGGGCATGTTTGTTGGTGGATTTCTGGGCTTTCTACTGGACAACACCATCCCTGGTAGGGCTCACCTTTGCTCTGTAAGCTGGCAGTTTGGGTAGATGGTCAACATTTGGGTCACCCACATTGCTTCTCTAGCCCCAGTTCTCATGTAAGACTGGCCACAGCATACCCTGAGTGGGCCCTGCATCTGGGTGGGGTGTATGGGCCTGTACTAGCTTTCTAGGGCTGCCATCGCAAAATGCCACAGACTAGGAGGCTTAAACAACCGAAATGTATTTCCTCACAGTTCCAGAGGCTAGAAGTCCAAGAACAAGGTGTTGGCAGGATTGGTTTCTTCTGGGGCCTTTCTCCTTGACTTTCAGATGGATGGCCTTTCCTTCCTGTGTGTGCATCTCTGGTGTCTCTCTGTGTGTCCTAATCTCCTCTTCTTATAAAGACACCAGTCAGATTAAATTAGAGCCCACCCTAAAGACCTCATCTTTACGTCTTTAACTAAATCACCACTTTAAAGATTCTATCTCCAAATACAGTCACATTCTGAGGTTTGTGGGGTTAGGGCTTCAACATGATTTTTTTTGGGGGGGGACACAATTCAGCCCATAAAAGGACCCTAAGGTGAGAAATACACCAGAAGCAAAAAGCAAAAGACATAGCCCCAGCTCTCTTAGAGCCTGCCGTCTAGTTGACGAGGGAGAGAATGCATGTGTTCATTTATTCATATTCCAATAAAAACCACAGCAAGTACACTGTTCCAGGTGCTCTGTATTGAGGATACAAAGGGCTGCAAGACATGCCCCCCTGCCTTCTAGAAACTCACAGGCTAGTAGGGGAGAGAGACACGACAACAGACCATTACAGTACAGGGAAGTAAGTGTGATGATGAGCAAACGAAGCCCATGAGCGCTGAGGTGAAGAGCGCAGAGCTGCCCTCGCTGGTGGCTTTCAGTGCTCCCTTCTTGATCCTCCCATGGCCCCTTGAAAGGACCTCTGTGATAGCTCCTGCTTCGTGGTATTCCATTTCCCGCATTTCTTCTCTCCACCAAATGTAAAATGCATCTGCATTCCAGAAACACTGAAATATAGAAAGGTCCGCTCTGGAAGATGAGGAAAGAACAGTGGTTCATAGAAGGTCGTACCCCGGAGCTCAGGGAACACCTGATGATGAGCTGAGTTGAGCTGAGCTGATTCTTGGGATGGGCTTGGAGGGGGAGGAAGGGCTGCTGGCAGGTGCAGGGCACTGAGACGAGGCCTCGTGAGTGCCTGCAGGGGGGGCCAGAGGCTTCCGCCCCCTCCCTCAGGGCCTAGGCTTGACTGCTTGCTGGCTCCCTTTAGGAAGCCTGGAGGAGAGAGGCCTCCTGGCGTGGAATCAAATCCAGAAGTCTGAGGAAACTACGAAGATCTCGGAGGTCTACAGCCTCCCCTGGGGGATCGGCACCAGGTTCTGCGCATCCTCCTGCACCCGGTGCCTCCCCTTCTGGCCCAAGCTGGAACGTGGTGGGAGAGGTGAGGTGGGGGTGAGCCAGCTGACGCTCTGCTCCTGTGACCCCTCAGAAGAGCGACCCAAGGGCGCCACAGACACCAGGATGTAAGAACGCTCCTTCTGCACATCCCAGAGGCTTCACTATCCCCCTACCCAATGTGCTGAGCTCCCCACTCACGTATGGAGGGGACCCTGCCCTCTCAAGTACCTCTGCACCCCGCACGTGGTGGCAGCCAAATAAGTATTAGATTAAGACCATGACAAGCATGCTTTGACCCAGTCACTTAGCCAGCGAGGTCTGGCCTCAAGCTGCTTCCTTCCACCATGCTCCAGCCCTCCCATCTCCAGTGTAAACCAGTCCTCCTGGCAGTATTTTGATGCATCGGGAGGAAGAGGCTTTGGGTGGGGCAGGCGACAGAGATGGGGTTGTTTGCTGAAAGGTGACGGGAACAGTTCTCTTCCTCCCCAAAGAGGCTGGAGGCCCTGCCAGCACCCCCCCAGGCCCTTCTCTTCCAGACGCTGCTTCTTCCAGGCCTCTCCCCTGCAGGTCCCTCCCCGCCAGGCCCCTGCCATTTGTGAACACCGAAGGGCCAGCAAAGCTACAATCCCTGCACAGCCCCAGCGCCAGTCCTTGGGGTCAGACTGTGTATCACAGGACGGTATAGTGAGGCTGTAGGCCCTGGCGCTGTGGAGTCAGGACCAGGTTTGGATCCTAAGACTTAACCTGCATGTCAGGTTCTCACAGGGACATGAAACAGTCAAAGCATTTGAGAGGCCTTCAGTGGAGCAGAGCCACTGTTGTTATGATATATAAACTGTAAAGAGCCAGGCGAACCTGTTCTCTCTGCATCCTCAGTGGATTAGTCAGGATTCTCTAGAGAAACAGAGCCAATAGGGGGTGTGGGTGTGTGTATACACATACATGTCTGCAGAGAGATATATACATGTGTCCACACACACACATACATATATGGAGGTGGTGGGAGGGCAGGGCAGGGAGAGAGATTGACTTAAGGAATGGACTCATGTGATTGTGGAGGCTGGCAAGTCCAAAGTCTGCAGGGTAGACCAGCAGGCTGGGAAGAGTTACAGCTGGAGTCTGAAGGCAGTCACTAGCAGAATCCCCTCTTCCTGGGGGAGGTCAATCCTTTGGTATTCAGTCCTTCAACTGATTGGATGAGGCCCACCCACACTATGGAGGGTAATCTGCTTTACTCAAGCTCTACTGATTTAAATGTTAATCTTTTCTAAAAAAATACCTTCATAGAAACACCTGGAATAATGTTTGACCAAATACCTGGGTACCATGGCCTAGCCACGTTGACATACAAAATTAACCATCACACCCAGTGTACAGGCCCAGGGACATTTATGCACTCTTTGCCCAGGGGCCTCACCAGAAAGCACTCAGAACACTGTGGGATCTGGCTTGGACTCCGTTCAGGAGTCTTTATTATCAGAAGAAGCAGATGTAGCTGATGTCCTGGAGCACAGGAGGTCAACACTGTTCCTGGGCTCCTAGAACATGCCGGATGTTTGGTGGGCTCCAGAACTCTCTAGAACCCATCAAAACAATGCCCTGAACCCAGGTGTGCTGCAAGTACCCGGTGTCATGGGACAGATCCTGCCTGTCCTGTTCTTGAAAGGCTCATGGCCTGGGCCTTGGGTGCATCCGGTACCCCCTGAATAGGAGCACAGTGGGAGCAGGTGTGTGCCCTGCAGCAGGCCAGCACCTCATACCAAACAACCCTGAAAGACTGACACGGGGCCACACTCCTCTTAAATACTTTATAATAATCAGAAACGACAACCATCAAAATGCTTTCAGGACAGCCCACTCCAAAACGTCCTGCAAGGCTGAGGCAGGGGCAACCTGGGCTGTGAGCATTCAAACTTGGAGACTGCCCGCCCTCCTTCACCCCTCCTGCTCCCACTGCATCACAGATCTTCATCGTCAAACGTCTCCGTGCACCTCAACATTACCGTCTCATCGTCGAAGGAAAGGTCTGGTTCCTGCAAAACACAGGTAGAAGAGGATTCAACTTTATTTAAGGGCTCTGGGCCTCAGGCAGAGGAGAAGGCCCCATCATCTCAGACATGCCCCCTCCCTCTGTCTCTCCCCCACGTCTCTTCAGTGGTATCTTCTTCTCCAGCTTCCAGCCAGGAAGTTAAAAGCAATGGGGGGCAGGGAGTCCATTTCTATTTCACTCCACTCAATACTCTGTGATCTCCAGAATGGCTTCTCCTGGATTCAACAGAACTGACTTCTTTCCTCTCCTGGAGATTCCTGGGATGCCATAAGAGAGACGGGGGCAGTCTTAAAGCTTTATCCAAATGCCCTCAACAGAGGATGGTGAATTACACCATTATGCACCCACCAGCTATTTCAAAAAAAAAAAAAAAAGGAATGAGATCCCTCTCTATCCGTAGGATAAACTATTTTAAAAGGGCAAGGTACAGAGCAATGTGTATAGTAGGCTACCATTTGTGTTTGAAAGATTACATAAATATCTGGAGAATACCTTTGGATGGCTGTACAGAAACTGGGCATGGTAATTGCCTTCAGGGAAGGGAATGCGATAGTAAGCAAGGGACAGTGGTAGGCGAAAGACTACGTTTTCTTTGTATATCTTTTGGTAACTTTCGAACTTTAAACCATGTTCATGGGTTAGCTGTTTGGAGATAATTTTTTAAAAGAAACAGCGCTATGTCTGTTTAGCAAGCGTTTCTCAGTCCCTTAACAATGACCCCAGCCAACCTCTCTGACTCCCCATTACCTCTTCCCCTAACCGTACATTCCTGGGTTTATGTTCTTCCTACCTCTCCGCACCCCAGCAGAAAATCAGCCCTGTAATTTGTTAGCCCTGATGGTTAGGGGTTGATCCCCTTGGGCCCCGGGAAGCACCCCTAATCCAGCCAACCATCTTATGAACATGGGACCTGGTCCCCAGGGTGACGGCCAGATTGAGGGTGACTGCCAATGAAGCCTCTCCAGCTCTGGAGAGCGGCCCCCACCTGCTGTGCTCTGCTGCTGGGGGAGGGGCGCACGAGAGCCTGGGGATCCAAGAGGGGGAAGAGCTGGTAGAAGGAAAATCACCCAGACCCATCGTTCAGGGTGAGGATGCGGCAAAGGTTGAGAAAAGAGGGAGTTGGAGCATAGTGGTTGCCCGGAGCCCAAGCGTCCTGGGAGGGAACCACACGCTGGAGTCTCTATCACACAGAGTGCTTGAATGTCATTCCAAATGTTCTACTTCCTTAAGCCTCTGAAAACGGTGATGAGGCATTTTTAAGCTGCAGATTTGTGAAAGCACTAGTCTGTGAGAGGTGTTTGCTGGGATTGGGTGCTGAAATGTGTTGAGTAGTGTTCCCTCTAGTTCATATCCTCCTGAAACCTATTGGGAAATAGAGTCTGTGCAGATGTAAGATTAGTTAAGGATGTCAAGCCGAAATCATCTGGATCTAGGGTGTGCCCTCAACCCAAATGGCTGGTGTCCTTACAAGATGAGAGGGACGGAGAGATACACAGCAGAAGGCCATGTGAAGACGGGGGCAGTTACTGCAGTGATGCAGCTACAAGTCAGGGGATGCCGAGGATGGCTGGGAGCCACCAGGAGCTAGGAGGAGGCAAGGAGGAATCCTTCCCTAGAGCTTTCAGAGAGAGCGTGGCCCTGCCAACACCTTGATTTGGCCTTCTGGCCTCCAGAGCTACGAGAGAATAGATTTTTCTTGTTTTAAGCCACCAAGTTTGTGGTAATTGTAACGTCAGCCCTAGGAAACCAGTACAGGTACTAATTAAGCTTCATCCAACCACCTCCCATGAAGCTGATAGCGGGGGACAAACGGGGAAGAGAATGCAGTTGCCCTCTTTACAAACCATCTACCAAGCCTGAGGCCTCCTGCACGAGGACACTCTTGAACAGCCTGTTCAAAATACAGATTTCTGGGGCTGCATCTCGCAATACTGGATGGGAATCTTGGGTGTGGGGACATCAGGAGTCTGCATTTCCAGTGAGCTCCCAAGGCGATTCAAGTCTGAGTACCTCTGCTTTCCATGGGTGCTCCAGCCCTGCCTGTTCTTTCTTTCCTGCCATGTGTAGAGAAAGGAAGCAGGGAAAGCAAAGACTGTCCCATCGATCCATTCTCAAGGCCTTGGTAAAGTGAACTGACTTCACTGTGTCGAGAGAAAGGGACACAGTGGTCAGAGCCGGTGGCCAAGGGTTGGGAGGTGGAGAGCAAAGCGCAGGGAAGGGCCCTGGCTCCAAGTGGAGATTCAGAGTGGTCTTGGCAGAGGGAAATGAAGGGTTAGCAGGAAGAGGCCCCATGGAAAAGCTGTCCGAATTATTTGAGACATTTCCATCCCTATCACTTACCTTTTTTAATGAACAGCTATAGTTTTGCTAAATTCGTGAGAAGATCAATGGCTATGAACCTGAAAGGGCCTGTCCCCTTGGCAGCTCAGGCATAACCCTCTACCCCCGTGGAAGCTTCCAGGAATGGACCTTCTAACCAAGACCCCCCACAGTGCATGTCCCCGTGGGCTGCACAGTCAGCTTTTTGGAAGCAGAAATTAATATCCTTCAAAAGCTGGCAGCAAATATTACCCCGGGGTCTCCGAAGACAACGAAATGGTCTGGCCTCTTAGAAAGGCATAAAGGAGTCACACAACATGTAGGAATGCCTGTGAAGGGCCAGGCCCCGGAGGTCTGGTCCCGGCATCAAGGGACTCCCCAGGCTCAGGTCTGCCCTGAAGAGCATCCCTCTGTCTCTCCCCTCCATTTCCCCGGACATCCTCCGTTTCACAGGATGCATTAGGCTGAAGTCAACCACCCGCGGAAGAACGTCCTCCCGCCGGGGTGTGAGCTGGGGGGGCTGTAGCTGGGTCTCCCCTCCAGAGCCCTTCCCACCCTCCGAGGGGAGGTGAGCCAAGGCCTCACTGTGCTCTGCTCCGTCCTACCTGTTTGAACTGAGTGTCAACACAGCAAAGGCCTTTAAAAAAATTGACGATCTGCAGGTAGAGCTGAAACTTGTCCTCGGGATTTTGTGGGTTGCAGACAGCCAGCACGGAACTGACAGCAGAAAGGAGGAAGAAACAGCAAACCTTTAAAATCCTAACGTTTTACCTCTGTTTGTACCCACTAAAATATTTGGATTACAGTGGGAGCCAAGCACTTTGAAGCACGCAGCCGAGCCCTCCATGGAAGGTTTGCATGGCCCCAGTTCCAACATCATGTCTGGAACCTGCTGGGAAAGTGAGACTACAGGGAGGCAGGCCCGCATGCCTAGCTTAGTGTTCTGAGCTGCGGCCTGTGGAACAAGGAGCGAGATTTCCTCTCCTCCCGGAGTCAGGCTCGTACAGCAACGCCATACGGTTCTGCTCCCACCGGTGGTTGCCCAGGCTCGGGGGGCTCAGGGCACGATCGACATCAGCCCCTTGAGATGCCTCCGCTCAGGAGGTCTAACACGGAACACGGGCCTGGCGCAGAGGGCAGGCTGCTTTGCAGATTCCTTTCCTGCTGCTTCCTGGGACAAGGGGAGAAGCCTGCCAACAGGACCGTGAATCAGGCCTGGACAGCTGACTTCCTGCTGGAGTGAGGTCTCACAGTCAGCGTGGGAACCCCTGGCAGCAACCCCTGCCTTTTCTAGGGAAAATAGAAAAAAAATTTTTTAATTGGTTGGTTTTTGTTCCATCAGTAGAATGAGGAGTTCCAAGTACACTTTGGCCACTTTTCAACAAAATTGTCTTCACAGCCCAAGCCCAGCTCAGAAACAGGAACGTCTGTCTCCAGCCAGTTTCAGCCAAATCAGACTCCACACACGGCTGGGAAGAGCCTGAGTCACCAGGGAAAAGCGCCTTGAGATTTGGGGCAAGTCTGGTTGGGCTGGGGGCGGTGGGGTGGGAGCAGAGGAGCAAATGCTGCCCCCTGACCTGCCAGCAGGCGGCCAGGGCTCCAGGCCGTAGCCACAGGCCTCGGGGAGAATGGACATGTTCTTTGGGATCACGAGGACATGAACGTCAGCCTCACTCCCAAGGCAGAAAAACTAAATTTTCTTGCTTCTTTCTAGCCGGCTATGCAAAGGGCCTGTGCCTTCAGGCTGTAAGACCACAGCTTTTCAAAGCAGCAAGGGAATTTCCATCCTAAACTTTCTTTCTGAGAAAACACACCTGTTTTCTTTTTTTAAAACAAGCTCCTTCTTGTTTTAACATCTCCCCAGATGCTCTTCTCACTTCAGGGCGTCAGCCATCCCCTCCTCCCCTCCTTCCACATCCTTCCCATCAGCACCATGAAAAGCAGCTTCTCCCCTTGTGTGACTCAGAGCCCAGGGCACCGGGCCTGTTTCCACGTTGGCCCCGGCTCTCTATGGCCCAGAGCCCCCCGCCCACCTCCTGGACCAGACCGACTGCTGTAACCTGCCCATGGCCACCTCACCCCGGGGAACAGTGCAGCACAAGCCACCTGGAGTTGATAACCTGGTGTGTCTCAGCCCTGGGCCACAATGGAAGAACTGTCAGCTCTGAAGAAGCCCCAGACAACATCATCCCCAGGGCAATGGCACAATCCTAGGACCTACTTTGAATCACAGAAAAAAGTGGATTTCCAAGAACTTCCACTGAATTATGCTCCCTTCTGAGAGGCTGCAGGGGAGAGGCCCGTAAACACCCCAACAGGGGTGCCCACGCACACACACACTCATATACACACACAGTCTCACACCCCCATCTTCACCTGGAGCTAGATGTACTTGGAACCTCACTTTTGTCCAGGAAACTTGCCACATCGAAGGCATCTTCAAAAAGGATCTGAAAGGAAGCACAAAACTTCATGTGTCAGAAATACCCCTACACTTTGACGTTTGCTCTGGGCGGCTGGGGGAGAGACGCGTAGAAAGCCTCTCTACCCCTCAGCCCCAAATGGGTGCATCTTAAAGCTGAGGCCCAAACCCCGGCTCTCTGCTTGGTGACCTTTCCAGAGGATGAGTATTAAGTTCTTGCCCACCCAGAACAAACTGCCAACCCCAGAGGTGGCTGAGAGACGGGGAAGCACCGGGGACCATGGTCTCCTCCTTTTAAAGAAAGCAGGAGCTCAGGTGCGAGATGCAACAGCCAGAGGTGAGCCTCAGTGTACACTGGAAAGGGCTCATCTACTCCTCCCGAGGGGCAGAGGCTGTCTGAGCCCAGGATCCACAATCCAGCGGTTTCATGCCAGGGCAGCTGGACAGAGGTTAAGGGGGCTCTGGGGTTAAGCTGCAGGAAAGCCGACTCCCAGCCTTGCCACTCACTAAGCTGTGACTTAATTTCCCAGATCCCAAAGGGAATCACAACAGTGCCTACCCCTAGGGATGCTGCAAGAATCAAATGATGTATGGGCAGCACCTGGCACAGAATAATGGCTCAAATATGCTAGCTATTATTGAATACTATGTGCTTTGTAAAAGAAACAAGGTTCATCTTGGAAATGGAAAATAGAAACAAAGTTAAAATCACTGAGAAACAGTCCCACCCAGAGATGTCCATTGTTGACATACTGATCTGTTTCCTCCAGTCATTTCCCAGGGCATATTATAGCATATATTTCCTATTTTGGAATCTTGCTATTTAGAAAGTTCTCAGTTCTGCTTTTTAAAAATTTGTTGACAAATATTAAATATTCCATGGGAACATGATATACACTTAGCATTGCAGGATTTAGTAAATATACAGGATATGCTTTGTTAAATTTGAATTTTACATAAAGAATGAATAATTTTTTGGCATACAAATGTCCCAAGTATTGCATGGACACTCTTATATGAAAATTTTAACTAGCTGTGCTTTTTACCCCTTCTATATGGGAGTCAAGAGGGCATTCTCTGATCCTAGTTGGCAGGTTCTAGCAGGTTCCCCAGGGTCTCCTCCCCTCTTACCTGGGGACACATTGCTCTTTGTCTGGGGGCCTTCTGTCTGCCCTTCGTGTCTTTTTTTTTTAAAGCTTTTTTTTTTTTGATGTGGATCATTTTTAAAGTCTTTATTGAATTTGTTACAATATTGCTTCTGTTTTATGTTTTGGTTTTTTGGTGGCAGGGCATGTGGGATCTTAGTTCCCCAACCAGGGATTGAATCCGACCCACTGCATTGGAAGGCGAAGTCTTAACCACTGGACTGCCAGGGAAGTTCCCCACTTCATGTCTTCTTACAATTCACTTTCCCGGAACTGAATTCCCTGGGACTCTGGAATTGTGAATTGTACTCCTGGCTTTCTGGACATTTTCTGGTGTCCTTCTTTTTGATACCCCTTTGGTCACCTCAAAGAGGATTTGGGAGGGGGTCACTGAAAGGCCTGGGCTCCTGTGTCCATCAGCACAGAAGCCCATTGTCTCCGTGTTCCTTCCCAGCAGGCCTGAGGCAGGGACGCAGGACTTAAATTCCTTCCCTCAAATCCATCAGCCCATCACAGTCACAGGCCACACACCATCCTCACCTGTGCAAACCCCTCTCCCAAGCCAGCTCTTGGGGGCAGCATGGCCAGGCTCTGAGGTCCTTCTGGGGCACCCGGCACACTTACGGGGCCGCACCTCTCAGAAG
This sequence comes from Aethalodelphis obliquidens, assembly GCF_003676395.1. Lineage (NCBI taxonomy): Eukaryota > Metazoa > Chordata > Mammalia > Artiodactyla > Delphinidae > Aethalodelphis > Aethalodelphis obliquidens. Next base: position 17,622,618 of record NW_020837949.1, read on the forward strand.
TGATCCCGAGTCCAGGGGTTGGCCCCAAACGCAACTGTTCCACAGCAAAACCTCTCAGGTGGACCAGGAGCTGCAGAGGTTTCACTGCAACTAATTTAGAAGCCACAGCAGGAGTAACTGGCTCTGTACCTACCCTGGGCATAACTGTCATCTGTTCCACTCACCTTGTCACTCAGCCCTGGGCTGGCCCAAGCCTGGGGATGGCAATGCAGTCAGAGCCCTGCTCTGGGCATGGCTAAGAGACTCTGCTGCCAGCTTCCCTCAACACCAGAAGAATGTGAGCCCTTAGCCCTTCCTGAAAAAGCCCAGACAAGCTGCTTCCGTGATTTGGAGACATTGGATTCTGAAGTTTTCTCTTTGGGTCTGCTCCTCCTTGAGGAAAGGTTTGTGCTGCAAACACGTGTGCAGTCAGCTTACAGTTTGACAGAATTTTCATGCATTTGACATACGTTTTCTTTTGCCTTCTTTGTTGTGGGACCCCAGGGCCAGGCACTTTGAGGCTACAAAGACATCTATCCTGGCTGATGCTTGCCTTGGGTTGAGGTCTTTTGGGGCTGGTTGTCTGGCCCTGCTTTGGCCATTATGGAGGAGAGCTCACATCCTCTCATGGTGGACCCAACATTTCGTGGATAGTCAGATCAGAAACCATAGTCCAGTGGAGTGGCGAATGGGGGGTGGGGACGGGGCATGGGTGGTAGCGGTTGACTGTGGCACATCTGCCTTGCGAATTCCGTCGACTAACACCCGCAGTCGTCAGTCACCTGGGGTGCTTGTTCAAAATGAGATTCTGAGCCACCCCCTTGGGGACTCGGATTCAGTGGGTCTGGGGTACTAGCCAGGCACCTGTCTTTTTTTTTTAAAGATTTATTCATTTGGCTGCCTTGGGTCTTAGTTGAGGCATGTGGGATCTTTTTTTTTTTTTTTTTTAAAGCCTATGCTATCGAATTTATTTACTTATTTATTTACTTATTTATTTATTTATTTATTTAGCTAGCTAGCTAGCTAGCGGTATGCGGGCCTCTCACTGTTGTGGCCTCTACCGTTCCGGAGCACAGGCTCCGGACGCGCAGGCTCAGCGGCCATGGCTCACGGGCCCAGCCGCTCCGCGGCATGTGGGATCTTCCCGGACCGGGGCATGAACCCGTGTCCCCTGCATCGGCAGGCGGACGGTCAACCACTGCGCCACCAGGGAAGCCCTGGGATCTTTAGTTGAGGCATGTGGGATCTAGTTCCCTGACCAGGGATAGAACCCGGGCCCGCTGCCTTGGGAGCACAGAGTCTTAGCTTCTGGACCACCAGGGAAGTCCCCAGGCACCTGCCTTTTAACTAAACTCCACTTGAGAAGCATCAGGGGAGATCAAGGAGGGCAGAGCATAAACAGGTGACCAAAGGGCAGAGACTTGAAAAACTCTGTGATGAAGGATACAATGCTTGAAGCAGGAACTATGTGCCCTGGACAAGTCCTGCCACATGCTAGGCCTTGTCTGTGAACTGGAGACTGGACAAGGTGACCACTGCTCTCCAGGCCTGGGCCCTGGTGGCTGGGAAGCCTCCCAGAGAATGGGGCCTCCAGGGCTGGCCCCCAGCATCAGAGGCACTTAGAGGAGGTTCTCTGGCTCTAAGACTCCCCAGAGAGACACTGGACGTCCCCTCCAAGCGACCACCCGCGGAGGAGTATTTGGAAAGTCAGGGCAAAGCAGGGGTGGGGTCCATGGAAGCTAAATGTCCCGCAAAGCACTAGACAGACGCGGAGAGCAAAGAACTGCCCTCCCCGTTAGACAAGGGAGGGCAGATGCAGCCGCAGGTGGTAGCAGCAGCCTTCTGAGGCTGTCCTAATTCTGGAAGAGCAGCTGAGGGGCCCAGTTTGAGCTCAGCGCTGAGCTGACCGCTAACCTAACGCCACCCAACGCTCGGCACGGCTCACCATGGCTGTTCTCGCTGCTTGAACGCCGAGAAGCACATTTACGGCAGAGGCGTGATTGCCTCCTCTGCGTTCCGCAATGCTCTTTGGGGTGGGAGCTGACCTGCTCTCAGGGATTGGGCCTGATTGATCCTATCTCGATTACTCATTGGCTCAGTAATCTGGCAATCTGGCCAATTCCGGCCAATGAGAGGGCAGGAGAGGTATGGTGCAAATTTCTGGGAAAGTTCTTCCTTGACCCTTAAGAAAGAGGGGCAGGGAATCGTTTCTCCTACCTGGTGTAGAAAAGGAATAACAACTTGATTGCTACCAGCTGCCATTCCACAGTCACCACACGGGGTGGGGGAAGTGGGGTGGGGAGGGAAGGTGAGATGCCGGCCTTGAGACGAGGCAGAGCAGGCAGACGAGAAGAGCCGAGTCGGCGGCGACGACGCAGGGAGACGAAGCGGAAGTCCTCCTGCCTCGGGCCCTCCCTGGGTGTGCCGAGTACATTTCCTCTTGGCTTAAACAGCGAGTAACTTGAAGCCGAAAGAATCCTAGTGCGTACAACCTTCTAAACCTTCTTTTCTGTAATCCCCATGGAAAGGCCAGGAAAGTAGCAGGGGAGAAATAACTGTGGTTCTGTGGTTGCGTATATAATGTCGGGAAAATCAGAAACTTACCGCGCGCGCCAGAATCCAGACAGCACCTCCAAGTTACTGTCTGACCCGGGCAGCTCCCTGGCATCTCCAGGCAAAGGTGATGCCCACCCTCCACCCTACCCGTCGGTCCGCTCACCTCCTCAGGGGTGGAGAAGAGCGAGCAGCTGGCCCCCTGGCTTTCCACTCCGCTGTCCTTCACGCTGCCCTCGGCACAGGCCGGCTCCTGACAGGCCCCCGCGAAGCCCAGGAGGCCGCTGTGCTTCTGCGCCCAGGCGTGCTGGAGGCTGGCCTTCCTCTCCTCGGAGAGGGTCTGCCACAGATGGGAGATGGCCGCAGACATGATGGGGAGGGTCACCTCCTGCGAGGAGACGATCCCGTTCTCGGTCAGAAGGTCCATCGTCTGCTTGTAAAAGTTGAGGTACCTGCAACAGAAAGGTCAGCAACTCCCGGACCTGAAGCCGGTGGCCCGGGGTCCCGCCCAAGCCGGCTCCTCGGGATCCCGTGGTGGCGGGGAGAGGGGAAGCGAGCACAGCACACAGGCCTTGCCCGCGCTGTGCTTCACCAGGGACTCAGCCTCACTGGCCGCGGCCTGCCCTGCCACTTGCAGAGTAGAAGCTATCTGGGGGGCCATGGGCGACTTAGCTTTGTGCTTTGGGGGGTCCCTCCCCAAGTCCTCCCAGCGCCCCCTGTGAAGCTCTCTGTCGGACAAAAGAGAGGACGGGAGGCAGGGCAGGCTCAGCTCTCCCCCCAGGGGAAAACTGCTTCAAGTTTAGAGCCCAGACGTGTGCAGATATGATATGACCTCGCTTTAATTTGGAAGCTGTGGAGCGAGCCTCCTTCTACTGGGCCCGCCCCTCCCACATGGATGCGGAGGGCCTCAGGTTTGTGGAGGAGCGGTGAGGGACAGGGGAATCTGAGCCATCCATCCACTGCCTTTCTTACTCCAAGATTAATTAGTAAGGCTGCTGAAGCAGACCTGTGGTGTGTGTGCAGCAGTGGGGGTGGCTTTAGCTCTCATATCCCACCCACAGGCCCCCCAAAGTCACCCCAAATAAAGTCAGTCTAAGGAAACACAGTTCACGTGCTATGCAGATGTGGCTTCAGGACTATTTCTCTGGCTCCTCTAACAACCTCATCCCTGAGCCCCCGCCACGTGGAAATCCTGGAGCTTCCATGACTCGGGGCCTGCAGGACGCCCCAGGTGGAGCACCTGTCCCCCTCCCCACAGGGGCCCAGCTCTTCACACCGTTCAAATTCCAAGAGGTCTGGCAGCAAGGTGACCGAGGAGTTGAAGAGCTCCGCGTTTCTCTCCTCTGCCTTCTCCTCCTCTGCCTCGTCGTCCTCCTCTTCCTCGTCATCGTCCTCCTCCTCTTCTTCCTCCTCAACCTCCTTCCCGACTGCCTCAATTGGGCGCCAGCTGTCGGAACCTTTCTGATGAACTGTATTTAATATCAGACTGGGGAGGAAATGGAAACAAGGTAATCCCTCATGAACATCAAGACTGAAATTCTTGACACAATTTTAGCATATACAGACTAAAGAAAAAAAACCTATATGATCATCTCGACAGGTGCAGAAAAGCGTTGGCAAAATTCAACGTCCATTCATGATGAAACTAGGAATAGAAGGGAATTTCCTCAGCCTAATAAAAGGCATCTACAAAAAACCTACAGCTAACATCATATTTAACAGTAAAAGACTGTTTCTTTGCTAAGATCAGGAATAAGACAAGGATGTCCTCTCTTACCACTTCTATTCAAAATTGTGCTGGAGATTAGAGCCTGTCCAATAAGGTGAACCAAAGAAATAAAAGGTGTACAGATTGGAAAGAAGAAATAAAACTGTCTTTATTTGCAGACAATGTGATTATCTATGTAGAAGATCCCAAAGAATCTACAAATATGTGACCAGAACTAAGGAAGCAAGGTTGCAGAATATAAGGTCAGTATACAAAAACCAATAGTATTTCTATAGACTAGCAATGAATAATTGGAAATTGAAATTTTAAAAAGTACCATTTACAATAGCACAAAAACCCATGGTTAAATACTTCGGTTTAAACTAAAAGCTCCATCTAGAAAAGAAAACAATGAATAAGTTGGGCTTCATAAGGTTTTTAATTCTGCTCTTCAGAAGACAGTTTTGAGACTGAAACAACATGACATAATTTGGAAAACCAGGACTTGTACCCAGAATCTCTTTATACTGATAGGAATAATCCCCAAGGTATCAGATTGAGTTAAAAAGCAAGTGTGCCAGAAGAAAACAGGAGAAGTCTCAACCCCTCTTTCTCTCTCTCTAATCTCAGAGCGGAGGAAGCCTTTCTATTCACCCAACATCAGGTGCCATTACAGATGGACAGAGTAGACTTCATTTTTGCATGGACAAAAGAAAAAACAGAAACATTGAAAGCAAAATAGGAAAACAACCAACCAAGGTACAATTGTTTGGAATCCATATACTAGAAAGAGGGCTAATTTCTTATGATACATAAAGCCCTTCTACCACTAAATAAGAAAAAGACCACCAACCCAACAGGAAAATGGGCAAAGAATAGGTTAAAAGAAGCTCCCAGGAGAGGAAATACAAATGATCCTGAACAAAGGCACTTAAGTTCACTCATAATTTAATTAATTAATTAAAATATAATAATTATAAAATGTAATAATCTATTCCTCTGCTGGTACCACAGTTTTAATTATTGTAGGCTTATAATAATTCTAGTGAAAAAATCCTCCCTAATTAATATGATTCTGAAAGAAATTTAGTCATCCTCATGTGGATAAGTGATACAAGTATTAATAAGATTTTAGTTTGTGATAGTGGTCGTATGTTAAATCAGGAAGGAGAGGATGGCTTATGTAATAAATGTGGTGGGACCAGTAGCTAACATCTGCCTCACTGAGATCATCTCCCAGGCTGATTTCCAGGTGGGGCTAGTCTGATTTGTAAAACATGGACACAAACACCCTGCTACGTACACACCCCACACACACACACACACACACACACACACACACACACACACACACACCACTCTTGCTTCCGCCCCCCAACGACCAAAGCAGTGCAGAGTGTGATTATAGGTGATCGTGTCCTTCTAATACTTTCTGTATTCTCATGTTGTCTACAATGTCAATTTAATTTAATTTAATAATCTATCATTTCCTCCTGATTATTTCCCTTAGGATATAATAATACACATTTATTGTTTTAAAAAATGGGAAAATACAGAAAAGCACGGAGAAGAAAATAAAATTCATCAGTAGTAACCCCACCGAAAAAAGAGGAAACAACATCACTTCACCTCGGCAGGCTCTCAGGCGGTTCTGACAGTAAGCAGTTCGCAGTCCCCTTTTCAGAGTGAGTAAAATTGTTTATACACGTACTCCTGTGCCTCCTGAGAGGACAGCCTGAATGTACACTGTGCTGGGCACGCCCTGGGGCCACCAGAGGTGATGAGGGCCCAGCCATTGTCCCTAAAGTCCAGGCCGCTCTTGAAGCAGCTGTGCAGGATGGTGGTACAGGACCTGGGTCATCTTTTGAGAGCACAGCAAAGACTAAGTCTGCAAAGCACACATCAAAAAGTGCCAGAGTTAAATGTTCAAAATGAGATCATAAAAGTACGAGAAAGACATTGTTCGAATCAGCCTCTCTTGTCTGGCTGTGACGTCATAAAGGAGGTTCCCCTTTCAGCATCTGTGACACCCGAGTGGACTACTTTTCCTTTCCTCTCTGAAGTTCAGTTTGGTTTTTCTTAGGTTCCTACGAAGCTTGGAAAGTAGGCAGAGATTTGGATTTTCATTATTTTCATATATATCCTCAGTAAAGCCATTAGGTGAGTTTCTTTAAAAGCTATAACACGATATGAACACTATGATCTCATTTCTCTACAAAATAATGTGCAAAATGAAAAAAACTAGGATATTCTTTAAGATTAACATTGATTTTCTTTTAGTGGTGAGATAATATGTATTTTAATTTTCTTTTTTGGGCATTTCTGTCTTTTTGACATTTTCTGTTAATAAGTAGGATTTTCATAATCGGGAAGAAATCCAATGCGTGTGATTCGAATAAAATAGAAAAGAAATCTCTCCAGCACAAGACTGTTCTAAACAGGTAAGCAGCACCTCTTCCTCGGTTCTGTGTTCTGGAGGGGAAAGGTGGGCTGTGGAGCTGTAGCAGCACTGTGGCAGTAGAACAGCAGATTCTAGGTCTCCTGATGCTTGGGTGTCTTACCTGGGATTTCTAGAGTGCATGCTGGCATATTCTTCCTTGACCTCCTCTAAGCTGTTTACATTCCCATCCTCCAGGTTGAAGGATTCTATGAGGGAAGTTGAAGTCAAGGGTCACACATGATAGTTGGGACTTTGTCCAGTCTCTCCTGCCTTTCTGGCCTGGGTGGACCATGGGTGGTCGCTGAGCCCACCCAGGTTCAGTGTTAGGGAGTGAAGAGCCCAGTTTCACGTCTCCTTTTAGGTGTGCGGGGAGAGCACTAGAACAGGGGAAGAGTTTCTTGAACTGGACTTTCTCAGTCAAGACGTGGAAAGTATCCCTTCCAGAATTCGGCTTTCACTAGCTTATGAAACCCAAATTCCCAGCCAGCCATGTCTCCCAGCCTGAGTGCAAGGAAGGGAGACAGCTTCTGCCCCTTGCTTTTGAGTTGGACAGGCCCCAGTCCACTTCTCTGGCCTCTCTGACCTGAGGAGGTCAGGCACCCTTCAACAGCAGCTAGGAAGGAGCTCATCATGCTCACACAGCCCGCTGACGTCTGTCTGTCCTGCCAGACGCTAAGCTCCCTGAGGACAGGGGCATGGATCTCACCGTACCCCTGGCCCAGGTGCAGTGCCTGACACACAGTAGGCTCTCAATAAATATATGTTCACTTGGCTTAACCCAATCTCCTTGTTTTCAATAGAAAAACAAGCCAGCCCTTCCCTGGGAGGTAGAGGAGTGGCAGGTAGGGATCTCTTACCTTTCAGCTTCAGCAGAGTATCCAAGGTTTGTTCCAGTTCCTGAATACGATTCTTCGCCTTATTCAAAACCTGCCACTGAGGACAGAGACAGACAGTGCGGAAAAGCCAGGCTCCCACCACAGAGAAGGTTTTGCGGACACAGGAGCCCCTTTCCTGGCCTGAGGCCACCCTCCCTTGGGGGCAAAGCCCCAGTCCTTGATGCTGTCGACAGAAAAGGTAGGAAGTTTGTTCTGATCCACAGAAGCACGACATTTACTTTGTATTCTGGAAATGGTTCTCACAGAAATATCAAAGTATTTGGAAACAATTAAGCTGAGCTCAGCAGACAACTAGGGTTGCACACTACTATATACGCTACATGAAGTCGGCGTGAGCTCGGCAGACAACTAGGGTTGCATACTACTATATACGCTACATGAAGTCGGCGTGGACGGTGACGGCACAGGTGGCCTGATGGTTAGAGCTCCAGGCGGCACGAAGGCCAATTAACTTCTGCTCGCTTGTCCCAGTGTGTGACCGGCAGGTTAACATTAAACGTGCTAATATTGTTTGTTTGCTAAATGCGTACACTCTAGTTGATCTAAACATTTATCAAGTGCTCTGTCAACTTGAACTGTGAATTTCCTATTCTGCAAGAGTAGAATCACAAGCATTTCTGCCTCCCTCCCTCCCTCCCTCCCTTCTTTCCCTTTGTACTGTATGTAATATTACTACAGTCAAAATGGTAACCGCAAGATTATTCAAAAATGAGAAATGCTAAATGTTGTTTATTATGCAGACACCCGATGCCTGTCAGGAGTCCCACACCTTCATCCGGAATGTATGAGGGCAAAGCTGTGTGCTTAGCCCGGGGACACAGAGTAAACAAGACAGCCCTGCTTTCAGGCCGCTGACATTCTAACAGGGAAGATGAGCATGGAAACAACCACTCAACGCACAAAACACGTAACAACTGCGTGTAACACGCTCTAGAATTCAGTAAGCACCACAAAGCGCTGTGGGAACGCACGGCAGCGGGAGGAGGAACCCATCTAACTGGAGGGCTCGATGGAGCCGGGCTTCCGGGCAGCTGAGCTCAGCTGAGCCCCAGAGTATGCATGGACTCTGAAGTGCTGGGGGACACAGGCCTCGCTCAGGGAGCTGCGGAAAGAAAGGAAATGGGGAGGCGGTGGGAGAGGACGCCACAGCAGCCAGGGGCCCACAGCCCAGGGGCTGCCATTGTAGACTCCCGCTGCCCTGGCTGGTGCACAAGAAGACTTGAGGAACCTCAAAGCACAGCGCTCTGAAGACCCAAAAGACAGCGACAGGAGAACACAGTGGACACAGGATCTCCTTTAGAGCAGGGGTCACCTGCTGTTTTACACTATCTGCTGCCCCTGTCCCACCCCGGCTTCAGGATTATACCGTTGGGTCAGCAAGGACTCTGTCCCCTCTTCGGACACTAGGGGCTGACAGGTGGCGTGAACCTCAGGCTTGTTCTCAGGGTGAGGCGAGGACTTTCTAGTCCTCTGGTTCAGGCTGGTCACCTGTGTCCGCACAGCCGGGCCACCCCACGCTCACCTCGCAGTCTCACTACGTCAACTGGACCAGCACAGAGCTAGGTAAGCCGGGTGCAATTCATTGAAATTCTGTTTCTAGAATGGTTTTGGCAGGCTGATTTTCTTAGGACCTTTGTCTGGGTTGAATTGTGTTCCCCTAAAAAAGATATGTTGAGGTCCTAACCCCCAGACTTGTGAGTGTGACCTTATTTGGAAATAGGGGCTTTCTACAGGTAATCAAGTTAAAAAGACATCATTAGGGTGGGCCCTAATCTAGTATGACCGGTGTCCTTATAAAAAGGGGAAATTTGAATGCAGAGACAGACACACACACAGGGAAGACAATATGAAGACACAGGGAGAAGACGGCCATGTAACTGGAGTGATGGCTCTGTAAGCCAGGGAACACCAAGGATTGCCAGCAAATGCCAGAAGCCAGAAGAGGCAAGGAAGTCTTCTCCCCTAGAACCGTCAGAGGGAGCACGGCCCTGTGGACACCTTGATTTTGGACTTCTAGAGGCCAGACCTCTGAGACAATACATTTCTGTTGTTTTAAGCCACCTGGTGTGTGGTGTTTTGTTCTGGCAGCCACAGACAACTAGGAACACCTTGCTACCACGCATACGTGCAGCTCACTCTTGTAGAACAAATCCTTTCTCCATGGACATCACAAATGCAAAATTCAGGGTTGTCCCTCCGGCACGAAAGAGAAAGAAGGAGAGGACAGAAAACATCTGATCTCCAGACCGCCCTCTGGCTGTGCCATTCCAGGCAAACTGTCTAACTTTCTGGAGCCTCAGTGATACTAAGTGATACTCCTAAGTGATACTAATGTTCTAAACCACATATGACCGTGCTATGTTTTTCATGCTACTATATTGCAGAACTCCACAGCAGGCCTCAGGAAGCCATGACTGTTGTCCCTGTTTAACAGGTGTGTTAACTGAAGCTTAGCGAGTAACCTGCCTCACGTGCACCGAGGCCAGTTAACATCCAGGCTCTCAACCACCACGTCGTGAGGTGTGAGTTTTAGGGGCTGCAAAGGGTTTTCCTCTAGATTCACTTCCACTCCTTACTGCCAGCCCTGAGTACCTGTTCTTTCTTCAGCTGTGCTGCAGTCTGTGCAAACTTCTTCACTGGCCAATGACAGGGACTTTGGGGTTTTCGTCACCCAGGGGACACAGAGCAGAGCTGTGCTGGACAAGCTCTTTGCTGAGAGGCCCAGATGTGGACTCTCTCTCCCCACCCTCACCTGAGTCCCAAGCCCCTGCGCCTGGCTCAGCCAGGGAGTAGCCCTCCCCATACCTCTCCCGCTACAACCCAGAGCCTTCCAGAGGAGCACGTGGGACCTCTGTGGATATTCTTCCAGCCCCAGTTGGAGCCCTGCACAAGGGCGCTCTGGGCGCCTTCCTGTAATTTCCGCAGAGGCCCTGGCCCTGTGCCCACTGAGGGGCTCTTCTGTGTGCCTGCCCTCAGCAAGGCTCCGGTGCCAGCTCTGGAGGCAGGATGCTCCCACCCGTCAAATGGTCCCTCTCCATAAGTGCAGCTCTGCTGAAAGCACCAGCCCAGAGGGAAACCCATTGTCTGGAAGCAGTTGCAGGGCATCGGGCTGGTCCAGAGAGATGGACGGGGAAAGAAGGCCAGGTCTGGAGCCCGAAACCAGGCCTCCTCCTGGATCTGCCACCAACCAGCTGACAGGTCCTGTCTGGACTCCAGTTCCCTCCTCTTTTAAAAGAGGGTGGAGGGACTTGAGGCTGTCGGGGACCTCTCCCCTGTCGGAGACCTCCTAAATGCTTCCTGCAGTGATACCCACTCCATTCTCCCACCACCACCCAAACCCACCCGAACCTTCTGTGCACCACCAGAGGCACTGATCAGCAATGAAAAAGCTGCATAAGGAGAAAGGCAAAATTAAGATCAGGAAAAGATAAATGCCTACCTGGAGAGCCCTGTCACCTAGGGAAAGACCTGGTTGATGCATGAAAACTGAGAGGCACACACGGGCATGTACTGGGGGGTGTGCTTTGGGGTACGTGTGTGTGCTTGGGCTGAGGACATAGGGTCTGGGCAGCTGCTAGAGGCTCACCACTGCCCGTGAGAGGGATGGGCATTGCAGTCACTGGCTCACCGGGCCTCTCGGGCCGTCACTTCCCCTCCAAGGCCAGGCTTGTCTGCAGCAGGTAGGTAAGGCCCGGCTCTCAGGCTTTACCCACATGCAGCAGCAGACAGAGTGCCATGAGGGGTCCGCAGCTGACCGCTGACCCACCCAGGCCGCAGCCCTCGGGGGCGGGAGCTCCAGGCCAGTCCCCATCTCGGCTCCATAGTCCCTCCATGCGTGGGACCTTTTCCTCCCTATCCTAAGGTCCCCGTACCTTTGAGGCTGTGAGATCAGAGTGGGAGTAAACGGTCTTCCTGAGGCTGTTGAAGAGCCCTGCCAGGGTGGCTCGGTGGCGGGCCTGGGACAGGCGTCTGCGGGCCACCCGCGGCTCGACCTTCTGCAGCTGTGCCAGGGACCAGGGCATTGCTCTGCCGCTGGGGTTATTGTCTTCTCCAGAGGTCTCCATGAGAAGCTGCAACGTACCAGGCTTTGTTTGGCCCTAAATAATAAAGATACAACATTAAAGAAAAAGGAAAGTGGATTGAAGCAGAAAGAAAGGGAAACAACTCCCAAGTAAAAGGTCCCAAACCAATGAGTCTAATCGATGACAGATACACAATAAATAACAGATGATACAAAATCTGTTATTGAAGCTCAACTCCTAAAACACAAGGTGCTCATATCTGACTTACAGTTGAAGGGCACAGCTGCTTTACACCAGGAAGTTTCCAGGACCTTGCAGGTACTCACCAGACACTTGTTAATTGACCACAGTGGCCAAGGAGAGCAAGCCGTACCCTGAGATCGCATTCTTTACAGTCTGTCAGAGGTGGAACAAGTATGTGTCCCACCCTTGGAGGTCTTTCCTACTGTGAGAAGGCACCCCTCTTTGAGTTGGGAAGTAGTTACACAGGTGTATGTAGTATATGAAAAAAATCCATCAAGGTGTATTCTTTAGATTCGTGAACTTTTCCGCATGTATACTGTACCTAAAAAAGAAGAGAACTCACTCTTCTACATGTGAAAGCAAAAAGGTACGTGACGGCAGAGAATTGGAAGCTGGGTTGCCTTGAACTGCTTCCAGTGGGTTCTGAAAATGATCATTATGTTGTCCTTGGTCACATCTAACTTTACAAATCAGGAGCCCTTCTCTAAGATAGGCGGTTCTAAGGCTGATAATGTAACGATTTTAATAAAAGATTGAGCCATGGATGGCTCTGCCAGCAATTTGAACAGGGGGCTGCATTGTCATCACCTCTATACTCGCAGGAGGTACTCAGCACTGGGGTTTGAGTGAATTAGGATGGGAGTTCTCCGCGGGGTCCACTCTCCCCTGAGCACAGTTCTGCTGGGCAGAGACAATGCATGACCTGGGTCGGTTTTGATGTATGTCAGCCACCTGGCGAGACTGATGAAAATACACACGCCCAGGCCCTGCCTCAGAAACACTGGATGTGCATGGCCCAGGTGTCTGTGTAGGTGACACGCTGCCCAGATGATTCTGATGCTTTCCCGGTTGAGCCACCACTGGGACACAGACAAGCAGCCCCTCTCTCAAAGCACCTCAGCTGACAGCAGCTGGGAGCAAAATCTCCTTCGAAGAGGGAATATCAGGGAAGGAGGTGGAAGAAAGCTTTCTCACTAAGTTCTAGGGGGAGAACTGGCCACAGAGACCACGAACCCAATGAAGTAATGTGGGATTTTAAAATGTCTTTTAGGTCAGACAGCAAGTCTCCTGTCACCAATGTGGTCTTCACTAGGGTGTCCACTTTGCCTCGGTCTGCTTCTCAGAACAGTGGTGGGAAGATGGTAAGTAGGTGCCCTTTTTGTTGCCTGCGCTGGTCGCTTTCAGCTCCTGTAACATTCATTCCCAGGAGTTATGCCATCGGTGTGGGGAGGACAGCCACAGAATCACAAAGGCCCATCCAGCCCGAGGGCTAGGTTACATCAGAGGCCACACTTTTATAGTCTCCCATTTCCAGACATCAACAAATCTTTAATAGGGAGCAAAGTAAAACAGTGAAGGTTTTGAACTACCTACAGAAAAACAAGAAACTTTTGAACCAAAGAACATAGGTCTTCTTTACCTGTTTAAATTAAAGAGAAATGCATGTGCGTGGACACCAGGGAATTTAGGTCGACAAATGGAGGAAAAAATACCAGGATCCTCCCAGCATCTCAAATTCTCTAGTAGTCTCGGAACATGAATACCAAAGGCCTTTGGGCTTGTGGGGCGTCTGGAGCTCTCCCAGTGCCCATGCTGATAATTTGGGTTTCCTCCCAGGCTTCTGCCCAAACACATTCCTCAGGAAATATCTGGATGGCTATGGGGACTGCTGAGTCACTGAATAAGGGTGCAGCCCTCTGCCTCTCCCATAGCCGGCAGACACTCCCGTTACTTGCTGCCTCTGAGGGCAGCCTTCGCTGCCTGCCGCTGGGGTGAGGATGGTACCAGAGCATCTGCCCAGCTGCCGGGTGCTGTGGCTTCCATCTCAGCCTGCCTGCCTCGGGCGCCCCAGGTCAGGAGCTGGGAGATGGGAACACCGCAGTAAAAGATGGGAGATGATCCTTCCATTCTGCTTTCAGTGGGGAATCAAGCCAAGGATCTAATCAAGATGTTAACCTTCATTAGACCTTGTGCAATTTTAAATATCCTAGTCCTAGATGCTCCATCGTGCTCTCCACTAGGGATGCTTTGCTATGATCCCCCAAAGCCATTCTTTCCAAGTTATCTTTATTGACTTGCACTGTGGACCCAGCAGGAGCTTAGGTGGATATTTTTCAGACAGAGCCTCTTGTTACAATAATACGGTTGGATCTGTCCCATCCGCATCTGTGATCTGTGTGAAGGGGTGCTCGCCCAGGACAAGTACCACAGAAGTCATGTTCTTGGATGCGGGAGGGGAGGGCAGGACCCTCCTCCGCCTTCTTGCAAGCTTGGCTCTTTTGCTAGGAATGGGGGAATTAACGGTAAAAATGAGATCAATAAGTGATCTTTTATTTCAAAACAGAACAAAACAAGAACAAACCTTTTCTCCTAAAGGTCCTACGCAGATACAAAGTGTGTTAAGGAAACTGTCCCCAGCAGTAGACGTTACTGCCCTGCCCACCAACCCCTATTCTATGGCCCATTCTCTTTCCTCCTACCGAGAATGCCTCCCTGCCCCCAGTTTCTACCTCTCTAGAGTCAGCTTGTCCTTCAGTTCCCAGTTTAAGTCCCAATTTCTCTGAGAAGTTTTTCAGCCCCAGTCCACACAGATTTCTCATTTCAATCTTGTTTTGCCAACAAATCGGTACGATCCTTCATCAGGATCCATGTATCCAGCATCTAAAGTGTCCTTCCTGGGGTGCATCAGAATAGGAGTAAGACAGGATAGCCTTAAGAGAAAACACTGGGGGCAGGAAATAATAGCGAGTTCAACCCTGACCCAAAAGGCCTCTCTGGATCCTAAGCATTTACAGTCTCATGAATTCAGCTCTTGACAAGGTTCACAGTGAGAAGCACATATTTGAGAAGCTGAAAAAGAAAAAGCCTTTGAAGGTGATCCTGGCCCATTGCCATGTGAGACAGGTGGGGAGGGATTCTACAGGGGCAAGAACCTGGGTATCCTATTCTGGCTCAGGAAACGGGGCATGTTTGGAGGGTGAGTGAATTTCCGGGCATCTGAAAGGTTTAAGAATTGGGGGAACTCAGTACGGGGATAGTAGGTGGAAGGAAGCTAGTCCTACAAATCCATGGTGGGTAGGATGATGCAGGGATGCTCCCAGAGATGGTACCCGGCCAATGAGATGAACCAGTGTGGGAAAAGGCAGGATGGATTATAGATTGGCTCAAGACCTGGGTTGTAACTCTTTGTTAACCAGCAATGTGACTTTTTATGAGCCAAGAAACCTGAAATCTTAATTTCTTTATCTGGATAAAGGAGGTGAAAAAGTCCTTAACTAGATTATAGTTTAAACTTTCCACCCCTGGAAGGTCATTGTCACAATTCTGTGACTATCTGGAACAAGGGCAAGTAGCACAAGCCGCTCATTTTCCAACAGAAGTGGAGGAAGGAGCATACAACAGCATGGGACGCTGCATGGGAAGGAATTCTGGGGACCGCAGCTCCGTAAACAAATGTTTACTGGGCACTTTATGCAAAGCCCATTCATTCTGAGGGAAACTGGGGCCAAAAATAATATTAGGCATTTCAGAATGGCCATAACTCTGATATCTTTTCCTTTCTAAAAACTTTTTACTGTGCTCAGTTCTGTTCATTAGATCAGCCTGCTAAGCGTAACCTTCAGTCTCACAAAGTTAGAAGACAGCTTCATTGATGCATTCTTCTAAAAAGGCATTTTGTGAAGGTTCATACTATCATGCCATAATTTTTATCAACTCTCATGTATAAAGCAAAGTATACTTTCACTACCAAAGACTTTCCAATTAAAACACCACTTAGTACCCATTTAGGGCTGACATTTTTTAAAACTCCCTAGGCTGAACTTTCAAAAACTATGACTTCACCCTCTCCAAGGTTCAGAGTAACTTTCAATCTTTTTTTTTTTTTTGCGGTACGCGGGCCTCTCACTGTTGTGGCCTCTCCCGTTGCGGAGCACAGGCTCCGGACGCGCAGGCTCAGCGGCCATGGCTCACGGGCCCAGCCGCTCCGTGGCATGCGGGATGTTCCCGGACCGGTGCACGAACCCGTGTCCCCTGCATCGGCAGGCGGACTCTCAACCACTGCGCCACCAGGGAAGCCCTCAATCATTTTTAAGCATCACTCTGCAAAACATATGAGTGTGATCCAGTCTCATTAGCAAACCCTAAGCAAACGCATACAAGATACTGGATAACGTTTTGCAACCCACCAGCAGCTTCCTTTGGTTCCCTATGCTTATTAGGTCATGTAAAAAGAAAATCCAAAATCAGTCTCAGAAATATGTAGGGTGTCAAGATGACATGTACATATGCTCCTATTAAAGTCTGGACCTAGACCTAAATGTTCACCTGTTTGGATCCAGGGTCTCGAATCAATTGCATGTACATAAACACCCACAAGGACAAGTGCACCTTTATGGAGGAGCCAGCCGGCTGGCGAGGTGAGAAGGTCAGCCCCTACCCTCCACAGCGTTGAGTCGACTCTCACCCTCGGAGGCAGATGGGCACCCAGGCACACGACGTCCCCACTCCCGGAACACGCGGGCCGCCAGAAGGCTTGACAGCGGTGGCAGCGGTCACTGGCCTCGCGTGCCAACCAGAGTGGTGACCGTGTCTCCACCCGGGCCAGACAGACCCAGCAACTCGGCACAGGTGCAGGGACCAATCGCAGTGTGTCTCTGGACTCACAGCCAATGGGGACGCGCGGTGGCCAGCCAATGAGGGTGCAGGCAGTGGAACAGTGTAACATTTTGTCTGAAGGCTACACAAGAAGGCGGGGAGAGAGGGGTAGGGGCGGGGCTGAACTTCTCACCTTTGCCCGATGGCTCCTTTCCAAGCGGAGGCCCAAGGGGCAGGGAGGGGATACCTCTGTCACCTCAGGTGCCCCAAACGGCTTGTATGTGCCCACAGAGAACTGAACGGATGTCCTCCGACTGGGTCTGCTCACCTGACCTGGAGCCCCAGTATCTTCATCCCTCAGACGGGGCTCTGACACCTGCCTTACGGGGTTATCCTGAGACTTATAGAAGAGGAGGTCAATAAAGGGTCTAGAGCAGAGGCTCCCTGTCTCAGGGGAAAAGATGAGAGCATGCAGGCGTGAGGAAATAGACGCGTAAAAGGGGGAACCCGGGAATGATGTTTTAAACTAGGGAAGAAGAAATGGGGGTGGGGCTTAAGAGGGGCTGGGCAGAAGAGGCCTTTAAAAGGGGGGATCAAAATAGCAAGAAGAAAAGAGAAAAGGTGCTGACTCTTTGAGACAAGAGGAAACATATTCCTCCAGCTTAGGGAAAAAAATTCATTTTACCCCAAATATAGATAGACTCATGTGTCTAGGATTTTTTTTTTAACATCTTTATTGGGGTATAATTGCTTTATGATGGTGTGTTAGTTTCTGCTTTATAACAAAGTGAATCAGTTATACATATGCATATGTTCCCATATCTCTTCCCTCTTAGGTTTCTTTTTGCTTGAATTCTTGCACCCCTGAATGTTTCAGGATGTGGTGTTCCCATGCCTTCAGTTTTACCCTAGGAAGCAGCAGCCAGGCCAGGTGCCCCTTGCTGCTCTCTGACCTGGGGCAAGCTGCTTCACCCCGGGGCAAGGGTGAACCTGAGGTCACACAGACTCGCTGAAGCAACCTGGGCCTGGTGGCGCTCAAATTGGGGTTCTGATCCAGGATGCACCTCAAAGTGGCCGGGAGGATCACAAATGAGTTCTACCTAAAGCAGACAAATAGGGCGCCTGGCCCGCGGCGGACACTCCTGAAATTCAACTTCAGGTCTTTGTGGAACATTAAATTAAACGTTGTGTTATGTAGAAAGAAACTGCCACACGGAAAGCGCCCAGTAGGAGCAAATTCTCCTTCTCCCTTTCAAGGTGAATGTAAAATGTTCATTTTAAAATCAAATTCAGCCTAGGTTGAGGCCCTGTCCCTGCTGGCTGTCCATGACCCAGGGTCACGGAGGGTCCCTGAGGAATGGCTTTTCTCCCCTCTCCCACTCCCTGGTTTCTCTTCCCTGGGAGCAGAGGGCATTCAGGAGTCTGTGTACCTCTGTCTTGGAGAGCCTTACGTTTGCACCGAGAAGGCACACAGAGGTCCAGGAACCAACCTGCCTGGCCTTCATCTAGTCATCCCCTCCCCCCATCAACCACCAACCCACACTCATCTGCCTCACTGGATGAGGCCCACTGGGGAGCAGATCTGCACCCAGAAGAAATGCAGTCCTGGGGTGGGATGTTGCTAAGAGGGTTCCTTACCTGCCGCAGCCTGATTTCTTTATAGAAAATGAAGATCTCTGGTCCACTTAAGTCAACCTTCCCCGCAGCTGTGAGGCAGGAGGCTCTGCTCATGAACCCTGGGACCTCTGGGTGGTCTCTCACCAGCTTTGGATACAATCAGAGTTCTCCATGGCAACAGCCAAGGACACCCCATCACCTTCTGACCCTGACCCCTCCCTCCCAGTACCAGAGATCCTGCCCTGTACATGCCTCCTCAAGGTAACATAGATCCTGCCCCCAATGCCAGCCCCCTAAGTAGCATAGATTCTGCCCTGAAATACCTCTGCCCTCCACCAGTCTGACAGCACTTCCTCCCCTCAGATCCAGCTCCACACCTGTCCCAATGGGGAGCTAACATTCTTGCATTAATGCCAACCCAGTATGGCCACCTGTGTTCTGTGTCCTCGGCCTTAACTTTCTGGTTGGAGAAACAGCCTTTTTCACTTGTTCTCCATTGTTGGGGATGACGTATTTAAGATCATTTAAAAATAAAAATGGAGGAACTGTGGTTCAGGCGTATCCAATGGAGCCGGGTGGCCGTTGTGGATGTGGTTTCAGACACATTCTTGCATCAACTCCTGAATTTTCTGAACTATCTCAAACTCAAGGACATCATCAGCTGTTTTCAAAACAATATCTGCTAGCAGCTGCCAGTTGCAACCTTATGGTCTCAGGGTCTCCCCTTATAGCTATGCAACCATTTTGGGCCCCAACCAATCCGTGCTTAACAAGCACCCTTACTTCGTGCCAGCTCCAATCCTAATTCTTGGCAAACAACTTATTTAATTTTATGGGTTTTGCATATATAAGCCTCCTTCATTTTGTGGTCCGGTGGAAGACAATTCAAGTGCTTTTTGCATCTGTGTCTCCTGGGCTACAGTCCTCATTTTGGCTCACATGAAACTCTCCTCTATCCCTTATTATAAATTGTTTATTGATTATTTACACCAACATTGTTTTCCATCCACTTCATGTGATGAAGGGCAGGGGGTCTCAGACTCTATCTCCTCCAAACAAAATAAGAGTGATGGATCGTGTATTGAACACCTACTATGTTCCTAATCCTTGTGGATGACCTTGTGAAGCGTCTTCTCTTGCTCATTTTATAGATGGGGAAGCCAGCTCAGAGAAGGGCAGTGACCTGCCTGAGGTTTAAACACCTAAAGTTCTCTCTGGTCTTCTGCTCACCACGCCTCCTTGGGTGGCATTTAGTGAAAGGAATATTAACTATCTTTGACCAGAGAGAAATTTGCACGATTTTGTAAGTTTCGGAGCAAAAGACCCTCAGCTGTGAACTGAGGTCTGTGGACAGTAGCTTATAGGGAGGGATGAGGAAGGCAGAGATCCATGGAGACGTACATTCTCTGACTCCAGTTAGGAGCTCCCAGCACTGCTGCTAAGAGGAACCTTGGGTGCAAGCTCAGATGGGCTTTTGCCCTCCATTTCCTTTGCACAAGGGCAGATTCTGGCTTCCAGGAGAGGCTGGGAATATAGTAGGCTCCTTTATGGGGAGCAGGTATTGCTGGGTCAGCATGGCTGGGCACTTTCTGCTGTAGAAGAGCAGATATATGACTACCAAGACATGTCCCAGGGTGAGAGTACCCATCCTCCCCTGACCTCCAGAGTAAAACTCCCAAAGGCTCAGGGCCTGTCATCATGACCCAGCACCAAGGGACTTCCTTCTGGGGTTTCTGTTTTAAGGGTTTAATGTATATGAAAGTGTTTTGAAATGTAGAAAGAGCTATACAAATACTGACATAGAAAGTTGAGGCTTGAAACTATAAAATTCCTAGAAGAAGGCATATGGGAAAATCTTCATAACATTGGTTTTGGCAATGATTTCATGGATATGACACTGAAAGAACAGGCAACGAAAGCCAAAATAGACATCAAACTAAAAGCCTTCTGCACAGCAAAGGAAACACTCAACAGGGTAAAAATGCACCCCAGAGAATGGGAGAAAGTATTTGCAAATCTTATGTCTCATAAGGGGTAATATCCAAAATATGTAAGGAACTCCTACTACCCAACAGCAAAAAAACAAATAACCTTTTTAATAAATGGGCAAAGGACTTGAACTGTTTTGAAAACAAGACATACAAATGGCCAACAGCTATATGAAAAGGTGCTCAGCACCACTAATCATCAGGGAAATGCAAACCAAAACCACAATGAGATATCACATCATACCTGTTAGGATGGCCATTATCAAACAAACAAAGTCTGGCAAGGATGTAGAGAAATTGGAACCCTGTGCACTGTTTCTGGGAATGTAAAATGGTGCAATTATTAGGGAAAACAATATGGAGGTTCCTAAAAAAATTAAAAATAGAACTAACATATGATCCAGCAATCCCACTTCTAGGTATTTATCTGAAAAAACTGAAAGCAGGATCTTAAAAAGATGTCTGCACGCATGTTCATTTCAGCATTATGCACAATAGCCAAGAGGTAGAAGCAACCTAAATGTCCATTGACAGATGAATGAATAAAGAAAATGTGGTATAGACATACCATGGAATATCATTCAGTCATAAAAAAAGATGGATAAACCTTGAGGACATTATGCTAAGTGAAACAAACCAGTCACAGAATGAGAAATACTGCATGATTCTACTTATATGAGGTATCTAGAGTAATCAAACTCATAGAAACAGAGAGTAGAGTGGTGGTTGCCAGGGGCTGGGGGAGTTGCCAGAGGGAAATGGGGAATTGCTGTTTAATGGGTATAGAGTTTCAGTCACGGATGAAAAATTTCTAGAAATCCCTGTACAACATTGTGCATATAGTTAATAATATGATACTGTACACTTATGAATGTGTTGAGGGTAAATCTCATTGTGTGTGTGTGTGTGTGTGTGTGTGTGTGTTTACCACAATTGAAAAAAAAAAAGAAGAGGCTAAGTGATTTACTCAGAATTGAAAAGCTAATCAATGTGGTCTCATTTTGGGTTTTTTCCCATTATTATAGTGTAACTCATGAAACTTTGTGGTCAAATGTATTCTTTACTCATTCAATATATATATATATATATATATATATATATTTTTGGCCACACTGCATGGCATCCGGGATCTTAGTTCCCTGACCAAAGATCAAATCTGCACCCCCTGCAGCGGAAGCATGGTGCCCTAACCACTGGACTGCCAGGGAATTCCCCATTAAAGAAATATTTATTGCATGTCCACTATGTGCCAAACATTGTTTTAGGTGCTGGAGATATGACCATGAACAAAACAGACATAAATGCTGATCCTTGTTGAATTTTAATTCTAGTGCTGGGAAGATTAAAAAAAAAAAAGACCAATGTGTTTATAGTATATTAGAAGGTGATAAACTAAACCCGCATCCCAGCTAGCCAAGTGACCCCTCCACACCTTGCACTAAGGTTTCAACAGACCTCACCGAAATGCCATGTCAAATGGAACATGCCATGGAAACCATGATGTTCACGTTTCACAAATTTGCTGAGGATAAAGTCTACTTTACAAAGGAGGACCTGAGGATACTCATGGAAAAGGAGTTCCCTGGATTTTTGGAAAATCAAAATATTGAAGGATCTGGACCCGTAGTAAGATGGTTAAGTGGGCTTCCAGAGCTCCTTTTTGCTAAATTCTGGGCTCACTATTGCGTGCGATGACTATTTTGTGGTACACATGAAGCAGAAGGGAAAGAAGAAGGCAGCATGGAGCCATTACTCCCACCATGATTAGAGTTCTCCCACTGGGGCGCTTAAGGAATCTGTCCCATAGCTTCCCCCTGTATAAGGATTTCATGAGCAGATAGGGCCCCTTAGAAAATGTACAAATAAAATCCAACTCCCATTTGACAAGCAGAGAAAGCAGAGTCAGTTAAAGCCAGATAAGCTTTTTTTAAAAAATAAATTTATTTATTTATTTATGGCTGCATTGGGTCTTCGTTGCTGTGCGCACGCTTTCTCTAGTTGTGGCGAGCGGGGGTTACTCTTTGTTGCTGTGCACGGGCTTCTCATTGCAGTGGCTTCTCTTGTTGTGGAGCACGGGCTGTAGGTGCGAAGGCTTCAGTAGCTGTGGTTCGCAGGCTCTAGAGCACAGGCTTAGTAGTTGTGGCACACGGGCTTTGTTGCTCCGCGACACGTGAGATCTTCCTGGACCAGGGATCGACCCCGTGTCCCCTGCATTGGCAGGTGGATTCTTAACCACTACGCCACCAGGGAAGTCTCAGATAAGCTTTTTTTTTTTTTTTTTTTTTTTGCGTTATGTGGGCCTCTCACTGTTGTGGCCTCTCCCGTTGCGGAGCACAGGCTCCGGACGTGCAGGCTCAGTGGCCATGGCTCACGGGCCCAGCCGCTCCGCGGCATGTGGGATCTTCCCAGACCGGGGCACGAACCCGTGTCCCCTGCATCGGCAGGCAGACTCTCAACCACTGCGCCACCTGGGAAGCCCCCCAGATAAGCTTTTCATTTTTATATTGGTCACATCCTCTTGCCCTCAATAAACAACTTACTTTTTTTCGTTCCTAAAAAGATGGTGATATGATAAAGGCTAAGAAGGAAAATAAAGCAGGGGAGGGAGATAGGGAGTACAGGGGGAGGCGGTCCACTTTAAATAGGTAGCGGGCATAGCAAATGCAAAACCCCTTGGGCAGGATTGTGTCAAGTGCAGAGCAAGGCATCCCTATGGCTGGAGCAGAACGAGAGAGTGAGTGAGGAGGAGGATGGTGAGAGATGAGGTTAGAGGAGCAAAGGGCAGGGGGCAGGGCTTTCCTGGGACCTCTCTGGCTGCCGTATCAAGAAGAGGCAGTGAGGAAGTGATGGGGGAAGACTGGAGGCAAGTTAAGCCCTTACAATAACACAGGTGAGAAAATATGAGAGCTGGTGGTGGACGAGGTTAGAAATCACTAGATATTGAAGACAAAGCCCACAGAATATCCTGATGGGTTGATGGTGGGAGGACACCACAGAAAGAGGGGAGTCAAAGGTGACTCCCTAGTTTTGAGCCTGGAGAGCTGGAAGGATGAAATGAAAGGATGAGGAAGACCATGGGTCAGGCAGGTTCAGTTCTTGTAAATCAAATCATTGGTCAACTCCTTTATTCACTTGCTACATAAAATGAATTTTAATTATACAAAGCATACACATTCCCCTTGTAAAAATGGAAACATTTGAGCCCACCTTGGTCTTATCTCCACCTTTATAGATTTAACTACTGTTATTTGTTTGGTATGAATGCTCCCAGATCCTTTGCTAGATGTTTACGTAGCTACAGATATTCCCTTGGAAAATATAGTTTTGTGAGTTCTGGAAGGAAAGAACTTTACATAAATACATCACTCTGCAACTTGCTGTTTTTATTCAATAATATGAGTTGGAAATGAGTTCATACTTGTACATAGAGATCTACCTCATTTGTTTTCATGGCTGCATAATATTCCTTATATTAGACAACTTTAAAGGAATGGTGATTTCATTTGAAAGTGGAGAAAACTTTTGCAAGGTGTATTAGTCAGGGTTCTTCAGAGAATCAGAATATATTTATACAGGGGCAGAGAGAGGTGTGGGGGACAGGCAGGGGAAGCTGCCCTAATTATTGCAGAAGGTAGAAACAGGATTGCAGAGAGCAAGGAGTTGTTTTTTAGGAAAAGTGGCAACAGAGGTGGGATTCCCCCATGCTGTCCTCAACTCAGTGTTTGCGAAGGCATATTTCTTATTAACCTAGGAGATGTGAATTGTTCCAGCAGTGAAAGTGAATGATTTTATAGACTCATAAACTCATGGATTCCTGCTGCTGGCAGTCTCATGCCATTATTGGCAGTTTACTGCCCTGTGCAAATGGGGACTTTGCTGCCACGTGGGGTGGAAGGCAGAGGGTTGGAGGCAGGCAGGTTCTCACTCTAATTTGAGCTGCTCCTCAAGAGATATGATCATGGGACTTCCCTGGTGGCACAGTAGTTAAAAATCCTCCTGCCAATGCAGGGGACACAGGTTCGAGCCATGGTCTAGGAAGATCCCACATGCCGTGGAGCAACTAAGCCTGTGCGCCACAACTACTGAGCCTGTGCTCCAGAGCTCCCGAACCACAACTACTGAGCCCACATGCCACAACTGCTGAAGCCCGCGCACCTAGAGCCCGTGCTCTGCAACAAGAGAAGCCACCGCAATGAGAAACCCACGCACCGCAACAAAGAGTAGCCCCCGCTCTCAGCAGCTAGAGAAAGCCTGCGTTCAGCACCGAAGACCCAACACAGCCAAAAATAAATAAAAATAAAAATTTAAAAAATTATTTTTAAAATAAAGGAGAAATGTGGTCTGGGAGAAGGTGGATCACTTTCAGTCTTTGGGATAATCTCAGAGATAATCTCTAAACAGACAGACCAAGGTTCGCAGCAGGTGCCTTATACCAGCATGAGGCCCATGGACTGTAAGGGCTGGAAGGACCCCAGGGTTCTTCTTAACCCAAGGTCTTTCTGTTGCAGCTGAGGAAGCTGGACAACTTGATCATCAGAGTTCAGGTGTAAGGTCCTATCTTTTGTTCTGAAAACTGAATTGTATAAGCATAGGATTGGGAATTCCGACTTTAGCATCAATTTATATTTAAAAGTTTTGGGTGGATCATTGATAAAAGCTTTGTGTGAGTCAGCACTAAGATATGGTTATGAAAAATAAACATGCTATATTTAAAGACAGTCATTATATTTATAAAATAAAATTAATACATGGTCATGGTAGGGAATTAGAAAAATATTAAAAAGTATATAGACAAAGTCAGAAATCACCCATAAAATCCAACATCTCTACTACCTAAAGCCAATAATTGTAGATACTTTGTGTGTACGTATAGGTCAAAAATATTGTATAAGGCAATCATGTTGCATCTACAATTCTGTATTGCACTTAAAATCAAACTTTTTATTTTGAGATAATTGTAGATTCACATGCAGCTGTAAGAAATACTACAGAGATCCCACATACCCTCTACCAAGTTTTCCCCAATGGTAACATCTTGGCAAAACTATAGTACAATATCACAAGCGGCACGCTGACATTTATAATCCACTGATATTATTCAGATGTCCCTCTTTTACTTAAACACATTTGTGAGTGTGTGTGTGTTTAGTTCTCTACAGTTTTATCACGTGTGTAGTTTCATGTATCCACAACCACAGTGAAACCCAGAATAGTTCCAGTACCACAAGGAGTTCTCATTTTGCCCTTTTATAATCACACCCCCTTACTCTCACACCCGCTCACTCATTCCTGACCCCTGGCAACCACTAACCTGTTCTCCATGTCTAAATTTTGTGTTTTCAAAGATGTTATATAAATGAATCATAATGGCCTTTTGAGATATATATATATATATATATATAAAACATTTTAGAATTGTTTTTTTCCAATCAGCATAATTTCCTTGAGATCTGTCCAGCTGTGTATCACTAATTCACTTCTCTTTATTGCTGAGTACTATTCTGTGCTATGGATGTACCAGTTTGTTTAACTAGAGGTGAGGTAGGTCAGCCGTATTGCCTGTTGTCCCAGTTTATTTTAGCCTCTACCAAAAAGAGTTGAAGGACATCAGGGTTGTTTCCAGTTTTTGGCGATTAAATAAAGCCGCTATGAGCACTCATGTACAACTTTTTATGTGAAGATATGTTTTCATTTCTCTGGGACAGATGTCCAAGAACTTGATGACTGGGTCATGTAGTAATTGTGTGTTTAATTTATAAGAAACTGCCTAAAATTTTTTTTGAAGTGTGAATCACATTTTTTTTTTCTTTTGGCCATGCCACGCAGCTTGCAGGATCTTAGTTCTCAGACCAGGGACTGAATCCGTGCCCCCTGCAGTGAAACCGCGGAGTCCTAACCACTGGACCACCAGGGAAGTCCCTGAATCACACATTTTTAACATGTAGTGTGAATATTTCTCTAAGTAATAAAGTAGGCTTTGCAAAAAAGATTTTAAATGACAACATTATATTGCATGGGATGGGTATAGCATAATTTATTTAAGCTTTTCCCTAATGTTGAACATTTTGGTTGTTTCAGATTTCTCTTTCCCTGTAGAAATCATGATTAGACGCCTGCATGTGCAGTTGGTGTGAAGAACAGGCCGGCTGGAACTGTTCTTGCCATGCCCAGTGATGAGAAGCTTCTGAAAGATTGATTTGTGCTAACTTCACTGCACAGGGGCCTGAGGGAGACATCAGAATGCCACCCTTTTTGTCATTCAGTAAGAAATACAACCATCGCACACATAGGGAGTATGCATGGTACCACTGGCATAAACGACATCCCCTTTGGCTGTGTTGGAAGGCTAACTTAATTGTAAACTCCTTTTTAGTTTACCAGGAGAAAGACACCAGAATGCCACAACTCTTCCTGTGGTCAAGTGCCAGGGTGATCAGATGGTCCCCTGGTGAGCTTGGAACCAGGAAAAGGGTGGACTACCTCTAATGGCTCCATTTTCGTGGTCTAGTGCCTTCTTCTCATCTTGGGAATGGTCTTGTCATAGAACAGAACTCAGGATATCTGCTGGCCGAGATGCCCACGAGGGCTTCAGTGGGCTCTGCCCATGGTCACTCTCTTGATTTCTGCATGTCTGTGTGCAAAACCTCTTCTGATGGACACAATATTTATTTTGTGAATTGATGCCCTCAATCAAGTCCTGTGAGCCAGTAGCTTTTCTCTCTCCTTCCATTGACTGTGTCTTTGGTTTTTGATCCATTTTGGGTGGATTCTGCCATTCAGCGCTCAGTGGGAAATGCAGTTTCCTCATTCCTAAGTTCTTGGAGGATACTTTACTGTAGGCTCTGAGTACTTACAGCTTCTACTATTATAAATAACTTTCATTATTACAAATAACTTGCGCTCTTACAAACAACCCATTCTACATGCACCTTGTCTTTTTAAAATTATTTCTTTAAGGGAAATTTTAGAAGCGTAGTCATTGGGTTCAAGAGTATGAACATTTTTTTTGTTGGTGGCGGTGATCATTTATAATGCCATCCCTAGAAAAGTATAATAGCTCATTCTGGAGCTCTGTGAGAACGCCCACTTCATGTTATGTTTATCAATACTGGCCAGTAGATGTTTTAATGCGAATTTGGTAAGTGAAAAGGGCATCTGTTCTAATTTGTATGTCATCGATTTTCAGTGGGCTGAGAGCTAACGTGCAAACAGCCTGCCCCCTAAGGCAAGGCCAAGGGTTATCAGCAGGGCTGGGCCACTTCCAGTTTTCAGAAGCGCTCAAAACTTTGTATGGCACGGACCACGGTAAGAAAAGATTCCTCTGCTGAAGGCAATGGCGATGGAAGCTCTGTACTGAGCATGTAACTTGGAGTTCCAGGCAGTACAGACAGGTGGGCTTCCTTCATTCATTAATTCAACAAACAGCTCTTGAGTACCTCCTTTCAAGGGGCTATGCTAGGAATTGGAGGATCAGCCAGACACACTCTCTGCTCTCAGGAGTTTATAATCAAGGAGATGAGACAGACAGATAGTTACAAAGCAATGTGATAAGCACAAACAGGGTGCTAAGCCATAGGCACAGACAGAGGGAAACACCAAGTGCAACCTGAGGGGTAAGGCCAGGGATGACTAGGTTGAGCCTTTTTTTTTTTTTACTTTTCTTGAACATTCTATTTCCATTCAGAGCTTAGCAATTACTTTAGCTTCACATTATTCTGTCATAAATGATAACCAAATGGCCTAAGTAGCTAAAATCATAAAACTATTATAAGCCAAGTCAATGGTATATATATAAAGTTAATATAAAATGACAACTATACGGGTACACATTTGTTTTGAACCTTACTAGAAATATGCCAAAATAACAAGTTTTATTAAAGAATGAGGTCCTTGGGCAGAGGTGGAAGAAGAGTCATATCATCAAAAATTATTAGGAAAACTGTAGGTAAAAAGACATCAGCCTACAATTTTAACCAAATAGAGGAGGCAAGGAGAGTACATCATCAGGGGCGATGACAGTTCAGGAAAATACATTTACCATCCATCACAAACTTTCTCACCACCTCAAGAGGTCAGCACAAGCCTCTCCAGGCATTGTTATTTTCCCACTAAGTTTCTTTATGTGGAACATAAACCTACATTTATGGTAACAACAGGATATTACACTGCTATTTAACCTGACAGCAAAAAACAGGAAAAAACTTATTAGGGCCAGACTGACCTCGGCCCATGTCAATACCCCTGAAAACAGGGGCAAAAAAATGAATCATTAAGAAACAGTATCCAAAGAGCACTGTATTATCTAATGTGACTTATAAGACAAGTAAAATTCAGGAATCTTTGATGGAAAAAGCCATAGCATTATTTGAAATTTAGAATGTTTTGATGCTGAATTTTTACTGAAGTGATACTCCAAGCCGTGAAGTTGGAACAAATTCCAAACTCACAGTTGCTTGCATCACCTCGGTTTAATAATCCAATAAATGACAGAAAAGGACAACCATGAAACCAGCAGCTTCGTTTGGCCCCCTCTGGATAAAATCTTCAGTTTTCCCATGGTTTGACCTAGAAATCCAGTTGTAGAATCAAACTGTGAATCCATTTCAGCTAATAATTTATTTTGATGTTTAACCTCATGGCCTATTTCAATGGAAAGAGATTTTATAGCAGTTACTGTTTCTCAGACTTTCTTGCTTTTTTTTTTTTTTTTTTTTTTTTTTTGCGATACGCGGGCCTCTCACTGTTGGGGCCCCTCCCATTGCGGAGCACAGGCTCCGGACGCGCCGGCTCAGCGGCCACGGCTCACAGGGCCCAGCCGCTCCGCGGTATGTGGGATCTTCCCAGACCGGGGCACGAACCCGTGTCCCTGCATCGGCAGGCGAACTCTCAACCACTGCACCACCAGGGAAGCCCTCTCAGACTTTCCGTGAGTCTCTCATTTTCTTCTTCACAGGCACTATACCCACTATTAGGGTAGCCATAGTTCCCATAGTTGCCAGGAGGTACTCCTTCACCCAGGCCTGCACGCCTCATCCCGCCAGAGGAGCGGGGGTGGGGGGGAAGGCGGGCGGAGGGGTGGGTAGGAAGAGGCCAGGGGCCACCCGGACCGCGTCCTCAGTACCAGGGCCCGGCGAAACACCAACTTCTTCCCCTAAAGCGCCACGACAACAATGTAGTCTTTAGGTTGAGTCTTAAAGGATAGGAGTTCAAGGGAACAATCACAGGCAGAGTCAGGCAAAGGATTGTGTGAAAAGAAATCTCAGAAACTGTAGGTTAAACAAATGGCAGCCCAGAACATCAAGATTAGAAGTAAGGGCAAGAGGTGAAATTCTACGGTACCCCAGAACCTTAGAGAGCTCCAGGTGCTCTTATACCTCTGATCTGTTATCTGTGGTACCCGGGGTTAAAGTGATTGATCCCTGCCCCAGGCAGAATGCTCCAGCCATTAAAGAGACCCTGCATGGTGAGTCTGAGCTCCAATACTCTTCAGAAGTGGGGTGTATTCATCCTCATTCAGCCACGTGGCCTGTCTCACAAGTTGACTGATTCAGTGATGCTGCTGTGAGCACTGGTGGACTTGGAATCAGAAACGTCAACTCGAGACCTTGAATAAATCATTTAGTCTCCCTGAATCTCAGTTTTTTGTTTCTAAGATGAGGGGAAAAAGACTTCATAGGGCTGCAAGAGGTTCAGATGAAATAAGGCATGTAAAAGTGTTTTGTAGCTACAAATATTATGGTTATTACTATTACTATTAAGCTTAACATAGTCATTTATTCATGGAAGCTCTGTTAATTGGCAGCTGACCCCTTCTAGCCTCCTCTCAGACACACGTGTTCCTAAGAATCCCCTGGAACTTGGTCCAGCTGCAGATTCCCAGGCACCATCCCAAGCAATTCTGATTGAGTGGGTCTGGGTTGGTCCCATGAGTTTGTAATTTAACAAGACCTTGAAGTAATTATGATGCAGGTGGTGACACAATCACACGCTGGAGAAACGGGAACTGAGTTCTACTGGGTTGGCCAAAAAGTTCGTTCAGTTAATGAATACGTTGTTCGATAAAGTTCTTGGTGAAAATGAAAAACGTGCCTTTATTTTTACTTAAAACTGAATGAACTTATTGGCCAGCCCAATACAGTCGAATGTAGCAGGACTAAAGCCTCCTTCGCCATTCTGAACTGAGTCTCCAAAAATGCTTCTGAACACAACTGGTACAATTAAGTTTGAGACGCCTGTAGGATACCCAAGTGGAAATGTCCCCAGGTATTTGGGTAGCAGCTCAGGAGAAAGGTCTGGGTTGGAGGTAAGATTTGGGAGTCCTCAGTGTACAGGTAACAGATGAAGCCTTCACGAGGGTGGGGTAGGATAGCCGTGCTTCAGGTCCCAGCACTGCTTACTGTTTATGGGTCCCCGTTTGTTTTAGCTTCTACCAAAAAGAGTGTGTCTGGATGCCCCATGGTCTCCTCTTCCGGAGTTCTCTCTACCCACAAATGGCACGATCAGATGCCCAAGTCAGAAACCTGCCAATCACCATCTCTGCTCCTCACTCATCTTAGCTAGTAATTAATCACCAAGCTGAGCTGATTCCACTCCTCCATGATTC
The DNA here is from genome assembly GCF_003676395.1 of Aethalodelphis obliquidens. Lineage (NCBI taxonomy): Eukaryota > Metazoa > Chordata > Mammalia > Artiodactyla > Delphinidae > Aethalodelphis > Aethalodelphis obliquidens. The sequence continues at coordinate 17,653,263 of NW_020837949.1, forward strand.
TCAAATCCTCCCCCTGCCCTGCGATCTTCATCCCCACTGCCACCGGCTACTCTCATCTCTTGCTTGGAGTGCACAGGCTCCCAGCTGACTTCCATCTTCCCTCCAGCCCTGTTCCCATCCAATCCAGCCTCCACTCTGAAGTCATACTGCTCCTCCAACCAGCCAGAGCTAGTCCTGAGGGCAGACACCCTGGTCTTGCATATAATTATGTCCCTGACACCTAGCGCAGTGCCTGGCATCTAGTAGGTGTTCATTAAATGTTTACCCCTCGTCCCATCCCCGTGCTCCGTGCCCTCCCTTCTCTCCCAACTTGAAGCCTCAAGGGCAAAGAGAGATTATTAGATTGGAAGAAAAGATAACTTGTGGTTCTCCTTGTGGGTACCCGCATACTTTTCATTGTATAAGGGAACTGCTGCGGGCCCCAATAGCATCTGCTTAAACGAACATCAGTCTACCTGTTACTTTCATAGCAGGCGTCAGAGCATAAACAATAAAGGCTTAATCAGACACGCTGGAGCTGATGAGTGAGCTGGAGAATCTAGTGCCTTCTCCGGTTACATAAAGAAACTCAGTTAAATGTCTCCAAAAATTTTGAAAGAGAGAGTAAAATGGTAGGAAGGGAAGATGGGGGAAGAGGAATGCTTTGGACAGGAAACCGGTCAGAAGCCCACAGAGCATACACACTGGAGTGACCCAAGAGTTTACATTCCCTCTAACTGGGCTGTCCTGCTTGAATGTGGTGGGTCCACACTGAATTTGTCCTCATTTATAATTCAGTAAATTTTTATTGAGCCTGTACTATAAGCCAGACACTGCTTTAGGCAATGGGGATATAGTAACAAACAATTCAGACAAAAATGTCCGTTCTCATGAAGCATGTATTTTTGAGGGGGGAGGGGGACAGACAACAAATAAGAAAAATATCTAGTTTGTTGGATGGGTGATAAGTGCTACGGAGAAAGAGCAAGGCAAGGGGTCTAGGAATTCTGGAGGTATAGAACTGCTATTTTGTACAGGATGATCAGACCTTTCTGAGAAGGTGACATTAGTGCAAACGTGTGCAGCCTCCTTTGTGTGTTTGCTCAAATGAGCTATCCATATGGATATCTGGGAGAAGGCATGCCTGGTAGAGGAAAGAGTGCCTACTAAGGCCCAGAGGAACTGCATTTTGTTGATCAGAAAACCAGTCTTAGTTGGTTTTATAGGCTCTGGTTGGAAATTGCCATGGCCGTTGGAGGTGCAGGAGGTGGGAGCTGCGGCTTCAGCTTCAGGTGCCTTTAGGGGAATCTGATTCGCAACTTTCCTGTAGGGGGAGGTTTGGGCATTGGATGCTTGTCAGGATTTCCCAAGTTCACTTTTGAAGATCTGAGATCCCAGTCAACATAGGATTTGCTCAGGTTCTCAGTAATCACAGAGGCGACTCTTCTTGCCTGCCCTGTGTGGCAAGGCTGTTTGCCTGGGGTATGCTTACACCTTTGGAGACAGGTAAAGCAGGCAGAGTGGAACAGGTCTCTACCTTGTCTTGCCACGGGTTTTGCTTTTTGTTATATTTTCACGTTTCTCTAGTGCAGATCAGAACACCCTTGGGGCTAAATTTCCATGCAGTAGGATTGGAGGATCTGAGCAGAGTTGCAGTAATGATTCTGAGTAGTAGTTTGACAAATACACAAAGCCGTACCATTAGAGGGAAGGAGAAGGGAACAAACTTTGCAATTTACTGATGGGCTATTCACTGTGCTAAGCGTTTACCATACTGATACATTAAATACATTTTCATTATTACTCTGGAAGGTAGGTGGAAAGTGAGGCTCAAAGATATTGACTATTTCCCTGCTTACAAAAATATATGCACTTTATAGAAATGTCAAATAAAAAACCATAAAAAATAGGAAGTGAAAGTCCCTCAGAGTCTCACCTCTTAGAGGAAACAACTACAGGCGGTTAGTGTTCAATCTTCCTGAATTTTAAAAATGTACACACAAGCACATACGCATACCTTTTTTTTGCCCCCCAAGAAACTGGGACCGTATTATACATATTGTTCTGAAACTTGCCTTTTTTCTCAGAACGGTGTGCCTTGGTTATCGTGCTGTGTTAATAAATATTAATGAAAGCAGGCTTTTTGGGGAGTTAGAGCTCTCTGGTAACACAACACCTGGTTGTGTGACTTCACACAAGTCACTTTGCCTCTTAGGACTACAGTTTCCCCCATTTGTAAAACGAGGGCAGGCAGATCACAGAGGATTCCGCGAGGTAATGCCAGCGAGCAGGTCACCTCAGCCCCTCGCCCGCCTCGTGACGATCTGGGATAATCTCCAAGGTCCAGCCCTACTTGACTTGGACGGCAGCCGCCACTTTCAATAACTCAGATGACAAAGCCGCTGCCAGCGCTGCCAGAAAACCCCGGCGGGCAGTGCTTCTTTCATTCGCTCTTGGAGCTGGGTGATGGTGTCGCGGGGCGGGGCCGGGGCGGGGCCACAGACGCGCGGCGAGCGGTGCGTGCGGGCTGGTAGGCCGGCCGCGGCGTGACGTGATCGGCGACCGCGCCCGGCCCCGCCCCGCGCGGCCTAGGCCACGCCCCTCCCTCCCTGGTCCGCCGCGGTCCCTCACGGCGCTGGCGCAGAGATGGCGGAGGCAGTGGAGCGCACAGACGAGCTGGTCCGCGAGTACCTGCTCTTCCGCGGCTTCACGCACACGCTGCGGCAGCTGGACGCCGAGATCAAGGCGGACAAGGAGAAGGGGTTCCGGGTGAGGGGCCGGCGGGCGCGGCGCGGGCAGAGGCGGCCCCGAGGGAGCCCGGAGCTGGCTCTCCCCCAGCACTGCCTTCCGGGGCGGGAGCGGCGCTGTCACCGCGCCAGGGGGACCGTCGACATCAGCGCGTGCGACAGTCGCTTGACAGATGCGGAACTGAGGCCCTGAGAGAGGACGTGACTTGTCTGAAGTTACCCAGCGAGTTAGGAGCATCGCCGAGGCTGGACCCCAGGTGCCCTGACTCCTGGTCCGGGGCTCCCTTCTCCACCCCCAGCCTCTCAGCAGGTGCTGGCCAGTCATTGGTCAGGATGGCGATGAGGTTTTAGGAGCTAACGTGGGGTAGATGTTTGGGGTTTTGGCAGCAGAAGTATTCTGAAGTTGGCTTCCAGTGGCATCGGGAACAAAGGGGTCTGCAGCCCAACATGTTAGCTGGGTTCAAGTATCTGTTTGAAACGGCTTTATCAGTGACTCATTGGCAGTTTTGCTTCACGATTGAGGAAGACCTTGTGCATTTGAAAAATACTTCCCCTGCTCAGACATGATTTTCTGTTGAGAAGTTCTTGGAATTTATATGTGTGTGATTTGTGTGTATATTTGCTGGCTTCAGTTGGTGTTGGCAGGTGAATTGAGAGAGGCAGTGAGCTAGCAGCAAGAACACTGGAGGGGAGTTAGGAGACCTTGTCTTGCCGAAGTTAGTGGCTACTTGGTGGTGGCAAAAGCAAATCATTTCAGCTGTCCGAGCCTCAGTGTTCCTGATCTATAAAATGGGTGTGTTGGAATGGTATCAATATTCAAAAGCCTTTCCTTCTTGTGTACTCTGGTATGATTGCTCCTCACAAGGAGGTGACTCCTTTGGCTGATACTCTGAGCAACTGCCAGGACTTTGGTTGTGCTTTGAGGACTTGAAGGAGACAGTATATCTCACCATGAGCCTTGGAATCCTGGAATGGAGGAGTTAGCAGGAGGGGCATGGAGATTGTCTCACTCTATCTTTTTTTGCTTAGGAACTGAGACCAGAGAGTTGAAGTGACATTGCCAAGGTGGCTGAGTAAGTCAGAGGCAGATCCAGGCCCTGGACCCAGATCTCCCCCTTCCTGGGCCAGGGTGCTTTTACACCTGCAATTTCCATGCTTGGTAGAGGGTCAAAACACATACATACATCAGGAAAAAACCTAAAAGCTATTACATTCCTGTGTTTTGAAAGTTTTATAGATTGCTAACTTAAAGAAAAAAAAATTTAACATCCAGAAGCCACAGCAAGAGGAAAAAGCTGTATTAACTCTGGAACGAGGAGAGAATTGCCTTCCGTCCTTCAATGCCTTCTCCATCGCATCTTTCTTTCATCAGGTGGACAAGATTGTGGACCAGCTGCAGCAGTTAATGCAGGTGTATGACTTGGCTGCCCTTCGGGATTATTGGAACTACCTGGAACGTCGGCTCTTCAGCCGTTTGGAGGATATGTATAGACCCACCATCAACAAGCTGAAAACCAGCCTGTTCCGCTTTTATCTCGTCTACACAATCCAGGTGCTTTTGGTTTAGGGATTTCTTGGTGGAGAGAGTTCTTTGATCCAGAGATAGATTTTCTTTTAACGCCTAGGGACAGCTCTCTGTTACTCCTGGGAGAGGGTGAAACAGTCACAGTGCAAATTATTTTTGACTGTTTTCCTACTTTTTTTCTCCTCATCTGTAGATGATTGGACTTGTCTTCCTCATTCCTATTTCCCCTCTTGTTTTAAGCACGTAAGCCTGGGTGGAGTTTTGAAGAATATAAGTAGCTGGGTTAAAGTTTGAGTAATAAAGATTATGGCTGACCTGGGGGAGTAAATCACTTAGATTATTTGAAAATCAACTAGGAATTAATTTTTAGGATGGTATTTATCATCAGGACTTTATTTTATTTTACTTATTAATTTTTTGAAGATTTTTTTGATGTGGACCATTTTTAAAGTCTTTATTGAGTTTGTTACAATATTGCTTCTGTTTTATGTTTTGGTTTTTTGGCCCCAAGGCATGTGGGATCTTTGCTCCCTGTCCAGGGATGGAACCCGCACCCCCTGCATTGGAAGGCGAAATCTTATCCACTGGATGGCCAGGGAGGTCCCTCAGGACTTTAGTTTAAACCAGCTTCTTTGAAGTTACAAGGAACTTGAGTGTGATGATTCTTTTGATTTTATAGAGTTTATAGATCATGTTTGGCCACTTACCCAGCAGGCCAATATTCAGAGGCTGTCTGCTGTGCGGTGGTGAAGAATCTTACCTCTGGACTTCTGTCTCTTCCCCTTCCTTGCTACCTCCTCTGTGTCTTGGCAGACAAACAGAAGTGACAAGGCTCAGGAGTTCTTTGCAAAGCAGGCCACGGAGCTCCAGAACCAGGCCGAGTGGAAGGATTGGTTCGTCCTGCCCTTCCTGCCATCCCCAGACACCAACCCCATCTTTGCTACCTACTTTTCTCGCCAGTGGGCCGATACCTTCATCGTGTCCCTGCACAACTTCCTGAGCGTCCTGTTTCAGTGCATGCATATCCTCTCAGCTGCTCGGGGCTGGGGGCCCAGGCTACTCTTAATGCAGTCGTTTCTTCTACAAAATGCCCGAGGATCACTGTCATGTGTCACGTGAGGGGGCTGGACAGATTGTGGTTATTTTGATCAGTAGGCCGGAGATCGTAGGTCGGGAATTGTAATCATTATTACAGTTGTTCAGCAGCTCTGCTGCTGAATAGTGGACATGTGTGGGTGGGGACTGTACTAGCAGTGGGGGGATAGGAGCCCTCAAATAGGGCCTCTCTCAGCAAAGGCAGGGGTCAGTGCAGAGCTGCTTTGCAGCGAAACTGGCCAACCCGGAGAGCACCCTTTGTGCATGCCCTGTGCCCCCCAGGATTCACTTGCCTTTGCTGGGATTAGGTAGCAGGTGAGAACACTTCTAGGGCTGGAACTTCCTCCCTGTGTTAGTGCCTGGGTCACTGTCTTTATAATGACCTTAGGATCCCTTGACTTGTCAGAGGACAGAGCAGCTTTAAGAATATAGGTGGATATTTAAGAGAGAGAGGATGTGAATAATTTGCAGCCGACCGTATTTACCATTTTGTCGTGGAAAGCCCAGGACATCCTCCTCGCTCCCTCTTGCTCTCTAGCAGGAATTCCACGGGAGGAGAAGGGAGTCTGGTTTGAATGGGGCTGTCAGGTGAGTCACTGATAAACTGGACGTGGGGAGGCCCACACCATCTCCTTTTGGCTCTGGGAGGAACGTCTTCTGATGGAGGTAGCAAGGGAGTGTTTCCTTTTGTGCTGTGGTGAGTGTGAATTACACCCTTGCCAGGTTGGCCTTTTCTCTCCCCCTACTGCTGCCCTTCATCCCCAGGGCTTTCAAACAAAACTAACAGGGCGCCCAGCCCAGAGGTGGTTACGGCTTGACCCCGTGGGCCCTCTAGGGAAGTTTGCTTCCCCGGTACTGAGGCCCTGCCTGCTCTGTGCTCCTCTGGACTGAAGCTGTTTGAGGTGGTCAGGCAAGACTGACACCGTGACCTAGAATGTGGGTGCTCATAGGGTGGCAGTCTGCAGAAAGCTTGCTTCTCAGTCTGAACCTCTGCCAGAGAGGCTCATCCTGTGGAGGGGAAAGGCGAGTGGCCAGCCCTTCTGCCCAGCTGGTGGAGCAGCGGGCGGTGTGCCCGCAGAGCCACTGGCTGCTGGGCTGGCTTTTTGCTGCGTGTCACTAAAGCTTAGGCTGGCTGTGAAGCCCGCAGAATACTAGCCCTCTACTGCTGGTATTTGGGAGAAAGCGTCAGATTTGGATTTATGTCCTCTCTGTGGGCTAGCCAGGCGGGTTGTCATGTGTCTGTGAGTCTCTCTGAAGGAAGTCAGGCCAGGCCCGGTGTCAAGGGAGAGACTATTCATGAAGCTGTGAAGAGCCCACAGCACAGAGTTTTTACTCTGTGTCATGTTCAAGGGTGTTGGTGTGGTGTCAAGAGTTTGGGAAGGGCTTTTAATCGTTTTGCAGGCAGGCTTATTCTTTCTTTTTTTTTGTATTGAATTGTTTTATCTTATTGCAGAGTTTGTGATAGAATATATTTTTTGATTTGAATTTTATTTTTATTTTTTGATTTGAATTATTTTAATCAGCTATTTTTCCCAGCTTTGTTGGAGGATAATTGACAATTAAGAATTGTATATATTTAAGGTATAAAACTTGATGGTTCGGGGTACGTACACATCGTGACATAATCACCCCAGTCAAGTTGATTAAGAGGCAGGTTTATTCTTTAACTTGGTGCACCGGTTCCCGTGATCCTGAACTTCGATGCAGAGTGCCAGCGGACCAACCAGGTTCAGGAAGAAAATGAAGTTCTGCGCCAGAAGGTTTGTTGCGAACCGTGCTTGCTCCTTGGGAAGTACTTCTGCTTTTCATGTGTAAAATTAGGTCGTAGCCATGGAGGGCTGATTTCACTAGAGGAAAGCACTGATCTCAGATGAAAGTGAGTCACCAGAAAGGCAGTGTTGGGGATTTGGGGGCCATGTGACAAGTCTCTGAAAACCAGAGGTGAGGTTCATGTTGTAAGTCACGTAGTGCGAACAACACAGTAACAGGAGTGAACTTTTAAGAGGAAAAAGACTCTAGGCATTGATGTCACCTTACATCTAACCTGCTTTCATACGTCTGCTTCCCACCCCTAGTCCTTTTCCACCTGTCCCCACATCTGTATTGTTTACAGCCCAGAAATGATTTAATTGTTCTCAGCTAAGCTAAACTAGGTTTCTCTAGTTTGGTAAAATGATAGCTCCAGGGGACCCACATTTGCCTTTACATTTTGCCTGAGGGGCATTTCTCTAACCTTGAGATTGACACATCTTCAGAAAAGGGAGGATTTTTTAGAAAAAGGAAGGTTACAAGCTGTTTAGGTTTGGGGGTTTAAGATTCTTGGGTTTGGGTGTGTGTGTATAATTTTCTTTCAGGCAAAAGGTCAAAAATGCTGACCTTCATTTAAAATTTCTTTTTTCCATTTGAGTTCCAAAGTCTGATTTTGTAGATTCCAAAGAGCAAAGCAGGATTGGGTAGAACTATTTTTCTCACTGAATTCAGGAAGAAGCGAGTCAAATGATAAAAAGAAAAAAAAAAATGGTTTTTTTAATATCTAACGGTTTTTAGTTTTCTCACCTCCCTGTAGTCAAGTACCAGCAGCCTCACCCATTTTTCCAGTCAGCAGAGAGTGAGAGAGGCACTCCGAGGTTGAGGGCGAGCGGCCTTTGAGCCAGTGTGGTTGGGTTTCAGATGTGACGTGAGTCTAATCTTCCTCAGGGGAGGGAAGGCTGGGTGAGATCCCCATCTTACTCGTCCCACCTCTACGCAGCTGTTTGCACTGCAAGCTGAAATCCACCGACTGAAGAAAGAGGAGCAACAGCCAGAAGAGGAAGAGGCCTTAGTCCAGCACAGACTGCCTTCTTATGTCTCCAACATGGACCGCCTGGGGGACTCGGAACTGTGAGTGTGTGCTGCGCCCACTCCGCGCCTCTGTCCCCCGTGCTCTCCCCTCCTGGCGATGACGTGGAATTGCCAGGAGCCTCCCCGGTGCTCACTGTTCTTGTCTGAGCTTTCTGAGTAAGGTCCCCTGGTCCTCTAGTTGTCCCCTACCTCCCAGCCTCTAGGCCTGCTCTTCCAGGGGCCTGCACATCCAGACGTGTGCAGCCTGGGTTAATAATCACAGCCGCTTTCGTGAAGCCCTGGGAAGTTTCTGTGCCCTGAAAGGAGCGCCTCTTGGATGACACGATTGCCAACCACAGGTTGGATACATTTCTCCGTAGAAGCATGCTCTTGTCTCAGGGTTTGGAAAGGTAGGCAGGTTGGAAGAGAGGTATTTGAGCAACCTTAAAAAACAGCTAGTTACAGCCGAACACCCAGGCAATGAGAATAATAGCAGTTGAAGAGACGTAGGCACCACAGGTCACAGAATTAGCGATTGGTGAGTCAGGATGCAAACCCAGGCAGTCAGATTCCAAACCTGCATGTGGCCAAGTACTGCAGCAGATGAAACTGCTCTAGTTTCTGAGCTAGCGCCCTCCGATGGAAATAAAGTGCAAGCCAAAAATCTAACTTAAAAATTTTTAGTAGCTATGTTAAAAAAAGGAAAAACAAGCTAATTTTAATGATATATTTTAATGATATATTTTATTTAGCCCAACTTTCCCAAAATATTGTATTCATAAACAAAGTATTCATGAGATATTTAACACTCTTTTTCATGCTCAGTCTTGAATCCCAGTGTGGATTTTACGCCTCCAGCACAATCTCCATTTGGACTAAAGACATTTCAGGTGCTCAGTGCCACATGTGACCAGTGGCTATTAGCGCTGCTCTGAGCTTTACCACGGCCCTCAAAGGAGAGCCGCAGCCTTCACCATTGTGCCAGTTAGGCTGCTGGCTCCCTTCGTACGAGAACAGCACCAAGCATCACGCCGCCTTAAGGCCCAGGCGTGCGAACCTGGCCAAGGCCCTGGTCACTGGCAGCGTCCATAGCCTGGGAGGTCTGTGCTCTGGGTTCTCCCAGGTTCCCCCTCCAGCGCTGTGACCTTGTGCTGTGTCTGCTTGTCCAGAGCCATGGTGTGCAGCCAGAGGAACGCTTCCCTCTCCCAGTCGCCTCGCGTGGGCTTCCTGTCCTCGCTGCTGCCTCAGAGTAAGAAGAGCCCCTCAAGGTTGTTGCCTGCCCAGGCCCCCCCTCAGGCTCAGAGCTCGGCCAAGAAGGAGTCCTTTGGCGGCCAGGTTAGTGCAAGTCCTGCCTTTCTAACTCTCGCCAGGAGGCCTCCGACATCCCACTCGTCAGGTGGAGACTTGTCCACCCTCCCTTAGGACCTGCAGGTGGAGGGTGGATGGTGACAAGAGGAAGTATGCTCTGAAGGGCCCCTTCCCGTTTCTCGTAAATGTCCTCTAACTCATGAGCGCTTATGACTGTGATTTGTTGACTCAAGTGTGAATTCAAGCAATTCTGGACTTTTAGATTTTTGGTGATATAAAGTAGCATGTCGATAAAGACTAAATTAAAGTTACTTCTAAATCCAGTGTAGTATTTCTTTTACAAGTTGTTATTTCCTGATTCTACAAAGCAGTTTTGCTATTTTTCACTTTTATAGAAGCTTGCAAGAGAATTTCTTCTATGCCAGCATATGTCCAAAATTGAGGAGTTTTCCGAGCAGAGATGGTCAGAATTCATTGCTTTCAGAAGTGCTGGCCAGAGTGAAACTTCAACAGACCCATAGTTATGCCTTATTGCTCGGGTAGGGACCGTTTCCCTTTTAATATATTTTTATTAGTCGCAGATACAGTAAGTTGTCATCATCTCTGCCTTCCTCTCCTGCCACCCTTGGCTTGAGGACAGGTGTAAGTGATGCAGCAGCGTGGGGCCGCTTGGGGAGAAAGGGGTCCGCCCCAAGGCTGCCATCGGGACGTCGGGGCTTTTAGCACAGCACTTGGGTTTAGTACTGTTGTTGAAGTGCAGACATTGAGCAGGACACCAGGGAAGAAAGAGCATGAGCTTTGGAGTCAGGCAACTGTACCTTGTTTATCATCCTTGCTCAGATTGCTTAAACTCATCCCACTTCACTTGGGATGATGAGAACAGCATTCACTCCCTAGGGGTAGAGTTATTTGAGCTGATATGAGAGCCCTTGGTATATGCAGTGCCTGGCAGTTTATAAGCACGTGATACATTTTAGTTGTAGTTGTTGTAGCTGGGAAGGTATTGGCCTCCTGGGTACCTAAGTCAGTTCTGAGACCTAAAGTGGCAGCAATACAAAATGACTGCAACCTTAGCATCGGGGGGGTCTGGGGCATCAAAAATCAGTCATGGTTATTCTGCGACTGTTTTTTTGAAGTTCAAACCTTAAAATTAGAACTGCAGTTTTGTAGAATATGGTTGAGTAAGTTTTACGGTTTGCTTTGCAAATCTCTTTCACTGTGCAAGATTTTATAAGTGTAATAGATGACGTATGGAATGCTGCGTCCCTTAAAATGTGCATGAAATTATGAAATTCAATTTCATTAACTTAAAAGAAAATACGGAGACGGGGTCTTTGGGCTTAAGCCTGTGGCCTTATGTTTACGTGTTCAGGCGCTAAGGTGTCGTATGGTGAGGGTGAAATGGGATTGGAAATTTTTTGTATGGCTCTTGTTCAGGAGACAAAGGTAAGAATGTGTAATTTGCAGAAAACATGCCTTCCTTTACCTCTGAAATATATTCAAACAAAGCTTGGATCACCGTGTGGCATGTTAACAGAGCAGAGGCAGGCTTCTTTCCATTTCCTGAATGGAGTTGATAAATGTCTGCAATCTGAAAAATCCAGTGGTTGGGTCACTTGTTTTTTTACTGATATATTTGACTCAGCAGTGATGTTTCAGTTCTAAAGATAACTAGTATATTTGAGGTTCAAGAAAAATCACAGAATTTTAGAGTTGGAGAAAGCTTAAAGGTCACCTGCCCCACCCTCCTATTGAGAGAGGGCACGTCCTGTGACTGATTGCCTCCTGTGCTGGGGAGGTCACTGCTTGTACATGTGGGATGTTTGCCTGTTTGAAAGTTGTTAGTTGAAACCTCTATGATTTTTACTCACTGACCTTAGCTTTGCCTTCGAGCTATGAGAATAAGGCTTCTGGTTAGGACAACCCTTCCTGTCCTTTCCAGGCTAAGTACTATGTTCATTCCTTCCTTTCTGCCCAACTGTTTACCCACGTGGCATGATTTCTAGACCCCTCACCATTCTGGTTCTCTTCTTCTAGGGGGGACATTCTAAGTTTTAAATTCCTCTCTACAATCGATGGCCAAATTTGAGTTTACAATTCAGGATGCTCTCTTACCAATACCAAATGCAGTTAGCTGTATGATCACTTCCTGTGATTTTAATGCTATACTGCTTTTAACGCAATAGAAAATGACATTGGTTTTTTAATCAGCTACGTGGCTTCGTTAGTGCATATTAAGCTCGTAGTCTTTTCCTCACTACTGCCATGCCAGAGCGCCTTCTTTCTTTTTTACTCTTAATAAGCAAAACAACATGAGTTGTGTTATTAAGTTAGCAATACAGGGACTTCTCTGGTGGCGCAGTGGTTGAGAATCCGCCTGCCAATGGAGGGGACACGGGTTCGAGCCCTGGTCCGGGAAGATCCCACATGCCGCGGAGCAGCTACACCCGTACACCACAACTACTGAGCCTGCGCTCTAGAGCTTTCGAGCCACAGCTACTGAGCCTGCGTGCCACAACTGCTGAAGCCTGCACTCCGCAACGAGAGAAGCCACTGCAATGAGAAGCACATGCACCACAACAAAGAGTAGCCCCCGCCCACCGCAAGTAAAGAAAGCCCGCGCGCAGCAACGAAGACCCAACACAGCCAAAAATAAATAAATAAAAAATAAATTTGGGCTTCCCTGGTGGCGCAGTGGTTGAGAGTCCGCCTGCCAACGCAGGGGACACGGGTTCGTGCTCCGGTCTGGGAATATCCCACATGCCGTGGAGTGGCTGGGCCTGTGAGCCATGGCCGCTGAGCCTGCGCATCCAGAGCCTGTGCTCCGCAGCGGGAGAGGCCACAACAGTGAGACGGCCACATACCGCAAAAAAAAAAAAAAAAAATTAAACAAAAATTTATAAAAAAACATTAGCAATACAGAAAATGAGAGGCTTTCCTATTTTAAATATTATTTATACATAGCATTGTAAGTTTCAATCACATCAGCATTTTACCCACTTGTGATCAGTCATTGTAACTGTTGTTGTTATCACTGAAAAGTTCATAAAATTATAGATGTAGAGTTATGGCGATACACTCTCTGTGCTTTCACTATGAATCGGGCGGCAAAATTTTAGAAACACATGGAAGTAGCTGTAAAACCACAATTCCTAAGCTCTTCTGGGATCTCTGTGACAGAAGCCCCTGTGGGCATCTCCTCAGCAGGTTCCCCCACTGCAGTTCTACCCCATCCTCCCCTCCAGTTATAATTCCACTCCTTCCATAACTACTCAGTCCATTTGGGACTGTGAGGGGGAATTGTGGTTATTACAGAGATAACCTCTAATTGGCTGTAATGCAAAGAAAGCAAAGCAACCACAGACTTCTGTGTTTGTAACTCTTATTAGTATCAAACTGCCTCATAGCTCCCGTGACATCAGCCGTAAGAATGCTGCCCTTGGGGCTGTTTCCATGGATCTTAGCAGGATGGGGAAAAGGGAACCCTCTTCCCCGTCTTTCATTCTGTAATCTCTGTGTTACTGGGGCTTGTCTTCTGGGTGTCTGTATTTTGCTTCAGGTGAGCCTAAATTACTGGAACTTGTTCTCTGTTCCATTTGGACGACTGCCTGGTAAGCTCTATTCAGGCCACCGAAAATGAATTTAGATCCTTCCCTAGAGTGAGAAGCAAGAAGGTCAAATGATAAAACATAGGTTAAGATACCTCTCCTGAACTGTAGGAGACAGGTAGATTATGGTAGAATATGACAATATAATTTGGACTGTTGGAATGTTATCTGAATCCAGTAGTTAAGATTTTTATGAGGTTTGCTCTTCAAACAAAATAAAACTTTCAATTACCAGTTGTATCACAGTGAACATTTACTTAAGTTATATGCATTTGTAGCTAGACACAAGTTTACCTTAACTTACTTATTTAGGTGTTTGGTGGATGGCTGCATTCATCAGATTTTAGCATGCTATTTTTTGTTGAAGTTTACCCTTCTTTCGTAAATAACTTAGATATAGTTTAAGGAGAAGCTCTCTCTAAGCAGGATCTGATAGGTCACACTTAGGTCTATAGCTCTTTTGGTATAAACTACCCTATCATTATAAAGACAGTTCTTCTTAATTTATTGCAGTGCCTTATGTTAATGCCTGTGTGAATTTTCATTTCGGAGTACTGTCCAGCCCCCAACCTAATGATAAACTGGACAACTTCCTTGCCATCTTGACTTGACAGGGTAGCATTGCTTTTGTTCTTCTTAATGTTGTAATGTATTTGCTGGGGAAGGGTTACAAGTGGCTTTTGTGTCAGCTAGAGAAATTTGAAGTCTATCCTAAGCCTCTCTGTTCCATCAGTTTGGGCCAATTGAATTGAGCACCCTTAAAACCACGTGTTGGAAGAGGAAAAAACACCACTTATCAGGTATAGCAGGTGAGTAAGGAAAGACAGGTGTGCCACCAAGTGCCTGTGCCTGCTCTGCAGCCTTCCCAGCCTTTGGTTCCAAGGTGGGATACCCCTGTGGTCTGTGTACTTTCTTTGGGAATGCATGCAATATTAAATGGGTTATTTTCCTTCTCAAATATCCAGTTTAAAGATCTCTTGGTCAGGCTGATAAATCTGTCAAACCTGAATCATAGTTGTGCCAGGCTGTTCGAGACTTTCTTGCTTGCCAGGATCCCACTATTTCGGAAAACAGCCGTCAACCCTGGAAACTCCTCTTCCTCTCAGCACTATTTTTATAGCCAACTGTGGAGTTCCCATAGCCACCTTTGAAGTCCAGAAAACACGGCCTCTGCTGTCAGTTCTTCTTTTGTCTTGTCTATCAAAATGTTAGAGCTTTTGGAGACGTGTTTTGGAATTCTTCATTTCTAATTTTATTTGAGTCCTCTTTTTTTCTTGGTAAATCAAGCTAAAGTTTTGTCTATTTTAACTTTCAGAAAACCAGCCCTTAGTTTCATTGATCATTTCTATTGACTTTTTAGTCTATTTCATTGTTTTCCACTCTGATCATTGTTATTTCCTTCCTTCTACTAACTTTGGGCTTCATGTATTCTTCTTTTCCTAGTTCCTTGAGGTGTAAAGTTAGGTTGTTTACTTGAGGTCTTTCTTCTTAATGTAGGTGTTATTACAAACTTCCCTTTTAGAAGTGCTTTTGCAAAAGTTTTGGTATATTGTATTTCCATTCTTACTTGTCTCAAGATATTTTTTGATTTCTCTTTTGATTTCTTCTTTGACCAATTGGTTGTTCAGGAGCATGTTGTTCAGTCTCCACATATTTAAGAATTTTTTAGTTTTCTTCTTGTAATTGATTTCTAGTTTCATCCATTGTGATGCTTGCTATGATTTCAGTCTCCTTAAATTTATTAAGACTTGTTTTGTGGCCTAACATATGATCTATCCTGGAGAATGTTCCATGTGTGCTTGAGGATGGAATGTTCTGTAAATGTCTATTAAGTCCATCTGGTCTAAAGTGCAGTTTTAAGTCCAGTGTGTCCCTAGTGATTTTCTGTCTGGGTGATCTATCCACTGGTGAAAGTAGGGTATTGAAGTTCTCTACTATTATTTTCTACTGCCTATTTCTCCCTTCAGGTCAGTTAATATTTGCTTTATATATTGAGGTGCTCTGATGTCAGGTACATAAATATTTACAAATGTTATATCTTTTTTTTTTTTTTTGCGGTATGCGGGCCTCTCACTGTTGTGCCTCTCCCGTTGTGGAGCACAGGCTCTGGATGCGCAGGCTCAGCGGCCATGGCTCACAGGCCCAGCCGCTCCGCGGCACGTGGGATCTTCCTGGACCGGGGCATGAACCCGTGTCCCCTGCATCAGCAGGCGGACCCTCAACCACTGCGCCACCAGGGAAGCCCGACAAATGTTATATCCTTTTGTTGGAGTGACCCCTTTATCATTATATAATGGCCTTCTTTGTCTCTTATTACAGTCTTTGGCTTAAAGTCTATTTTGTCTGATATAAGTATAGCCTCCCCTGTGGAATTCTTTAGTCTGAGCAGTTTGCCCTCTGGATCAGTAGATACAGGGAGGAATTAATAGATTTGTGTAATGAAGGTTGGCATCCTTGGATCTCCTCCTAGGGAGTCAACCACCCCCGATCCCACTACCCACCCCGGGACCGTGTGAGGGACCATGGTTACCTCAGGACCACCTCTTACTTTTGGGAAGGTAACAGGAGTCATCTTCCACTTTCTAAAACTGTGGGACCTATTCAGTGTTCCATGGACCATGGGATACTTCTTAAGAATGGCTGGAAGCACTGAGAGAAGGGCCTTACCTTGGTTGTTATTTTGCTCCAGGATTATGACATTTCTTCTTATCTTTTCTCTTCAGTGTCACTTTCTTCCATGTGCTCCCATCATGGTTTTTCTTTCTTCAGGTTTCTCAGAGTTTGGGGCCACTGTCAGATCTGGATGTAAATTCCGGTTCTGTCAAGTTCTCCCTGTGTTAAACGAGTAACTTAACCTCTCTAAACATCTGCTCCCCATGTTAAAATAATGCCTCATCTTTAAGGGAATGTTTGTAAGGTTCTTAGCATGGCACCTTACATATGGTAAATGCTCAATGAGTAGTATATATTGATGTTATTATTGTTGTTGGTTTTCTTCTTAGGTTTTTTAAAAAAAATCTTAACTAAGATCTTTACTTTTCCCAAAATAAGTCAGAATTCAGAGAATCAAATACTCTTTCTAGAGAAAACATCTGTTACAAGCACAAGTAGATACCAATGGAGGTCGCCTCATCAGAAAACCAAAAATAACCAATCCTGTGTAGGTCAGCCACAGTTAGGCTCCAGGTAAACTAATAGCCTTTAAAATTTCCTTTCTTAACTGTTCACATGACTCCGGGGTCCCAAGGAACATACGTTAATCATTTTAAGTTGTTTAGTGTTAACATAAAAAATAACCAGTAGAAGAACTAGAAGCCCACAAATAGACTTTGGTTCAGTTTATTCTCTTTACTTAGGACTTGTGTACAAATGATTTGTGAGGAGGTTGGTCTCAAACCATAGCGGCTGTTTGCATCCTATCCCTTTGCTAAGAGTGTAAAAAAAAAAAAAAAAAGGTGTGTGTTGGCGGGGTAGGAGTGTGACCATCACAACTTGTGGGAATAAGGGTGGAATAAAAGAAACCAGCCAGATAATTTGGAAAGGTGATGAGGTGGCAGCTCCTTTTTAAAAAGCTCTAGATTAGGAATCTTCAGTCTCTATAGGAGTGGGAATTACTGAGTTCATTTGCTGTAACCTTGGTTGAATTTATCTCGCTTGCTATGAAAAGGAGCCAGAAGATGCCAATTTCTCTCTTGTCCAATTTATCTTGCTCAAAAGGCCTTGAGTTTCCAACAATTTCTATTAAGACTTTCTGGTTGCCTTGTAATCATTTCCAAATACCTCAATATTTGTTAACATTGGCTGGTTTAGTCATGCACTTGGCCCAAAACAAGAGGGTACTGTGTTCCTTTTTCCCTCCAAAGGGGTGATTTTATTTTGCATAATTTTTTTTGCTGTATTGCCCAAACATATAATTGCTTGTAAATCTTTGTAACACCCAGCGTAGGGCCTGATCTGCCTCATAATTGTCACTTAGTAAGTGCTAAGCTAAATAAAGTTAACAGTTCCAGTTAGATCAAGGAGATATATATGTATTACCTCCAGGTGATAGGTGTGGCAGCTGGAGAAGTGCTGGGTACCTGTCCTCTTAGGATGGGGGAGTGGGGAACAGAAAGGAGGAGGTCCAGCCTGCTTATGTTTTGCCCTTGACTTTGCTCATGGGCTGACATAGTAACATTTTAACTACCTCTCAGCATGGGCAGGGAGGAACCTTACCCAGGAGTAAGAGGAGAGTCCACCCCTTGGCCCCTGCTCCCCTCCTGGCCCAGGTGTCATGGCCTGGGCCCAGGTAGGAAGAGACTTTTCACAGCCTGGTGTCTCGTCCTCCAGAGCACCAAGGGTAGGGAGCCAGCATGTGCGCCCAAGGACGGGAAGAGCCTCTTCAGCGGGCTGGCCACTGGGGAGTCCAGCTGGTCGCAGCACCGCCAGCGGCGCCTGCAGGACCATGGCAAGGAACGGAAGGAGCTCTTCTCCATGACTCTGCAGGTATGGCTTGGCCTTGGCGTCTCACGACCGCCTGCAGGGACACCACGCGGCCACATGGTGGAGGGCCATGGAAAATGGGGGGGGGCCTTGTAGGGCCTGCTCTTACCTCTCTTGATTTCTTCTGCTGTGTAGAGTGTGGTTTTGCCTAACTGGATTTAATTGCTTGCACTTTGGTTGTTTTGTTCCAAAACCACCTGGCTCTCCAGTGATCCCTCTTCCCGATGGAGTGTTTCCCTAAACAGGGGCCATAAAATGCTGGCCTCTGAAAAGGTTCCCAGAAGGTGAGCTCTGTGAATAATTGGTTTTGGACCCCTTGCATGCTCTGTCCTTCCCTTAGGTTAACTGTGCGTGTTAGCATGTCACGGGCGCTCAGAGTCGGTGGGAGAGGGACCTGTTTCCCTTGGTTTAACCCAGCATCTCCCAGACTTGCTCAATCACAGGATCACTTTCTCCTGCACTCCCTGCTGGAGCTGCTGCCCCGAGAGCCACGTGTCCACGCAGCGTCGTGCTGCGGCCCAGGGCCCTTGCCGCGCGAGCTCAGGGACTCCTCTCCCTAGTGGATATGGGTTGGGGTCTGCTGTTCCTGGTGGTATAAGCTGCTTCTGTTTCGGTCAAATACTCTGGATTGAAGGCAAAAGGGATTTACTGCCTAAGTCACCTTGTTGACCATTTATCTCCTAATTGAGGCTACTTGCCTGTTTTAAAGGCATTTTTTGGTGTTAGCAGCCCTGTGCTGGTTCTGGTTTGATAGCGTAGACCCTTACGGCTCGGATCTCAAATCCTTCTGTGCTGTAGGATTAGAGGCGCACCCGAGCTCAGCCACTCCCGTAAGGTACCTCTCTGAGCTCGGAGGTCTCTGTTTCTCTGTTTATTCTATTCTACTCCGTTCTATTCTATTCTATTCCATTCTATTCCATTCTATCCCATCCCATCCCATCCCACCCCATTCCATTCCATTCCATTCCATTTCATTCCATTTTTGCTGTAGAACTGCTCTTCTGGGACCCCAAGGAGTGCTTAGAGGAGCCTCAGGAACCATGTGGGTGGTAGAGAGTGCCCTGGCTGGTGCCCCCTGGCCTGGGTTACGTCTGGGTGAGCAGATAGTAATCGTGATGGCCAACACTTGCTGTCCCAGGGAGGCAGAGACGGGCGGCTGCCGCCCTCCTGGGTGGCAGGGTGTGTGGGGTGCCATTTGGTGCCCCGCCTGGCTCTGGCTCTGCTGCTGTGCTCGGGTCTATCTCTGTGCCTGGCCCGTCGCCCCAGTCTCTCAGTACCCCTCTCCCAGGAGGAGGTGCTGGTTGACATGGCAGCGCACTGGCAAGGGGCCACGCTTGCCTCTGGCTGACCCGGCTTCACATCAGCATCCTACCCCGGGCCAGCTCTTGATCTTAGGCAAGTTATTTAACTTCTGCTTTCAGTCTTACTTTCCAGAGCTGTAAAGTGGGGTTAATAGTAGGATCAGAAATGTTTGGGTGGAGCATTAAATGAGGCAATCAATCATACTCACGTAGTGCCTGGAATGCAGTAGGCACTCACTCACTCACTGATTCTTGTTATCATTGGCCTGGTCTGTCAAGGTGGTGCGTGTCCCGAGTCCCGTCAGCTGTGGCCGGGAGCCTGTGGCCCACACTCCCTCCACAGGGCCTGTGAGAGGAGCAGGGCCTCTAGGAAGGGGCCGCCAGCAGAGCAGGCTCTTGTAGTTCAGAGCTCTTTCTTTTAGACCCTGAGACCACCAGGATCCTCCCCCGAGGGCTGTGGCCTGCGTCCCAGACATCTCGCAGTGTGTCCCCAGACGTGGGGAATGGCTGGGCCCGGTGCAGACCCCTCACAGCTGACTTGTGCCCCCTTTGCTTGGTGCAGTGTGCAGAGAAGAAGCCCGAAGCTGGTGGCCCGGAGGCAGAGCCCTGCCCGGAGCTCCACGTGGAGGTGCTGGAGACCCTGGCGCGGGCTCCTGCCGCAGGCCCTGAGGGTGGGGGGGTCCGGCCCGAGCAGCCGTTCATCGTGCTGGGGCAGGAGGAGTACGCAGAGCACCACTCCTCCATCATGCACTGCAGGTGGGTGTCGGGCCGGCTGGCCGGGGCCAGGGCCCTCTGGGGGAAAGGCTGATGGTGTGGGTTTTGGGCTCCCTGGGAAGCCTCGGTTTTCAGGCTGTGCGTGTGAAGGTGTGGCAAGCAGGATGATGAGAGGTAACAGAGATGCGGAGGGTGGGATGGCCCGGAGGGACCGTGGTCACCCCTGAACTGTCAGAGGAGGGCTGGACAGCTGCCGAGAGCTGCCGTTGGCCGGGTCAGCCTCTTCCCTCCTGATCCTGGGGTGTAACGCCCAGAGGGTAGGTGATCCCTTGCTCTGATGGACGTGATGGGCTCTGGAGCCGTGATGCAGGAGGCTCTCCGTCTCTAGAGACCACACGAGTGCCGAGGGTGGGGCTCAGCACATAATATTGAATAAATGCTTTGTAAGTAGTTCTCAGACAGATGAACGAATGAATATTTCTAGAAGTAGTTCACGCCTGTCCTTGGAGTGTGGGCATTTGACTCTCAGCAGGAGAGTCAGAAAAGCAATCCTCTGGGTGCGCTGAAGAGGACGGCGGACTAAGGCAAGGGTGCTAACAGCGTCCCCCTTTCTCTCATCTTAGAGTGGACTGCTCGGGGAGGAGGGTCGCCAGCTTAGACGTAGATGGGGTCATCAAAGTGTGGTCCTTCAACCCCATCATGCAGACCAAGGCCTCCTCCATTTCCAAGTCGCCACTGCTCTCTTTAGAGTGGGCCACCAAACGGGACAGGCTGGTGAGTGGTCTTACTTGTTGCTGGACCTGTGGTCTAAGTGAAGAACTCTCTAGGGCTCTCCCCAGTGGCTCCAGCACCACAGGCCTGGTTGGGGCCTCCAAGACGAGCCCCTCCCTTCTCTCTCTCACTGGGAAGGCAGGGACCACACATCCAGGACTGTCCCAGCAGGCTCCTATCTGGAGGTTACTGGATTAACAGGAATTGGAATTAGGCTGCAGTGGGACCCTGTCCGATGGCAGAGGCCTTCTTCCTGCGTGGGGTGGTCTGGCTTGCTTTTCGTCTTCCTGCAGAGCGACGGGCTCCCTGCCTGCTCTCCCCCACCAGTTCCTGCCATCCCTGCACATTTCTGACAGCGCACCACGAGCGTTCTCAGCTGCACCCCCTCCTGCTGAGACCCCTCCCTGGCCAGGCCGGAGGGGGTGTGTCCTATCCTGGGGTTCCCACAGTGGTGTTAGCATATTTGACATAGCATTTGTAGTTAAGGAGATAAAGTTGATTTATAGTGGTTTTTTTTTTCTTCACCGTATTCCATTTTGGAGGGGATCATACTCAGCAGCCCAAGGAGCAGACCTTGTTTTTTTATTTTTTAATTTTTATTATTATTATTTTTTGCGGTACGTGGGCCTCTCACTGTTGTGGCCTCTCCCGTTGTGGAGCACAGGCTCCGGACGCGCAGGCTCAGCAGCCATGGCTCACCGGCGCAGCCGCTCTGCGGCATGTGGGATCTTCCCAGACCGGGGCGCGAACCCATGTGCCCTGCATCGGCAGGCAGACTCTCAACCGCTGCGCCACCAGGGAAGCCCTTTAAATAATTTTTGACAACTGCAGGAATTATCCTTATGGCACTAGGATCTCGGGGCTCTCCCTGTACGAGTGTCAGTTTGCTAGGTGAATGCTGAGGCCATATTCCAGGGAATATTCCTGGGGGACACCCTCAGATCTGCTTCTGTTGCTTTCTTCTGGCGGTCCTCGTTATTGTCTTTGAAGTTTTCACCAAATAAATCACAAGGATAGCCTCTGTTTTTTCTGGAGGCCTTTGTAGGCCCAGAGCCAGAGCTGTCCCCAGGATACACAAATGGGGCTGTCACCCAGCCCAGTGACCAGCTGGGGCCGCTGCCCAGGGAGGTGGTGGTGGATCCGGAGCCAGAGGGCAGGACTGGGACAGCTGGGATTTAAACTGGAAGGGGGTGGGTGGGCAGAGGGTCTCATTTCCAGCTCTACCTGAGGTAGCAATAGAGCTTCTATTCCACACATTCCTTTTGTGGTTTTGCTTCTGTTCAAGGTCACCTGTGACGTCTTTAAGTTTTAAATGAGGTCCTTTGTAGCCGGGTTTTTCCCCTGAACTAGCTGGAGAAGTGGAGGCAGGCCTCACCCCACAGCCTGGCCCACTGCACAGGGGTGGGCCTGGCTCCCCAGTGGGCCTTCCTGAGCGGGCCTGACCCAGAGCTGTCCTTTGCATCTCCCGCCCTTTCTCCTTCCAGCTCCTGCTGGGCAGCGGTGTGGGGACGGTGCGCCTCTATGACACGGAAGCCAAGAAGAACCTCTGTGAAATCAGCATCAACGATGATATGCCCAGGTGCGCTGGAGGCCGCTCCCTCAACTGCTGTGCTCGGCGGGCCTACCTTGGCCTTGGCCGAGCCCCCGAGCCCCGCTCCCCCTCCCTCTGTGGACGGGCGGAGCACTGACCCGGCCCCACGTGTGTTGCAGGATTCTGTCTCTCGCGTGTAGCCCCAGCGGGGCCTCTTTCGTCTGTTCAGCTGCAGCTCCGAGCCTTGCTGCCCAGGTGGACTTGTCCGCACCAGACATCGGCAGCAAGGGCACTAACCAGGTTCCTGGCAAGCTGCTGCTGTGGGACACGAAAACCATGAAGCAGCAGGTGCGGGCCTGCCCCGTGGTGTCCCTGGGGTTGGTCACACTCCCGGGCAGGCACACAGCCTGTGCTGCCCTCCGTTTCTGAGGTCTCTTCCCTCTTTGCTTTGGGCTCGTCAAGATTTTGATTTGTGAGGAGGTTTCAACATTTAAGTGTTGAAAAATAGTAATACTCCAGTGGGGCAGATTGCCAGCAAGTGAAGTCGTTCAGCATCATGCCACAAATTTAGGATTCACACACAGCCTCTTATCAGGCCCTTTTGGCTTATTTAAAATCTTTTAATTTAATTTCTTTTAATATTTAAAGTTTTTTTTTTTTTTTTTTTTTTTTGCGGTACGCGGGCCTCTCACTGTTGTGGCCTCTCCCGTTGCGGAGCACAGGCTACGGACGCGCAGGCTCAGCGGCCATGGCTCACGGGCCCAGCCGCTCCGCGGCATGTGGGATCTTCCCGGACTGGGGCACGAACCCGTGTCCCCTGCATCGGCAGGCAGACTCTCAACCACTGCGCCACCAGGGAAGCCCCAAGTTTTTTTTTCTTTTATTGGAGCAGTTTTAGGCTCAGTAGAATTGAGAGGAAGTTTCAGAGATACCCCATAGACCCCCTGCCCACACACGCACAGCCTCTCCTGCTGTCAGCATCCCCCACCAGAGGGGCACATTTGTTATAGCTGATGCACCTACACTGACCATCATAATCACCCAAAGTCCATGGTTATATCAGGGTTCAGTCTTAGTGGTGTATGTTCTAAGGGTTGGGACAGATGTGTAATGACACGTAGCCACCATTACAGTGTCACAGAGGGTATTTCCACTGCCCTGAAATCGCCCTGTGCTCCATGTAGTCTCCCCTGCCCCCAGCCCCTGGCAGCCGTGGATCTTTACACTGTCTCCATAGTTTTGCTTTTTCCAGAATATATGGTTGGAGTCAGACAGCCTTTTCACATTGGCCTCTTTCACTTACTATGAAGCAATCAAGTGGTTTATTTTTCAGGAGACAACTAGAGTCCCCTTCTGACTGCCTCTTAACTTACAATTGCATAAAAATTGCAGCAGCAGCTAGAAGCAGTGAGGACACATGCGTATTCTTAAGAAAAGACAGTCTTGAGAAAGCTTGCTCACAGGGCCTGTGACTCAGCTTCCCCAGCAGCAGAGGATGCCTTCCCACCCAGAACAGTAGCAGATGCTTACAGCTATGACCCTGAATCCCGAGAGCTTCAGTGCTGTTTACACTCACCTGTTTAAAAGGCAGTGGTGTTTCTTGGGAGAATCAGTTGCGGTCAGGCCCTTACCTGCAGCAGTGTGTTTCCTGCTGGTACCA
Organism: Aethalodelphis obliquidens; assembly: GCF_003676395.1. NCBI lineage: Eukaryota > Metazoa > Chordata > Mammalia > Artiodactyla > Delphinidae > Aethalodelphis > Aethalodelphis obliquidens. The sequence goes on from NW_020837949.1 coordinate 17,676,804, forward strand.
GACACTTGAAGTGTTCCTGTCTTGTTGGTGGCTGGGTCCCGAGTGTTCCGTTTGTGCCTCTCTGCGCCTTCCTGTTCCCAGTTGGAAGCCTCGCAGGTCTCTCCAGCCAGTCAGGGCCACCCTGCCACGTCAGTTCTTGCTCTCTAGCTCCCTCGTCCTGGCAGATGCGTCCCACTGAGAAACCAGGTGTCTTTCTGGAGCCAGCCTTCTCCCTCACCCTGAAGTCAGTCCAGGAGCAGACATTGTCAGTTCCACCTCCAAAACCTGTTTCCAGTCTGAACACTCCTCTCCATTTCGGGGACATGCCCGCTAGCACCCCTCAGCTGGACAGCTGCTGGACAGCGCCCCCCATGGCGCCCGCCTGCCACACTGCGCCTGGGGGATGGGCAGACAGGGAGGCAGGTCCTGCCCCTTCCTGCTCCTCTGGGTTTCCCATCCACACCCCCTGGAGCGTGCCTGGCCTGGCCCTCCCTGCTGCTCCAGCCTCCTGGTGCCTCCTGTCCTCCTCATCCTGCAGCCACACGCCCTCTCTGCATGCTGTCCCCTCTCGAGAGTGTTCCTACCCCACTCCATCCGGCTGACATCTGTCCTCCAGCATCTTGTAGATGCTCCCCTTTATACCCACCCAGTCTGGTTAGGTCCTTTTTAATCTTGTTAGTTTGTGCTAAGAACTTGTCATGATTTGTAAATTTATGTTCACTTGTTATTTTTCAACTTTTCGTTAAATATTGAATACATAGAAGAGAATATTGAAATCATAGGTGTACGGAATAATGAGAAGAACCGTGAAATGAGCACCTACCTACCATCACGGTTTAAAAGTGGGACATTACCGACACTTTTTATGCCCTGGTGTGCCCTTCCTCAATTTTGGTCTCCTTCCCCGTTTCAAACAGAACCTGTCTTGAAATTTGGTTTATTACCGTCTTACATTTTAAAATTTAGTTTGTCCTTTTTCTAGCTCCAGTTCTCCCTGGATCCGGAGCCCATTGCCATCAACTGCACAGCCTTCAATCACAATGGGAACCTGTTGGTCACGGGGGCAGCTGATGGTGTTATCCGGCTGTTCGGTAGGCAAGCGTGCTCGCGGCCATCCTGGTCCCCTCCTCAAATGCCCCAGGGAAGAGAGTTGGATTTTTGCCAGCTGGACTAGAGGCTATTGCAAAACCCCAGTTCAAGATGCTTGTAATAGAACTTAACTTTGGTCAGAGTCTGCTGTTTTCAGGACCCCCTAATTACCTTGCACGTGGTCCGTGTCCGTGGACACGGGGAGGCGGCGTGGAGCTTAGCAGTCCTCCAGTCCTGAGCTTTTGGATCTGAGTCCTCATGGCCCGAGTGAGATCCAAGAGGATACGAGAGAGTAATGCCGTCCTGTCCTCTTGGTGTGACCACTTCATTGTCCCCGTGAGAGCAGTAGAACGGTGTGCGTCAGAGTCATTGGCGTGCTGTTTAAAGCTCCTCTCGCCAGGCCTGTTCCAGGAGACCAGAGTCAGAGGGTCTGGGAAGGCCCTGGGGACTGTATCTTTAACTGATCTCCAGGGCTCCCTGGTGGGAAGTTACAGCACCCTCCCAGGAAGGACTTTCGTGTCCTCCTAGACTTACGGGCTCCCCAGATGAGCTCAGGCTCCACCCAGGGATTTCTGAACCTGACTTTTGATGCAGTGAAAGAAGCTTCCGTTTAAGATTGGTTAGCAGAAGACTAGGCGCAGTGGAGGAGACAACTGGTAAAATGAAGCACCCAGTGCCCACTCTTCACCAGGGGTCAGCTCTGTGACTCCTGTCGGGTCTGGGAGGCCCTCTGCCACCCATGGGGCAGAGGGAGGGTGGGAGGTACCTCCTGCCGTGGGCAGATGTCTCCCCAGGGCCTGGGCGGGAATCCTAGTGGCGTCTCATTGCCTCAGATATGCAGCAGCATGAGTGCGCTATGAGCTGGAAGGCCCACTGCGGGGAGGTCTGCTCTGTGGAGTTCAGCTACGATGAGAACACCGTGTACAGCATTGGCGAGGATGGGAAGGTAGGTGGGAACGGGATTTGGGTCAGGAAGCTCCCTTCCTCTGGCTTAGGCATCTGAGATTCTAGAGAGCGCCAGAATAGTGTGACGGGCTGGGTTCCAATCCCGACTGTACTTCTTACTATCTCTGTGACCTTGGGCCTCTGCCTCAGTTTTGTCATCTGTAAAACAGATGAAAATAGTAACCAGTCTCACAGGGTCTTTGTGAGGGTTAAATGAGTTCAGTGGGAGTTGACTGTTCTTATGAAAGGGGAAGACCTACATCCTTCCTCCTGGTTGTAGCAAAAAGGACTCATCTCACTGACCCAGCTGACTCGGTGGGCTCCCAGGGGTGCAAGGATGTACTTCAGTGAGCTTGGTCATCGGGTGGTCACAGCATGGATATGTAGGGCTTGCCAGGGCTGGGGGCTGCAGACAGTTTCGCCCAAACAGAGTCAAGAAATGTAAAAAGGAAGCTGGGGAAAAAAGTAAAAATCAGTGCCCCCTTTAGATTCTCCCTGGAAAGATTCATTAGGATCCTTGGAAAGGGAGCTGGGGCAGGCAGAGCGGGGAGAAAAACGAGCTTTTCACGTGTGCCCTCCTGTACCTTTTGGATTGTATACCATCCACTTGTATTATCCAGTGAAGACAGTAATTACAAAATGAATTCTTCTTTTCAAAACTATGAGAGGGGATTTTTAAATCAAAGCCCTACTTCCTATTTATTTGAGTAGGATTCTCGGTTAAGCAGTGGCCACACCCAGGTAGCCTGTCCCTTGGGTGGGCTAAAGGGCTGTTTGCACTACAAAACGTGAAGCTCAGCTTATCCCTCATTGCTCATGTTGCATTGATTGCACTGCTGGGAAACTGGAAGTGTATTTGGAACTTGTCCTATTTTTAAGAAAAATCTAGCTGGGTTCTAACCCTGATAGTAATATTAATAATGACAACAACAACAACAGTAATAATAACAATCACTGGAGCGTTGCCCTTGCTTGAGAGATGGGAATCCAGGCGAAGGCTGTTGCCTGCCTCTTCCCTTTCCTGGAGTCAGGCCAGAGAGAAAGTTCAGGCTTTGACATGAAGTGGCTGACTCTTTTCTAGATTTTCTTCCCTTAAGAAAATGCTTAAATTGTGTTGGGAAGAGTCGGGACTGGGTGGTCATCTCACTACCTTTCCCGGGGCCTGTGGACCCACCTCCTCTTTCCTGGGGCCTGTCCTCTCTCCTCCCCCCGGACCTGGGCTCTGTTGCCGGCCCACTGAGAGTGCCGAGCTTGTGCTTTGCGGTTGCAGTTCATCCAGTGGAACATCCACAAGAGCGGCCTGAAGGTGTCCGAGTACGGCCTCCCCACTGATGCCACGGGCCCCTTCGTGCTGTCGGGTTACAGCGGCTACAAGCAGGTCCAGGTCCCCCGGGGCCGACTCTTCGCTTTTGACTCGGAGGGGAATTACATGCTGACGTGCTCTGCCACAGGGGGCGTCATCTACAAGGTACCTGGCGGGTGGTGGCAGGGAGGTTCCTCCTCGGAGGTCTGGGCCCGGCTGAGTTCGAGCCTCTGTCCCTGTCTCTGTCCCAATCTCTGTCCCTCCCCGATGGCCGTGGAGAAGCCTTTGACCCGGGATGGACAGCGCCTGGGCCTCCCGGCTGCAGGCCAGCTCGAGGGAGCAGGCGGGAGTGGGCATGAGTGTGGCATGTCCATCCTCTCTGCTCGCCCGTCACTGTCCTTGGACGAGACTCTGTCCCTTTTCTGCCTCCCTCCTTGGGAATAATACCAACTATAGAAACCTCAAGAGCTAGGGAGAAGGGCTGTAGGTTGGTTTGGGGGGACATACCCCAAACAGGAGGGTGCCTAGGTGGTCTGTTCCAGGTACTCTAATCTGGTGTAGGTTTATTGTTTATGGGAGGTCCTGTGGGTCAAGGACGTTATAATCCATGGCTGGGACAGAAATCCGGGGGGTGTGATTTGTCACACGGGATGTAAGCTGTCCACTCAGTTTATCTGCTTATTTTAATTCTCGTGTCACAGCCTCTCTGGTTCATGTACTTTTTTTTGGATGTATGATTGAATGAAATTATAAACCTCTCCTATTTTACTAGCACTACCAAATAGACTAGGGATGAGGATTTGTGTCGTGGCCTAAGCACATGGTCTGGTTCCGCGTTGCCACGTGGATTCAGTTCTGAGCCTCGGTGTTAGCTCTCTGCCTGGCGGTGTTTCGTCTGCAGGTAGAGTCATGGAGTGGGATGCTCTTTCTCTGGGGCTCCCCGAGCTCGCCCCGCATGGCTCACAGCCGGCGGGCAGCCGGTGCTCTGGACGGCAGCTGCCTGCGGGCGTGTCCTTGGCCCTGGGCAGTGCACACAGGAGACGGAGAGTGTGGCCCCGCTCTCCTGGGGCTCACGCTCAAGTTAGAGCGAGCACCAACAGTGACCACAGTACAGAGCTGAGGGCCCACAGGGGAGGAAGCCGGGTGGGGGCCGAGTCCTCAGGGAGGACTGGGCAGGGGGGCTGTCTGTGGATTTGAGGCCTTTGGAGGAGGAGGGGTTGGGAGGATGTGGAGGAAGGTGGGCTTTGGGGCTCCACAGGGCAGAGGGGAGCAAGGGCAAACGGTGGGGCGAGGGGGAAGGGGGCTGCTGAAGTGGCAAGTAACGAGGCTTCTGGACTGTTGACCTTGAGTGTGGCACCAGGAGGCCTGGGTTTACTGTCGCCCAGGCTCCTCTTTTCCGCAGATGGTGATGATTTGGGTGGCTCTTGACCGCTCCTTAAAAATTAGTTCCACACTTTATTTTTACTTATTTATTTAAATATATACATTTAAAAATCTTTTAAAAGTTTTATTGAGGTACAGTTGGCAAAAATTGTATATATTTGAGGTGTACAGTGTGATGGTTTCATATAAAGCCCCATAATTTCTTGTAATTGCTATCGGGAGGTATTGTAAAACGTTTTCTGTTCACAAGCCTCATTTTATTTTATTATTTAGATTTAGTTGAGTTTCAGGTGGGCTCTCCTTTGCTCTCTGTATGATTGTGTGTGTATGTGTGTATATTATTTTATTTTTGATCGTGCAGGCTTTATCATTTGTCCTGATCAGTTCATATGGTTTGCAGTCAGACTTTCTCTATAACCAATTAACGGGTTGAAAGATTTTCCTCTGTCATTTAAAAAATGTCAAAAATGGGGTCTAATTACTTAAGGAATATAATGACCTTCAGGTCCCATTTTTACAATCTATAAATAATTCATGATTGTTAAAGATGTTTTCTCCGTGAAGGCTGAATACTTCCTCTTTCTTGCTCATGGATGTTACATGTAGCTGGATTGACAGTCTGCTCCTGGTTTCCCTTCCTTATTACCTTCTGACCCCTCACACCTGTGCACATGAGTCCCGGACAGCAGGTGCTGGCGGCACAGAGGAGAGCCGTGTTTGTGCCCTGACTCAGGGCCTCCGGTGCCAGCACTGCTCTCTGGGTGTGTGCCGGCCGCACGGCAGGGAATCACCAAGACCCTGCCCTCCTGCCCTCCTGCCCTCCTGCCGCTGGTGTTCCCTGGGGGAAGCAAATGTAAAACAGAGAGGCAGATACATGATATGAAGCTGGGAGCGGCAGATGGTGCTGGAAGAGAACACCAGGCACAAGCAGGAGACATGGCTCACAGCAGGTTAAAGGTGGCAGGGAAAATTGTGTCTTTCAGAGCATATTAGGGACTTATTTCCTACTTCAGCTGAAGGAGTAACTGTAGTCGGGAAAGTGAAGATATTTCCTGGTCCAAGCAACGAACCTGAGACTTTCTGGAAAGGGGGACCTGTGTGCCTGGGCATGTTCTCAGCTTGGGGTGGCAGCCCCCAGGCTCGAGGCAGCTTGGCCACCGAAAGTGGATAAAGTGGATGTGTTTGTGAGCAGTGCCTGATGATGCAACCTCATCTCTCCTGTCCCCTTGCAGCTGGGCGGGGAGGAGAAGGTTCTGGAGAGCTGTTTGAGCCTGGGTGGCCACCGCGCCCCTGTGGTCACCGTGGACTGGAGCACAGCTGTGGACTGCGGGACCTGCCTCACTGCCTCCATGGACGGCAAGATCAAGCTGACCACCCTCCTGGCCCATAAAGTCTGATGGGGCCCGCCCCAAGGGCCACCCGCGGCAACAGTATTATCCTGGGAGGCAGGCAGAGATGGCTCAGGAAGACAGGGCGCTCCCCTTCCGGCTCCCTGCCAGGGTGGGGAGTCTTCAGGGAGAGACTGCCCAGGGGGCTCGGGCACTGTCCAGCCGCCTGACGAGAACAGGAGCCACGTAGAACTGTGGCACGTGTTCCCCAGACGTCGGCACGCTGGCCTCTGCCAGGAGCAGGCTCCAGACGGTGGGAGGAAAGCTCAGGAAGCAGGAGAAACATTGTGGTGGCTGCTCTGTTGGCCTAGAAGAGATTGAAAGTATTTTGTATATATTCGCTCAGTTTTCTTTTTTTAAAAAAGAATGTTATTGTGGTCACCTGGTGTCTCTTTTTGGAACGTACGCGTGCAGCAGAGCATCTCCCTTCACCCTTTGCCCTGGCGATGGTCACTGTGAGCTTCGGCCCCGCGCCCCAGCTCTTACCTCACCAGCCATGGGGCTGACCTTTATTGGAGGTTTGCTTGTTGCTTTGCCATGGATGTAGGACGTCCTCTCTCTACTGCTCCGTTGGCTAACCAAGGTTTGTGCCGTTCCCGTTTCTTTGGGCTCATGTCAAGGAGGCCATGGTGTCTTTTTTACCTTGAGAGTTGGCAGCTTTTGTTAGGACAAGTGCAAGGTCTGAGGCATCTGCCCCTCTCCATCTGGGTGATTGTGGTTCCTCCCATTCTTTCAACTTCACTTCCCTAAGTTTGAACAAAGCCGGCCTCCAGCGCCCTCTGCTGGTGAGTGGCCAGAGGACAGGAGCAAGTCGGCCAGGTGCCGGCCTGGAACCTAGGGTTCACACCATCCGCGTGTGTCCACAGCCCGGCCCTTTGCTCCCTGGCTGGGGTGGGACCTTGAAGAGGCAGATGCCCTCACGGGGTGGAGAGGAACAAGAAAATGACTCCGTTCTCCCACTTGCATTTCCACCTGAGGCGGTGGGATTTCAGGCCTGGACCTCGGGCTCTGACACTTGACAGGGGCAGTTTGTCACCAAGCTGCTCAGAATAGTTGTTGCAGAGGCTCCAGCCCAGATCCGGGGTGCAGGTCTGCTGTGGGAGTGCTCCCAGTTACCTACTTTTGGAAAATCATGAAGAGATTGGTACTAAAGCTTTGGCTCCGATCTGCTGGGAGTTGGGAGGAAAGCAGGGAGGTGTTTATGTGGCTCAATTATGAGATAACACCAGAGACTTAGTGATAAGTAGTCACTTACACATTGTTACCCATTTCCACCTGGTAATCCTCCTTCAGATGAACAAACTCAAGACTTTTCCATTTATAATTTTTCCCATCTTCTGCATTGAATGAGCAACCTTATTGATCTCTCCCAGTGATTCTGTAGGACATTTAAAAAGTGGTCATGTGTTTCATTTGAGTGAGAGAATTCATTGTTTAGCTTTTCCTCTCTCCATCTCGAAGTTTCTGTCTTACTGCCCATTCTCTCCTCTCAATACGGTCTCCACAGTTTGCTGAAATGTCTTTAAGGTTTGTAGAAAACACTTGAAGAGCTGTCTCTTCTCTCATTTCCTTTATGCTCTGGGTTGGATACCTGTCTCCCTCTTGTTTTGAGCTTGGCTCACAGCTGATGTGACTGAGGCTCCACCAGGAGGGATTGAGGTGGGGCTTCCACATCACTTTGAAGCTGCCTAAAAACACAAAACCAAAACACCATTAACCTCTGACCTTTTGAAATTAGCAAGTACGGTTTGTGCAGCGGGCCACCCTGTCCCCTCCTGGCCTATCTCTCTCTGACCTCCACCCCATCCTGAGTGCTTGTCAGCATGCATTCATCCTGGTGTTCCTCCCTGTCCCACTTCCTCACCCCTCCAAGATGAGCTCTCATCCTCCAATAACGCATGTCAAAACTTAAATTCAGGGCTTCCCTGGTGGCGCAGTGGTTGAGAGTCTGCCTGCCGATGCAGGGGACGCAGGTTCGTGCCCTGGTCCGGGAAGATCCCACATGCCGCGGAGCGGCTGGGCCTGTGAGCCATGGCCGCTGAGCCTGCGCGTCCGGAGCCTGTGCTCCACAACGGGAGAGGCCACAACAGTGAGAGGCCCACGTACTGCAAAAAAAACAAAAACAAAAACTTAAATTCAGGGACTCCCCTGGTGGCTCAGTGGTTAAGAATCTGCCTGCCAATGCCAGGGACACCGGTTCGAGCCCTTGTCTTGACCTCTAGGAAGATCGCACATGCCGCGGAGCAACTAAGCCCGTGCGCCACAACTACTGAGCCTGCGCTCTAGAGCCTGCGAGCCACAACTACTGAAGCCCGCGCACCTACAGCCCGTGCTCCGCGACAGGAGAAGCCACCACAATGAGAAGCGCGCGCACCACAATGAAGAGTAGCCCCGGCTCGCCACAACTAGAGAAAGCCCACGTGCAGCAATGAAGAGCCAACACAGCCAAAAAAAAAAAAAATTCACATCTTCACAATACCTGCTTGACATCTACCCGAGAATGCCAGCAAGACTCCTCCACTAGCTTGGGCAAGGGCAACTAGATGAAAACCATCAAGCCAGTCCAGCCTCAGGCCCCCAAGCCTGCGCAGGTGTAGCCTGGCTCTGGGCTGGGCTGCACGAGAACAGTGAGGTGCGTTCCCCTCGTCCTTGGGACCTGTGTGTGCTTGCCTGCTTCTGCTCCAAGACCTCAGACTCCCTGAACTCAGCATTCAAAATGCTTCAGGAGCTGATTCCCACCCATTCAAATCCCACAGCTGGGGTTTCTCATCCCTATTTGGCCTTTCACACAGTTTTTTATGTTTTTTATGCAGATGGGTTTCCTGCTCCTCAGACCCCATTTTTCGGTTGGCTATGGAAGAAGGTTTTTGAGAAAAAGGTGGAGGGAGTGGTTCTCATGATGGCAAGTGTTCTCTGTTCCTTTATTAAAACAAAATGATGCATCTCCACCCATCAGACTTGGATTTGTCCTGGCTCACAGACCGTGGGAGCGGAGGGCCCTAGAGGTCAGTGATTTTGGAACCTTTAGGGAATCAGAGGAGAAGCAAGTCCTGCCTGGAAGGGTTGGCCTCCTGAAGAGGCTGGAGGCAGAGCCCAGGTTCAGCCCGCAGCTAAATTACCCCAATGCACAGCAGGTTGGTTTTGTGACTTGAAATCACTGATTTACTCCTTAAGCCTTGATTGATTTAAACTTTGCTGGACCAGCCTACTTCCCTAGGATTGAAGATTAGTATGGGGTGAAAATGCTTTGCAGAAACCAAAGGCACACACAGTTGGAAGTGAGAACTCCTGGCTCTGGATTCTCCAAACTCTGGATCACACTCCCCTATCCTGCACCTGTAGCATATGGAGAGTAATTATTCTATTATTAGCTGATTTGTTGTAAGTCACATTTCAAATGGCTGTCTTGATAATTTTGCATTTTGGGGGGTAGATGGTTGGTTCTGATCATCCTTTTGCCTCAAAATGTGGTAGAAGTTTCACCATCTGCACTTGTCCTTGTGTTTTTAGTGATGTGTGCCACCTGGGTTTTTTTTTTGTCTGTCTTTTAAGCTGCTTCAACCTGTGTGATTCTAAGTTAAACTAGATGCTAACTCCACGTGTAAACTGCAGTGCTCAGCATCAGGCTGAAAGCAAAGCAGTGAGGACATCTGGGCAGCCTCGTGGAGCAGCCCTGTTCACAGAACACCTCTGGCCAATTTGAAATGTAAACAGAATCTTTAATTTCCCTTCCTGCAGCCGGGGGTGGGGGGCTCACCTTGCACCCCCCTTGCCTGGGAGTGCACGCCTCCAGCAGGGAGCACTGCGCCTCTGCCCTTCCCCAGCAGAGCTTTCAAAAATGCAGATCCCCTCCCCCTAATTTCTGGTGGGGGGCGAGGGCTGGGAATTGACACTTTAACAGAGTCTATCCAGCAAGCCTCAAATGGAGCCACGTTTGGGGACTGTTAAAGAAAAAATATTGTTGAAAATTATTTATGACACTTGTTAAAGACAAGTAAGGCAAACTTTATTCGAGGGGGCTACTCAGTAGGGTTTTGCAGTGGGGGCGAAGTTGTGCTCAACTCCCAATACAAAGAAAGGGGGGGGGGGGGGGGGTCGGTGGATGGATGATTATTAACAGGAAACATAGGAGTAAGAGGGGATTCTGGCTAAATTGACCTAACAGGATTCTTCCTGAGGGCGGCCGGGTGATTAGACACCACCTGGAAGATGGTGGCGGGTGATGATCAGATGCGGGGGATGGGTGGACTTTGGTTAGATCAACTTAGCAGTATTCTTGCTAAAAATGGACAATTTGGAGATGCACACGGAAGTCCAAAAGGCAGGGCCTAGCTGAGAAGAGTTCAGAGAGGAGCCCGACCTGGATGTGGTCAAGGAGAGACTGTCAGGACTCGGGACAGCGGGGCCGGCGTCTCCCATCAGCTGGGGAGTCAGGGCTCTACAGCCGAGGGCGCAGACAACGCGATCTGCCGACAGGGGACGCGCCAGGGCCTCCGCGCCCGCGGGCGGCCGGAAGCCGGAAGTGCGGGGATGCGGCCGAGCCGGGGGAAGGGTCACGGTGCGCGCGGGGTCGGAGCCCGGCCGGCCGGGCTCCGAGTTCCCTACTACCGCCCAGAATCAGACTCCCGGACCCGCCCCGGAAGCCAAGAAGGGGGCGCGGGCCCGGAGGCAGGAAGCCCTGCTGGAGGAGCGCCGGGGACGCGGGCGGTGCTGTTGCCGGTGAGGCTCCGCGTGGTTGCCGCGCGTCCCACCTCGCCCTCCTCCTACAGGTCGGCACCGGTGTGGTCGCGCCAGGACGGCGCGGGGTCCCCGAGGGCTGCGGCGGCTGAGAATCGGGAGCTCTGGGCTGGGCACGCGCCCGCGGGGCCGCGCCGGGGCGTCCCAGGCCCTCATCCACCCCCAGCCGGCGGAGTCTGGAGGACCCGGGTGCGTGTCCCGGCCGGCCATTTCAAACTTTTTTGTGACTTTGTGCATACTGCTCAGTCTCAGTTCCTTATCTGTTAAATACGCTTCAGCATATCTACCTCACGGTCAAATCAGTGTATGCACCGACCGCCGCGCTGTTTGTGCCGGGCGGTTAGCGGTGCTCGTTAGATGTGGGAATGAGTATTAGCACCGCTTGAATTTAGGCAGAAGGCGCCCGCAGCTGCCTTCAGGGTTAACTGCTAAGTGGAGGGTGGAGCCCTGCACCCTTTGAGACACAGGGTCGGGGCTGAGCTTTAGGAGGAAGGGCTGAGGTGGAAGGAATCCAATGCGGGTGGGGAGAGGCCCGGTAAGGTGAGACACTCCCCCCAGCCCGGCGCCCCAGCTTCTGGATTCCTGACCTTACTGCTGGCTGAAATCTGACGGGTCAGAAGTATCTTTGGTGTAAGGGAGTGGGTGTTGGCCGGTGAAACCTCATTGTGAATCAAAATGGCCTTGGAATTTCTTATAACCGCTCCCAGAAGAGGGAATGAGAAGTCTGTGGTTGGGAGAAACAGGGGAGAGATCTTGGAGAGGTGTCTTAAGGGTAGGGTAGTCTGGACACCCTGGGGACCGTGAGCCTCTGCGGTGGAGAGGAGCAGGGGCACCTCCCTCCCTCTTTCCTCCTGGGAGGGTGTTCATGCCACTCCTCCCGTGTGGAATGGCTCAGTGCAGAGGCTCCTGGAGGCGTTGGGCCTGGCTGCCGGTGGGGTCCCTGGGCCCTGCGTGGAGGGCTGCTTCTCCCTGAGCCCCTCGCCTGCCCCTTCATGCCCTGTGAATGGCACATCTGCGTCTCCTGGGCCCTGCCCTGACCAGTAATTTCGGCTGATGCCTGGGAGTATTCTTGCTGATTAGAATTCACTGGTCTTTGTTCTTCTTTGTAGGAATTAAAGCTGGACTCCCATTCAGGACAAACAGACCTATAATTCCTGGTGTGATGAGAGAGTGGGATTTGCTGTCCTGAAGTCATTAAGCTTGGGCCCTGGTTCCTCTTCATGAGAGACTAGGGAGATGGAAGACTTAAAATCTGAGAATAAAAAAAGGGTGCTTCCCGCATGGATGACAGCCCAGGTGGCTGAAAAGAGGACGGTGCAGGTGAAGACCCCCAAGAGGAGAACAGCCACGGTGCCAGTGGCTGCAGCAAGGTGGGGCAGCTTCTGGTCCTCCTGGGGAATTAGGACAGGGGGAGGGATTTGGGACATCACAGTTGCCGGGGCCCACTCTTCCCGTGTTGGCAGAACGGTGAGGTGGGGTGTTTCAGTCCACAGACCTCTCATCAGCTCTCGGGGGGTGCACGGGAAGTGAGCTGTGCCCTCCCAGACTGGCACCGGCTTCTGCCTCTCTTGGTGAATCTCCACCGCCAGACCCTCACTTGTCAGCTCCTGGATAGCGGCTCCCCCTCTCGGGTCACACACACCAGCCAAGCTCTCAGACGCCAGTTGTCCAAATTGCCAGTCTCTTCTCTTGCCACAGAAATTGTGACCATCCACTGGGCAAGATGAGTGACGAGATGGTCCCGACTCCTTGCGGGTAGATCTTCAGGGACAGGTGGACAAGCTGCAGGTTACTGTGCCGGCCTGAGATCAGAGGCCGTGGGGTGGGTTAGTTGAATGGTGGTAATGGCGGGGGTTTCTGGGCTGCCACGGAGGGGATGTCCCTCCCCTCTCCCCTCGTGGTCCCAGGCGCTCACTGTCCCTCTCTGCCCTTCCCTTTCTAAGTTTTCTTCATTGGCCAGCCGCGATTTCTGGTCTGTGCCGCCCTCCTTTACTGTGTTCATGCACTGCGGTGGGAGGGGGGTGGGTTGTGTCTTGGCTTGTTCGATCTGCTCGCATCCACCATGTGTGTGAGTTTGACTCTCAGAAGCCGGCCATCGTGCCCTGTTTCCAGATCCTCAGGGGAGCTGGTGGAGGCTGGGAAGCCCCACACTGTTGCCCTGAGAACCCCCTGTGCCAGTCACTGGTTACAAGGATGCAGAAGCCACGTTGGTGCCCTGGGGAAGCTGCTGCTCTCACCCCTGGTGGGCAGGCCCTGAGATGCAGCTCTTGCTCTCATTCTCTCCTCCTGGTGATTCCGTGCCATCTCTAGCTTTGTGCTTTTCTTTCAGACTTCCTGCCATGAGGACTGTGTACTGCATGAATGAAGCTGAAATCGTAGACGTTGCTCTGGGGATCCTGATTGAGGTAAAGTCAGCTGTGTCTTTTCTTATGACCAGAAACTCTTGGTGGGCAGAAACTAGACCAGGGCCTGGTTCATGCTAATAAAACAGGAGCCCTGCCTGCTGGGGTGGCCAGGAGCCCACTCATCCGCAGCCCGCTCCCTGGTTGGTGGGCACCCGCTTGGGGCTGGAGACCTGGGAGGGCGCAGCTGTGCGAGGGAGGGCAGCCCTCTCTGTTTGGGTGACTTTGTGCTGGTGGCGTGTGGACGGGACAGAAGTCGTTAACTGCTCATGTTCTCTGGAGGGTCTCAGTCAGGCGAGGTGACTTCTGAGCGCCGTACGGAGCACCACGCCGCTGAGTGTCTTGGCTTCCGGAAGCAAATGATAACTGTCCCACTTTAGAGTTGTACTTGATAGTTGGTAGTACTTGATAGTACTTGATAGTTGCTCAGGGACTTTTATATATTCCTATCGCATTTATTCCTTGCAATAACCTGCTGATAGATATTATTATTAGTTACAATAAGTGATTTGGTGCCAGTAAGGGAGAGGCTAAGACCCGCACTCGGGGTTCGTCTCCTGTGCTCCTTGCATTCTGTCACCCGCCTTTCCACGTACATTTATTCTAGTTTTCTTTCCTGTGGCGCTATTCCTCAGGCCCCTGCCGCTGCTCTCCCAAGCTGGTCTCTACTTCTGCACCATCTGAGAAGGGGTGGCGGGGAGGGGAGGGGTCGGGTGAAGGGAGGGAGGGGCCATCTGTGATTTGGGGGCAGGGCCTGACTCGTCCGGTGCTGGCTTCACAGTTGCTTCTGGGCATGTTCTGCGTCACCGACAGATAAACCAGCACGTTAGGGAAGTAAACCCCCGTCTGTTTTGCCTGCCATTGCTTCTACTCAGCAGGGCCGAAAACAGGAAAAGCCGTTGGAACAGCTGCCTCTGGCAGGCGCTGATAAGCCAGAGCAGTCCCCGGCCAGCTCAGCGCCGCCGTCCCCGAGTCCCCGCGGGAGCAGAAGCGAGGACAGCGAGGACGAGGACTGTGGGGAAGACGGCCCTCCTCCGGGGCCTGCGGGTTCTGACTCGGCCTGCGGCAGAGAACTCGGGGAGGATCAGGACGCGCTAAAATACGTCAGAGAGATATTTTTCAGCTAAGGGACAAACTTCCAGGACTTTCTGCCCAGAGTGGCTGAAGGAAGCGGGGTTTCCCTCTTGGCCTGGGCGCTGCCCTCAGACTGTCACGGCTTCTGCTCCCAGCTTTGCGCCTCTCTGGGCTGCACAGATTCACCTTGGGAAGTGAGGAATCAGAATGAGCTCCCGTTAGAGATCCTCCCTGCACTGTGCTCTCTCCTTGCTCAGAGGGTCTGGGATCCCCACAGTCTGTTGTGTTCAGTTACCTGGTTCCAGGGAGATGAGGTTGTGGTGGTCAATTTACTGGAACCAAAGAGTCAACTTAATAATGTTTAAAGAAAAACAAGTATGGCTGCTAAGTACACTGGAATTCCTACTGTTTGGCCTCCCTAAGGAGGAAGCCTATTTTAAAAATAGCCTTCATCACGAGGCATTCGATCAGTCTGTGAGCCCCTGCTCGTCCAGCCCTGAACCAGACATCCTGCCACAGTGCTGGGCTCCGTCCAGGAACCTGAGGCTCAGCGTACAGATTGGGAAGCCTCCTGACCAATCAGGCCTCCTCCCCCTGAGCTGCCACCTTTCTTCCACTTGGTGGCCTCGGCCTTGGTCCCTGGACAGTCGGAAAGCAAGAGTGGGACAGGAACCCAAAGGAGACACCAAGGACAAGACATCACACTAGAGTCCGTGTTTCTGCTTCTGTATTCAGTGTGGCTTTTGACAGGCATAGGATGAGGCAATCACGTGCTGTACAGGTTTTCAATATATAGGTGCTGAAAAATACACAAAGTTCCCCAGTGCGTGAGTTGTGCTTGTATCCTTTCTGGGCCGGGGGTGAGAGGTGAGGGGATGCAGCATTCACGTGGATGTGGAACTGTTCAGTCCTGTTCACCTTCCTCTCCTGACCAGGGACCCGGTGTCTTCGGCTCGTGAACTCCCAGGTCACGTGCTGGGAGGGATCTGCCCGCTGACTCCCTGCTCTGTCGGGCTTCAGGGAGCCTTCAGGGAGCCTTCAGGGAGCCGGGAGCCTTTTCAGGGGAACCGTCAAAGCCACCAAGGCTGCTCTTTGTGCCCATGTGTTCTGTCTTCGGTGAATCCCTCAGGTTATTCCTGGGCCTTTGGGAGCGTTGTCAGAGGTGAGGGGCTCATCGCGTTCTACCCGCCTTGGATGGAGATGGGGAGCCTGCCAGGCAGGGCCCCCAGGGACCCTGAGGTGTTTCTTCATAAACCCTCACTGGGTTCCAGTCTGGCGTTTGGCAACTTGTACTGGAAATCTGGCCCCATGACAGGAAGCCTTATCTCCCCATTGTTCTGAGGATAAAGTAAGAATGGCTTGCTCAGATCAGTTAGTTAAAGCAGGAATTCTTGTGACAATGAGCTGTGTGGTTTTAGGGTGACCTTGGGAACCTTAAAAGTCCCAAAGGACGCACAACCCTACACTAAGTGGCCGAGGGAGCCCTGGCCGCCCTTGCTGCCTGTCCTTGACGTCGGGTGCCCTACTCCCTCCGCGGTGGGTCCCGTCTGCTAGTCTTGAGATCAGTATTAGCTATGAAGCAGGATGGCTGAGAAGACACAGCAGCCCGTGAATCCTCTGGCACCTTCTCTGAGCATAGTTCAAACAGAACCCTTGCAATCACGTAAGCCTTTAGAGCTAGCAGCTCTCAAGTTCTTGTCCTTTGCCCTCTGAGGGAACACGACTGTGGCCATAAGCAAGAGGATGAGTAAGCCCTGGGCAACACCCAGAGCTAGAAACCCAGGCCCCAGGAGGGAGAGCCGGAGCCACTTCCATGTGTAGGTGAGGAAGAGGCCCAGGCCGCTGGCCAGCAGCATGGAGGACGTGGCCAGGAAGCCCACGGCCAGCTGCCACTCTCCCTCGTTACTGTTGCACCAGGCCAGGAGGAGAGGCAGGGGCACGAAGAGGGTGAGGACCAGGGCCCCGTACACGCCAAGCCTGGCCAGGGCCAGGCCAACTCGAGGCACCCCCAGGGCCTCCAGCTCAGGGAACTGGTGACACTGTAGGGCTCCAGTGCCCTCGTTCCAAAGACAGAAGTTGTAGAAGCCAATTCTGAGGTTGGGCAAGTCGATAAGGTTGCCGGCCTTCCAGAGGAGAGCAAAGAACAGCAGAAAGATCACTGTGACTGTGAGTGTCATGATTCCCAGGAACAGCAGTTGGTTACTCCGCCTTGACCTTAGGACGGGCATCTTCTCCTGCGCTTCGCAGGGCGCCTTCCTGGGTACCTGCAGGAAGTCACGCCGTGAGTGTCCATTTCTCCCTGTCTCCCTCCCAGTTTCTTCTCAAGCTCCTGCTCTCCCTTCTGGAATTCCATAAAAACCTGTGGCAAACTCCCTTCAAGACAGCCAAACTAAAACCAAGACATCTGGGGTAACCTCCAGGCAGGCTCCAGGGGCTAAGTCCTCAGCTGCCTCTCTGGGTTGAGATCAGGAGGAAGGGCCCTCCTGGCAGCTTTGAGGGCGGGAAATATCATAACTGAATGACCTTTGGCCTGAGACTTTGCTGAATCTGATTTTTCCTTAGGATTAATATCTAAAACTGCAATCACTGGGTCAAGGGTAGCAATATTTTTTAGTGATTTTACTGCATTTTGCCAAATTGATCTACAGGAAACTTGCCTTCTCTAGTCCCTCCATAGTATATAGTATCGATATATATAGGATGTACCTTCGTCATCTTTTTGGAAAAATATTTTCACTAAGTTTTTAATCAGAAGGACTTCTCCACATTGGCCTCTCAAACAGTAATCTGCATACTATGCCTTCATATTTGTAAATTTGCCAATATGGAACAAAACAGCCATTTCCATCCTGAAGTGCCTAGGAGCACAGGGCCAGAACACAGAGTGGTATCCTGCAGTGCACCCGGCCAGGGCTGCCCGTGGTGTGGGCAGTGCAGGGAGTGGTGGCCAGTGGTGGCCCTGGAGATCAATTTCTGGAGGGACCCCTTGAGAGGTGCAGCCCCTCACCTTTCCCAGAGCTGGCTGGAGGGTCTGCCTGACCACTCCCACACTTGTCCTGCGCGTGGAAAAACAAAGCGTGGTGAGAGGGGGCAGGATGTGGAACAGACTGAGGGGGAGGGCAGCGTCAGGCCATGCAGACTGCTACAGCAAATTACCGCGGACTGGGTGGCTCGTCAGCAACAGAGATTTCTTCCTCTCAGTTCAGGCGGCAAGTCCAAAATCAAGGCACCGGCCGATTCGGAGTGTGGTAAGGGCTCAGCTTTTTGCTGTGTCCTCACATGGTGGAAGGGACCAGGAACTCTCTGGGGCCTCTTTTTTAAGGGCACCGATCCCATTCTAATCACCTCCCAAAGGCCCCACTTACAAATACTGTCTCGTTGGGGGTTAGGTTTCAACATACGAACTTTGGGGGGACACAGATGTTCAGTCTGCAGTAGGTGGCTGATGAGAATAAAGATTTATCAGTGACTCCTTTGGCAGAGACAGAAAGATTCACCAGGTATAAGAAGAGTGTGTTTAGTCTACGGTATTAGATTGGTACGGTAAGTTTTAACCGGTGCAGCCCACGGGATGGGAAAAATTCCCAACAGGAACATAGTTTGCACGGTTTTACATATTAACAAATGTTTGTAAAAGCCTGTATCTCCATTTTTAATGCATTTAGGTATTTCGGGGTGTAGGATGGATTTCCAGGACTGGAATCCGGATTTACACCATGGTGCAGTGGGAAATGAGATTTGACTTGCCTCCATGGTCCAGGTTGGGAGTTGGGGTGCCTTTGTGTAAACGCTCCCTCTTACTTCTCCTATTTCAAGCCTGTTACACTTGGGCTAAAAAAATATATGTATATATTAAGCTTAATGCAAAAAGATTCCCGGGGCTTCTCAGAGGAGACTGCCCGAGCCATGTCAATCAGCAGCTCCCCAGGCACCCAGGGCCTTTGTTTCTGACTTCCTCTTCTCTCTCGAGGTTTTCAACAGAGAGTGAGACAAAATAAATTGGAGCTAGGAAGCCCATGAGCCGGCGTGTGGAGAAGGTGGTAGTCCCTGATTTACTTCCTCTCACCCCTTTATGCACATAGAATTCAGTCCCAACTCCTATGCCTGGTACGTGAGGCTCACCACGATCTGGTATGGCTTAGAACTTGAACTTGGGTTCTCCAGTGAGGTCCAGCTCCCTTTGGTCTTCCCCCCTTGCTTTGCTCAGTCCGGCACCTGCCCACAGTCCCCGTTCCCGACTGCCCACCCGCTCAGGCACTCCACCTCCTCAAGTCCTACCCTGTTCTCTGCCTCTCTGAGTCCTACTAATTTTTCACCAGCTTTCTCAGACTACTTCAGCCCACACTCTGCTGTAGCTGAAGGCCAAGATTATGCTCCCACTCGCTGTTTTATCCCAGAATGGTGCGTGATACACAGTAGGAACTCTTTTTTTTTTTTTGAATGAAAATGACATGTAGCGCCCTTTAGGTCCTGCATGTACTTATCTAACAAGACGGCAAAGCTTCTTGAGGTGAGGGGCCGTGTTTTACGTCTCATATATACTCAGTGCTGGGATGGCTCCTCCGTGCTTCCTGTTGGGATGTGGACAGAGAGGTTGGGGGCTAGTCCTAGCTTCTTTTTTCTAAACACTTCCCAGTAAAACGATATGGTTATTTGGTTGGAAAACCCTAGGGTACTCTGCTCTGCCTTCCTAAGAGCTTACCCTGTTTTGTTTTGTTTTGGCTTTTAACAATCCTAGTGTTCATGTTCTCACCACAATGAGCTTTTTAGTTCCCTTTAGATGATAAGCCTGTGCTTCCTTCAGAGGGCAGAAGGGGACACTGCTGAGTCACTGTTGCTATTTTTAGGTGAAGTTTTCCTGTTTATAATAAAGTAATGCATCTTGGTTGTAGAAAACTAGAAAAATGCACGAAAGTATGGTGACAAGACTAAAAATCGTCTATAATTTCAAGGTTGTAGAAGTAACCAGTCAACGACACATTTCCTTCTATAATGTTGTTTTACATAGTTGGGACCACGTAAATATATGTGCTTGTATCCCGCTTTGTAAACATCATTATAGCATTAATATTTCCTTTTGTCACTAGAAGTGTTTCCTAAACAATATTTTTAACGGCTGCGTTAGCTGTTCTATTGTGTATGGTTTATATATTCTGTCTTACGATGTTGTTTTATAATATTAAAAATAATGCCAGGGTGACTATGTTTGTGAATCAGTTTATCCTTCCACCAGCAGCTTAAGAGAGAACTTATCTCATCTCATCCTCCCAGATTGAATTTTCTTGTCTTTTCATCTTTGATAATGAAAAATGACACAGCATTGCTGTACTGTTTCTTTTTAATGAGCAAGGTTTAACGTTTTTTAAGTGTTTGTTTACCGTCTCTGTTTTCTTCTCTTGGGAGTGCTGTCATTTCCTTTTTTTCTTTCTATCATTTTCAGTTTTGGTTTCTGTTTGGTTTCTGTATATGAGCTGTTTATAAATAAAGGCTGCTAGCCTTTTGTCGTCACAACGGTCATCGTAAAGCATAACCCTTTTGTGGCAGTGGGGCCCCTGGACCAAGACACAGATCTTGACTCTGAGTGTGTGGAGTGTGTTCACGCTTGTCACCGGAGAGCCCAGGGCAGCAGGGTCCCAGTTAGAGAAGCAGAAGGAGAACACTCCCAGACAGTGCATTCGAGGCAGTTTGTCTGCTTTTGTTTTCTAGTTTAAGCACCTCTGAAGTTTTCACGCTGATGGGATGATGGCTGAAAGAGGCACAGACATAGTATCCTGATCTTCTAAATTACGTTCTTGCCACCTTCATGTTAAAAGAGGGAAACTTGCATGAGGTGGTGTCTGAGGGAGGGTTGGAGCTCTGGCGGATTGTTGCACTGGAAATCCCTCTGGCCGCCCACGCCCCGAGGGTGGGACACCTGGCAGGCAGAGAACGGGTGACCAGAGAGCTTTTCCCAGCATAGGTTTCACCCCTGGCCTGCCCCTTGACTGTAAGGGACACTTGAGAAGGGCTGATGGAGCGGGGAGGCTGGCTCTTGCCACCGACACTGGCTTGTTTACTTCAGATGGCTGAAGGCCTACCACGTGCTCCCTTGAGTTCCAGGGTCAAAGTGGACTTTGCAAACTGCTGCCTGTCGACCTTTTGTTTCCATTTTAGAGAAGGTCTGTAGCTCCAGCTCCCAAGCACTTCTTTCTTTTAGGCTAAAATATCTGTCAGCTTAATCATTATGCGGCTGCTGTATACAGATGTTGATCACACACTTATTTATAACTTCTGATTCGTCACTGCTCTAATCATGACTTCACATATTACATTTTCATCTTACCCCAACATACGAGATTCCCCACAAAACTCCTTTCTCTACATTGACTTAGCAAAAATACCCACTCCCAAATTACCCACCTCATTCTGTTTCTTCAGTTCATTCTTCCTGCCTGAGCGTCTAATGATATTCAGTAACAAGACTTCATATAGCTGGGGCTTATTTAGTTTCTCGCCATTTTGCCCGAGTTCACCACCTGCACGCCTCTGTCCCGAATGTTGCCCCCGAGGGTAGCCTCCTGGAGCACCCTACACTGGCGCTCATATCAGGGCACCACTCGTCCACCACCGGGAGATTCTGCTTCGTTCATCACGTGTTTAATGAGCCCTTATAGGTGCCCATCGGAGAGGAAGGCAAGTTCCTGTAAGTGTCCCCTTCAGCCCGAGCTCCCGCTCCAGAGGGTGGGGACGAGACTCTGGAACGTTTGAATTCCTCGGCCAGGGAATGATACAGTGTGCTGTGCCCACAGGTGTGTAAATGTCCTGGAGCTTGTTAACAAGGATGACTCTTGACGCCAAGGGCGCCCACTTTCCAGGGACAACATTAACAATAACTTGGCCTTCTCCTGCTTCTTTGGGATCAGGACTCCCCAGTGCTGTTAGTGCCCGTGTCACCTCCTGGACCTCTTCTCCCGTTATTCCTGCTCTCCACTCCTTCCCCCAGCTTCTGCCACATTGGCTCCTTTTGCATTTTCCAAAAACTTTAGGCAAGCTTGGGACTTTGCACTTGCATTCCTCGCCTGG
Organism: Aethalodelphis obliquidens; assembly: GCF_003676395.1. Lineage (NCBI taxonomy): Eukaryota > Metazoa > Chordata > Mammalia > Artiodactyla > Delphinidae > Aethalodelphis > Aethalodelphis obliquidens. The sequence goes on from NW_020837949.1 coordinate 17,698,166, forward strand.
AGTGCTCTTCTGTCACCACGTGTCTGCCTCCCCTGGGTCTCTGCTCAAAGGTCCCTTTCTCAGTGGCGCCATCCCTGGTCGGCATTTTGAAGCCGCAGCAGCCCTTCCGCGGCACCGGCACCGCTCTCCCTGTGCTGCTTCCCTGCTCTTCCTCCTTGCCGTTTTCCACCATCTAACGTGCTAAATGTTTTCTTTTGTCTTCCATGTACAACCCTCAGTAGAATGTAAACTTCATGTGGGCAAGGAATTTTATCTGTTAGGCAAATCAGACAAAAATCTATGGCTGCCCGTCTCTCTCAAAATCTGCCTTTAACTGTTACATCCGCAACACCCAGGACTACCTGGCACATTATGGGCACGTAGTAAGTATCCACTGAGTGACCTCTGAATGGTTTCGTGAACGTCAGCCATGGCACATAGAGCTTCGTAAATGCCTCCTTCTATTTTTTTTTTTTTTTTTTTTTTGCGGTACGCAGGCCTCTCACTGTTGTGGCCTCTCCCGTTGCGGAGCACAGGCTCTGGACGCGCAGGCTCAGCGGCCATGGCTCACGGGCCCAGCCGCTCTGCGGCATGTGGGATCTTCCCGGACCGGGGCACGAACCCGCATCCCGTGCCTTGGCAGACGGACTCTCAACCACTGCGCCACCAGGGAAGCCCTGCTTCTATTTTTTTGACCTGAATCTCTGTCCTAGTTCTCCTCCTTCTCTGTTTTTTATGCTTCCCATTTCCTAAATGTAAGTTTCCTCAAGCTTGTCCCCTGTTTCTCAGACATGTATGTGAGCCTGTAGCTAGCTTCAGGCGTTGGACACTGTGAGGCCCCTTGCAAGGAGGGACTCAGGTGTGGTGAGGCCCCGCCCCGCCCCCGCACCAGCAGGAGCAGTTGCTGCCATGACCTGGCAAAACTTGGATGTTATCATTTTGCTGCTGACAGACACTACACAGTGTGCAAGTTTTGTGGAACGGAAGCTTGAAAGAAAAACGAATGGGTTTCTAGTTTGTCGGCTACAAATTCATCTCCCGGCCTTCCTTCTCATTAATGACTTAAGAAAGCTATAGGGGAGCTTGGAGGGCAGAACTTGCCTTGAGAAGTCTTTATGATCACTGGAGGTGTCAAAGAAAGAATCTAGTTTGATTGAGGGCTTATTAAAGATCAAATACTGACCTCAAAATCTTTTTGAGCATTTACTCTGCACCAGGCCCTGTACTAAGCAGGTATTCTTAAGTTTTCACTATGAGAGCACATTTAATGTTATTATCTTCACTTTCCAGAGGAGAAAACTGAGGCTTAGTGAGGCTCAATAACTTCCCCAAGTGAGCCTGGTGAGGCCTGTCGGGCAGAATTGTGAAATCACTGTAAGAACCTGAGTCTTGTCTCCCGAGGTCTGGCCCTCACGTGCATCATCCCCTTTAATCTTCACGGCCACAGTGTGTGGACATCACATTATTCTCCTCTTGTATGGGGGTGACATTGAGCTTAGACTTTGAAGCTGTGTGTCCTGGGTTCAAATCCCTGCTCTACCATTTACTAGCTACCTGAATGTCTCTCTGCCTAGTTTTCTCATCTGCAAAATGGGTATAACAATAGAGCATGTTTTGTAAATGTTATGGAAATTAAGTGAGGTGATTTATGCAGCATGTGGAACGTTACCTAGTGTTACTTAAATTATTATCATAGAGAGGAAACTGAGGCTCAGAGAAGTGACATTCTTGAGGAGACACTAGTACTGGAGTTCAGAACAGAGCTTCCCCGGAGAACCTGGACTCCAGGAAGCTGTCCTCACTGGTGGCTGGCGCGGACGACTCCGGGATGGTGTGAGGGATGTGGTGGTGAAGAGCGTGGACCTTAGCGCCAGACCACCGGGGTTCAGGCTGCTGTCCTGTCGCTCATAGCGCGTGACCTTGGGCATGTCAGTGAGCTTGCCGGAGTCTACATCCCCGCCCTTAACGCGCCTTCGGGCCTGTCCCTGGGGGCTGTTGTGAGACTGAAGTGAGTTAATTTGATCTGCACAGGTGGACTGCTGCCTGCTCTGGTGCCGTGGTGGAGGCTGTGGTCCAGGGGAGAAAGGGGACACGAGGGAAGAGCAGGACAGGGGCGGAGGGCGTGGCTGCGACGTGAATGGGGGGGAGCGAAGCCCAGGGAAGAAAATACGAGCAGAAGAAAGTCAGAAAAACAGAATCTGACAGAGGAGAGAGCCAGGTTGTCAGAGGGGGCCTCCAGCCCTGGCGAAAATCTGTCTAGCTGAACTCGTTGAGCCATCATGTCGCTTGTGGTTTGGGTGTGGCTCCTGACGAAAACAAAAAGGGAAGAAGAAAGGGAAATGTGTCATATTTGCTTTGGCAGAAACGTGAGCTCAGGTTCTTACTTTTGAAAACGAGGCCACAGCGCTGTTTCCCAAATGTTGTAAGATGGAAGCAGCCGCCTGGGTTTCAGATGCCGCACGGATGGCCGGGCCAGCAGTGGCTTTTTATGGAACACTGTGACGTCTGGATTTACTTAATTTTTCCATGTAAATAAAAACAGCTTTGCCAGCAGAAACATGACTACACCATGAGACTGCAGCGTGGAGTTGGCGCACTCGCCACCCCCTCCACCTCCAGCAAGCTACCGCAATAGACTGTCTCAGCAGCTCCATTAATATTAACTTGCTGTTTGTCCAGTTGTTTTGTTGCTCATTAGCCCTGCTAGTAAGCAGATGATCCAGCTGGGAACAAAGGTCAAAAAAAATTTAGCGCGGGGGAAAAATAATCCTTAAAAATGAGAAAACGCCTGCACCTTGGGACCCATCCTCGTTTGGTTTTTACTGGGGGGACTTCACAGTGCAGTTTACGGGGGGGCCAAGATTCACAGGCCCCAAGGCAGAGTTTGAAGACAAATAACAGTACCAGCAAAGAGTGACGGCCTTTGCTGTCGCCCTCGATTATGCTGCTTCTGCCCTCTATCCTGCACTCACCTGGAGAGCCACTGCCCCCCGTTCTACTGATGAGGCCAGGGTTTCCTCTTGTGACTCCAGCGATCATACATGTTGGACGATTCCCTGAGTCACAGGCCCTGGGGAATCAGTAACATGCGGGGCAAAGCAGGGGCTTGCCTTCCTTGAGCTTGCACTCTGGTTGGGGAGACAAACACCAAACATGTATTTTTAAAAAGATAATTATAATTTTTGAAGAGATTTGGGAAGCAAATAAACAGGGTGATGTGAAGGAGAGAACCTGGTAGAAGGAAGTGATGGGTCTCCATTGGAGGGTCAGGGAAGGCCTGTCTGTGAAGGAGACATTTGATTTGAGGCCTGAGGGATGTGAAAAAGCCAGGGGAAGAGGCTTCTAGAAACAGAGTGCAGTGGTTATAAATACCGGGTTGGGAGAGGAACAGACACTGGGTGACAGCCCAGTGACTGAGGGGACAGGACGAGGCTGGACTGGTGAGCGGACCCAGGTCCCTGAGGACCTTGGAGGCCAGGGTGAGAGGTTTGGATTATATCCTCACTAGGTGCTTCATTAACTCAAGCCCCTGCTCCCCCAAACCTAAGGCGCGAGGCCCCAGGTGGCGGGGCTGAAGGTGCGGAGAGAGCCTGAACTGGGGTTGGAGCAGTGCCAGGCATTGTCTCTGGTGGTTCTGCCCACTAGCCCTGCTGTAAAACTAGTGAACATAGTTTGCCGCCAGAAGTCAAAAGGAAAGAAGAGGAGGGAAAGAATGATAGATGGTCACTTAGACTTAGACCTTCAGGTTTGCAAAAGTTATTTTGAGAGTTGGCTGGAAAGGAGGCTAAGTTTTCTCGGACTTCACCTCCATCCCCACACAGGAGGATGCGGTTCTTACCTGGAGAGTTTGTAACGCATATGAAATGGCTTTGTAACTCACTAAAATAACTCAAAGAAAGCAAATCACAGGCAAACTGAGTAGCAGGTGCTATGGGGCCTCTCCCTCCATCCCTCAGAAAGTGAATCTTTCCCTGGTCACTCTTAGGGGGGTGCTGACTGAGGCCTGATGCTTCCTGGTGGGCGGGATGCTGCAGGAAGGGGCCGAGGTCGCTGCTCCTTTGTGTTCTCTGCTCTGCCAGGGTCTTGGCTGTTAGTACCTGCACCTCCCTACTGCTGCTGAGTGGGCAGAAGATCTGTGTCCTCACAGAAGAGCTGGGGATCGGGGGCGTCCCCTCCCAAAGTCTATTCAAGTCTAGATTTTTGGCTGATCAAGTTAAGTTGTATATTGGGACTCAGAAAATGAGGCGGCCCCAGTGGCCCAGCCCAGGTCACAAATCTAAACCCAAGTCAGCCTGCCTGGGAAACACCTGTCAAGGAACCCTAACATACACCAATCACAGTCTTCCAGCAGCCTGAGCCAGCTCACCTTCCCCAGGAAACAGGACCTGCTGGCTACGAGGTCGAGGCTTCATCATAAGCCACGTTGCCTCTTCTAACGCTCTGTCCCACATCCCTAGAAAGAATGCTCCACCGCTTGTGAGGCGCCACGCTCCCTGGATCTGTGGATTGTTTTTCCTTGAACGAAGGAATGAGTAAACTCATTACTAAATTATTTCAGTTCTGTCATTTTGACAGGACTGAGACAGCTGAGGTGGTGTGAGCCTAGGGGTATAGAATAAAGCCCTGCAAAAAGTGTCAGTTTCTGCGAGAACATACTGTGTATGCATATGTGAAGATTAAACTTCCAAAGATATTTATTATATTAATTAATTCACCTTAAGCTGTAGTTCACTTGAAGAGGCCTAAGGCAGGCTAGAGTCACTGAGGTCATTGCAGTGTCCAGCTCCCAAGGAGAAATAACTGAGGGGGAAGTGGGCCCAATAGAACAGAATGGCAGGGGTACTGGATGGACAGCTCAGAGAGCAGAATGTCTCAGAAAAGCCATGTATATGAAGTTAATACACCGTAAAATTGGTGTTATAATTCAGTGGAAGAAAGGGTTTTCCATTGACTAATGCTGAAGCAATTGATTAGTTAAAACAAAAGAAAACTATTTTAGGGCCTCATCTCACTCCACATACCAAAATAAATTTCACATGGATCCGATAGTGAAGTGTAAGGAACAAACAGACAAAAGAAAAAAAAAAGATCTAGAAAAAAGTAAATATTTGATTTATGAATGAGAAAGAATGCTCTGAGCTTAAAAGCAAATTGAAACTACAAAGAAAAAAGCAGTACAGATTTAACTATTAAAATATACATTTTATACAACAAAATGTAAAATTAAAAGTCAGTGATCGTGGAGGGCTTTCCTAGTGGCACAGTGGTTAGGAATCTGCCTGCCAGTGCAGGGGACACGGGTTCGAGTCCTGGTCCAGGAAGATCCCACATGTCACAGAGCAACTAAGCCCGTGCGCCACAGCTACTGAGCCTGCATTCTAGAGCCCGTGAGCCACAACCACTGAGCCCTTGCACCACAACTACAGAAGCCCACACGCCTAGAGCCTGTGCTCTGCCACAAGAGAAGCCACCACACCGCAACGAAGAGTAGCCCCCGCTCGTCACAACTAGAGAAAGCCAGAGCACAGCAAAGAAGACCCAATGCAGCCCCCCCAAAAAAAGTCAGTGAGTATGGAAAAATATCTGCAACAAACATGAAATGGTTAATATACCTAATATAACAAATGTTCATGCAAACAGATAAGAAAAACATTAATCTCCATAAAAATGGACAAGGCATATGAAGAGATATTTCACGTAAGAAGGAATGCAAAATAGTTAACTGTAAAAGCTCTTCTGTTTATTTGTACCCTCCACCACATGTGTGAGGGTTTTTCCCCACCAAGGAAGTTTCTGTGACACCTGGATGTCCTATAATTTACCTTAATTCTGACACTATCTACCTGGAGATAGCATCAGATCCCACAGGTTAAGGGGTCAGTGCCACAAGCCGAGCGCTGCCCCCCGCAGTGCAAGTCTAGGATAACTTCGAGTTTCCCATGACCCCCTCCTTGGGTTTGATTAATTTGCTAGAGTGGCTCACACAGAACTCAGGAAAACAGCCTACTTACTAGAATACTCATTCATCATAGGAGGATACAACTCAGGAACAGCCACCCAGAAGATGCCTAGGGCAAAGGGTGGGGGGAAGGGTCGTGGAGCTTCCATGCCCTCTTTAGGCCTGTCACCCTCCTGGCATCTCCGTGTGTCCACCAACCCAGAAGCTCTTGAACCCTGTACTTCAGGGATTTTTATGGAGGTTTCATTACGTAGGTATGATTGAATCATTGGCCACTGGTGATTGAACTCAGTCTCCAGCCGCTCTCACCTCCCTAGAGGTTGGGGGCTGGGGTGGTGGTTTTCCCTGGCAGCCGGCCCCATTCTTAGCGACTTCCCAAAAGTTAACAACTCAGATGTGGTTGAAAAGGGTTTGTAATGAATAAAAAAAAGACACCTTTACCTCTGTTATCACTAAGGAAATTCCAAGGGTTTTAGGAGCTCTGTGCCAGAAATGGGGACAGAGACCAAACACATATTTCTTATTATAAAACACTCTATCACATTAACTAACATGAAAAAAAGTCTATATACCTCATGTAATGTAATCAAAGATATGCCAAGTAAAATAACCTATAAGTTTCCCTATTAAAACTGCAGCTAAAAACACTGATATCAAGAGTGCAGTAAAACTAGCATTTTCATATAATGATGGTGGATGTGAAAATTCCTAGAAACATTCTGGGAGGCAATATGGCAAAAGGCACTGAAAACCCTAAAAATCATCATACCTTTTGGCCAAGTAATTCCACTTATGAGTCTACCCTAAGGCAGCAATCAGAAATGCAATCAATGATTTATATACAGGAATGTTCATCATAGTATTACTTTGGCAAAAAATGAGAAGCAACTTGAATGCCCAACATTAGAATCAAATTATGACATATCAAGATACTAAAACTCTATGCAGCCTTTAGAAGAACCAGGTCTGAAATCACACTTTATAGTATAACTGCAAGAAAGAGACTAAGGAATTTTTCTAAAATGTTCATGTTTGCCCTGATATCTCTGGCATGGGTAAGAGTTCCTTTCTTTTTACATTAAAAATATTTCCAGAATCATGTGTTATATTTATGTAAAAGTGAAATTTAGAAAACCAACAATCTTAGTGACTAGATAAAGCAGGGGGTTAGCTGGAAAGAGTGTTGAGAAAGGGGAATATACAAAATCAAAAGGAGAACGTCATGTGCACGGATTCGGGACTTTGGGAGAGATGAGGTTTAGGAAGAAGGTACTGAAAAATGCATTTCAGCCGTCATGAGGGAGGAAGGAAGGACAAATCACATAATACATGTATTTATCTCTTCCCAAAGAGCCTTTGATTTTACAGGTGAAGAAGCATATTGGAAATTATTAGGAAAATAGCCCACATTAAAAAAAAATCTTTTAAGATCACCAACTGAACTAAAATCCCGCCATGAATTTCCATCAAGGTGTGAAAAGCAATGTAGTCTAATAACACAGGGTCTGAAAATCTCTTGTCTTCTTTCTGAGTCAAGAACACAGGTCTTTCTGACAATCTTAGTCCACAGTGCGTATTTTAAGAACTCATAGTGTTTCCTGTAACTACCAGTTTAGCTACTGCGAGTCAGTGATCTGCTTTTGTTTGGTGGCCTATTTCTGATGAAGAATCCACTTCATGCGTCACAAACCATTATTTGTACAGACTCGGTGCAAGACCCTGCTGCCCACAGTTCTCCCCTGCATTTCTAACCAGTTATACTGACATTACCTGCACCTCTTCTGAGGCCAGAGTCGCACAGTGATGCTGCAGGGAGTAGGGAGAAGGAGGGAAGAGCAGAGCTCACGAAGGTGGGTCTGTATGGGGGGGAAGGTCCCCAGATCCTGACTACCAGTCGTTTGCCCAGGCCCATGGCTAGAATGCAGGGTCTGAGAGGAAAGCTGACTTGTCTTGCAGAGAGGCAGGCGTCTGGGCGAGCTGTGGGGCATGTAGGGTAGGTACTTACCAAAAAGAAGATGCAGAACCCACAAAACACTCATAAAGAGGAGGAGCAGGAAATCATGTTCGCTTGATTCTTCTCTCTCGCTGCGTCCTAATGTCAGGTTCCAGAAACGAGGCCGGTGGAGACTGGAACGATGCAGCCCCGAGCATAAGCCCCGAGCTTATGACTGGCTGGCAGGCGCAGTTGTGCCTAAGTAAACAGCTCTCTGAACTTTGTCACATTTGTGCTGACTGATGACACTATCCCCTGATTTCACTTTCATTTCTTGCCGGTGGCTCCTGACTTTTCAGAAAGAAAGAATGTAAACAACATTGTTGTTCCTCAAACTGGCCACTTTACCCACACCTGAACCAACCAACCAATAGACTTAAAGAGGCAGGCAAGTGTCTTGATTATATCACACCGCAATTCCAGAAAGGAAACTGGCCAAGACACTCTCAAAACTCCTAATGTTTTAAACCAAGGTAAATACAACCTAGAATCTTACTAAGAAGGGACCCTCAAGATCATCTGGTCTGAGATCCCAGACCGAGGTCACCACTGGGGAAGAAGTTATGCATCTGTCCCCTCCTTTTCGGAAATCAGCCTTGTAGGATGACTGGGTATCCCTGGACACAAAACCTTGTCGTCTTAGTGTCCTCACCAGGGTGTTTAGGCCCATGCTGGAACAGCTGGAATATCTTATTTCAAAATAAGAGCAGAATGGAGCTTTTATTTTTGTAATCATAGGGGCTCCTAGCCAGAGTTTAAAAATTGCTTTCTATGCTCACATGACCAGCTGGAAACTCCAATTTGGGGTTAAGTCAGTAGACAGCTACCTAGTAATATCGCTGAATCCTTCAGGGTTCCTCTTCCCCTCCCTGGCCTTCCCTCAAAGGAGTTCTTTGAACTGCTACATTTTTTCCCCTTTGTAGTTCTTTTAAACTCAAACCCTAGAAAGAGGTGATGTAGGTGATGTGATCTAATAGGAAGGAAGAACAGAAACTCTGGGATCAAGGAGCTCTGCTACAGATTAGTAAATTATTTAACCTCTCTGAGCATCAGGGTCTCGTGTAAAATGGAGACAATACCTACTTTGCATGGCTGTTGTGGAAATTGGAGATAATGTATGAAGGTTCTTAGTACAGTACTGGGCACACAGTAATGGTAGCTGTTATTAAAAGCAGAATTTCTGAATATCTTGTCTAGCCTTCATAATAATGCCTTCAAGGCAGAGATAAAATTAATTTTTTGGTACTGGTATAAACTAGTCACGCTGAAACCCGAACACTGGTGAATGAAGTGACACAATATAGAAGAGATAGAAGTATACATTTAAGAATTTTATTTCAAGTTAGAATGCACATAGTTTTTAAAGAGTCAAGAATTTGTCAAAGTTTGTTATAGAAAACAGTAGTCCCGCACTAGCACCTTCTTCTTCTCCAGGGTAAGCACCTCGTCTGTTTTACCTGATTCTTTAGGTATTTACCTCTGCTCTGTAAGTAACATGCTGATAATGGTACTTCTTGATTTCTCAGTTTCTGGCATAATCTTTTGACTCTCAACTGTAGAAGATGAAGATGTAGCTTTCTTCTTCCTGACCCATGTGCCACAAGTCCTAATTCCCTCTTCCAAATTGGTTATTATTTTGTTTAAATTGGTACTCAGTGTCTACAATATTATAACTGTGTAAATACCATATATAGTAGCTGAGCCACACAGAAAATGATAATTTCTTTCCTGCATAATTTTTTGTCTTTTTCTGGAGATGATACTCACCTTAACTTTTTGTTTGTTTGCGTGGTTTTCTGTGTACTTAACACTAACCCAACCCTTAAATCTTCATAATATCTTTTTTCAAGGAATTTGTAGGCATGGTACTTGATCTCTTCCCAAGATAGTCTCCCCTGGAGCCTTCCCAACAAGTCTGGGCTGATACACAGCTGTCATCCTGGTATTTCATTTCACTACCACCATCCTGGGGTTCTCATTGCCTCTGTCCAATGTTGGATCTCATATTTCCTGTGTCAGAAGCTTTTCTTGATCTATTCTTTTTTTTTTTTTTTTTTTTGGCGGTACGCGGGCCTCTCACTGCTGTGGCCTCTCCCGTTGCGGAGCACAGGCTCCGGACGCGCAGGCTCAGCGGCCATGGCTCACGGGCCCAGCCGCTCCGCGGCGTGTGGGATTCTCCCGGATGGGAGCACGAACCCGCGTCCCCTGCATCGGCAGGTGGACTTTCAACCACTGCACCACCAGGGAAGCCCTCTTGATCTATTCTTTATTCTATTCTTAAATTTGATCAAAGCTAGAAGAGTATAGAATTTTAGGTTAAAAATAATTTGCCTTTATAATTTTGAAAGTCTTGTTCCATTCCATCTAGCTTTCACTAGAAGTTGAGAAGTTTAGAGCCATTCTGCTTTCTAGCTTCCAAAATGGCCTCTTCTCCTAGTCTCATCCTTGTAGCTTTGTCTTAAAATATAAAATTGTTATTTTAGTAGGTTTCTGAGAAGGAGCATGTGTGTCCTTCTCAAAAGGATTAAAAAAAAAGGATAAATATGTGTCTAAATATGTGTCCAGTTTGCCATTTTTTACTGAAAGTCTGATTTTTTTTTTTTAAAACCCTTCGAGGGCTCTTTTTAGCTGTCTCTTTCACTGGTTCCCTCTGACAACATAGTGGTCCTCTAGTAGAGTTTGTCGCTCTTACCAAGCTACTAGCCTCCTCTTAATTGCTAACCCCCCAAATCTCTGTTGTTTTTGACAGCACCCTTAGGCTTGAGCTTCTCCACATTCTGTTCCAAACAAATCAGTATAGGTAGGGAGAACTTCAGAGCTCTTAGTTCTTATGGAATGCCTCTCCTCCTGGGGCAAACTCTCTGAGCCACAGCTGTGGAGCTGGGGGTGGAGGCAGCGATCCACTTCTAGAGCGACACCTCTGCTTTTTGAGTGTGGTGCTGGGTAGGGCGGTAGCCGCTGGTCTTTTTACCCTGCATGGAACCTCCACCCTATGAACAAGCTTGGGCAAAGGTGACTGGGACTCCAGCTTCTTGGCCTGCTGTATCTGGGGAAGAGCCTTTGTCTTGTCCTCCACCCAGCCCTCTGGTTGGGTGGAGGACGGGAGGCTCTGACCTCTTTCTTGGTTGTACTTTCCTGGAATTTAGCCTCTGAAATAAAGGTAGGGGCATGAGAAATGCTAGCAGCCTGCCTTGCCTGGGGAGATACCATAGCCCTTGACTGGGAGCTGTGGGAGTGCTATTCCTGTGTCTTTGGTCACACACTTGGGAGAGTGGAGTTTCCCTCATGCTGAACTGGGGTGAAGGGAGAAATGGGTTGTGGCTTAAGTGCCACAAACTCTCACTGCTCTTACTGAGATTTGGTAGATTTTCTTGAATAAATGTTTCTTCGCTTGTTGTGTGCCCTTAGGACAATTTCTAAAAACTTTAATTTTTTTAAAAAAAACCAGTTTTGGTATTCTCACTGGGGAGTGGATGGAGGATTTTCTCAGGTTGCAGTTCTAGAACTGGATTTGTGCCCCTTTATTGTTTTTTAAAGGGAAAAGTTTTAACTTCATATAATCTAAAGACATTAGATAGCAAAGAGTATCATGAACAAATGCGAAATGACAAATTTCAGAAAATTACAAAATAAGAAACAATAACACAATCAGGATATTGCCATAGATATAGTCAGGATACAGAACAGTCCCCTCATGTTTCCCTTTTACTGTCATACCTACTTTCCTCCTTCCTCATCCCCTCCTTAATTCCTGCCAATCAGTCTGTTGTCCAAATTACATAATTTTGTTATTTCGAGAATGTGGTTACCATATGTAACCTTTTGCGATTGGCTTTTTTCACCCAGCATGACTCTCTGGAGACTCATCCAGGTTGTTTTGTGTATCAGTAGTTCATTCCTCATTATTGCTGAGTAGTAGTTCATGGCATGGATGTACCAGTTTGTTTAATGATTCATCCATTGAAGGACATAAGGATTGTTGCCATTTTATCGCTGTTACAAGGAGAGCTGCTATAAACATTTGTGTGTAGGTTTGTGAACATAAGTCTTCATTCCTCTGGGATTAATGCTCAGGAGAGCAATTGCTGGGTCATATGGTTGTTATATATTTGGTTTTAAAGAAACTGCCAAGCTATTTTCCAGAGTGACTGTACCATTTTAAATTCCCACCAGCAGTATGTGAGTAACCCAGTTTCTTTGCATCCTCATCGGCATTTGGTGCTCACTATTTTTTATTATAGCCATTCTGATATGAGTGTGGTGATATCTCATTGTGATTTTAATTGCATTTCCCTAATGGCTAATGATGTGGAACATCTTTTCATGGCTTATGTGCCATCTGTATATTCTGTATGGTGAAATATCAATTCATGTCTTTTGCCCATTTTCTAAATGAACTATTTGTTTTCTTACTGTTGAGATTTTTTTCCTACTTGTGTGTTTTATGTTATTTTTTTATTATTATTTTATTTTTATTTTTTAAATTGAAGTATAGTTGATTTACAGTGTGTTAGTTTCTGGTGCACAGAAAGTGATTCAGTTATACATATATATATTGTTTTAATCTTTTTTATTATGGTTTATTACAGAATATTGAATATAGTTCCTTGTGCTATACAGTAGGACCTTATTGTTTATTTATTTTATATATAGTAGTTTGTATCTGCTAATCTCAAACTCCTAATTTATCTCTCCCCCACTCCCTTTCCACTTTGGCAACCGTAAGTTTGTTTTCTGTGTCTGTGACTCTAGTTCTCTTTCATTTGTATCATTTTAGATTCTACATATAAGTGATATCACATGGTATTTGTCTTACTCTTCCTGACTTCACTTAGTATGATAATCTGTAGATCCATCCATGTTGCTGCAAATGGCATTATTTCATGATTTTTATGGCTGAGTAATATTCCATTGTATATATGTACCACATCTCCTTTATCCATTCATCTATTGATGGACATTGGGTTGCTTCCATGTCTTGGCTGTTTTAAATAGTGTTGCTCTGAATATTGGGGTGCATGTGTCTTTTCAAATTAGACTTTTCTCTGGATATATGCCCAGGAGTGAGATTGCTGGATCATATGGCAGCTCAATTTTTAGTTTTTTAAGGAACCTCCATACTGTTTTCCATTGTGGCTGCACCAATTTACGTTCCCACCAACAGTGTAGGAGAGTTCCTGTTTTCTCCACACCTTCTCCAGCATTTATTATTTGTAGGCTTTTTTGATTAGTATGTGTCTTGGTGTGTTCCTCCTTGGGTTTATATTGTATGGGACTCTCCGTGCTTCCTGGACTTGGGTGACTATTTCCTTTCCCGTGTTAGGGAGGTTTTTGACTATAATTTCATCAAATATTTTCTCGGGCCCTTTCTCTTTTTCTTCTTCTTTTGGGACCCCTATAATTCAAATGTTGGTGCATTTAATATTGTCCCAGAGGTCTTTGAGGCTGTCCTCATTTCTTTTTGTTCTTTTTTCTTTATTCTGTTCCATGGCAGAGATTTCCACCATTCTGTCTTCTAGGTCATTTATCTGTTCTTCTGCCTCAGTTATTCTGCTATTGCTTCCTTCTAGTCTATTTTTAATTTCAGTTATTGTATTGTTCATCTGTGTTTTATTATTTGTAGACTTTTAAATGATGGCCATTCTAACTGGTGTGAGGTAATACCTCATTGTGCTTTTGATTTGCATTTCTCTAATAGCATAGTTGAGCATCTTTTCATGTGCTTATTGGCCATCTGTATGTTTTCTTTGGAGAAATGTCTATTCAGGTTTTCTGCACATTTTTTGATTTGGTTGTTTTTTTGATATTGAGCTGTATGAGATGTTTGTATATTTTGGAAATTAAGCCCTTGTTGGTTGCATCATTTGCAAATATTTTCTCCCAGTTTGCATGTTGTCTTTTTGTTCATTGTTTCCTTTGCTGTACAAAAGCTGGTAAGTTTAAGTCCCATTGTTTATTTTTGCTTTTATTTCTATTGCCTTGGGAGACTGACCTAAGAAAACATTGCTACAATTTTATGTCAGAGAATGTTTTGCCTGTGTTCTCTTCTAGTAGTTTTATGGTGTCATTGTCTTATATTTAAGTCTTTAAGCCATTTTGAGTTTATTTTTGTGTAGGGTATGAGGGAGTGTTCTAACTTCATTGATTTACATTTGGCTCTCCAGCTTTCCCAACACCACTTGCTAAAGAGACTGTCTTTTCTCCATTGTATATTCTTGCCTCCTTTGTTGAAGATTAATTGACCCTAGGTGTATAGATTTATTTCTGGGCTCTCTTTTCTATTGATTCATATGTATGTTTTTGTGCCAATACCATACTGTTTTGATAACTGTAGCTTTGTAGTATTGTCTGAAGTCTGGGAAGGCAGTACCTCCAGCTTTGTTCTTTATCCACAGGATTGCTTTGGCAAGTCTGGGTCTTTTATGGTTCCATATAAATTTTAGGATTATTTGTCCTAGTTTTGTCAAAAATGTCATGAGTAATTTGATAGACATCACATTAAATCTGTAAATTGCTTTGGGTAGTATGGCCATTTTAACAATATGAATTCTTCCAATCCAAGAGCATGGAATATTTTTCCATTGCTTTGAATCATCTTCAGTTCCCTTTATCTATGTTTTATAGTTCTCAGTGTATAGGTCTTTGTTCTTCTTGGTCAGGTTTATTCCTATGTATTTTTTTTTTTTTTTGATGTGATTCTAAATGGGTTTTTTTTTTTTTACTTCTGGTACTTCATTGTTAGTGTAAAGAAATGCAACCGATTTCTGTATGTTAATCTTGTATCCTGCTACCTTGTTGAATTTGTTTATCAGTTCTAATAGTTTTTGTGTGGAGTCTTTAGGGTTTTCTATATATAGTAGCATGTCATCTTGCATATAATGACAATTTTACCTCTTCCTTTCCAATTTGAATATCTTTTATTTCTTGTCTGATTGCTGTGACTAGGACTTCCACTATTATGTTGAATAGAAGTGGTGAGAGTGGGCATCCTTTTCTTGTTTCAGATTTTAACAGGAAGGCTTTCAGCTTTTCACCGTTGAGTATTATATTGGCTTGGGTTTATCATAAATGGCTTTTATTATGTTGAGATATGTTCGCTTTGTACCACTTTGGTGAGAGTTTCTATCATGAATGGATGTTGAATTTTATCAAATGATTTTTCTGCATCTATTGAGATGATCGTGTGCTTTTGTCTTTTCTTTTGTTGATGTCGTGTATCACATTGATTGATTTGTATATGTTGAACCCTCCTTGTGACCCTGGGATGAATGTAGCTTGATTATGGTGTATGACATTTTTTATGTGTTGTTGGATTTGTTTGCTGATATTTCGTTGAGGATTTTTGCATCTACATTCATCAAAGATATTGTCCTATAATGTTCTTTTTCAGTAGTGTCTTTGTCTGGTTTTGGTATTAGGGTGATGGTGGCTTCATAGAATGACTTTGGAACTGTTCCATCCTCTTTGATCTTTTGGAAGAGTTTGAGAAGGATCAGTGTAAGTTCTTCTTTGTACATTTGGTAGAATTCCCCTCTGAAGCCATCTGGTCCTGGACTTTTGATTTCTTCTTCTTCTTCCTTTTTTTTTTTTTTGGCCACACTGTGCAGCTTGTGGGATCTTAGTTCCCCAACCAGGGATCAAACTTGGGCCCACATGTCGAAGTGATAGCACCAAGTTCTAACCACTGGACCACCAGGGAATTCCTATCTATTTCTTCTTGATTCAGTTGTGGTGGGCTGTATGTTTCTATGGACTTGTCCATTTTTTTCTAGGTTGTCCAATTTGTTGGCATACAATTGTTTATAGTATTCATTTATGGTTTCTTTGTATTTCTGTGGTATCAGTTGTTATTTCTCCTCTTTCATTTCTTATTTTGTTTATTTGGGTCCTCTCTCTTTTCTTCTTGGTGAGCGTGGCCAGAGGTTTGTCAGTTTTGTTTACCTTTTCAAATAACCAGCTCTTGGTTTTATTGATTTTTTTTTTCTTTTTTGTTTCTATTTTATTTATTTCCTCTCTGGTCTTTATTATTCTCTTTCTTTTGCTGACTTTTAGGTTTTGTTTGTTCCTCTTTTTTCTAATTCTTTTAGGTAATAGGATAGGTGTTTATTTGATCATTTTTCCTGACTTTTCTTGTTTTCTGAGGAAGGCCTATATTGCAATGAACTTCCCTCTAAAGACTGCTTTTGCTGCATCCCATAGATTTCGTATGGTTGTGTTTTCATTGTAATTTGTCTCAAGGTATTTTAAAAATACCTATTTGATTTCATTGTTGACCCATTGGTTTCTTTTGTAGCATGTTGTTTAGTCTCCATGTAATTGTTTCTTTCTCATTTCTTTCTGTGGTTGATTTCTAGTTTCATACCTTTGTGGTCAGAAAAGATGCTTGAAATAATTTCTATCCTCTTAAATTTGTTGAGCCTTGTTTTGTATCCTAGTATGTGGTCAGTCCTGGAGAATGTTCCATGTGCACTTGAAAAGAATGTGTATTCTGTGTGTGTGTGTGTGTGTGTGTGTGTGTGTGTGTGTGTGTGTGTGTGTTTGGATGTAATGTCCTGAAAATGTCAATTATGTCTAACTGTTCTATTGTATCATTTAGAATCTCTGTTGCCTTATTGGTTTGATGTTTGGAAGATATGTCCATTGATGGCAGTGGGGTATTAAAGTATCCTACTATTATTGTATCCCTGTCAATTTCTTACTTTATGTCTGTTAGTATTTGTTTTATGTATTTAGGTGCTCCTATGTAGGGTGCATGTATGTTAAAGAGTGCAATATCCTCTTCTTGTATTGATCCCTTTATCATTATATAATGTCCTTTATTGCCTTTCTTTATAGCCTTTGTTTTAAAGTCTATTTTGTCTGATATGAGTATTGCTACCCTTGTTTTCTTGTCATTTCCATTTACATGAAATTTCCTTTTCCATCACCTCACTTTAATCTGTGTGTGTCTTTCACCGTAAAGTGAGCTTTTGTAGGCAGCATATTATAGGTTATGTTTTATTATTCAGTCTGCCACTCTGTGTCTTTTGATTGGAGCATTTAGTCTATTGACATTTAAGCTACTTTTAAAAAAGATTTTCTATTATTTATTTATTTTTGGCGGCATGCGGGATCTTCGTTGAGGCACGTGGGATCTTTCGTTGTGGCACGCAGGCTTCTCACTAGTTGTGGCGTGCAGGTTTTCTCTCTCTAGTTATGGCATGCAGGCTCCAGGGTGAGTGGGCTCTGTAGTTGTGGCGCGCGGGTTCGAGAGTGCATGGGTTCTGTAGTTTGCGGCACGCAGGCTCTCTAGTTGAGGCCCAGGAGCTCAGTAGTTGTGGTGCGTGGGCTTAGTTGCCCTGCGGCATGCGGGATCTTAGTTCTCTGACTAGCGATCAAACCCACGTCCCCTGCATTGGAAGGTGATTCTTTACCACTGGACGACCAGGGAAGTCCCTAAGGTAATTATTGATAGTTATGAATTTACTGCCATTTTAAACCTTGTTTTCCAGTTGATTTTGTATTTCTTCTTTATTCCTTTCTTTTTCTTTTTGTTTTTCCTTTTGGGGTTTGATGGTTTTCTTTTATATTATGCTTTTGCTCTATTCTTTTTGGTTTTTGTGAATATATTTTATGTTTTTGATTTGTGGTTACCCTGATTTTCAAGAATGTTAACCCATTACTATATCTACTTGCTTTAGACTGGTAGTCATATAGGCTCAAATACAATCTCAGAAAAAATCTACATTTTCTTACTTCTCTCCCCCACATTCTATGATTTTGATGTCCTCTTACATCTTCATATTGATCCTTTTGCTATTCATTGTAGTTATAATCACTTTCACATATACAAATTAAAAAATTTTTTTTCTATTTAATCTGTATACTGGCTTATTTAAGTGATTTATTTTCTAGTTGTGTTTATCTCTTTCCTATAGATTCTTACTTCTTTTCTATTTAGAGAAGGTCTTTCAATATTTCTTTTAGCATAGGTTTAGTATTATTCTAATTTTTGCCTGTCTCAGAAATTTTTTTTTCCCCTTTGGATTTTAAATTTTTCTTTCTTTCTTTTAACATCTTTATTGGTATAATTGCTTTACAATGTTGTGTTAATTTCTGCTTATGACAAAGTGAATCAGCTACATGCATACATATACCCCCATATCCCCTCCCTCTTGCGTCTCTCTCCCACCCTCCCTATCCCACCCCTCTAGGTGGTCACAAAGCACTGAGCTGATCCCCCTGTGCTATGAGGCTGCTTCCCACTAGCTATCTATTTTACATTTGGTATTTATATATGTCAATGCCACTCTCTCACTTCATCCCAGCTTATCCTTCCCCCTCCCCATGTCAAGTCCATTCTTTATGTTTGCATCTTTATTCCTGTCCTGCCCCTAGATTCTTTAGAACCTTTTTTTTTTTTTTAGATTCCATATATATGTGTTAGCATATGGTATTTGTTTTTCTGACTTACTTCACTCTGTATGACAGACTCTAGGTCCATCCACCTCACTACAAATAACTCAATTTCGTTTCTTTTTATGGCTGAGTAATATTCCATTGTATTTATGTGCCACATCTTCTTTATCCATTCATCTGTCGATGGACACTTAGGTTGCTTCCATGCCCTGGCTATTGTAAATAGAGCTGCATGAATATTGTGGTACATGACTCTTTGAATTACGGTTTTCTCAGGGTATGTGCCCAGTATTGGGATTGCTATGGTAGTTCTATTTTTAGTTTTATAAGGAACGTCCATATTGTACTCCATAGTGGCTGTATCAATTTACATTCCCACCAACAGTGCAAGAGGGTTCCCTTTTCTCCACACCCTCTCCAGCACTTATTGTTAGTAGATTTTTTGATGATGGCCATTCTGACCGGTGTGAGTTGATACCTCATTGTAGTTTTGATTTGCAATTCTCTAATGATTAGTGATGTTGAGTATTCTTTCATGGGTTTGTTGGCTATCTGTATATCTTCTTTGGAGAAATGTCTGTTTAGGTCTTCTGCCCATTTTTGGATTGGGTTGTTTGCTTTTTTGATATTGAGCTGCATGAGCTGCTTGTAAATTTTGGAGATTAATCCTTTCTTTGTCAGTTGCTTCATTTGCAAATATTTTCTCCCATTCTGAGGGTTGTCTTTTGGTCTTGTTTATGTTTTCCTTTTCTGTGCAAAAGCTTTTATGTTTCATTAGGTCCCATTTGCTTATTTTTGTTTTTATTTCCATTTGTCTAGGAGGTGGGTCAGAAAGGATCTTGCTGTGATTTATGTTATAGAGTGTTCTGCCTATGTTTTCCTCTAAGAGTTTTATAGTGTCTGGTCTTACGTTTAGGTCTCTAATCCATTTTGAGTTTATTTTTGTACATGGTGTTAGGGAGTGTTCTAAATTCATTCTTTTACATGTAGCTGTCCAGTTTTCCTAGCACCACTTATAGAAGAGGCTGTCTTTTCTCCACTGTATATTCTTGCCTCCTTTATCAAAGATAAGGTGACCATATGTGTGTGGGTTTATCTCTGGGCTTTCTATCCAGTTCTGTATTTCTGTTTCTGTGCCAGTACCATACTGTCTGATTATTTTAGCTTTGGAGTATAGTCTGAAGTCAGGGAGCCTGATTCCTCCAGCTCCGTTTTTCTTTCTCAAGATTGCTTTGGCTATTCGGGGTCTTTTGTGTTTCCATACAAATTGTGAAATTTTTTGTTCTAGTTCTGTGAAAAATGCCATTGGTAGTTTGATAGGGATTGTATGAATCTGTAGATTGCTTTGGGTAGTAGAGTCATTTTCACAATGTTGATTCTTCCAATCCAAGAACATGGTATATCTCTCCATCTGTTTGTGTCATCTTTAATTTCTTTCATCAGTGTCTTATAGTTTTCTGCATACAGATCTTTTGTCTCCTTAGGTAGGGTTATTCCCAGGTATTTTATTCTTTTTGTTGCAGTGGTAAATGGGAGGGTTTACCTAATTTCTCTTTCAGATATATCATCATTAGTGTATAGGAATGCAAGAGATTTCTGTGCATTAATTTTGTACCCTCCTACTTTACAAAATTCATTGATTAGCTCTCGTAGTTTTCTGGTAGCATCTTTAGGATTCTCTATGTGTAGTATCATGTCATCTGCAAACAGTGACAGTTTTACTTCTTCTTTTCCGATTTGGATTCCTTTTATTTCTTTTTCTTCTCTGATTGCTGTGGCTAAGACTTCCAAAACTATGTTGAATAAGAGTGGTGAGAGTGGGCAACTTTGTCTTGTTCCTGATCTTAGTGGAAATGGTTTCAGTTTTTCACCATTGAGAACGATGTTGGCTGTGGGTTTGTCATATATGGTCTTTATTATATTGAGGTAAGTTCCCTCTATGCCTACTTTCTGGAGGGTTTTTATCATAAATAGTTGTTAAATTTTGTCAAAAGCTTTTTCTTCATCTGTTGAGATTATCTTATGGTTTTTATCGTTCCATTTGTTGATATGGTGTATCACATTGATTGATTTGCATATATTGAAGAATCCTTGCATTCCTGGAATAAACCCCACTTGATCATGGTGTATGATCCTTTCAGTGTGCTCTTGGATTCTGTTTGCTAATATTTTGTGGAGGATTTTTGCATCTATGTTCATCAGTGATATTGGCCTGTAGTTTTCTTTCTTTGTGACATCTTTGTCTGGTTTTCATATCAGGGTGATGGTGGCCTCATAGAATGAGTTTGGGAGTGTTCCTCCCTCTTCTATATTTTGGAAGAGTTTTAGAAGGTTAGGTGTTAGCTCTTCTCTAAATGTTTGATAGGATTTGCCTGTGAAGCCATCTGGTCCTGGGCTTTTGTTTGTTAGAAGATTTTTAATCACAGTCTCAATTTCAGTGCTTGTGAATGGTGTGTTTATATTTTCTGTTTCTTCCTGGTTCAGTTTTGGAAGGTGGTGCTTTTCTAAGAATTTGTCCATTTCTTCCAGGTTGTCCATTTTATTGGCATATAGTTGCTTGTAGTAATCTCTCATGATCCTTTGTATTTCTGTAGTGTCAGTTGTTACTTCTCCTTTTTCATTTCTAATTCTGTGATTTGAATCTTCTCTCTTTTTTTCTTGATGAGTCTGGCTAATGGTTTATCAATTTTGTTTATCTTCTGAAAGAACCAGCTTTTAGTTTTATTGATCTTTGCTATCATTTCCTTCATTTCTTTTTCATTTATTTCTAATCTGATCTTTATAGTTTCTTTCCTTCTGCTAACTTTGAGGCTGTTTTTGTTCTTCTTTCTCTCATTGTTTTAGGTGTAAGTTGGTTGTTTTTTTGAGATCTTTCTTGTTTCTTGAGGTACGAGTGTATTGCTATGAACTTCCCTCTTAGAACTGCTTTTGCTGCATCCCATAGGTTTTGGGTCATCGTGTTTTCATTGTCATTTGTTTCTAGGTATTTTTTGATTTCCTCTTTGATTTCTTCAGTGATCTCTTGGTTAGTTAGTAGCGTATTTTTTAGCCTCCATGTGTTTGTATTTTTTAGTTTTTTTCCTATAATTGATATCTAGTCTCATAGCATTGTGGGCAGAAAGGATACCTGATACTATTTCAGTTTTCTTAAATTTACCAAGGCTTGATTTGTGACCCAAGATATGACCTATCCTGGAGAATGTTCCATGAGCACTTGAGAGGAATGTGTATTCTGTTGTTTTTGGATGGAATGTCCTTTATATATCAGTTAAGTCCATCTTGTTTAATATGTCATATAAAGCTTGTGTTTCCTTATTTATTTTCATTTTGGATGCTCTGTCCATTGGTGAAAGTGGGGTGTTAAAGTCCCCTACTATGATTGTGTTACTGTCGATTTCCCCTTTTATGGTTGTTAGCATTTGCCTTATGTATTGAGGTGCTCCTATGTTGTGTGCATAAATATTTACAATTGTTTTATCTTCTTGTTGTATTGATCCCTTGATCATTATGTAGTGTCCTTCTTTGTCTCTTGTAATAGTGTTTGTTGTAAAGTCAATTTTGTCTATGAGAATTGCTACTCCAGCTTTCTTTTGATTTCCATTTGCATGGAATATCTTTTTCCATCCCCTCACTTTCAGTCTGTATGTGTCCCTAGGTCTGAGGTCGGTCTCTTGTAGGCAGCATATATACGGGTCTTGTTTTTGTATCCGTTCAGCCAGTCTATGTCTTTTGGTTGGAGCATTTAATCCATTTGTATTTCATTACAATACAGTTATTGATAATTATTCATTACCAATCAGTTGGTAATACAGTTAATTAATAATTAGTATAATTACCAATTAATTGGTAAGTAACATAATCACCAATATAATTATTGGTAATTATTGATATGTATATTCCTATTCCCATTGTCTTAATTGTTTTGGGTTTGTTTTTGTAGGTCTTTTCCTTCTCTTGTGTTTCCTGCCTAGAGAAGTTCCTTTAGCATTTGTTGTAAAGCTGGTTTGGTGATGCTGAATTTTCTTAGCTTTTGCTTGTCTGTAAAGGTTTTAATTTCTCCATCAAATCTGAATGAGATCCTTGCTGGGTAGAGTAATCTTGGTTGTAGGTTTTTCCCCTTTCATCACTTTAAATATGTCCTGCTAGTCCCTTCTGTCTTGCAGAGTGTCTGCTGAAAGATCAGTTGTTAACCTTATGGGGATTCCCTTTTATGTTATTTGTTGCTTTTCACTTGCTGCTTTTAATATTTTTTTTTGTATTTAATTTTTGATAGTTTGATTAATATGTGTCTTGGCGTGTTTCTCTTTGGATTTATTCTGTATGGGACTCTCTGCACTTCCTGGACTTGATTGACTATTTCCTTTCCCATATTAGGGGAGTTTTCAACTGTAATCTCTTCAAATATTTTTTGAGCCCCGTTTTTTTCTCTTCTTCTTCTGGGACCCCTATAATTTAAACGTTGGTGTTTTTAATGTTGTTCCAGAGGTCTGTGAGACTGTCCTCAATTCTTTTCATTCTTTTTTCTTTGTTCTCTTCTGCAGTAGTTATTTCTACTATTTTATCTTCTAGGTCACTTATCTGTTCTTCTGCCTCAGTTATTCTGATATTGATTCCTTCTAGAGAATTTTTAATTTCATTTATTGTGTTGTTCATCACTGTTTGTTTGCTCTTTAGTTCTTCTAGGTCCTTGTTAAACATTTCTTGTAGTTTCTCCATTCTATTTCCAAGATTTTTGATCATCTTTACTATCTTTACTCTGAATTCTTTTTTAGGTAGACTGCCTATTTCCTCTTCATTTGTTTGGTCTGGTGGGTTTTTACCTTGGTCTTTCATCTGCTGTGTGTTTTTCTGTCTTCTCATTTTGCTTAACATACTGTGTTTGGGGTCTCCTTTTCACAGGCTGCAGGTTCGTAGTTCCCATTGTTTTTGGTTCTCTCCCCAGTGGGTAAGGTTGGTTCAGTGGCTTGTGTAGGTTTTCTGGTGGAGGGGACTGGTGCCTGCGTTCTGGTGGATGAGTCTGGATCTTGTCTTTCTGGTGGACAGGTCCGCGTCCAGTGGTGTGTTTTGGGGTGTCTGTGACCTTAGTATGATTTTAGGCAGCCTCTCTGCTAATGCGTGGGGTTGTGTTCCTGTCTTGCTAGTTGTTTGGCATGGGGTGTCCAGCACTGTAGCTGGCTGGTCATTGAGGGTAGCTGGGTCTTAGTGTTGAGATAGATATTTCTGGGAGAGTTTTCGCCATTTGATATTACATGGATCTGGGACGTCTGTGGTGGACCAATGTCCTGAACTCAGTTCCCTCACCTCAGAGGCACAGGTCTGATGCCCAGCCGGAGCACCAAGACCCTGTCATCCACACGGCTCAGAATAAAAGGGAGAAAGAAAGAAAGAGAGGGAGAGGGAGAGGGAGGAAAAATAAAATAATAAAAATAACAAAAAAATAGTTATTAAAAATAAGAAAAAATAAAATGTAATAAAAAAAAAAAGAAAAGAAAAACAAAAAACAAAACCACAAATAATAAAAAGTGCTAAAAACAAAACAAAAAAAAAAAAAGAACAAAAAACCGCACAGACAGAACCCTAGGACAAATGGTAAAAGCAAAGCTATACAGACAAAAGCACACAAAGAAGCATACAGATACACACTCACAAAAGGAGAAAAAGGAAAAAAAAAAAAACCATTGCTCCCAAAGTCCACTGCCTGAATTTTGGGATGATTTGTTGTCTATTCATGTATTCCACAGATGCAGGGTACATCAGGTTGATTGTGGAGCTTTAATCCGCTGCTCCTGAGCCTGCTGGGAGAGATTTCCCTTTCTGTTCTTTGTTCACACAGCTCCCGGGGCTCAGCTTTGGATTTGGCCCGCTTCTGCATGTAGGTCGCCTGAAGGCGTCTGTTCCCACTCAGACAGGACGGGGTTAAAGAAGCAGCTGATGAGGGGTCTCTGGCTCACTCAGGCTTGGGGGAGGGAGGGGTATGGACTGCCGGGCAAGCCTGCAGTGGCAGAGGCCAGTATGTTGTTGTAACAGCCTGAGGTGTGCTGTGTGTTCTCCCGGGGAAGTTGTCCCTGGATCATGGGACCCTGGCAGTGGCGAGCTGCATGGGCTCCCAGGAGGGGAGGTGTGGATAGTGACCTGTGCTCGCACACAGGCTTCTTGGTGGCTGCAGCAGCAGCTTTAGCATCTCATACCCGTCTCTGGGGTCCGCGCTGATAGCCGTGGCTCGCGCCCATCTCTGGAGCTCATTTAGGTGGTGCTCTGAATCCCCTCTCCTCGTGCACCCTGAAACAATGGTCTCTTGCCTCTTAGGCAGGTCCAGACTTTTTCCCGGACTCCCTCCCGGCTAGCCGTGGTGCACTAGCCCCCTTCAGGCTGTGTTCACGCAGCCAACCCCAGTCCTCTCCCTGCGATCCGACCCAAGCCCGAGCCTCAGCTCCCAGCCCCACCCACCCTGGCGGGTGAGCAGACAAGCCTCTCGGGCTGGTGAGTGCTGGTTGGCAGCCATCTTCTGTGCAGGAATCTGCTTTGCCCTCTGCACCCTTGTTGCTGTGCTCTCCTCCGCGGCTCCGAAGCTTCCCCCCTTCCGCCACCTGCAGGCTCCGCCCGCGGCTTCCTAGTGTGTGGAAACCTTTCCTCCTTCACAGCTCCCTCCCAGAGGTGCAGGTCCCATCCCTATTCTTTTGTCTCTGTTTTTTCTTTTTTCTTTTGCCCTACCCAGGTACGTGGGGAGTTTCTTGCCTTTTGGGAAGTCTGAGGTCTGTTGTCAGCGTTCAGTAGGTGTTCTGTAGGAGTTGTTCCACATGTAGATGTATTTTTGATATATTTGTGGGGAGGAAGATGATCTCCATGTCTTACTCCTCCACCATCTTGAAGGTCCTCCTGTCTAAGAAATTCCTGATCCCTTCTATTCTAAATTATAATCTTGCTGGGTAGAGTATCCTAGGTTATAGGGTTTTCCCTTTCAGGACTTCGAATATATCATGCCACTCCCTTCAGAGTATCTGCAGAGAAATCAGCTGATAGTCTTATGGGAGATTCCTTGTAACTGAGTTCTCTTTTTATCTTGCTGTCTTTAGAATCTTTTATCTTTTAACTTTTGCCATTTTAATTATGCTGTGTCTTGGTGTGGGTCTGTTTGTGTTCATCTTGTTTGGGACCCTCTGTGCTTCCTGTACCTGGATATCTGTTTCCTTCTCTAGATTTCAGGAAGGTTCAGCCATAATTTTTTTCAAATACATTTTTGATCCCCTTTTTTCTTTCTTCTCCTTTTGGCATCCCTATTATGCATATATTGGAACACTTTATATTATCCCATGGGTCTCGTATACTGCTTTTTTTTAATTTGTCTTTCTATCTGCTTTTTGATTGAGTGATTTCCATTATTCTAGCAGATCAATTATTCATCTGCATTATTCAGTTTGCTATTTTATTGCCTTTAACTCAGCTTTTGTCTTGGCAAATGCATTTTCTAATTTTACTTGGTTACTCTTTATAGTTTCTAGTTCCTTTTTACAGTAATCTGCATTTCTATCAATAGCCTTTCTTAATTCCTTCAGTATTTTTATTATCTCCTTTTTGAACTCAGAATCTAATAGACTAGATAGATCTATTTCATTGTTCTTTCAGGGTAAATTCTCTTGATATTTTAATTGGGAGTGGTTCCTCTGCTTCTTCATTTTACTTATAGTCCTCTGACTCTGTGAGTTTAGAAGAAGCAAATATCTATTGTGGTCTTGAATGGCTGTTTTTATGTGGGAGCATCCTGTGTAGCTTGC
This sequence comes from Aethalodelphis obliquidens, assembly GCF_003676395.1. Classification (NCBI taxonomy): domain Eukaryota; kingdom Metazoa; phylum Chordata; class Mammalia; order Artiodactyla; family Delphinidae; genus Aethalodelphis; species Aethalodelphis obliquidens. The sequence goes on from NW_020837949.1 coordinate 17,724,267, forward strand.
ATGAGTCTAATATTTTAGGTTTGAGGGCTGTTTTTAAATTTTTTCCAATATTATAGCTTGTTTTTTTTCCTCTTAATGGGTCTTTCAAAGGGCAAACGCTGTTATTTTGATAAATTCCAACTTATCAAGTTTTCTTTTATGGATCATGCTTTTTGTCCAGCTCTAGATTCTGAAGATTTTCTTTTTTTCTAAAAGTTTTATAGGTTCATGTTGTGCGGTTAAGTTCTATGATCTATTTTGAGTTATTTTTTTGTTTAAGGTATGAGTTTAGGTCAAGGTTCATTTTTTTGGCCTGTAGATGTTTAATTGCTGCAGCAAGATTGGTTAAACAGGCTTTTTCTGCTCCATTGAGTTGCTTTTGCTTTTTTGTCAAAACTAGTCAAGGATATTTGCATAGGGTCTATTTCTTGGTTCTTTATTTGGTTCCATTGATGTGTATGTCTGTTCCTCTTCCCATACTATATTCTCTTAATTATTGTAGCTATATTAAAGGTCTTTAAATCAGATAGACTGATTCTTTCCACGTTATCTTTCTTTTTCAAAATTGTTTTTGCTATTTTAATGCCTTTGTATATATATTTTAGGATAATCTTTTCTATATCTACAAAAAATCTTGCTGGGATTTTGATAGGAATTACATAAAACTTGTATGTCAATTTGGGAGGAACTGACATCTTTACTCAGTTGGGTTTTCTAATCCATGAACATGCTGTGTGTGTCATTTTTCTGTTTTGAATTTCATTTCTTTATTATTCCCTTCCTTTTACTTGCTTTGGGTTTATTTTGCTCTTCTTTTTATAGGTTCTTACAGTTGGAGCTTATTGGTTTGAGATTTTTCCTCTTAATGTATGTGTTTAGTTCTATAAATGTCCTTCCCAGCCCTGCTTTAGCTGCATCCCACAAATTTTGATATATTGTCTTCATTTTCATTCGTTTCAGTATATGTTTTTATTTCCTTTGAGACTCATGAATTGACTCATGAATTGTTCATAAGGATGTTGTATAATTTTCAAGTGTTCATGAGTTTGTCTGTTATCTTTGTGCATTGATTGCTAGTTTGATGCCATTGTGGTAAAAAAAATATGATTTATATGATTTAAATTCTTTTAAATACGTAGAGGCTTGTTTTATGGCCAGGATATAGTCTATCTTGATATATGCTGCATGCATACTTGAAAAGAATATATATTCATCTGTTGTTGAGTGGAGTACACTATAAACGCAAATTAGATTTTGTTGGTCAGTGGTGTTGAATTCTTTTACATCCTTATTCCATTTCCATCTAGTGATTTGATCATTTGTGGATCTGTCTATTTCTCCTTTCAATTTTTGCTTCACATATTTTGTAGTTCTATAGTTTTGTGCATACACATATAAGATCACTATGTGTTCTTAGTTGGTTGACCTTTTTATCGTTGTATAATGTCCCTCTCTGTCTCTGGTAATTTTCTTTGCTCTGAAACCCACTTCATCTTATATTAACATAGTCACTCCTGCTTTCATTTATTGTTTTCATGATATATTGTCTTCTATCCTTATACTTTCAGCCTGCCTACACTGTCATATTTGAAATGAGTTTCTTGTGGACTGCATATCACTGGGTAATATTTTTAAATTCACTTTTCTAATCTCTGTCTCTTAATTGTTATATTTAGACCATTTACATTTAATGTAGTTATTGTTATCTTAGGACGTTAGCCTGCCTTTTTGTTTTGTTTCTGTTTGTTCTCAGGTTTTTCTCATTGTTTTCTTTTTCCTGCCTTCCTGTGAATAATGTGAATATTCGAGGGAATTCCATTTTTATTTATCTATAGTGTTTTTGAGTGTATCTTTTTGAATAGGTTTTTGAGTGGTTACTCTAAATATTACATATGGATAACTTATATCTCATGGTGTAATTTTACCAGTTTGAGTGAAGTGTAGATATCTTACCTCCCTTTATCTCCCTTTACCTTCTAATATTTATATTTGTCTTAAATATTCCCTTTACATACATTTAGAACCATATCAATGTTATAATTTTTGCTTCAACCATCAAAATATTTTACAAAACTGAAGAAGAGAAGGAAATCCCATTATATTTACCTGTACATTTGCTCAGTATGTTATTTATTTCCTGATGTTCCTCCTTTAATTATTTTCTATCTGTTGAGAAAAATTCCATCAGCCATTCTTTTAGTGTAGGTCTTTTAGTGAAAAATTCTCTTAGTTTTCCTTCATCTCAACATTTCTTGAGTTCTCCTTTATTTTTGCTGGGTGTAGGATTATGGGTTGACAGTTTCTTTCTTTCAATAGTTGAAAACATCGTGCCACTTCTTCTAGCCTCCATAGTTTTTTAAAAATATTTATTTATTTATGTACTTGGCTGTGCCAGGTTTTAGTTGTGGCACGTGGGATCTTTGTTGCCATGTGCAGGATCTTCATTGCAGCATGCAGACTCTTAGTTGCGGCATGTGAACTCTTAGTTGTGGCATGCATGTGGGATCTAGTTCCCTGACCAGGGATTGAACCTGGGCCCCTTGCATTGGGAGCGTGGAGTGTTAACCACTGGACCACCAGGGAAGTTCCATAGCCTCCATAGTTTATGATGAGACAGATTGTTTTTCCCTATAAATAAGGTGCCATTTTTCTCTGGCTGCTCCAAGAGTTTTTCTTTTTCTTTAGTTTTCAGAAGTTAAATTTTGGTGTATCTGGACTTCCCTGGTGGTGCAGTGGGTACGATCTGCCTGCCAATGCAGGGGACATGGGTTCAGTCCCTGGTCCGGGAAGATCCCACGTGCCGCAGAGCAGCTAAACCCATGCACCACAACTGCTGAGCCTGCGCTCTAGAGCCCATGAGCCACAACTGCTGAGCCCAGGTGCTGCAACTACTGAAGCCCGCATGCCTAGAGCCTGTGCTCTGCAACAAGAAGCCCGTGCACGGCAACAAACAGTAGCCCCCGCTCGCCGCAACTAGAGAAAGGATGTGTGCAGCAACAAAGACCAACACAGCCAAAAAAACACTTTTTTTATCTGGTATATCTTGGCATGGATTTCTTTGGGTTTATCCTGTTAGTGGTTTGCTCAGCTTTTTGATCTGTAGGTTTATGTCTCTTGCCAAATTTGGAGTACCTTTGAGTACCTTCTCAGCCTTGCTGTTTTCTCCTCTCTTCCTGGGACTCTGATAATATGAATGTTAGATCTTGTTTTATAGTCCCACAGGTCTCTGAGGCTCTGTTCATTTTATTTCCAGTCTGTTTTCTCTCTGATGTTCAGGTTGGGTTATTTCTGTAGTTCTATCTCTTCCAGTTCATAGATTCTTTCCTCTCTCCCCTCAATTGTGCTGTTGAGTTCAGCCACTGAGCTTTTCATTCCAGTTATTGTATTTTTCCATTCAAAAATTTCCCTTTGGTTATTACCTTCTGTTTCTTTCTTTCCTTCTCTGTCTACCCGCCCCCACTTTTTTTTTTCCCCACTGAGGCTTTATATTTTCTTTCATTTGTTTCAAGTGTGTTTGTGTTTGTTGAAGCATTTTTTATCATGACTGTTGTAAAAATCTTTTTCAGAAGATTCTATCGTCACTGTCATCTCATTGTTTGCATTTACTGATTATTTTTTCTAATCAATTTTAATCTTCCTGGTTCTTGGTATGATGATTTATTTCTGATTAAAACATAGACATTCTCATATTATGTTATGAGACTCTGGATCTTATTTAAACCTTCTGTTTTAGCTGACTGTTTGTAACTCTGCTGTAGCAGGGGTGAGACCTCATTACTGACAGATGGAAGCAGAAGCCCAGATTCCCCACTTGGACTCCACTGACACCAGAGGGGAGGAGCTTCTCATTCCTGCTGGACAGGTGTGGGAGTTTCATTTCCCCATGTAGCCTCCACTGATACTGAGGTAGAGGTGGTCTCATTACTGCTGGGCATTGGTAAAAGTTCTGACTCTCCACTAGATCTACTCTGACACCACCATAGTGGGGAGGGGGAAAGACACCTCATTTTTGTCCAGTGGGTGTGGAAGTCTAAGCTCCCCACATGGTGTCCAATGACACCCTGGGGCGGGGGTCTTTACAGGCCAGTGGGGATGAAAGTCCTGACTTGGTACTTGCCCTTCTTTGACACTACCTACAAGGGGGGTTGAGAGGCCTCATTATAATCTTATAAGAGTGGAAGTCTAGACCTCTCCCTCTGCTTCTGCTTATGTGGGTGGGAGTGGAGCCACTGTTTATCCGTAGTGTTTGGCTGGAGTAGTGCAGTTTTTATCTAAATGTTTTCTATTTTGGTAGGTCATCCTTTTCCTGGTAGGTCTTTTGGTATAATGCAGGCTTTTATTGTCTTTCTTTTTTTCTTGGTCTGTGTCCATTGGTGTTTCTATGTTGGTGGCTTCTTCAGCTCCAGTTCTTGGATATATGAGGCAAAAAGAAAACCCAGGCCACTCACCACTGTGTTACCATTCTTTGGCTCTTGAGGTCCCTAGCTAGTCTGCCTTCTTTTCTGTACCTTTCAAAGTTATCTTATGTTTGTTTTTTTTTTTTTTTTTTTTTTTTTGGTTCATGGGCCTCTCACTGCTGTGGCCTCTCCCGCTGCGGAGCACAGGCTCCAGATGCGCAGGCCCAGCGGCCATGGCTCACGGGCCCAGCCGCTCCGCAGCACGTGGGATTCTCCCGGACCGGGGCACGAACCCGCGTCCCCTGCATCGGCAGGCGGACCCTCAACCACTGCGCCACCAGGGAAGCCCCTTATGTTTGTTTTATATGTAATGTCTAGGGTCTTTAATTGTTTTTAGTGAAAGAGTAGGGAAAATACATTTTACTTCATCTTCCTGGAAGTGAAAAAACTCTCCAATTTGAAAATTCTCAAGAATTTTCATCATTCCCAGATGGAATACCAAACATGAGATTTATTCCTCCATGTTTGACGTCTGACCAATGTTTGATCAGAGATACATTTAAGAGATGTAAATCATTTTGCTAATATGCTATTGATTAGTAATCCACCTATATATACCCTATTAATTTTCACATAAGAACAAAACAGTTTAAGTTCCAGTCTTATAATTATATTCAGATTTTATATCCTTAAGCATGATAATTCTGCAGGCTGTTTCAATAAGTTAAGTAGTCTTTCTTTAGTCGAAACTTGGATTGATGCCTAAAATGGTTTAGCAAAGGTGTGATCTTTTCATTCTTTGCTTATTCTTACTCTACCCTGTAATCATGTAATAGTATGTCAGTGTGTTGAGCCAGTCAGGTAAAGGATATAGAAAACAGAGAAAAGGCAGCCATAAAGAAATAAGTTGTAAGAGCAAAAAATATCAATTTTGATGATGTTAAATATGTAGTGAGATCATCTGTTAAGAATGGTTTTGCTTTTGGCTTTCCTAATTTTTCTTATTTCCACCTATACCTATATTAGATACTTCTGGAAAGTGTCCAGCCCAGGCAAAATTTTCCCTTCCTGGGAACTGCCTCTAGCTCCACAAGGGTAAGGGCTTCAGTCAGCCATGTTTGCAACTATTTGACCTCTACCCACTGGAATAGTTGCCAGTCAGATTATCTTTCCTATAATTTAGAATTGGGAATGACAGATAGTGAGTCAGTCTTTTAAGTGAAACTGCTGTAGGGTACAAATTTGTGAGTCAGGGGTGTGAAGACTTTTCTGCAGAGAGAGAAAAGCAGAGACTGAAGACGGATAGCTTTCCATTCCCAGTTCCAGGCCTTTCCTGAATCGTGCCTGAATTCATTCTCTCCCTTGTTTCCATGAATAGCCTTATATTTTCTTACAATTCTTCCCCCCTACCCTAATTTATGCTTTTGATTAAGCTAGCTTGAATTATTTTGTTACATGTAACCAAAGAGTTCTTAATTAATAAAGACTAGCATTTATTTATACCTTCAGGTTCCGGCCAGACCACAATGAGTACATGTCTAGGTTCAAAGCATATAAGGAATCTCTTGTGAAGATAATGCCTAAAAATCAAGCAATGGCCGAATTGTCACCTCTCAGACCCCTTGCTTATATCCAGATTCTCAACTCCTCAGTTTCTTTGCCTAGGTCCATTGTATTTTGTTATTCATTTTCTGATTTTTGATTTTGCTGATATTATCATACTTGATCCCTTGTTTGCCTGTACTGTTTGCTTCTCTCATATTAGCTGACCTATTACATTCAATTTCTTTCAGGCACTATCTTCTCCAGCATGATAGCTACCCCATCCCACTAGAAACTGCCACCAATTGCCTATTTTTGTAGTTTTTATTACTTTGATGATTGTACAGCAAAGAAATAGGCATTAATAAAAATTTAGAAAAAAATCAGGAAGAGGAGTATCATACTCTGCCAATACTCTTCCAATGGTTACGATAATCACTGTTGAGAATATATACTTCCAAAGTTTTTTTCTAGGCATATATGCGTTTGAGTATGTACAGTATGCACACATTAAATATATATACATCATATATAAATGCAACCATACCAAATCAGACTGGTCTGCAGCTTTTATTCACTTATATATTGTGAACATCGTTTCATGTTAAAATATACACTGATATATTTAATAGTTACATAATCTTTCACTTTATGGATGTACTATAATTTATTTAAGCAATCTTCTATTGTTGGACATTTAGATTCATTTTTCTTTCTCTTTGGCTCTTATAAGCAATACTGAAATGAACATCACTACAGAAATCTTCGAGCCCTTTCCTAGGTTTTTTTCCTTAGGATCAGTTTCTAAAAGTGGAATTTCTTAGTCAAAACGAACGTAGATATTACAGATTTTTCATATATTTTTGGATTGCCTTCCAGAAATTGTACCCATTTATATTCCAACAATCAGTGAATGAATTCTTCCATTGATAGACAAAAATGAAGAGAATTTCATTATTGTTTTAATTTTCACTCCTTGGATTTAAGTGAGATCGAACATTTTAAAATGATCATTGGCCATTTTTTTCTTCTTTCCTTTTGTGAATTTCTGGTTCATAGCCTTTGCCCATTTTCCTATTAAAATATTCATAATTTTATCATTGATTTGTAGGCAGTCTTTGAATATTAAGTATATATTGGTCCTCTGTTTTTCATTTATATTATGAAGAGAAATCTCAAAGCATGCTGATGAAGGACTCTGCAGTCAAAATGTCTAGTTAGGGTTGAATCCGATTGCTACCTATTGTCTGTGTGACCTTGAACAAATTGCTTAACCTTTTGTACTTCAATTTCCTTATGTGTAGAATGTAAAATGTGTTTGTGTGTGTAAACACAGAATAGTGTGTAGCACACAGAAATACTTCATCAAAATTTGTTGATAATATTAGTATTATATTTATTGTTTTCAGCTTGTCATTGTCTTACTTTTATTTATATGAGTTTCCTTTTGGCCTTAGTGATGGTTCTTTTTAATAATCTTGAAAAGAAATCTGGTCTTATCCTTCCTGCTTTCCTCTGAATATCAGTAAGCTGAAGTAGCTCCGGTTAATTATTTCTAATTCCGGTTGCCCCCTAGGATTATAAGGTTTAAACACACCTAAGAAATTTCAAGTCAGGCTGTGGTCATACTTTATTAATGCATACTTTATTCATAGATCCAAATTAATGAGTGGTTTCATGTAAACAAACAATCAAATAAGGCCTGAAAACGTACTCCCCTTCACATATCCAATGTTTTCTTAAGGCTTTGGGCCTTTCTCCCTTTGTCAAACATGGTGTAGCTGCCAGTATTTTTAAAAGCCTATGTTTGTTTCTTAGGATAATGAATTTAATAAGCCTTGTTTCCTTATAAAAGAGCATATGTATTAAATAGCTAAGAATGACAAAATTGTATTGACTTATGTTGGATTTGAAAGTTGGTTCTTGGATTGAGTATCTGTTTTCTCTGAGTAGTTTGCACATTTTTAGTGCTTTTCATGATGGGGAGCAAATACTGCAATATTTCTTGAGTTTCAGCTATTTTTTTTTATCACTGTAGATTCTTTTTTCATCATCTGTCCAGTTTACTCCAGGCTTCTTGATTTGGAAAGATGGACGTTCTTTCATATTGCTTTCTAAGTTGTACTGCAAATCTGGGGAGCAACCATAAAAATATGTATAGATATATAAACTGAATTGATTAAGCAATTACATATTGAGCATTATCTGCCAAACATTCTATCTAAAAATTCTTATCCATCTGAAGCTTATACTTTAATTATGAGGCAGAAAATAAGCAAACAAATAAGCTATCTATGTCAGATAATAAAAAATTTACGGGAGAAAATAAAGCTGGGAAGGGGAATAGAGAATTCTTTGGGGAGGGGCCGACTTCTGTTCTTAAAAAGGTGTTCAGAGAAGGCCTCCCTGTGAAGCTTCCACGTCAAAGGAGTTAAGGAACGAGACAAGCAGTCAAGCAGTCAATCAGAGGGAAGAGCGTTCTAGGCAAGGGGGAATAGTAAGTGCAAAGGCCCTGAGCTAGGAGCATGTTAGTGTGTTCAAGGAACACCAAGGTGGGACAAGTGACTAAAGCAGAATGAACAAAGGGAAAGATATAAGGTAATATGAGCTCAGATAGGTAACTTGGACTTAGTTCACATAAGGCCTCACAGGCCATTATAAGGATTTTGATTTTTACTGAGTGTGAAACAGGGAGCCACTGGAAGGCTTTGAGGAGTGTCACATCTGAGATTTGCTCTAAGAGGATCATGCTGGTTGATGAGTTGAGAACAGATTGAACAGGGGTAAGGGTAAACAGGCAGAGAGATTTCTTAGAAGGCTACTGAAATAATTTAGGAGAGAGGATGGTAGCTTGGACCAGGGTGGTGGCAGCTGCCGGAACGGTGAGAAGTGAGGGGGGGGAGGGAAGTATCCTGAATATATTTTGGGATTTTCTAATGACTTAGATGTGGGGTGAGAAAAGAAGAGTGAAATCAGCGGTGGCTCCAAAGCTTCTGTTTGAGGAAACAGAAGGATGGAGATACAGTGAAAACTATGCTAAGAGCATGTTAGAAATTCCTTCTTTATTAGATGATATGAAGGAATTATTTTGTTAATTGTGATAATAAGAGTATAATAACATTAAAATGTGTAGAAAACTGTTTTAAAAAATAAAGTTCATTTTAAAAGTGTTTATTCCATCCCATACCCATTAGGATGGCCATTGTCAAAAAACAGAAAATAATAAGTGTAGGCAAGGATGTGGGGAGATTAAAACCCTTGTGCAGTGTTGGTTGGAATGTAAAATGGTGTAGTCAATGTGGAGAACAGTATGGTGGTTCCTTAAAAAATTGAAAATAGAATTACCATATGATCCAGCAATTCCACTTCTGGGTATATTCCCCGAAGAACTGATAGCAACGTCTTGAAGAGTTATTTGTACATCCATGTTCATAGTAGCATTATTCACAATAGCCAAAAGGTGGAAGCAACCCAAGTGCCCATCGATGGATGAATGGATAAGCAAAATGTGGTGTATGTACAATGGAATGTCATTCAGCCTTAAAAAGGAAGGAAATTCTGACACCTGCTACAACATAGATGAACCTTGAGGACATTATGTTAAGTGAAATAAGCTAGTCACAAAAAGACAAATACTGTATTTGTCTTCCAAATATTTGATTCCACTTATATGGGATCCCGAGAATAGTCAGTCAAAGTAGGATAGTTGCCAGGGGCTGGGAGGAGGGAGGAATGGGCAGTTGTTGTTTAATGGGTGTGGCGTTTCAGTTTTGCAAGACAAAAAGAGTTCTGGAGATTGCACAACAGTGTGAATGTACTTAACACTGCTGAACTTGACACTTAAAAATAGTTAAGATGGTAAATTTTATGTCATGTGTATTTTAACACAATTAAAAATAATTCAATATACAGAGGTAGAGAGAGGGGGAAAAAAGAACCCTAAGTAAAGCCTGAAGGAAAATAGGTAGACATTTTAAAGGATGTAGCAGTGTTACTTATCATTATGATGCCTAAATTGATATGTAGACAGCATAAGAAAAAGTAGAATACACTTAGAATAAAAGCAAGAAATACATTATGCTTTATCTAGTTAGAGATACACACTGAACTATTTATGGGCAAAACAATATGATTTGCTGACTTTGCTTTAACTACTTTAGCAAAAAAAAAAAGCAGTGGGAATATAGATGAAACAAGAATAGCAGGATGCTGATAACTATTAAGGGTGGGTGACGGGCACCAGTGGTTCATTATTTTATTCTACTTTTGTTTATGCTTGAAATATCCACAATAATGCTTTTAAAAAAGGAATTATCCATTACTAAAAAGAAAGGAAACAGATGACTAAAGCACTCACTGAATTAAGCTAGTCTTGAAAGACAATGATTGAGGGTATGTATGATTACAATATCTGGCAGTGCTGGCAAATAAACTGAATTTACCTACAGTCTCTTGAGAAGCCATTCCTAGGCCATTCAGCAAATACTCACTGAATCATTATTATGTATCCGGCATTATGTTTGGTTTGGTAAACAGGTATGAAAAATATAGTCCTTGCCTTTAATATGCCAACAGTTGGGACTAGAGAGAGAGAAGTAAAGCATCAACTAGAATATTTATCTATAGAGATAAGGCAAGGAACCTACTAAAGGACTGCTGAAGAGGGACTTCTAGCCATACTTAGAGCTGGAAAAGGAAATATTCCTAATTCCTAATTAATCTGAGTCTTGATGCATAGCTATGTCAGCTAAGTAAAAAAAAAAAAGGGTAGTAATCTAGATAGTGGGACTAACATGGCACATTCAGGAAATCACAAGTATGGTTTAGAATGACTAGAAATCAGGTAGCTGTGAATAAGTGGTTCAAAACTAGAGATCTTGTAATAATAGTACTTTTGGGAGATTTCCTGAGACAGGAATAATTTGTGACTGGTAGATGCTTAATGTTTTAAAAATGGAATTGTTAGGAGGCCATTGAAAACTATACATGGAAGTGATATAATTAGATGTGCATTTTTGAAAGATCACGCCGGCAACCAGGAGGATGACAGGTTGACGAAAAGTGAGAGTTGAGGCAGAGAGACAAGTTAGGAGGCTAATGCAGTAATTCAAGGGAGGCAGAAAGGGAGTCTGAACTAAAGGAGCAGCAGTATGACGAAGAAATGCAGAGTCAAGAGAATCTTTGACGGCAGATTGATAGAGCTTCTCATTGTTGGATACCAAAGAGATGGAGAAGATTAGGATATGTCTTGGGCTATTATTTAGATAACAGGAGGACAGCAGTATTATTGATTGAGAAATGGAATGCAGCAGGAGGAAGAGATCTGCAGTGGGCAAGTTGTATTAGAAATATCTGTGAGGAAAAACAAGGATAATTCCAGTAGGCACAGTATGGAATTCAGAAGAGATGCCTATATTGATGATTAAAAAAATATGATCATGATCAGCAGTTGTTTGTTGAAGCTACAGGTATAGATGAGAGCGCTCAGAAATAAAGTATGTGGTGAGAAGAGGAGAGACCAAAGGATAGAATACTGGGGAATAGCCCACTTAAAATTCAGGCAGAGGAAGTGAAGCCCATGTAGGACACCAAACATGAATGGGCAGAGAAACAGGACTAAAAGAGAGAGAAGTTCCACAGATACGTCCGTTGGAATTGCTAAGTGAATGAAGGGAGAGAGTTTTAAGGCTCTGGAATTAACCAACAGTAGAGAAGTCAAGTATGATAGGAGCTGATGACTTTGGAAATAATATCATTGTTATGGTGAGAAGCTAGATTGTAGTAGGTGGAGAATTATACAGGTGAGGAGGTGAAGGAAAATTTATAGCCCTAAATGTATATATTATAAAGAAAGGGACAACAGCAAAAAATAACAAAAGATAACTCTCTGAAATGATTTACTTCAGTAAAAAAGAAGATTGTAGAATTTTTATTCATATGTCATCAAGATTCATCAGGACATGTTTAGAGATAATATAATAAAAAAGCCATGAGAATCTCAGCTCAGGGAAGATGGGAAAGATGAGAAACAAATTTTAAATTAAGCAGTGTGGTGGCAGCAGTGGGAAAAACTGAAAAACAAATCTCCCTGTTGCAGCAAAATTCTGTAAATACTACCTGTCTCCAATTTCTCTGCTCCTATTTTAAAATACACTTTAATTAGACTTGCACCTCTATCATTCTACTGAAATTTCTCTGATCAAGATCCCAAATAAAACCTCCATGTTGTAAAATCCAATAGTAAATCCACTTGACTTAATCAGAAGCATTAGACTTGGCTGCTTATTCCCTTCTCTTTGATACACTTTCTCACTTAGCTTCCAGGACAACACATTCTCTTGCTTTTCCTCCTACCCCAGAGGGGGCTTCTTAGTCTTCTTTTGTTGGGTTCTTACTCTTTTCCTGATCCATCCGTGTTAGAGTTCCCAAGGACTTGCTCCTTAACCCTCTTCTATATTTACACTCACTTAAATCTCATCCAGCTCCATGCCTTAAAATACTATCTATAGGCTGAAAATTCCCAAATGCATCTTCAGCCCAGATCTCTTCCCTGAATGCTGGACTCATATATCCAACTGCCTATTCAGTACCTCCACTTCAGTGTCTAAAAGGCATTTAAAAAGCAACACGTCTAACCTGAATTGCTGCTCCTCCACTCGATCTTTGCCATCTGGCGGATGAAAATTCAATCCAGCTAGTTGGTCTGGCCCAACACCCTGGAGTTTCAACAGTTGTAAATACCTGTGAAACCATTACCATAAACAAGATCTAGAGAGGATCATCCCTGAAAGATTCCTGATGCTCCTTTACAGTCCTTTCTTTCCTTCCTCCCTACTCTGTCCCTTCCTACTCTAGGAAACCTTCATCTACTTTTTGTCTCTATAGATTAGCTTGCATTTCATATAAATGTGATTTCATATAGTATTTACTTTTCTGTGTCTGGCTTCTTTTTCTCAGCACAGTGATTTTGAGATTCATCCATGTTGTGTGTATCAGCTCATTACTTTTTTATTCTATGATATGGAAAGGGCATCAATAACAAGGAAGTGATGGGAATAAGGAAATTAAATTGATTTTTCAAGGCTATATTAAGCAAACAGTTTTCTTCTATATTCAACTTATATAGAAATTAAATAAGACAAATACTTTACAGAGTCAGGAATAAAATGGCTGTCCTCTGTTTATAAAAAGTTCCCATAATCCAAATTTCGTAGGATTTATCAATATTAATGATGATACAGTGAAAGCCACCTTTGTATATAGTATTAAAATCCTAAACAACAACAAAAAAGAAAAACCTTCTGTTGGTATCCTTGTCTTCTCAGTCCAGATGGGAGTTTGTTTGCTCATAGGACACTTCAAGGATGTCACTTTGACACAGTTTCCATACAAATCATTGATTCTGGGCTGAATTGTTTCCTGGACCAGCCTCTCATCGGTTTCTAAAAAATATCTTTGTTGGTCTTTGCTAAGCCTCTGAATCATAGTTTGGGAGCTGAAAGAAATTAGGTACTCTGATTTCAATGTCAACAATGAACTATCTAATCAAGAGTAATGTAATGCCATGTTATATCTGTATTTTACATCTCACAGTATGCAAAGTATTGTTACAGATATTATCTTACTTGGGGCTCTCACCAGTCCTGTGATACAGGCAGGATGGCCAGTGTTATCCCCATCTTACATCAGAGAGGGAATGTAAGGGAATGTTAGGGAATCAGAGAGGTTAAGCTATTTGTTCAAGATAACATAGCTAATAAGGAGGGGCAGGTCTAGAATACATATCTTCTAACTCCACTACTTTATTACCTTCTCTTATGTTGATATATTATTTCATTTCTTTCCATAGATAAGTAATATATTTTAAAAAGTTAAGTCTAAATTAATCAATTCTAGATCCAAGTACAGGTATGGCCAAAGATGGTTTCTTAACCTAATTTTCTAGGTTTTGGGGGCAAGAGAGCCTACATATTTCAACAGAACCATTATTGAGCAGAAACCAAGTTCTTAGAAAAGAGGCCAAGGAAGGGAGAACAGGCGTACCATGTTTCCTCTGTTGTGCAAATTCATTCTATTCTCAAATACTTACAAATCCACTGTTCAGGTGGTTGTTCATATCATTATTCCTAGAGATAGGGAAACTTGCCAGGGGGGCTAGTGGTATAATAATTACCGGTTTAGACAAAACTACAAAGTTTATCTATGTTATCCCTGACTTCCCTTTCTATTCCTTTTCCAATTTTTAGGTACTAGTATAATCCCTACGTGACCAATGCTTCAATTGCTATTATAGATAGTAAAACATTTGATAGTATTCATTCTAAGTAACTATCTTATGCCAGAAGTATTTCTATTTAAAAAGAGAAACTCAAATACAGCAATGGTAATTGCTTAGAAGAAATAACTGTCTAACTGCAGATGTTAAGGCATCCATTAGGGATACTTTAGGGATACTGAAATCTCAGAACCATTCAAAATGCATCATATGTGCACTCCTGTGTATAAAACTGACCTAGCCACAGACACTATGTAGACTCTAAGGAGACAATTAGCAATTGTTATTAAAACGTCACTTTTAGCTGTTACTTTAATGCAAAATAAAAATCTTAGAAGACAGAGGAAAGGGAGTAAGGTAACCTGGTAGAAGAAATTAAGTGTAGTTCTCCTACCTCTTTTTAGAAGCCAAGATATCTTTTTAGAAGCCAAGAAGGGGCTTGTCCAGGTATTTTTGCTAAAAAAGAGAATATACCATAAAATTTCTGAACTTAGGTTTTAAGGTTAACAAAACAATTTTTTTACTTTCTTCACAATTACCTCATTCATATATTTAATGGCTAGCTTGAGTTTATCTTCAATTAATCTGACATTATCTCATTCAGACATATGAAATATATCAGTGAATACTTCCTCTGGAAGCTTTTAAATGAAACTGTTTCAAGAGAAGAGCAAACAGTAGAAATACCTGTCCAATAATTATCAAGCGTTTCAGAACTGAATTCTGCGTGTCAGGCTCTATGAAGGCCATCTACATGTGTAGTAGGGTGACTAACTTTTAGAGTGCCAACTCAAGACACAGCTACAACAGACCAAAAAATTAGTACAATATGTAATAAATACTTATACACACATGATTATTTTAACATAAAATATAAATTAGGCATTTATTTAAAATTATATATTATTCTGTATTTGCTTTTTTGTTACATAAATGCCATTATTTAAGAAAAACAGTAGGACTAGTTAACAGTGGCAATTAGTAGTTATTAATAGTGGAACCAATTAAACAAATAGTATGTGTGAGAATAATATAACATTATAAATAGTTTTTTCCTCTGATACAGATTTTAACTCTTTATAGGATATTTACATTTTATAGGCCATATTATGTCTTTTTAAGATACATAAATATAAGACCTTTAAAAAGTTGAATGTAAATACAATGGGGCTAAGTAAACAGACATTACTTATAATTAATAAAAACTGACATTTCTTTATGTCCCATGATAAAGTAGGATATTTTTGCTCTTTGTGTGTCCTCTTCCAGTAATACTTCTCTGAACTGCCTGCAGCCTTCAGGATATCCTTCTTTTCTTTTATGTAGTGGTAAAACTGAATACATTCAAAGTCAAGGCCTCTGAGGTCTGCTCTTATGAAGCCCCACATTATGCTGACCCCTGGTGGCAGGCCAATGCAATGACAGCAAGTTAGATATCCTGTCAACAAGGGAATTTGATCATGGAATATGACCGTACTTATTAATAGCAGGTTTCTAGACTTGTAAGGAATTAGTTTCCAGCTGTACAAAAATGTCCATCCACTTTATATCTACAGGCTTAATTTAGTAGGGTGGCTTTAGGGCATTTGGCCCTTTGCATCCTTAAATTCATCATGTAGTGTTTGCCATGTCTAAAATGTCCACTGTTTTTAGATACTCTGAAGCACACTGGATATCACTGTAAGTAAACTTTTCTTTCTCAGAGAATAGGTTTTTAAAGCACAGAGGTAATTCGAACTTAAACTGAAGGTGGATTTCAAATAAATTACAGTTTTTAGTGCTGTTTAACTTGGCTGCCCTTTCTGGTGACATATTTTTGACTTCTGAGTCAGTCTTATTTCCTCCTAAATGTCATTTTTTTTCACTGTATGAGTTTCTGTCATAACCTACATATAATGTCAAACAACTGAGGTGCAGTTCATCCTTTTCTATGCTCCATATGACCTCTTCAAAGATCATCAAACAGAATTAGAGAAACAGCATATAAATTGTTTTACTGTAGCCCTTTCCTCTATTCCCATCTCAAAACTATTTGCAAATTAGAGAAAGCCATTCTTCTTGTCCCACATGTTGAAAAACTGTGATTTAATGGCAGACTAACATTTTAATGTCTTTTCTATGGCTGGCAACAATGATAGCCACCTTATTGGCACAGGTCTGAGGAAACTGGCCTCTTTCATTTCTGTAAAGTCGAAAATCTCATTAAGTGCTTCTGCATTTTTTGAGGAAACTAAAACGTGACCAAAAAATTTCATTATGAAAGCCTCATTATCACAGGATAGCAAATCACACTCTTTTTTTTTTTTTTTTTTTTGCGGTACGTGGGCCTCTCACTGTTGTGGCCTCTCCCGTTGCGGAGCACAGGCTCTGGACGCACAGGCTCAACAGCCATGGCTCACGGGCCCAGCCGCTCCGCGGCATGTGGGGTCTTCCCAGGCCGGGGCACAAACCCGTGTCTCCTGCTTCGGCAGGTGGACTCTCAACCACTGAGCCACCAGGGAAGCCCCCACACTCTTTTTTAAGTACAAGGTGTGCAAGACATTTAAGAGATCAGATCTTTTTCTTTGGTAAGAAGTTAATAGACTGAATGAAATTTGCCAAAATATACATTTTATATTTTCATTGTCAGCCAACCATGCAGATAGATGAGCAAAGTCTAGTTTGTCTTTGGACAACATATTGACAATATTTGGTTTGATGTTTTCTGTGGTTTCATTAAAATCTTCATAGAAATCAAGATTCTTTGAAACCCCATTTTTCAAAGTAAAGTACCTAATAGCCAGAGGAAATGTTTTTTCTTTTTTATTCAATGTATCATGTGATAACTGTAGAAAACATTATTGTTGGTAAGATCTGACAAAATGAGCTTTACACTATAAGAGTCCAACATATCTGTCATCAAAATTTCCCCTTTGGTTAACCCACAGGGCATTTTAGTGGCAAACTCTGAGTTAGGAAATGTAATTTTACTCAGTTTCATCAAGCAGTCAAGGGAATTATCTGATAATCAGTGTTCACTCATGTCATATGCCCAAGCGAATCCACCAGCTATTATTTTTGACTGAGCATTGGTGTCTTTTTGAGAGGTGAAAAAACTTTCAATTGATTTAGAAGTACTTCTTGCTTCTCTCATCTGGACTTGTGAGATTCAATCTCCTTTATGACGATCAATTCCAAATTCTTTTCTCTAAATGTACATTGTGCTCTGTTTTGGTTATTTATCTCCTTAACTAGTTGTATGTGTCTATGAAGGTTGCTCAAAAAATTTAAAATAGAACTACACTATGATCCAGCAATTCCACTTCTGGGGATATATCCAAAGAAATGAAAAAAAAAAAAAAGATCTTGAAGAGGTGTCTGTCCATTTATTGGAGCATTATTTACAATAGCCAAGACACAGAAACAACATAAGGGTCAGTCAGTGGTCGAATGGATAAAGAAGTTACGGTGTGTGTATGTGTGTGTGTATATATATACACACACACACCCGCACACATACACACACACAATGGAATATTATTCAGCCATGAGAAAGAAGGAAATCCTGCCATTTGGGACAACAGGACCTTGAGAGCATTAGGCTAGGTGAAATAAGTCAGACAGAGAAAGATAAATTCAAAGATTTTTGTCTTTGTCTTTGGTTTTCTGAAGTTTGAATATGATGTGCTAGGTATGTGTTGTGTGTGTGTGTGTGTGTGTATACATTATAGGAATTCCTATAATAGCCTTGTTTTTGTCTGTCCTGTTGTCTTTGGGGTTCCCTATGCACCACTTATCAGATAGAATACATGTCTGGCTTGCAGCTCTTTTACCTGTAAATCATTGTTCTTATACTGGAGTCATGTTGGTGTGGTGGCAAGGTATGGGG
Source organism: Aethalodelphis obliquidens (assembly GCF_003676395.1). Lineage (NCBI taxonomy): Eukaryota > Metazoa > Chordata > Mammalia > Artiodactyla > Delphinidae > Aethalodelphis > Aethalodelphis obliquidens. The sequence continues at coordinate 17,742,328 of NW_020837949.1, forward strand.
AAAGGGAACATCCTATAATCTTATTAAATCTTAGTCTTTTAGTGGGTCTGTGTCCCTGGGCTGTGACCTTAATAGGCATTTCTTAGCTTTTCTTCCCCCTACCTTTCAATGAGACAAGGCGGCTAGAAGAGGCTGGCTGTGGCTGGAGGGGGGAAGAGTAAGCATTGCAAACTATCCAGAACGTTCTCCCTAACAAAGGTCTACTCTCCAAATCCGGCCCTTTACATGTTGGAGCTTAAAGCTAGTAGTCCCCTTACTATGCTTACATTATATGTCTATCTTTTCTTCTAAGAGTAGTTTCAGGTCTTACATTTAGGTCTGTCACCCATTTTGAATTAATGAATTGGTGTAAGGAATGAGTCCAACTTCATTCTTTTGCATGTGAATATCTAGTTGTCTCAGTACCATTTGTTGTAAATGCTCTTATTTTCTTCATTGAATTGTCTTGGTACCTTTGTTGAAACTTAATTGACAAAAAATATAAGGGTTCATTTCTGTATTCTCAATTCTATTTCATTGATCTCTGTATCTGCCATTATGCCAGTACCACACTGTTACGATTACTGCAGCTTGGTGGTAAGTTTTGAAATTGGAAAGTATGACTCTTTGAACTTTGTTCTTTTTCAAAATTGCCTTGGTTATTCTCGTCCTTTACATTTCCTATGCATTTTAGGTTTAGCTTGTAATTTCTGTTTCGGCAGAGATTTTGATAGGATTGCATTGAATCTGCGTATCAATTTGGTGAGTATTGCCATCTCAACAAGTCTTCTGATTCCTGAATGTGGGGGAATCTTTCCATTTATTTAAAACTTCTTTAATATATTTCAACAGTGTTTTGTGCTTTTCAGCGTGCAAGTATTACACTATTTTTGTTAAATTTATTTCTAAGTATTTTATTCTTTCTGAGGCTTTGTAAATGGAATTTTCTTAATTTCATTTTCAGAATGTTCATTGCTAGTATATAGAAATACAATTGATTTTTACAACAGATTTATTGAGATCTAATTCACATACCATACAATTCACCCATTACAACTGAGTTTTGCATGTTGATTTTCTATCTTGCAACCTTGCTGAACTGATTATTAGCTCTGGTAGGTTGTGTGTGTGTATGTATGTATGGTCCTTAGGATTTTCTACATACAAGATCATGTGTTCTGCAAATAGAGGTAATTTTACTTCTTTCCAGTCTGGATGCATTGTATTTATTCTTCTTTCCAAACTGCCCTGCCTAAACCTCCATTGTCTTGGTCCTGATCTTAGGGGGAAAGCATTGTCTTGTACCATCAACTATGATATTAGCTGTGGGATTTTTTTTTTAATTTATTTATTTATTTACTTTTGGCTGTGTTGGGTCTTCATTTCTGTGCAAGGGCTTTCTCTAGTCGCGGCGAGCGGGGGCCACTCTTCATCGCGGTGCGCGGGCCTCTCACTGTCGTGGCCTCTCTTGTTGCGGAGCACAGGCTCCAGACGCACAGGCTCAGTAGTTGTGGCTCACGGGCCCAGTCGCTCCGCGGCATGTGGGATCTTCCCAGACCAGGGCTCGAACCCGTGTCCCCTGCATTGGCAGGCAGATTCTCAACCACTGTGCCACCAGGGAAGCCCTAGCTGTGGGATTTTTATAGATAGCCTTTATCAGGTTGAGGAACATCCATCTACTCCTACTTTGTTGCATATTTTTTTTTAAATCATGAAAGGATGTTGGATTTTGCCAAACATTATTCCTGCATGTACTGAGATGATCATGTGCATTTTGTTCTTTTTTCAATTAATGTGTATTACGTTGTTTAATTTTATTTCTTTTTAAATTAATTTTTATTGGAGTATAGTTGATTTACAATGTTGTGTTAGTTTCTGCTGTACAGCAAAAGTGAATCAGTTATGCATATATCCACTCTTTTTATAGATTCTATTCTCATATAGGTCATTACAGAGTACTGAATAGAGTTCCCTGTGGTATATAATAGGTCCTTGTTGGTTATCTATTTTATATATAGTAGTGTGTGTATGTCAATCCCAATCTCCCGATTTACCCCTCCTCCACCTTTCCCCCTTTGTAACCATAAGATTGTTTTCTACATCTGTGACCCTATTTCCGTTTTGTAAATAGGTTCATTTGTACCATTTTTTAAGATTCCATGTATAAGTGATATCATGATATTTGTCTTTCTCTGTCTGACTTATTCACTCAGTATGACAATCTCTAGGTCCATCTTTGTTGCTGCAAATGGCATGATTTCATTCTTTTTAATGGCTCAGTAATATTCCATTGCATATATGTACCACTTCTTCTTTTTCCATTCCTCTGCTGATGGACATTTAGGTTGCTTCCATGTCCTGGCTATTGTAAGTAGTGCTGCAATGAACATTGTGGTGCATGTATCCTTTCAAATTATGGTTTTCTCTGGATATATGCCCAGGAGTGGAATTGCTGGATCATATGGTAGCTTTTTTTAGTTTTTTAAGGAACCTCCCTACTGTTCTCCATAGTGGCTGTACCAATTTACATTCCCACCAACAGTGTATAGGAGGGTTCCCTTTTCTCAACACCCTCTCCAGCATTTATTGTTTATAGATTTTTTTGATGATGGCCATTCTAACCGGTGTGAGGTGATACCTCATCATTGTAAGTTTTGATTTGTATCTCTCTAATAATTAGTGATGTTGAGTATCTTTTCATTTGCCTTTTGGCCATCTGTATGTCTTCTTTGGAGAAATGTCTGTTTAGATCTTATGCCCATTTTTGGATTGGGTTGTTTGTTTTTTTAATATTGAGCTGCATGAGCTGTTTGTATATTTTGGAGATTAATCCCTGTTGGTCGCTTTGTTTGCAGATATTTTCTCCCATTCTGTGGGTTTTCTTTTCGTTTTGTTTATGGTTTCCTTTGCTGTGCAAAAGCTTTTAAGCTTAATTAGGTTCCACTTGTTTATTTTTGTTTTTACTTTCATTACTCTTGGAGGTGGATAATTTTTATATGTTAAACCAACCTTGCATTTCTGGGATAAATCCTACTTGGTCACTGTGTATAATCCTTTTTATATGTTGCTGGATTCAGTTTGCTAGTATTTTGCCCTACTCTTTTGTCTTAATTTTTAATAGATTCAAAACTTGGTAAAGAAAAAATAGTATTTATTTATTTGGGCCCTGGAACCGTAACAGTTACCTTTTCTGAGAAACTTTCTCTGATACTCCCTTATCCCCAAACAACTCCTGTATAATATCACGGCACAGTAAATAGCATTTATCCCGTTATGTTTCTACTGTCTACTTGTCACTCTCTCTGCTTCTTGAGAACAGACTATATTTTTTTCCATTGTAGCCCAGTATCTAGCACAGTCATCAGCTAGTATATTGAGACCTCTGCGAAGCAGATAAACATCAGATTTTTAAAAGAACATGAACAAAGATGGAAAGGAGATTATGTAACAAAGGAGGATTATAGGAGAGTGACTGAGCCACAGGAGAATAGTATCAGGAAGGTTAAAATACCAGATGAACTCAGATATGAAGAGGTATTGAGAAAAAGAAGTAAATTTTACTTAGCTATATTCAGAATGAAAATATATCAAATAATGTTTAGATTTGTTCTGCTGGGATTATTTTAAAATACTGATGGATGACAAAGAGCAGAATCCCTCAGCTCCTCTGTTGCACCTGTCTTTTCTATTGAATAGAGTTTTCTTCTGTTTAGACAGGGGAGAATAAATATTGGTGAGACGTCAGGAGTCAAAAGGCTCTGAATGCCTTATCTTCAGTCCCAGACATAGTTCATCTCAAGTAAGGAAAGAATTTTCATATAAATAAGATCACAAAACCATTGACATTAATCTTTTAAGAATTCAAGGAAGTGACTCTCCTCTTGCTGCTAAATGCCTAACTTATCACTTAAGACTCCATCATAATCATGATCATAATTTAAGGATCAGTTCCTTCAGGAAAACATTCCCTGAGATTTCCAGGCTGGATTACATGCCCTTCTCTGAGCAACCAGAGCAATTTGTGCATATCATTATCACTCAGTCTATCTCACTCTTATTGTAATGAACTGTATATGAGTCTTATTACACTTTGATACCTACTCCTTAAATGATGAAGTAGCTTATCTAGTTGAAGAGGGAGAATTATGTTTCAGGCAGAGAAGACAGAATGAGCAAAGGCAAGGAGGTGAGAAGACGGATGTATTTTGAGGCCACAAGAGGATCATCATTGCTGCAGTGTAAAGGAGAAGGCAGAGAATGGCAAGAGGTAAAACTGGAGAGGCAGTCGGGGCCAGTTCACTGGAAGTCTTGTACGTCATGTTAGGGAATTGGTTTCTCTGATGCAGCAAGTGGTTGTCAAAAAATTTTTTTTGTTGTTTTTAAAGTAACAGACCAGTATTGGAAGAAAAATTGTACATGAAAGGTACTCAGGATGAATAAGGGTTGGATGGGCTAGGTCCCAAATGCTTGGCCTCCCACCGACTCTCACTATAGTTCCCAATGTGGTGAGTCGAAAAGAGCAGATCATCAACATCAGAATTATCTATGGTACCTTATTAAAAATGCAGATTTGGGGGTTGACAGCAAAGGCCAACCCAGAATTCAAAGCTGGGATTATCATAAACTCCCCAGATAATTCTAAAATTTTAAAACCAGACATTCTATAAGACTGCTGGCCCATAATCTTCACAGTGCCAGTGCTGTGAATGACAAAGAAGGGCTGAGCAGATGTTCCAAATTAAAAGAGAATAAAGGGATATGGCAATTAAATGCAATCCATGAGCCTCAATCAGGGAGAAGTTGTGCCCTAAAGGACATCATTGGTACATTTGGCAAAATTTCACTACAGTATGATACAAAGTAGTATTGTATCAAAGTTGAATTTACTTATTTTAATGTAAGAGAATGTTCTTGTTCTTGGAAAATATATGCTGAAGCCCTTTAGGAATAAAGGAGCATTATGTCTACAAAAAATGGATTGGGGGGAAAATATAGCTAGGTAGGTAGATAGATATAGCTCTTTGTACTATTCTTGAAATTACTTAAAAATTAAAAGTTGAAAAAAAATTGAAAAGAGAAAGCCTAGAACAAATTGAAGTCTCAGGACTGTGCCAACTTCAACCACTGTTAGAAAACTGGGAATTACTTTAGAAAACTGGGAATTACTGAAAGGCTTCAGGTAGTGGCATTAATCAGATTTCTGTTTTTGATAGATTGCTTTTATGGTAGTATGAGAGGTGGAATTAGGATGACAATATTGGTGGCAAGGAGACCACTTAGAAATCTAAAGTGCTTCTGATAAATAAGCACTGAAAAGAATGATGGTAGTTAAGGTGGAGACAAAAGGGATTACGTGGTAAAATCAGTTGGATTCAGTGGCTATCTAGATATGAATGGTGGAAGTGAAAGAAGAAAAAAGATAACTATTAGGTTTCTAGCTTGGGTAGTTATGTAGATAGTACTGTTACCAAGTTACAGTGAATACAGAAGGAACAGCATTCAATGTGGGATTAGATGAATTTGAATTTGGCTATAAGGGACATTTAAGTGAAGACATAAACAGATAAAGAAGCTGAAGCTTTGACAAGAGGTCAGATATAGGATATGTATTTATATATTGTATATATGTATAAGGTATATACACGTGTATGTAGTACAACAATATGACATAATCAAGATCAAGTTCATGAAAGGCTGAATCTAAGAAGACTTAGTTTAACAAGAATAAATTTAAGGCTCAGTACACTGGACCAAAATATCAAACCAAAATTGAAGAAGTAGAGAATGGAGGAGACGTAAGTTAGCAGTGGCACTATGAAAATAAAACTTTATAGGTTTGAGTATTTGTAAATCCAATATGTCAATATTTTAGGATAATTTTCAAAAAAACATATGTAATCTTAGACTGCATTAATGGAAATCTGGTATCTAGAAAGAAGCAAATGAGAATGATAATTTATTGTATACAGTCAGGCTTCCATATCAATGGGTTCTGCATCTGTGGATTCAACCAACTGTGGATCAAAAATAGCAGGAAAAAAATTCCAAGAAGTTCCAAAAAGCAAATCTTGAATTTTCTGTGCCCTGGCAACTATTTACATAGCATTTACATTGTACAGGTATTATAAGTAATCTAGCGATACTGAAGGATATGCATAGGTTATATGCAAATACTGCGCCATTTTATATAAGGGACTTGAGCATCCTCAGATTTTGCTATCCGTGGGGTTCCTGGAACCAGTCCCCCACAGATACCAAGGAATGGCTGTCCTAGTTAGATGACATCTGCAATACTGTGTTCAGTTTCATTCAAGCTTGAATAGTGATAGAAAACAGTAAAATATAATAGTAAAGGGAATCATATTATGGATGGCTGAAAGAAATGGAAGGAAAGTGTCAGGGAAATGATAGCTTTAAAAAAATATTTATGGTCTGTCATGTGGAAGAGGCATTATATTTGTTCTTATTATTTCAAGGAGAATTAGGGAAAATGAGAAATGTTTACCTTTAAGGTCTTTTCATTCTTTTTTGCTTTGTATTATTAAAGAGGTGAATTAAATTTACAGGGACATATGTTTTTAACTCAACATAAAAAGAACATTGCTCTCTAACAATGGAATGAAGTGACTACAATTTGGTAAACTACTTGTCACCAAGTGTAGTCAATCAAAAGTTCGATGCGCCTGGGTCCTGTCATCAGTAGGAGGTGAGAGTAGGGTGCTCTCAGGGTTTCTCTCTGCTTTGAGATTCAATGAGATGGGAATGAAAAGATTAGACAATGAGATGAATAATATTTTTTTGAAAATAATATTTTTCAAAATATTTTTTTTTCGACTCGGTAAAATTACAAGACATCAAGTTGACATATAAGGAAGTTCTACTGTCTTTTATATTTCTAGAGTTAGAGAGAAAAATAAAAATTTGAGATTCAGAATTTCTGGGAAGGTGAATTGTTCTTTGGCTGTCCGATTTGAAGATAATCTTCTAGTTTATGTGTAAATCTTGACCAGATACATATTAAATAGCTTACATTCAGATGATAGGTGACCACACATTACTGTCTATATTCCCATCTTATTCACAAACCTTGATTAGGGAACTGTCTTCTGAAATAATCAAATGTACAGTCATCTGATATATCTGGCCTTGTATCTAGAAAAGATGGTAAAAGTTCATTAGTGTAAGCATGAAAATAGTTCATTGACTCTTTTACATTTCATATTTTTATCTTTTTCTAAATGAAAAATGCTAGCAGATAATATGTAAATAGTAGTTTATCTCAATGAAATTAATACAAACAGTTCTCAAATCTTATATGATTTTTGTTGCATTTTTGCTGTTTATAGTAAGGTCTAAAAAATGTTCATACTCTTTGGGTCAGCAGTTCCTTTTTAGGAATCTATTATAAATAAATAATTAAGAATATACACAAATAGGGAGTTAAACATCTTCATTGTTGTTTACAACAGAAAAAAATGTTTAACAATGGGGGTGGCTAAATAAAGGTTCACTAATACAATGGAATACTTTGCCACCATTTACTAACATGTAAAGAAGTTAATAATATCCTGTACTTTTAAATGAAAACATAGGTTGCCAAAAACCCTGAAGATTAATTAATAACCTGTGATTAATTAACATTAATTAATTTCTATACACAATTAATTTCTATACACATATATAGAAAAAAGTCTAAAATAAGGATTCTAAAATGTGTTCTTTAATTTCTGACATTAAATTTAACAGAAGAATATATAAAAGTTACATATAAAAAGTGACTGATTTGCTTGGCTGATCACTATGAGAAAGAATAATTTAAAGTTCAATGAAGTAACCATCTTAATTATAATAAAATTCTCTCGTTTCCTAGGTGTGGTTCTTACTTCCATTTCTATTTTTAATTAGCCTGCTGTATCATAAACTAAGTGGATTTATGTACTTGTATATATACTTTTAATTAAGTTACCTGAAATTCTCTTTGAAAATAAGTGTGGTATAAATGTATAAAAATTAATATATACACACATAAAATTAAAGAAGTATTTTAGACAAAATTAAAATATTGTTTAAATTTTATGAATATATTTCAAAGGACCTCAAGTAAAGATAATGAGATAAAAATTAAGAAAAAAATATACCAGAAATGTTAGAGATTCAGAGATTTATGTTAGACTTAGCAGATTCCTACAGAAGCAAATGAATAATCCAAAATTTAATTTCTCTCCTGGCTCATCACAAAAGGACCAAGATGTTTTTTAAAACATAAAATCCCTATATTCTGTTTTGGGAAAAATCTTTCAAATCGGCGATATCTCTCAAGTACAGGGACCACTCAATCCAACCCTCCAGTCTAACTGACCACTCCCTTCTCTGTGCTCCCTTACCCTGTGCAGACTATAGGCATTGCACCTGTAACACCGCGCTTAACTTGTTTGTCTCCTCCTATTAAAAGATGAGTTCCTGGGAATAAGAAATGGTATAGTATAGTCTTAATATCCCTAGCACAAAGCACGGTGATAACCTCAAAGCTGTAGCACAAAAAAGTGTTTGTTGAGGAAATGAATTAATTGTTTATCAGAGGGTAAAAGCAGAACATTCCCTGTCACATCAGAATTTGATTCTTGTGTCTTTGAACTAAATTTCCTTTTTCACAAACCTAATGGAACACAGAACCAGAAGGAAGGCAGTACTATATTATAAACATGCAAATGACGTATATTTTATATGATTTATCGTAATTTTCAACATTTCTCATTTTATCCTCATAGATTTAGAATGGACAAAAACAATCTTTTAAATCAGAGCCTTTTACTGTCTTTCGCAACACTACTTTTCTTCTACAACAATGATAGAAGAAAGTATTAATATTGTATTTTGGCATTAAAGGGAGTTTAAAAATTTTTTTACTTCATATAGAACTTATTTATGATGAGAAAGGGACAAAAATATATGCTTATAATCTCACTTAATGAGAAGAATAAAGATGTAGCAAGATAAGTGTGAAATGAGTGAAACTATATAAAACTGTATGAAAAGGTATAAGCAATTACTAAACTATGTTTATATAGAAAAGTTGAAAAAGTATTTTCTTGTAGCTTGTAAAAAAGTTCAGAGTAAGAAAGATCATACACATGACATTGCTGTCTACCTTGAGATACTTGCCAATATGACCCAGTTGGATTAAAAGAGACACAAAACACCGCAGAATTATGACTGCTAATCTTGAGTAGTCTACAAATCATTATGTGATTGTGAAAACATTTTAAATGATTCCCAGCTTTTGTTTCTGCATCTGTGCTATGTGGATATTAGAAAGAATTCCCAAAAGGGCCTGAGAAAAGAACTGAAAACATTTTGCCAAGATGTAATGCATACCAACTCATGATAAAAAGTAGACTATGAAATAGTTAAAAGCTAAAATCCTTTTTAGATAAAATTGAATGGCAGCAAAAAAAAAAAAAAATTGACACAATCAGGATAAAAATGGGAGGAAACTGTAAAAATCAAAACTTGATTGTTAAAGGGAGAGAGCAAAGGAAATATTCTAGAAAAAATTACACAAAGTTAAAAGTAGCAATATTATATAATCATTATAAAGAATTTGGAGAGACAAGGGGTGAAATTAGGCTGAAAAAAATTCACTTGTAATAAGACTTGATTCAATGAACTCTTTTTTTTTTTTTTTTCCCTGCGGTACGCGGGCCTCCCACTGCCGTGGCCCCCTCCCGTTGCGGAGCACAGGCCCAGCGGCCATGGCTCACGGGCCCAGCCGCTCCGCAGCATGCGGGATCCTCCCGGACCGGGGCACGAACCCGTGTCCCCTTCATCGGCAGGCAGACCCTCAACCACTGCGCCACCAGGGAAGCCCATTCAACGAACTCTTGATGTCATTTTTTAGCCCTCTTCCTTTGATTGAAATAATGCTATGAACCATAATAAACTATTATATTTATCTCATAGAAAATCACCAGGCCAGTGTCCTTATGAATGTGATCTATAAATTCTAATCACAGTAATCTATAATTATTTGTTTTTGCTTAAAGTCTGCAAAATGAATTATTGAAAGTGTGCTGGTAGGAAATAAAGTTAACTAAAATACTCTAATATTTTTTTAGGGATATACTGATAACAAGCAATCATTTAAAGTAAGAAATAGTTCAAGAGCATGAACTTAAGTTGACCTCAGGCATTAACCTCAGTTAAGATGATACTGTTCACTCTTTCTGCCAAAGATTATTAGTAAATAATAAAGGAGGAAAAGAGAAAAAATTTCAGAAGTTCTTGGGAAATTAGATTCCGTTAATTCAATCCACATTTAGCAGATGACAGTGTATTTGGTGCTCAGTATCTGCTGAATGAACTTGTGACTGCTAACTTTAAATTTCCCACTGGATCACTGTTATTAAACTCCAGAAACATCTGAGTAGAAATCTTCTAAGTCTGGTACTCAGGTCTTCAACTTCTGGGCTCTCTGCAGGTAACAGATGCTTGAAAGATTGATTGATTGGCTCCAAGGATGATTTTTTGGATCGCATCAACTAGGGATGTTGTCCTTCGTCTGTGTTTGTCAGGCTTATTTCCCAACTAGACAATTCTGTTGAACTCTGGGTACTAATCTTTCCCTGCTACCCCTTCCATACCTTCTGGAGCTATTTATTGTTATGTATGTATTTGTTTCTTTAGTGACTGGCTTGTGTATTTTAGCGAAGTCCATTACCCCCTGAAGTGTTAAACCTCTAATTTGCTACCTGACGGGTACAGACTTGGTTGTGCCCCACTCTCTCTGGGAAGGCAGTGGTTTTGGCAGGGTTGTCTTTGACACCTTCCCTGATCACACACCCCACTGTTAAATTCCACTAATTTCTGGCTAATAGATCTATTGTTTTCAACAGTGCCCTGGGGCATAAATTGCCCTACAGACTAATCCAATCAAATTTGGGCTCCAAAGGAACAGTTTCCTAGGTCAGGATTTCAGATTTGTTCTGATGCCACCTCAGACTCCTCCCAGCTGTTCCCCTCCCTGCAGTTCTCTCTGGTGAACTAGCCAGCCTACAAGTTTAGCCTGTTTCTCCGATGGATCTACCAATCTTCTCCGAATTGCCTTTTACTCTACTTCTACTGTTTCTGAGAATGCTGTTAAGCTTGAATTTCTCCAGGATCTGTTGCAAATTAAGTCATTTATTTTGGGAAGACATTAGGAGCTATCTGTTTTACCTGGTTCCCCTGACCAAGGAAAAATATTTGGTCTGTTGTGTCATTTAGCATCTCTGCTGCCTTACTGATTTTCTGTCTAGAAGATCTGTCCATTGATGTCAGTGGGGTGTTAAAGTCTCCTACCATTATTGTATTCCTGTCAATCTCTTCCTTTATGTCTGCTGCTATTTGTTTTATGTATTTAGGTGCTCCTATATTGGGTACATTTATGTTATCAAGTGTAATATCCTCTTCTTGTATTGCTCCTTTTATCATTATATAATGTCCTTCTCTGTCTTTATGTTTTAAAGACTACTTTGTTTTAAAGTCTACTTTGTCAGATACGAGTATTGCTACCCCTGCTTTCTTATTGTTTTCATTTGCATGAAATATCCTTTTCCATCCCCTCACTTTCAACCTGTGTGTCTTTTGCCCTAAAGTGAGTCTTGTAGGCAGCATATTGTACTTGTGGGCCGCATATTGTAGGTTCTTGATTTTTTTATCCAATCTGCCACTCTGTGTCTTTTGATGAGAATTTAGTCCATTGACATTTAAAGTAATTATTGATAGGTATGTACTTATTGCCATTTTAAACCTTTTTTTCCAGTTTTTGTACTTCTCCGTTCATTTCTTTTTTGTTTTCCCTTTTGTGGTTTGATGGATTTCTTTTGTATTATGCTTGAGTTCCTTTCTTTTGGGTTTCTGTGACTCTACTGTACCTTTTTGATGTTTGGTTACCCTGGTTTTCAAGTATGTTAACCATAACTATATCTACTTGCTTTAGACTGATGGTCATATAAGTTCAAACACATTCTAAAAGATCTTCATTATTATACTCCCATTCCCTACATTTTGTGATTTTGATGTCCTATTTTACATCCTTATCCTTTTACTGTTAATTGTAGTTTTAATCATTTTTACAATTTTTTGGATTGTTTTTTAATCTATGTACTGACTTAAGTGATCTTCAATCCTTTTATGTATTTGCCTTTCCTATTGTGATTTTCCCTTTCCTATAGATACTTGCTTCTTTTCTATCTAGAGAAGACCTTTCAATATTTCTTTTAGGTTAGGCTTAGTATTGCTGTATTCTTTTAGTTTTTGCTTGTCTGAGAAATTCTTTCTCTCTCCTCCTGGTCTAAATTATAATCTTGCTGGGTACAGTATCCCAGGGGGCAGGGTTTTCTCTTTCAGGACTTTGAATATATCATGCCACTGCCTTCTGACCTGCACAGTTTCTGCGGAGAAATACGCTGATAGTCTTATGGGGGTTGCCTTGTAACTGACTGCTTTTCTCTATCTGCCTTTAGAATCCTCTCTTTATCTTTTGCCATTTTAATTCCAATATGTATTGGTGTGGGTCTGTTTGTGTTCATCTTCTTTGGGACCATCTGTGCTTCCTGTACCTGGATATCCGTTTCCTTCTTTAGATTACATTTTCGATCCCCTTCTCTCTTTCTTCTCCTTCTGGAACCAATATCATGTGTAGGTTGGCATGCTTTATATTATCCCATAGATCTCGTATATTGCTTTTACTTTTCTGTTTTCATTTGTCTTTCTGTCTGCTGTTCTGACTGATTTCCATTATTCTGTCTTCCAGATCAGTTGTTCATTCTTCTGTGGCACTTAGTTTGCTATTCATTGCTTGTAGATTGGTTTTTATCTTGGCAATTGACTTGTCTAATTTTGATTGGTTCCTTTTTATAGTTTCTAGATCCTTGTTACAGTGATCTGCCTTTCTGTTGATAATCTTTCTTAATTCCTTTAGCATTTTTATTAACTCCTGTTTGAACTCAGGGTGTAATAGACCACTGAGGTCTGTTTCATGATTTGTTTATTCAGGGGATATCTCTTATTTTTTTAATTGGGAACAGTTCCTCTCCTTCTTTTTCATTTTACTTAACTTTCTCTGTCTCTGAATTTAGGAGAAACAGCTACTGTTGTCTTGAAGGGGTGCTTTTATGTGAGAGTGTCCCTGTATAGAATGTGTGAGTTCAATATTTTTGGTGTGAGGGCTAGTTTTGGTATGGATGCTAGCCACATCTTTCCTCAGAGTATGCTGGCCATTATCCCCTTGATAGGGGATGGGATTGGTGGTGTGTTGTCCAGAGCCTGCACTGGATTTTGGGTGGGGCCTCCTCTTTGCTCTGTGGCTGTCAGAGCCTTGCTGGGGGTGGGGTCTGCTCCCCGGTTGTTGGAGTAGAAGCCCTGAAAGTTGGGCTCAGTAAGACTCTGTTGCCCTTAAGTATGTGCTCTGTTGCAAAAGGTGAGTGCCGAAGCAAGTGAGGCCCATGTAGTCATAGCAGACCTATGTGCCACCACTGAAGGCATCCACAGTTCTTCCCAGAAGCAGCTCAAGGTCTTGTCCGTTTCTCTGTTGTGTTTATCCCAGACCTAGTGCTAGGCTGGTGCTGGGAGCTGGGGTGTTGTGGCTGCAGGAATTGAGGTCATTGTGCTGCTGCCTGGGGCTGCTCTCCCAGGACCTGTCCTCCCACAATCCAGCTCCAAGCTGGGGTGTGAGGTGGGAAGAACCAGAGCACTCTCACAGGGAAAGAAACCACTGTGTATTCCTCCCCAGGGGCTGTCTGCCAGAGACATGCGATTCTGTGATGCCACGTGGTATGTATGCCAACGAAGTCCGCTGCCACCGTACCTGTGTCCCACCGTGCATGTGCTGATGATGGGCTCCAATGGCAGACTTGTGCTCTGCAGTGCAGGTACTGACAATGGGCTCTGAGGTTTGGCCTGGGCCACACCCCAGACGCTCTGGGCTGTCTCTGTGCAGCTAGATTGAGTTCACTCCCAGGGCACACAAACCCGAGATTCAGTGCCTAGCCACTGCACATACTAGCTGCCCCACCTGGCATGTGCTTCAGGCTGGGAAGTGTGATGAAGTGGCAGCCATCAGCTCTAGTCTCTTTCTGCCCTGACTGATAGCAAGCCAGCACATGTACACGGCTTGAGATCAGAGTCCAGGCCCCTCCAGTCCCTCTGTATGTCCTGGTGGAGTTCCTAGCAGTCATGGGGTTCCCAGGGTGAGGGCCTGCCTGTGTGGACCCTCCCTCCTTCACAGATACCTCCCAGGGGCGTCTTGTGTCTTGATGCCTTTTTTTTCCCATCGTACCCAATGACATGGGGATGTTTCTTGCAGCTTTGGTTGTATGAGAGATCTTTTGCCAGTTTCCAGTTAGTTTGCTGTGAGAACTGTGCCACATGTAGATGTGTTTTTGAGGGAAAGTGAGCTCCACATCCTCCTACTCTGCCATCTTAATGCACTTATGCAAAATTTCTGATGTGTCTCTGGAGCTGAGAGTGGGGACAGTGGCACTCTTCTCTCAGTGGTACCCCACTTTAGGAGCTAAGATGTAGGTGGAAGGAGGGCAGGAGCCTCAGGTCTTCTCTATTTGCCTCTTCCAGTGTGGAACCAACACCTTACAATCCAAGACGGGTGATTAGGACCAAAATATTTTCAGTGATGTAGCACACAAAGTGTGGAGCCTTCTTTTCAAGAGTGGGGTCTGCGTAGAAAGAAGGGAGCCCCCACCTCCTGACTGCACTTACCTGGAACTTCACTTCAACAGCAGGCAGCTGGAGACAGGATAAGAAATGTGCAAGCCCTGCCCTTCCTGGGAAGATAGCCCTCTGGCTGGCATCTGTGGGGAAAGCAGACCCTGTGTCCTTGGCTGCACTCTCCTGGAGTAGAGTATCATTGAGCTGGAATCTGGGGGGCAGGGTGTGGAGAGTCTTGATTCAAATACCCCAGGCTCTCACTGGTTTCCTTTTGGTTGTTTTTTTGTTTGTACCCAATTTTAGTAGATTTTCCTGAACAGATGATTTTTCATTTGCTGTATGCCCTTAGGACCATTTCCAGAAACTTTAAATTTTTGTTTTTTTAAAAAAATAATTTTCTCTGATTTTTGCTGGTGAGTGGGTTTGCAGAGATCCTCATGCTATCATGATGGAAGGCAATCTCTCAGTACCATCTATTTTATACTCTTGTTTTCCCATTAATTTTTCTTAGTTTTAATTTATTTCTTCTTGCTCTCCTGGATACATCTTTGTAAGATGCCTCAAATACTTTTCCAAGTAAGGTAAGTATAAGTGAAATTTAAATATAGCACCGTAATAAGACCCACCTCTCATATGTCAAGATTCTTTTGTATTTTTATAAACAGTAAATAATATGAGCAAAATTTTAATCATTAATTTTACCTGGGGAAAAATCATAACGTCTTCCTGGGTATAAGAGGAAATAATTTGCCATTCTTGTTTTTTTTTCAATGACTGTTAACAACCATATCAATGAATATTTACCTCTTGCTCTTCTCTGATGGCTTGCTGTGGTAGAGTTTCTTTCCTTCTTTGTTTTCAGATGTTTTTTCTTGTTTTTTATCTAGGTAAGAGAATCATATTTAAAATCATTATTTAATCAATATATCAAAGATAGTATGTATGTATGCAGACATAAAACTATCTTAAGACTTCCACTTCTAGGAAGATGAAGTACTCATCCTCTTCTTTCCACTAAGTACAACTAATACCCTGGGTATTACAGACCAAATACACACAAGAGGCTCTAAAAGGTGGAAAGAAGAAGGCAGATGATGAGGGACTTCAGCAGCGGAAGAGGAGCATGATGGTGAGTAGTTTCATGTGTTTTCTTTTTGCCTCATGCATCCCAGCCTTAGAGCTGGAGAAGTCAGCAACCCACAAATGCCAAGGAGTAAAGAAATAATGCCTGAAAACGTCCCAAATTTGATGAAAGACAGGAAGGTAAATATCAAAGAAGCTCAGTGAACTCCAAGTAAGATGAAATTTAAAAACCCACAGTAAGTCACATAAACTTTCAAAGTCAAAGAGAGACTTTTGACAGCATTAAGAGAGAAGCAAATTATTACACGCAAGGGATCCTCAATAAGATCATTACCAGATTTCTCATCAGAAACTTTGGAAGCCAGAACACAGTGCAAAATAGGGAAGAAACCCAAAAAACAGCAGAACTGTCCTTCAAAAGTTAGGTAGGAATTAAAGACATTTCCAGATGAACAAAAGCTGAGGGAGTTTGTGACCATTTGACATGCCTTGAAAGAAATGCCCAAGGGATTTCTGCAAGGTGAAATGATAGTAAATTGAAGCTGTAGAGAAAAATAAAGGTCTCAGTGAAGTTAAATACACGGGAAATTATAAAAGCTAGTAAGTACTATTGTAACAATAGTTTCAAACTGAATTTTTTGTTGTCTACATGATTTAAGAGAAAAACATTTAAAGAAAAAATAGCATTTATTAGTATAAAATTAGTATTAGACTACTGTCACTTTGGTCTGTAACTCTAAACCTTATTTATTACATAATTTAAGAGACTAATACACTTAAAGAATTATTAGTTTATGTTTTTGGGCCCACAACATATAACTACGTAATTTGGTGACATATACAACTGAAAGCCTGGGAGTGCAGCTGTAAAGGAACAGAGTTTTTGTATGTTTTGAAGTTAAGCTGTATCAAATTAGAGTGTTATAACTTCAGGATATTAAATGTAATCCCCCTGGTGACAACAAAGAAACGCCTATAGAATATACACAAAAGGAAGTAAGAAAGGAATTTAAACATTTCACCACAAAAAATCAACTAAACACAAAAGAAGACAGGAATGCAGGAAATGACGGACAAAAATACTCTAAGGCATATAGAAAACAGCACAGAGACAGGAGTCTCTTTTTATCAGTAATTATTTTCATTGTAAATGGATTAAACTTTCCAATCAGAAGACAGACACTGTCAGAATGGATAAAAAACACACGATCCAACTATATTCAGTCTATAAAAGACTCACTGAGATCCAAAGACACAAACTGGTTGAAAGTGAAAGGAAGGAAAGAGATATTCTATGCAAATAGTAACCAAAAGAGGGCAGGAGTGGCTCTATTAGACAAAATAGACTTTAAATTTAAAAATGTTACTAGAAACTACTTTAAAAAGGATATGTTAAAAGATTCAATACAGCAAGAAGACATAACAATTAATTATAAACATTTACATACCTAATGACAGACCATCAAAATGTATGAAGCAAAAACTGACCGAATTGAAGGGAGAAATAGACAGTTCTACAATATAATAGGAGACTTCAATACGCCACTTACAATAGGGAGACCAGTCAGACAGAAGGTATATAAGGAAAAAGGACTTAACACAATGAGCCATTGAAACTTAACAGACATATACAGAACACCACCCAAAAATAGAACACACATTCTTCTCAAGTGCATATATAGGACATTTTCCAGGACAGAACATATGTTAGACCACCAATTAAGTTTTAATAGATTTTAAAAGATAGATATCATACAAAGTATCTTTTCTTACCACAATGGAATAAAGTTAGAAATAACAAAAGGAAAAATAAAATGTTCAAAAAATTGTGGAAATTATACACACACTTTTAAACAGTCAATGAATCAAAGAAGTCACAAGAGAAACTAGGAAATACTTAGAGAGTTGAATGAAAATGAAAACACAACAGAGCAAAATTTATGGGACACAGTGAAAGTAATGCTAAGGGGGAAATTTATAACTATAAACACATTCAAAAACTAAAGATCTCAAGTCAGTAACCTAACTTTAAACTTAAGGAACTAGAAAAAGAAGAAAAAATTAAATCCACAGACAGAAGAGGAAGGAAGTAATAAGGATTAGAGCAGAGATAAATGAAATAGAAAAACTAGAGAAAATCAATGAAACCAAAAGTTAATTCTTTGAAAAGATCAACAAAATTGACAAACCTTTAGCTAAATGGACTAAGAAAAAAAGTTAAATTACTAAAATCAGAAATGAAAGTAGAGATATTACTACCAATTCTACAGAAATAGAAAGGATTATAAGAGTATTGCAAACAAGTGTATGCCAATAAATTAGATAACCTAGATGAAATGGACAAATTACTAGAAACACAGAATTTACCAAGACTATCTCATGCAGAAATAGAAAATATGAGTAGACCTATATATAACTAGTTGAGGAGATTGAATCAGTAATGAAAATTCTCCCAACCAAAAATAAAGCCCTGGACCTGACAGTTTCTTGGGTGAATTCCACCAAATATTTAAAAAACTAATGCTGATCTTTCTCAAACTTTTCCAAAAAACTGAAGAGGAAGGAACATTTCCTAACTCACTCTGTAAGGCCAGCATTACTGTGATACAAAAGCCAGAAAAAGACACTACAAGAAAATTATAGACCAATATCCCTTATGAACACTGATGCAAAAATCCTCAACAAAATAATAGCAAACCAAATTCAGCAGCATATTAAAAGGATTTACACCATGACCAAATAGGATTTATATCTGGAATGCAAGGATAGTTTTAACATATGAAAATTGATCAATGTAATACACCAAATCAATAGAATGGAGGAAAAAAACACATGACCATCTCAATTAATGTAGAAAAGGCATCTGACAAAACTCAACACCCTTTCATGATTTAAAAAAACTCAACAAACTAGGCATAGAAGGAAACTATCTCACCATAATAAAAGCCATCTAGAAAAAACCTACAGCAAACATCACACTCAATGGTGAAAGACCAAAAAGCACCTCCTCTAAGATCAGGAACAAGGCTAGGGTGTCTGCTTTCATCACTTCCATTCAACATAGTATTGGAAGTTCAAGCCCTAGCAATTAAGCAAGAGGAAGAAATAAAAGGCATCCAAATTGGAAAGGAAGAAGTAAAATGATCTCTGTTTGCAGATGATATATTTAAAAACCCTAGAGTCCACAAAAAACCTGTTTGAACTGATACATTAATTCAGCAAAGTATCAGGATACAAACTCAACACACAAAAACAGTTGCATTTCTATAAACAAATAATGAAAGATAAGAAAGGAAATTACAAAAACAATTCCATGTATAAGAACATCAAAAAGAATAGAATAGTTAGGAATTAACCAAGGAGGTGAAAGAACTGTGTAACGGAAACTACAAAACATTGCTGAAAGAAATTAAAGAAGACATAAATAAATATAAACACATCCCTTGTTCATGGATTAGAAGACTTATTAATATTATTAAAATGCCAATACTGCCCAAAGCAATCTATGGATTCAATGCAATCCCTAGCAAAATCCCAATGATATTTTTTGCAGAAATAGAAAAATTCATTCTAAAATTTATATGGAATCTCAAGGAACTCTGAATGCCAAAATAATCTTGAAAAGGGAGAAGGAAATTAGAGGGTTCACACTTCCTGATTTCAAAACTTACTACATTTCTACAGTAATCAAGACAATGTGGTACTGGTATGAAGACAGACATATAGACTAATGGACAGAATAGAGAGCCCATGAATAAATCTTTGCATATATGGTCAAGTGATTTTTGACAAGGGTGCTAAAATATTCAACAGGGAAAGAACAGTCTTTCATCAAATCGTGCTGGGAAAACTGGGTATCGATTTGCAAAAGAATGAAGTTGGACCCTTACCTAGCACCTTATACAAAAATTAACTCAAAATTGATCAAGGGCCTAAATGTAATACTTAAAACAATAAATATCTTAGAAGAAAACATAGAGCAAAAGCTTCATGACATTGGATTTGTCAATGATATATTGGATATGACACTAAAGGCAAAGGTTTAAAAAAGAAAAATAGACAAACTGAACTTAATGACAATTTAAAAATTTTGTGCATCACAGACACTATTCAGAGAGTAAAAAGGCAAAATACAGAATGGGAGAAATATTTGCAAATCACATACCTGATAAGGGATTAATGTCCAGAATATATAAAGAACTCCTAAAACTCAACAACAACAATAAACAAACCAATTCAGAAATGGGCCAAGGACTTGAATAGACATTTCTCCAAAGAAAATATATGAATGGCCAATAGGCATATAAATAGATGCTCAATATCACTAACCATTAGGGCAATGCAAATCAAAGCCACAGTGAGATATCACCTCACACCTGTTAGAATGGCCATTATTTAAAAAAAAAAAAAAAAACCCAGAAAACAACAAGTGCTGTCAAGCATGTAGAAAAATCAGAGCCTGTGTGCACTGTTGATGGGAATGTAAAATGGTATAGCTGCTGTGAAAAACAGTATGGAGGTTCCTCAAAAAATTAAAAGTAGAATTACCATATGATCCAGCAATTTCATTTTAGGGTATATAACCAAGAGAATGAAAAGCAACGTCTTGAAGAGACATCTGTACAATCATGTACATAGCAGCATTATTCAATTCAATAGCTAAAATGTGAAAGCAACCCTGGTGTCCATTGATGGAAGAATGGATTAGCAAAATGTGGTATAGACGTACAATAGAATATTATTCAGCCTCATAAAGGAAAGAAATTCTGAAATATGCTACAACATGGATGAACCTTGAGGACATTATGCTAGATGAAATAAACCAATCACAAAAAGACAAATACTGTATGATTCTACTTACCTGAGGTACTTAGTGTAGTCAAAATCATGAAGAAAGAAAGTATACAGTGGTTTCCAAGGGCCAGGGGGGCAGAGAATGGGGAGTTATTAATGGGTATAGAATTTCAGTTTTTGAAGATGACAAGAGTTATGGGATGGTGGTGATGGTTGTACAACAATGTGAATGTACTTAATACCACTGAAGTGTACACTTAAAAATGGCTAAGATGGTAAATGTTATGTGTATTTTTACTACAATAAAAGAATCAAACTCTATGTTTTTGAGGGGGCTACTGGAAAAGAGGGTATCTACCAGACTTACAGTTGTGAGAATGTGAGGCTGGAATTCCATTTCGCCAGCAAGAGAGGAGAGTTTGAGAATGGAACCAACCCAGAAGAGGCAGAAATGACGTTAAAATGGGGAAAAAACTTTGAATCCTAGTGATATCCTTTGAGCCCCTTATTTAAGCCATGGCTAAAGCCAGTGTCATCCCTAGACTTTTTCCCTTACTAAGCCAACCAATTCCCCTTTCAGCTAAGCCTTTTTTTTTTTTTTAAATTTGCGGTACGTGGGCCTCTCACTGTTGTGGCCTCTCCCGTTGCGGAGCACAGGCTCCGGATGCGCAGGCTCAGCAGCCATGGCTCACGGGCCCAGCCGCTCCGCGGCATGTGGGATCTTCCCGGACCGGGGCATGAACCCGTGTCCCCTGCATCGGCAGGTGGACTCTCAACCACTGCGCCACCAGGAGACCCCAGCTAAGCCATTTTTTTTGAAGAGTTTTTTGTTCCTTGCAATGGATGGAGTCCTGATACATACGTTCAGAACATGATTTAGTAGGAAGAGAAGAAAATAGTCCCCATGTCAGTAAGTGGAAGCTCCATCTTCAGTTGCTCAGGCCTAGAATTCTGGAGACCTCTAGCTCTCCTTTTTATTGTTCAAACTCACACCCAAGCCATCAGCAAATTCTCTAGACTCTGTCAGATATATCTAAAATCTGATCACTTCTCATCCTCTCTACGGCTACCACCTTGGTCCAGCCACCACTTTTTCTTGCCTGGATAACTGCAGTAGCCCCTTAAATGGTCTCCCCTTGTGGTTCATCATTCTACTCTCAAAACAACACCCAAAGTGACCTTGCTGACACTTAAAGCACATCATGTCACTCCTCTGACCAAAACTCTCCAGACTCACTTAGAGTAAAAAGTGAAGTCCTAAGCGAGGTTTTACATGATTTGTCCCCCTCAACTTCCAACACCTATCTCACTTTATCTCTTACCACTGTTCTCCTTTTTCAGTCTTCTCTACCCAAATTAGCCTCCTTGGTCTTCCTAGAAGATGACAGACATGCTCCTTTCTCATGGCCTTTGCACTTCTAGTACCTACCCCAGGAATAGATCCCCCTGGATTGTTCCCAAATTTTTACCCTTCCTATTCCATTATGTTAGATTTGGATATATGACTTGATTTAGCCAGTGGAATGAGAAACAGGGACTTTAAACATACTTTCATGGTTTGGCGTGCCCTCCTGAACTCTTGTGATTTACCATGAGCAGAACGTACCCTAACTGGCTGCTGGTCTTGGGGTGCGGGGAGGAAGAAATGTAGAATAGATCTGAAACAACCCACAGTCTGGATATAAGTTCAACTGACCTCCTATTAGCCCAGTAGAGCCATAGATGATCCATGAACAGGAAAATAGGTATTTGCTATTATAAGCTACTGAGATTCTGAGAATTTTGTTTTAATGAATAAAATATGAATAGTGTTGAAACTGATACCTAGAAATAGAATGCCGTCCTAATAAAAACCTAAATTATGTGGCAGTCATTGGCTTTGTGACTGAATAACAACAGGTGGTTATAGGAACCTAGAAAAATAGTGACACAAGTTATGTAGAGGTGATACATTTAGTAAAACTATCTTCTGTGACAGTGTGAAAGACAGAAAATGTACATAACAGAACTGAGTCATTGGGCAAAGAGATTTTGAGGCAGGAAGTTTAGACTATGAGTTGGTTGTTGCTAGCTTTATTTGATAAGGTGTGCTACAAGAAAGAAATCAGCTCAAAAAATGTGGATAAAAAAACTGAATTGAGAGGGAAAACAGCCCCAAATTCTAGAATTTGTAGGTTGGCTTCAACATAGCCTTGAGGCAAAGGTCAAATCAAAGTAATGGCTTTTACATCTGTGGTAGACAATCTCTAAGATGACCTCTGATGATCCCCATCTTTTAGTATTCATACCCTTCTGTAATCCTAGGTCACTGGGCTAAACCTAGTGACTTACTTCTACTGAATGGTATATGGCAAAAGTAATGGGATTCTGCTTCTGAGATTAGGCTACCTTCACTGCAGTCTTTTCAGAGACCTTAGATAAAGGAACCCAGATAAGCCACTCCTGGATTCCGGACCCACAGGAACTATGTGATAATAAACGTTTTTTGTTTAAAGCTGCTAAAATTTGGGGTAATTAGTTACTCAGCAATAGAAAATGAATACAACATCTGTCTTGGTCCATTCACCTGTTATAACAAAATACCTCCAACTGTGTGGCTAATAAATAAGGGACATATATTTCTCATAGTTCTGGAGGCTGGAAGGTTGAGATGAGGGTGCCAGTATGGTCAGATGAGAGCTTTCTTTTGGGTTGCAGACTGCTTGTTGTATCCTCACAAGGCAGAAGGGGCTAGGGATCTCTCTGGAGCCTCTTTTATAAGGCACTAATCCCATTCAGAGGGCTCTGCCCTCATGACATAATCACCTCCCAAAGGCCCCACCTTCTTGTACCATAATATGGGGCATTATAATTTCAACATATGACTTTGGGGGACAGAAATATCTAGACCATAGCATTCCACCCCTAATCCCCTCAGATTCATGTCATTCTCACATGCAAAATTCATTCATCCCATCCCAGCAACCCCTAACGTCTTAACTAATTCCAGCATCAACTCTAAACTCCAAAGTCTTATCTCAATAACATCTAAATCAGATATGGATGAGACTCAAAATATGATTCATCCTGAGGTAAATTTCCTGTCCAGTTGTGAACCCATGAAACCAATCAAGTTATGTGCTTCCAAAATACAACTGTGGGACAGGCATAGGCTAAGACATTCCCATTGCAAAAGGGAGAAAAAGGAAAGAAGGATGGGGAATGGGTCCCAAGCAAGCTCAAAACCTAGTAAAGCAGATTCAATGAGATCTTAATGGTCAAGAATAATCCTCTTGTCCCAGTGCTCTGCCTTCTGGACCCACTAGGGTGGCAACAGCACGCCAACAGCTTGGCAGGGTGCTACTCATGCCTGGCTCTCTGTCCGGACTCTGCCCACACCACAGTGCACAGCTCCAGGCGGCTCACCTCCATGGCCTCTATTGGAAGCCGTCTGCCCTGTTAAAACCTAGTGTTAATGGCCCTGATGATCTCTTAGTCACCTTCAGGGCTTTTGAAAATTTGTCTTCATGACACAAACAGATGGAAAGATCAAGGCAATCTACAGATTCAATGCAATCCCTATCAAAATACCAATGGCATTTTTCACAGAACTAGAACAAATATTTTAAAAATTTATATGGAAACATGAAAAACCCAACAGCCAAAACAATCTTGAGAAAGAACAGAGCTGGAGGAATCACACTCCCTGACTTCAGACTATACTACAAAGCCACATTAATCAAAACAGTATGGTACTAGCACAAAAATAAACAAACATCAATGGAACAGAATAGAGAGCCCAGAAATAAACCCACACACTTATGCTCAATTAATCTATGACAAAGGAGGCAAGAATATACAATGGAGAAAAGAATCTCTTCACCAAGTGGGGGTGGGAAAACTGTACAGCTACATGTAAAAGAATGAAATTAGAACATTCACTAATACCATATACAAAAATAAAGTCAAAATGGATTAGAGACCTAAATGTAAGACTGGAAACCATAAAACTCGTAGAGGAAAACATAGGCAGAACACTGACATGAATTGTAGCAATATTTTTTTGGATCTATCTTTTAAAGCAAAGGAAATAAAAGCAAAAATAAACAAATGGGACCTATTTAAACTTAAAATCTTTTGCACAGCAAAGGAAACCATAAACAAAACAAAAAGCCTACTGAATAGGAGAAACTATTTGCAAATGATATGATTGATAAGGGGTTAACATCCAACATATATAAACCGCTCATATGACTCATCATCAAAAAAACAACCCAGGACTTCCCTGGTGGCCCAGTGGTTAAGACTCCACACTTCTACCACAGTGGGCACGGGTTTGATCCCTGGTCAGGGAACTAAGATCCCACATGCCACACAACCAAAAAAGAAAGAAAAAGAACAAACAAGCAAACAAAAATCCATACCACCCAATTAAAAAATGGGCAGAAGAACTAAAGAGACATTTTTCCAAAGAGAAAATGCAGATGGCCAACAGGTACATGAAAAGATGCTCAACACTGCTAATCATTAGGGAAATGCAAATCAAAACCACAATGAGATATCACCTCACACCTCTCAGAATGGCTATCATCAAAAAGAACACAAATAGGGCTTTCCTGGTGGCGCAGTGGTTGAGAGTCTGCCTGCTGATGCAGGGGACATGAGTTCGTACCCCAGTCTGGGAAGATCCCACATGCCGTGGAGCGGCTAGGCCCATGAGCCATGGCCGCTGAGCCTGCGCTTAGCAACGGGAGAGGCCACAACAGTGAGAGGCCTGCATACCACAAAAAAAAAAAAAAAAAGGAACCCTCATACACTATTGGTGAGAATGTAAATTGGTGGATCCACTATGGAAAACAGTATGGAGGTTTCTCAAAAACAGAACTACCATATGACCCAGCAATTCCACTCCTGGGTATATATCTGAAAAAAACAAGACCCCTCATTTGAAAAGATACATCCATCCCAATGTTCACAGCAGCATTATTTACAATTGCCAAGATATGGAAGCAACCTAAGGAAGTGTCCGTTAACAGATGAATGGATAAAGATGATGTGTATGTAAGTGTGTGTGTGTACACACACACACACACACACACTGGAATACTACTCAGCCAAAAAAAAGAATGAAATTTTGCCATTTGCAGCAACATGGATGGACTTGAGGGGTATTATGATAAGTGAAATAAGTCAGAAAAACAAATACTGAATGATATCACTTATATGTGAAATCTAAAAAATACAACAAACTAGTGAATATAACAAAAAAGCAGCAGACTCACAGGTATAGACAACTAGTGGTTACCAGAGGGAAGGGGGGAGGGGCATTACAGGGGTGGGGAATTAAGAGGTACAAACTATTATGTATAAAATAAGCTACAAGGATAATTGTACAACATGGGGAATATAGCCAGTATTTTATAATAACTATAAATGGAGTGTAACATTTAAAAATTGTGGCTCTCCCCTTCAGTTCGAACTGGCAGTTTTCCTGCTGGGGTGGCTGATTAGTTCCATGCTTCATACCCACACTCATCTCCTTATCAAATGGTTGGTTCTCCACACACTTAACTGTTCTATTCTGAACACACATTCTCATTCTTTGGATTATGGATGGGCTGAGAATTTTCCAGATTTCAATGTTCTGGGTCCCTTTTGCTTGACAATTCCTTCTTCAGTTCACTTATCTCTTCTTGCATTTAACTGTATGCAATCAGGAGGAACCAAGCCACTCCTTCAACACTTTGCTTAGATATCTCCTCAGCTAAATAGACAATTTTATCACTCACAAGTTCTACCTTGCACAAAACACTAGGACACAAACACAGTTCAGCCAAGCTCTTTACCATTTTATAGCAAGGACTGCTTTTTGTCCATTGTCCAGTAACGTGTTCTTCATTTCTGAGACCTTATCTGTACATGATTACTTGTATTGTCTAAAAAGATGGACACTTACTCTCCCACTCTCTTCCTTTCTGAGCTTTCTCCACAATCACCTGCAGAAGTCCTTTCATGGCAATATCAGCATTTTCTAACAGGTACCAATAGAATACTGTCTAAGCTTGTCTTGGTCACCTCCTAACACCGTCACATTGGAGGTCAGGGTTGGGGCGGGGGCACAAACATTCAGTACTAATACCACCTGAACTCCCTAATCCTCCTGCTCTTATCTCCTCCTTGGGCACTCTGATCATCTAACACATCAGATATTTTACTTACTAACTAGAATATAAGTTACAGAGGGAGGGATTTTTGTCTTGTTTTGTTCACTGCTCTATTCCCAAGCACATAGTTGGAGCTCAGTACATAGTTGTTAAATGAATGAATGAATGAATGAATATAGGACTAGCAGTCAGGTGATGTATGTTATGCTACCAACTCTCATTAACAAGTGGTGTGGCTTTTGAAATGTAATTTAATCTCTCTGGATTTTAACTGTTCTCATCAATAAGCAAGAGTATTAAAAAGCCCTAAGGTCAGAAAATTCTATGATTTAAGGATATGGTACATAGTAAGAAAATAACAATTATGATATACAATAATTATACAACTGCAAACTTTTTTTTTGCCTGATTGTTAGTCATAATAAGAAGAGTACTTATTTGGCATATCCATATCATAGGCAGAAATTTTCAGTCGTACCTGAGAACTTAACTTGAGAAGCTCAGTCTGAGAGTCACTGGATTCTGAACTGTCAGAGCCATGGCTACTACAAAAAATAATAAATTATTTTAATTTACAGAATGTTTTGGTGGTATTTTAAGATTTCAACTGTTACTTTTACTTTATTATCTTATTGGAATGGTAGAAATAGTTCTAATTATAAGAAGAATGTTTACAAAGGTGGTATAGATGTTTGGTAGTTCTAGGCATTATAAGAGTATTAGAAGAATGATGACTGAAACTGATTGGAACACGTCAAATATAAACAAATCTGAGTTCAAAATGATACTCTCTATCTGCAAACAATACAGGGGCACTAACTCAAAGTCTGAAAATTTATAAATAAATTGGAAGAATCAAACATTTGTTCTGCTTTTCCTATAGGAACTGCACTAAAATTAGCACCTTCCTTCTTCCAGTAACGTTCCCTTGGCATTAAATTTTGCACTTATTATTCACTAACTTAGATTATTTATATGGCATCTCTATAAGTGTGTCAGTTCTCTGTGGGTAATGACAGCATTAAAAACAATTTGAATATGTCTTTCATATACAGTACATAGTGGGTGCTCAATTAATATCATCTAAATAAATGAATAAATGAAGTCTTGATGGGGTCTGGCTAAAGTAATGTGCATGGGAAAAATTTTCCTCCACCTATAGCCAGGATTTTCAGTACAGACTGAAAATTACATACTCATATTATTATAAAGAGCATAGTATCAGTAGAACAGCACAGCAAATTACATTACTACCACCATCCTGACTTACCTAGACTCTAGATCCAATGTAATTTCTTTCAGAGAAGTATCTGAATCATCAAGGACTTCTTCCAAGTTTATATGTTTTTCCATTTCTTCTAATTCTTTCAGGCACTGATAATACTAGGGGAAAATGATAGATGAGTTAATTATAAAATAACTATTTCCTAATTAAACTGAATATTTATAGATACCTGGAACATCAAGTACAAAAAACACTGAACACTGTTAGGATATTAAAAGGAACAAACTGCTGTAGGCCCATAGGCAGGTTATGTTATCTGAGAGACTGGAGTCTGATGTATCATCAAATGGACTTTACTTACCTTGGTTCGGTCTGGATCACAGTAGTCCAAGAGAGAATCACAAAAATGATACCCCATCGACTCCAAGTCTTTTGTGTTGAAATGAATGCCTCTTTTATTACCTAAAACATCAATAAGTTTAGCCACCCTTGAAGGTGACTTAAACATATTTTCTTAGCAGGTAGGCCTAAGTTGCCCAACAAAGTGTAAACAAAACATCTGATATGATTCCGTATTCTGTCCTTTGGCTTTTCTACACTGGGACAGGTCATTTAACATCTTATTGCTTTCCCTTGTTCCTTCTCCACCACCTGGACCAAAGGTGACTTAATACAGATTAGTCTGTGTTGCAAAGCAGAAGAAAATTCAGTAAGAAAGTTATAGAATACTTGGTTACCAGTTATAAGCACCCTAGTTATCACTTAGAGAAAAACCTGGGTAAATATTTTAATGTTTTCATCATCATTAATAGTGTTATAAGAATTTCAAGGTGCTTTAAAAACTAGCCAGAAGTTACAAGTGTGGATTTCCAGCACTTTCCTTTGAGTTGATACATTTTCTAATAATGTGACAATTACCTTAATATGGGGCATTCTAAGGATAATGTTAAATGTGACTGAAAGCTTTCTTAAATGGAACTAGGGTACACTTTTTAGTTCAAGGAACCAATTAAAATACAAATTGACAAAAAACAAAAACAAAGTCCAGTCTAAGTTTGCCTTAAAAATGGCAAATCTACTAAAGATATTTCTATTCTGATATTTTAATTATGAGCATTGCTTTTTCTTGAAATCATTAGAGTCATCTGTAGGAACCCCTTCTAAAACAAAAACAAAAACCCCAAACAAGCAATTAAAGATTAGTTCATGAAACAACCAATTAGGTATTCTATGTATGTGCTAAAACTTCCTTTTCTAAACAAAGGAAAATGATGATAGAGATATGTAGTGGGAGTCTGTTTATTCATCCTATCTATAGAATTGATTAGATATCAGTATGTATCTAAGCAGGAAGAAAGTGCTCACGATCCAGTTGCCTACACTATTAATCTTACATTAAAAACGTCTCTTTGGTTTAAAGCTCTGACAGTCATGAATGAGGACACTTGATCTTACCCAGAGTAGATTCACAAGAAGTGGCCTCCATGGTAAAGCTGTTCCTGATTCCCACTTTCCACGTTACCACCGTTCCTATTCCCTCTTTGCTCTTCTGAATATTAAACTTGCAAGCTGAGAATGAAAACTGAAAAGACGCAAATAAAAATGAGACCCATTGCTTTTCTAATCACAATGTCTTTCATAGGAAGTACGGTTGGAAATGAAAAAGTAGTTGTGCAAAAGCAATAATTCTCTCTAAAGCTTTGGGAGCTTTTATATCCTGACCAATGAAAATAACTCATTTTAAGGATGACATATTTACATTTCTGAGAATTATAGACTTAAATTCTGAAATAAATTTTATTTTTTATCTATATATAACATATGCATTCAAAACCAGCTGATGGATTCTTGATAGTGTTGACTTTAAAAGGCTATAGGAAGGAGCCTAAACATGTTTAGGAATGAAGATCAGTGTTGTAGATTTTCAGAATCGAATACGATGCTTTATTATCACATGAAAGATAATTTGAAAGTCGCCCTCAAGAACTGTTATAACATCAGTATCTACAATGAGTTTTTGTAATTTAATTACAATTAAAAAAATTTACTTTGTGTTCCATTCTGTGAATTTTAACACATGTATAGGTTTGTGTAAACACTACCACAAATCAGGATATAGGACAATTCCATCACCTCTTAAAAACTCCCTTGTGCCATCCCTTTGCAGTCACAAGTATTTCACTTATTTTGGAGTGATGGTAAATGATATTCTTTTAAATTTTGGTTTCCAGTTGTTCACTGTGAGTATATAGAACTGCAGTTGGTTTTTGTGGGTCGACCTTGTATCCTATGACACTGCTAAACTCAGTTATTAGTTCTAGGAGTTTTTGTGGATTGCATGGGTTTTCTATGAACACAATCACGCCTGCCTTTCCAATCTGTCTGCCTTTTATTTCTTTTTCTTCCCTTATAGCACTTGTTAGAACCTCCAGTATAAGGCTGAATTGAAGGGGTAAAAGTGGATATCCTTGCCTTGTTCCTGACCTCAGGAGGAAAACAATCAGTCTTTTATCATTAAGTATGGTGGTAGGATATTGGGCATTTTTTTTCATATCTCAAATTACTGGTCATTAAACATTTCACACAGTTGCTTTCTTATGGTCAATTGTATAAACCAATCAGAATAACTAAATAAAAAAGCAGTTTACTAACTAAAATTATCCATTTTGCTGTCTTGCATGGGCAACATGTAGTAAAGGAAAAGTCAAAATATTAAAGGTGCTTACTTTATCTGGACAATTTTTGCTCAGCCTAAGTGGCAAGATTCGTTACTGTAAGTATAATGCTTTACATCTGTCACTATCATCACAGCCATACATGAAGATGTTCTCTTTCTTACTATGGCCATGAAGGTCACAATACAAAATAACCTCTCGTTTCTCCATCAATCTACAAAGAAGAAAAAGAACAAGTTACTACATTTTACCTCTGCATTTTTCTTTTATGGCTGTAATTATGGATTAACAAGTCTAATATCCAAATAAACAGAATTTCTTATATCCTACTTTTCAGTTTCTTTTCTTACCTCTTATGATTATTAACATATAATTTTTTAAACACCTACAATAAGTTCCTATTAATTGTATATAAAATATGAATGTTTTAGCCTTCCAGTATAAGGACAAAATTTTTACCTTACTCCCAAGACTTTCTCCAAGAGGATCTCTCTGCTTTTTTGATTGTGTTTTTTGTTGTACACAGAAAACAGCTCACTCTTATCTTTGCCTTTTAGCTCTCACATAGATTCTTTCTGACTGAAGTATCTTCTTTCTTCATATTTGTAAATGCAAATACTACCCCTTATCCCTCAACACCAACCTCACGTCTCACTTCCTCTCTGACTAGTCAAGCCCACAGACTTTTCTTTTTTGAACTCCTGTAGCACTTAATGTTGGTACCATTTACTTGGCACTTGCCTAGGTAAGTTTTCATATTTTTGATATTTAATCAAACATGGATAGGGAATGCTTCAAAACATCTAAAACAGTGCTATGCACACAAGTACCAAAATATGTGTTAAAAATTGAGTGCCTGACGACTTAGTGCTGAAGCCAATTAATATTTAACCTTTGAGTAATGTGGTGAGTAAATATCATTTTGAGAAAAATAGTACCAAAGTTTGAATTGATTGTTTTTCTGGTAAATTTCTAATAAATAATTTAAAGAAATCATTTCTCAAGAGCACAATTCTTAGCCTGCATAATTTAGGCATTCAATGAATATTAAAGTAATAAAAAATAAGTCCCCCAAACTGGTTGATGAAAATAACTAGTAGAGAGGCTTTCAAAAGTTGAAAAAGTGGTGGTGTTAAGGTGGTAGGATTACCGACATTTTTGCCTTTATTTTTATATCATTTCCAAACTTCATATAGCATTATTATATTACTTAAATAACTAAAATTACATATACTGCTTATATCTGGAAGAATAAATACCAAATGTTAATAATTTATAGTAACATGAAATGTAATACTTTTATAACAAAATATTAAATCCTAAAATCTAAATATTCAAAGTGTAGCTTCTATCCAAAACAATACTTCTTTAAACTATAGTGAAATCCCAAGTTGAAGTCTGTTACACGTATTAATTTATTGCCCTTTTTCATTTGATGACCAGTAAATTCTAACTGATAACATAAAATTGACATAAAGTCACCAAATGATCATTACAAGTTTTTAGGAAAAGGACTAGATTATAAAGACTATCAAGTTAGCTCCTTAAATAAGATATACTGTACATTTTTAAACCATTTCCCCAGTTTTAATGAACATTTGGTTTCTTATAAGTGAGTCAAAAGAAACCTCTAAGTAATTAAATCCCAAAGAAATGTTACTACTTTTGAAGTCAAACAGCATAATAGGGTCTCTCATCTTAACACTAATTTAAATCACTTTAGAAACAATTGGGATTTCTTTCTTAGCCAGTTAAGATATTCTAAGTACCTTACACTAAGTAGCCTATATTAAAAGCTACTCTCTGTTATCCTCAAATACTTTAAATATATTTAGTTTTAGACATACTTACAGCCTCTCACCTTTCCACATGTATGTGACTGACTTTTATTCCATTTATCTGCCTATGATTAATCAATTGCATTAAAGTAGTTCTCTTTCTTGGAAGTCTGTCTGAAACTTATTGAATAGATTCCTGCCTTAACCTTCTTATGAGGCAATTTAAGAAGAACAGAGACATATAAAATGTCTTCCACAGAGACAAGCCAAAGGGCCTTGGCCTGTAATCCATCTTGTGTTGGGCCAGGCACCCTTAATGTCAAAGAGCATTAAGTAGACATTATAAATACTCTAATGGGCATCCCATCAGCTCCCTTTCTATTAAAAAATAAACTTTAAATTTTGGAATAACTTTAGATTTACACAAAACTGGCAAAATAGTAGAGAGAGTTTCCATATATCTACCCCTCATCCAGTTTCCCCTAATGTTAACATATTACATAACCATGGCACATTGTCAAAAACTAAGGAACCAACGTTGGTACATCACTATTAAACTCCCAACCTTATTTGGATTTCACTAGTTTTCCCAATAATGTCCTTTTTCTGTCCCAGAATCCAATCCAGGATACCACATTGCATTTACTCAGCTCTCTCCATTGTGTGCCATCCCCAGGAAAATTAGTTATGGGTTACTCTTTATGACTTAAATATTTCCCAAATAATTTCAGAGAATCCTGAAGTCCACATTTGTGAGGGGTATAAAACAAGAGTTTTTACTCATTTTTGTGGAGATCTGCGCTTCACTCCCCATGTGTCTATAAAGATAAAAGGATTAACATGAAAGTTGAGGCTGAACTAAGTAACTAGAGCCATGCTGGGTGCTCCTGAAGCCTGTCAGCTCCTCTGAGGGACTGGAGGTATCTTTGAGGTCCTCCTCCTTGAAACAGGGCTCGTATGCTTTTATTAGGGGCCCTGATGACAGAGCTGGATGAGGATATAAACACTCTCTATAATAGTACTTATTATTGTAACATTTGAACAATCCTAAATAGTTTACGAAGAGTTATTACATCTATATCTAATTCATTAACTTCTTTTTACATTTGCGGAAACACTGAATACATTTAGAGTTTCCAGTGTTCCAGTAATATTGGGCACTTTATTCTGGGCACTTTAGTAGTAATATTCTCATTTAATCCTCTTGTCTGTGAGGTAAGCGTTATTATTCCCACTTTATAGATGAGAAAACTGAGGTTTGGGTTTGTTTTTGAAATTGCTCAAGATCACACAGTTAGCAAATGATATAGCAGGGATTCCAATCTGATATGTTTTCACTCTAGTCTCCACATTCTTAACCAAAAAGGTTAAGAGGATTTGGGTGTTCTTTGACTCCAATAAATCTCTCTACTCTAGCAATGCCTATTCCTGATTGTTATTACTTGAATCTATTTAATAATTCACCCAGTAATTCAACAAAGCTTTAAATGCTATGTGTATTTTACTGTTCTGATTCTTTAGAAAATTTAAAGCTGTTCATTTTTTCCAGGGGCAAATAAGACTATTCATGAAAGTTTAAATAAGTATGTAACCTATCATCAAAAGACTCATCATAGAGCAATGTATGGTCAACATAGTGCCAGAAGGCTCTGTAGATGTAACTAATTTTCACATATAAGGGATTCAAGGATCCCAAAATAAACATCAGTGCTACCATTAACTTTAGGAAGAAACCAAATTTTAGGATAGGCAAATGTAACTGCACATTTTCACTAAGCCATTAAAATGTTCTAGAGTCTATTTCATTACTTAAAAGAAAGCTAGTGAACGTAGTGGCATAATGCCAGAAAGGTACAGAAGCAGAGTTGGGAAGAATAAGGAAAAAAATTAAGTAGCTATAGTTAAACTATCTTAAGAAAATCTAGAGTAAAATGAGTGGGATTGT
The DNA here is from genome assembly GCF_003676395.1 of Aethalodelphis obliquidens. NCBI lineage: Eukaryota > Metazoa > Chordata > Mammalia > Artiodactyla > Delphinidae > Aethalodelphis > Aethalodelphis obliquidens. The sequence continues at coordinate 17,776,653 of NW_020837949.1, forward strand.
GGGAGCAAAATTCTTACTACCAAGTTTACTAAATAAGCATAGGGTAATTTGATGCTTATTTTACCTACAGATCATGTTCCGGGTATACTGAACAGAAGGAAATGACTCCTTCAGGAGAGATGTATAGTTAAGGTTTAAATCCCATCCAGCTAAGGAACACCGATAATTTCCCACAATCACACCATCTGGATTCAGCATGAGTACCACCTTGAAGATGAAAGTGTCCCGGAGCAACTGTGTATCACTTGAGTCTCCTAAAATATAATCTAGGAAGCCCTTCATGATCCAAAAGCTGTGGTTTCTCCTGGATGTACCCTTGCAATCAAAATCATGGCCTTTCGCTTTCTTGACTCACTGTTCTTCAAGGGGGTAGTAATCGTTAAAACATACACCATGTTCCTAGTAATTGTGTGGCACAAGACACGTATTTTACAAAGCTTTGACTGTACTGGGTCATTATTGATGCTAGAAAGGTATTCTTGCAGGTTTGTGTAAGTGTATGGATAGCAGGTATCTTTATTGTGTGGAAATTGAAATGTCCATGTAAGAGAAATAATGGCACCCGTCTTGCCCCTGGTTGCTTCTATAATACTTCATTTGGTCTCCTATTCTCTGCCAGCCAATATTATGAGCGTTGGCCTCGTTTTCAGAATAAAACAGTGGGTGCATACCCCGATTATAAAGACTAGCAGGCTTGGTGAAATGGATAATAGTGAATCTGTAGTCTATTCCTGCTTGGGTATTAGTGACGTGGAAGTAGTACCACTGGGTGTGTTTATTTGTGAACAGGTCAGGGCACAGTCAGCTGGTATTCATATTCTGCCCTAAGACACAAAAAAAGGAAGGGGAAAAAACACATAAAAATGTAAAAATGACATTCAAGTTTAAATTAAATAATAAAAGTAATAATAAATATACAAATAATAAACTACCTATTCACAGAAAGCTTTTTATTTGGGAAACAACATTTATTTAGGCAATGTCCAATAAGCAAGTAATTGTAAAAAATCAAAGTTTTGAAGCTTTCTCTTTTATTGGATGCAAAACTGCTTCTATGTGAATTCTAAAGTCTTTTTACTCCTTTGTAATTCAAGAGAGCACATAAAAAAATGGGCATTTGACAAAAATTATATATGTCAACCCGGTTATGTTTCCTATAAAAGAAGTGATTAAAGAGTTCTTAAGTTTTTAAGAATTCAAGTCCAATGTTTCTTTTTTTACTTCAGACATATATTTCTGTTTTATATTAGATTCTAGCTCTAAGAATCTGAAATACCTATCACTAAGAAAGGTTAAAAACCTATATAAATTACTATAAGCATATGGATTATAAAACTGTAAACTCTGAGAGGACAGGAACTGTATATCATAACTGTTTGCATCCCCCATACTTAATCATTGAAGATACTTAAAGGCAAAAATAATTTCATTAGTACATTACTTATATATCTAACAATTTTACCTGGTTAGTTGTGACTTTTTTTACCAAGTACTTCCTATTCTATCAGCATTATGCACTTATTGTGTGTGTATATGTGTTTGTGTGTGTAGTTACAAACAGTGAACTAGGAAATGAATGTTGTAAAACCTTGAGAGCCATTGAATCTAGGTGATGGGTATATGATAGTTAATGTAGAACTGTATTATGCTCTGTACTTAAGTGTATGTTTAAAATTTTTCATTAAAAATTTTTTTAAAAAATATCCTTGGATCGCAGGCATGTTCCCAAGCATGTTTTACAGAACACTCATCTGAAGAACTACTCCATTAAAAAGTCTGAGAAGCGGGGTGTGTGTGTGTGTGTGACAATTCATACTGGCATACTGAAAATGTACATTACAGAAACCTGTTTAATTCATAGTTCTCAAAATTGTTTGAACCCAGAACCTTCCATACCTACCCCCTTAAAATAATCTCTAAGTAGCATCTATACTTCAAGGAATTATAGTTCAGTAATGGATACTAAAAGTAATGTATCTAATACAGGAAATAATAAATAGTTGATAGTCTACCTCCTCAAATAAAAATAATTAAAACCTACACTTTGACTACCTTCCGTAGATTACCACTCTCAAACCTTGCTTCAAACATCAAAGTATCATCACAGTTATTCACAGGCTGCTTCAAGGGTGTTTGGTTGCCCCCAACTTGGGAATACACAAAACAAGGCTCTTTGTAGGCTGATGAGAAACCATAAAGATATCAAGCCATAGCTAAAGTATATAGGCTATTCTGCATAGAGTTTGGAACTACAGTATAACTGAAGTGTCACTAAGGATTATAAATTTTAACATAATTTGACACTAGCATATATAGGTTTATGTTGAAATAAGTAAGTCTAAGTATTTAGACTAGAAAAGCAATGCCTGAAATAAATTCATATATTTCTCACAGTAAAAATACTCTACTTCTTGTTATAATGAAGTAATTGGTCCTGAAGTCATCTTTTCACTGTAAATAACTATAAAACTGGACAAAAAATACGAATTAACTGTTTTCATGCATTTGGACAACACAAATACCAGAACTACATATGGTTCTTGAAAGAAGGTAAATACATGAAATAAGCCCATGTTTAATTCTTGTTTTCTTCCTGGGGGTACTTTTTACCTCTTAGGAAGATGGCACTTAAGGATAGCATAACAGTCATGTTGAGCTGCGGAGGCGAGATTGTTGCCTGGGGCTGCTGAAATTGGTACCCTGGGTACCAGAGAGAAGAACGCTATGTAGAGGGAGGGCTTCGATAGTCTACATGGTGGTTCCCCAGTCCTTGACTGAAGGCTTGGCTCTACAAGCACAGGATAAGACTAGGGAAGATAGGACAGAGTGCTACTGTAGGACTGAGATACCAGAGGATAAACATTCTAGGATATATTGAAATTCAACCTATCCAGAATACAAGGACTTCACTGAGCACCTCAGGCATTCAATCGTGACTCTAAAAAGGTTGTATATTAGGCATAAGAACCGCATTCAGGAGTAAGGGCCATGACCTAGGACTAAGGACAAAATGAAAACAGACCTGCTTTTATAAAAAAATAAACCAATTCCAAAGGAAGCAAAATGATTTGCCAGCAATTTAGCTGCCTACCAGAAAAAAATTCAGCATAATGTTTAAAAAGAACATAATACAAACTCCTACAACATATCTTTCACAATTTCCCACATATGATAAAAAAAAACTATGAAGCACACAAAGAAGGAAATGTGATCCAATAAATATTTAACAGACCCAAAGATAACTCAGATGGTACGATTAACAGAGAAGGACTTTGAATATATGTTAAAATACTTAAAGGAAAAGATAGAGATAGTGAATAAACAGATCAAGTAATTCAAAAAAAGAAGAAATGTTAACTGTAAAAAGAATGAAATGAAAATTCTAGAAATAAAAAGTACAATAATGGAAATGAAAGATTTACCAGATGGGCTTAAGAGAAACTGAATATTGCAAAGGAAAGACTCAGTGAACTTAAAAACAAATGAATACAATTATCCAAACCCAAGGCCAGAGGAGAAAAAAAGAACAAAGACCCAGTGACATGTGCGAGATAGCTAGAAATCTACCATATGGATTGGAGTTGGAATTCCAAGGGACAGAAGAGAAAGAATATTATGGAGAAAATACGTGAAGAAATAATGGCTGAAAATTTCTCAAATTTGGAAAAAAAACAAAGAACTCTATTAAATTATGGATCTAAGAGGTTCAGCAAACTCCAAACCGGATAAATATAAAGATAACCAAATCTAGGCAGGTCACAATCAAATTGCTGAAAACAGCCAAACAGAAAAAGACACATCACATGTAAGGAACAATGATATAAATTATGGCTGACTTTTTACTAAAGAGAACAGATGTCATGAGACAATGGAACAATATCTTTAAAGAAAGAAAAATATTTAAAAGAAAAAAATGTAAACCCAGAATTCTATATACTCAGTTGTTTGGGGACTTCCTTCTACAGCTACAGGTTTGGAAACCACTCTGTTCTCTTACCCCTTCAGGCCTAGGAGGAATAATGGTTCTGCTCTATTGACAATTCTGTGTTACTTCACCATCCCTTATTAGTCTCCCTTAATTCTGTCCACCCTTTTGTAAGTTATCCTTTCATTAAAGTTTCTTAAATTACTCTATGTAAGCCATCCACTTCCTGACAAGAGCTTGACCGACTCACCTCATCTACTTTAATTTCATATTAGATCTCATTTATGTGTGAAAGTTATGAGGTACATTAGCTATGTAAATATTTGAAATCAAATATAAAAAATCAGAGGTGCTTCGCTCACCCCAGTTGCTTAAAAATGCATGAGTATATGATTTCTGTAGTTGCTTACTGTGTAAGAAGGAATTCCCATGAATTTCTCTGTTTTGCCAGCTCTTTAAATAAAATACATTTGCTTCCTGGAAGTCATCTTTAATATATAGTCTAAGATACTGGGTTGGCCAAAAAGTTCATTCCGGTTTTTCCATAAGATGTGGTGAAACTGTACAGGAGTCCCATACTGCCTTACATTGGTGCTTCAGGAGCAGCGCAGTTTACAATATAGGTTGAGACTTCTACGTTTGATTATTAGCATACTCTAACATGAAGCAGAGATTCTGCATTACCAGAGCTCTCAAGGTGCACTTATTAATCCTGAGTGTTAAGAACACTTTCCTGAGATGTAATCTTAGATGTTATTTGCAATGTGGGATATTTTCCTCTTTTCAAGAATGCAGTCCCAAGAAATGCATCAAACTGGCATAATATGAAAATAAATCACCTGAAAGACTGCATGAAAATGACCTATAGATGGAAAGGGGATGATAGTTGCAGAGCACTCTGCTGGATTTACCTTTGAAAACTGATGCGAAGCTTAATTCCATCGCAATAAGACTCTTCATTCTCATGGTCAACATGATGCTTTATCTTAAAGTAAGTGTGCATACGCTGCAATATGCACCTTCAAGAACATAATTAGCACTGAATCAACATTTGGATTAATATGTAACCAGACGTGTTTGTGGAGTCAGGGACTTCCTATTAATTTACAATTTCCACTATAAACAGCAGAACAAATATGACTAAGAGATTAGCCCAGGTACCAAGTTATTTTTTATAGCAACATGTCTCATATACCCACCATCTTCAGCTAGGTAAACCACAGGATCCTCCTTGGAGCTTGGATAAAGGGGTTCTATCTCCAGGCCTGTTGGGATGTACATTCGCTCAGGATTAGAAGGGGTCCAATCTGGAGAAAAAGAAAAAACAGAGGGACCTTCAAGATGGCAGAGGAGTAAGATGTGGAGATCATCTTCCTCCCCACAAATACATCCACACGTGGAACAACTCCTACAGAACACCTACTGAACGCTGGCAGAAGACCTCAGACCTCCCAAAAGGCAAGAAACTCCCCATGTACCTGAGTAGGGCAAAAGAAAAAAGAGAGACAAAAAATAGGGATGGGACCTGCACCTCTGGGAGGGAGCTGTGAAGGAGAAAAGGTTTCCACACACTAGGAAGCCCCTTAACTGGCGGAGACTAGGGGTGGCAGGAAGCTTCAGAGCCACGGAGGAGAGAGCAGCAACAGGGGTGCAGAGGGCAAAGCAGAGAGATTCCCGCACAGAGGATTGGTGCCGACCAGCACTCACCAGCCTGAGAGGCTTGTCTGCTCATCTGCCAGGGCGGGTGGGGGCTTGGAGCTGAGGCTTGGGCTTCAGAGGTTGGATCCCAGGGACAGGACTGGGGTTGGCTGCATGAACACAGCCTGAAGGGGGCTAGTGCACCACAGCTAGCCAGGAGGGAGTCCGGGAAAAGGTCTGGAGCTGCTGAAGAGGCAAGAGACTTTTTCTTGCCTCTTTGTTTCCTGGTGCGTGAGGAGAGGGGATTAAGAGTGCCGCTTAAAGGAGCTCCAGAGACGGGTGCGAGCCAGGGCTATCAGCGCGGACCCCAGAGACGGGCATGAGACGCTAAGGCTGCTGCTGCAGCCACCAAGAAGCCTGTGTGCGAGCACAGGTCACTATCCACACCTCCCTCCCAGGAGCCTGTGCAGCCCGCCACTGCCAGGGTCCCGTGATCCAGGGGCAACTTCCCCGAGAGAACACACGGCGCACCTCAGCCTCTTAAAACATCATGCTGGCCTCTGCTGCCACAGGCTCGCCCCGTATTCCAAACCCCTCCCTGCCCCCTGGCCTGAGTGAGCCAGAGCCCCCTAATCAGCTGCTACTTAAACCCTGTCCTGTCTGAGCGGAAACAGATGCCCTCTGGCGACCTACACACAGAGGTGGGGCCAAATCCAAAGCTGAACCCCAGGAGCTGTGCGAACAAAGAAGAGAAAGGGAAATCTCTCCCAGCAACCTCAGGAGCAGCGGATAAAATCTCCACCATCAACTTGAGGTACCCTGCATTTGTGGAATACCTGAATAGAAAACAAATCATCCCAAAATTGAGGCAGTGGACTTTGGGAGCAACTGTAGACTTGGGGTTTGCTTTCTGCATCTAATTTGTTTCTGGTTTTATGTTTATCTTAGTTTAATATTTAGAGCTTATTGTCGTTGGTAGATGTGTTTATTGATTTGGTTGCACTCTTCCTTTTTTAAAATTTATATAATATTTTTTCCTTTTTTTCTTTTTGTGACTGTGTATGTGTATGATTCTTTGTGTGATTTTGTCTGTATAGCTTTGCTTTTACCATTTTTCCTAGGGTTGTCTGTTTTTTTTTCTTGGTAGTTTTTAGCGCTTGTTATCATTGGTGGATTTGTTTTTCGGTTTGCTTGCTCCCTTCTTTATTTTTATTACTTTTGTTTTTAATATTTATTTTTTATTTTAGTAACTTTATTTTGTTTTACTTTCTTTTTTTTTTCCCTCCCTTTCCTCCCTTTTCATCTGAGCCAAGTGACTGACAGGGTCTTGGTGCTCTGGCTGGGTGTCAGACCTGAGCTGAGTTCAGGATACTGGTCTACCAGAGACCTCCCTGCCCGACATAATATGAAATGGTGAAAGCTCTCCCAGAGATCTCCATCTCAACGCAAAGACCCTGCTCCACTCAACGACCAGCAAGCTACAGTGCTGGACACCCCATGCCAAACAACTAGCAAGACAGGAACACAATCCCACCCATTAGCAGAGAGGCTGCCTAAAATCATAATAAGTTCACAGACACCCTAAAGCACACGACCAGACGTGGTCCTGCCCACCAGACAGGTAAGATCCAGCCTCATCCACCAGAATACAGGCACCAGTCCCTTCCACCACAAAACCTACACAACCCAACTGAACCAACCTTACCCACTGGGGTTAGAAACCAAAAACAATGGGAACTAGGAACCTGCAGCCTGCAAAAAGAAGACCCCAAACACAGTAAGTTAAGCAAAATGAGAAGACAGAGAAACACACAGCAGATGAAGGAGCAAGGCAAAAACCCACCAGGCCAAACAAATGAAGAGGAAATAGGCAGTTTACCTGAAAAAGAATTCCGAGTAATGATAGTAAAGATGATCCAAAATCTTGGAAATAGATGGAGAAAATACAAGAAACGTTTAACAAGGAACTAAAAGAACTAAAGAGAAAGCAAACAATGATGAACAACACAATAAATGATATTAAAAATTCTCTAGAAGGAATCAATAGCAGAATAACTGAGGCAGAAGAATGGATAAGTGACCTGGAAGATAAAACAGTGGAAATAACTACTGCAGAGCAGAATAAAGAAAAAAGAATGAAAAGTATTGAGGACAGTCTCAGAGACCTCTGGGACAACATTAAATGCATGAACCTTTGAATTATAGGGGGATCCCAGAAGAGAAAAGAAAAAAAAATGAACTAAGAAAATATTTGAAGAGATTATAGTTCAAAACTTCCCTAATGTGGGAATGGAAATAATCAACTCCAGGAAGCACAGAGAGTCCTAGTGAGGATAAATCCAAGGAGAAACACGCCAAAACACATATTAATCAAACTATCAAAAATTAAATACAAAGAAAAAAATATTAAAAGCAGCAAGCCAAAAGCAACAAATAACATACAAGGGAATCCCCATAAGGTTAACAGCTGATCTTTCAGCAGACTCTGCAAGCCAGAAAGGAGTGGCAGGACATATTTAAAGTGATGAAAGGGAAAAATCTACAAACAAGAATACTCTACCCAGCAAGGATCTCATTCACATTTGACGGAGAAATTAAAACCTTTACAGAGCTCTTCCCTGGTGGGGCAGTGGATAAGAATCCACCTGCCAATGCAGGACACGTGGGTTCGAGCCCTGGTCCAGGAAGATCCCACATGCCACGGAGCAACTAAGCCCATGCGCCACAACTATTGAGCCTGTGCTCTTGAGCCCGCGAGCCACAACTACGGAAGCCCACGCACCTAGAGCCCGTACTCTGCAACAAGAGAAGCCACTGCAATGAGAAGCCTGTGCACCACAACGAAGAGTACCCCTGGCTCGCCACAACTAGAGATAGCCTGTGTACAGCAATGAAGACCCAACGCAGCCAAAAATAAAAGTTAAAAAACCTTTACAGAAAAGCAAAAGCTCTTTAAGAGAATTCTGCACCACCAAATCAGCTTTACAACAAATGCTAAAGGAAGTTCTCTAAACAGGAACACAAGAGAAGGAAAAGACCTACAAAAACAAACCCAAAACAAGTAAGAAAATGGGAATAGGAACATACATATCGATAATTACCTTAAATGTAAATGGAGTAAATGCTCCAACCAAAAGACACAGACGCTGAATGGATACAAAAACAAGACCCGTATATATGCTGTCTACAAGAGACTCACTTCAGACCTAGGGACACATACAGACTGAAAGTGAGGGGATGGAAAAAGATATTCCATGCAAATGGAAATCAAAAGAAAGCTGGAGTAGCAATTCTCATATCAGACAAAACAGACATTAAAGACTATTACAAGAGACAAAAAAGGACACTACATAATGATCAAGGGATCAGTCCAAGAAGAAGATATAACAATGTAAATATTTATGCACCAAACATAGGAGCACTTCAAGACATAAGGCAAATACTAACAGCCATAAAAGGGGAAATCAACAGTAACACATTCATAGTAGGGGACTTTAACACCCCACTTTCACCAATGGGCAGAGCATCCAAAATTAAAATAAATAAGAAACACAAGCTTTAAATGACATATTAAACAAGATGGACTTAAGTGGTATATATAGGACATTCCATCCCAAAACAACAGAATACAATTTCCTCTCAAGTGCTCATGGAACTTTCCCTAGGATAGATCATATCTTGGGTCACAAATCAAGCCCTGGTCAATTTAAGAATAGTTAAATTGTATCAAGTATCTTTTCTGACCACAATGCTATGAGACTAGATATCAATTACAGGAAAAAATCTGTAAAAAATACAAACACATGGGGGCTAAACAATACACTACTAAATAACCAAGAGATCACTGCAGAAATCAAAGAGGAAATCAAAAAATGCCTAGAAACAAATGACAATGAAAACACGATGACCCAAAATAGGGATGCAGCAAACGCAGTTCTAAGAGGGAAGTTTATAGCAATACAATCCTACCTCAAGAAACAAGAAACATCCCAAATAAACAACCTAACCTTACACCTAAAGCAATTAGAGAAAGAAGAACAAAAAGACCCCGAAGTTAGCTGAAGGAAAGAAATCATAAAGATCAGATGAGAAATAAATGAAAAAGAAATGAAGGAAACGATAGCAAAGATCAATAAAACTAAAAGCTGGTTCTCTGAGAAGATAAACAAGATTGATAAACCATTAACCAGACTCATCAAGAAAAAAAGGGAGAAGACTCAAATCAATAGAATTAGAAATGAAAAAGGAGAAGTAACAACTGACACTGTAGAAATACAAAGGATCATGAGAGATCACTACAAGCAACTATATGCCAATAAAATGGACAACCTGGAAGAAATGGACAAATTCTTAGAAAAGCACAACCTTCCGACACTGAACCAGGAAGAAATAGAAAATATGAACAGACCAATCAGAAGCACTGAAATTGAAACTGTGATTTAAAATCTTCCAACAGGGCTTCCCTGGTGGTGCAGTGGTTGAGAGTCCGCCTGCCGATGCAGGGGACACGGGTTCGTGCCCCGGTCCGGGAAGATCCCACATGCCGCAGAGCGGCTGGGCCCGTGAGCCATGGCCGCTGAGCTTGCGTGTCTGGAGCCTGTGCTCTGCAACGGGAGAGGCCACAACAGTGAGAGCCCCGTGTACCACAAAAAAAAAAAAAAAAAAAAAAAAAAATCTTCCAACAAACAAAAGCCCAGGACCAGATGACTTCACAGGTGAATTCTATCAAACATTTAGAGAAGAGCTAACACCTATCCTTCTCAAACTCTCCCAAAATATAGCAGAGGGAGGAACACTCCCAAACTCATTCTACGAGGCCACCATCACCCTGATACCAAAACCAGACAAAGGTGTCACAAAGAAAGAAAACTACAGGCCAATATCGCTGATGAACATAGATGCAAAAATCCTCCACAAAATACTAGCAAACAGAATCCAACAGCACATTAAAAGGATCATACACCATGATCTAGTGGGGTTTATCCCAGGAATGCAAGGATTCTTCAATATATGCAAATCAATCAATGTGATACACCATATTAAAAAACTGAAAGAGAAAAAACATGATCATCTCAACAGATGCAGAGAAAGCTTTCAACAAAATTCAACACCCATTTATGATAAAACCCTCCAGAAAGTAGGCATAGAGGGAACTTTCCCCAACATAATAAAGGCCATATATGACAAACCCACAGCCAACACTGTCCTCAATGGTGAAAAACTGAAACCATTTCCACTAAGATCAGGAAGAAGACAAGGTTGCCCACTCTCACCACTGTTATTCAACATAGTTTTGGAAGTTTTAGCCACAGCAATCAGAGAAGAAAAGGAAATAAAAGGAATCCAAATCAGAAAAGAAGAAGTAAAGCTGTCACTGTTTGCAGATGACATGATACTATACATAGAGAATCCTAAATATGCCTCCAGAAAACTACTAGAGCTAATCAATGAATTTGGTAAAGTAGCAGGATACAAAATTAATGCACAGAAATCTCTGGCATTCCTGTACACTAATAATGAAAAATCTGAAAGAGAAATTAAGGAAACACTCCCATTTACCACTGCAAGAAAAAGAGTAAAATACCTAGGAATAAACCTACCTAAGGAGACAAAGGACCGCTATTCAGAAAACTATAAGACAGCGATGAAAGAAATTAAAGATGATACAGACAGATGGAGAGATATACCATGTTCTTGGATTGGAAGAATCAACATTGTGAAAATGACTATACTATCCAAAGCAATCTACAGATTCAGTGCAATCCCTACCAAACTACCAATGGCATTTTTCACAGAACTAGAACAAAAAATTTCACAATTTGTATGGAAACACAAAAGACCCCGAATAGCCAAAGCAATCTTGAGAAAGAAAAACAGAGCTGGAGGAATCAGGCTCCTTGACTTCAGACTATACTCCAAAGCTAAAATAATCAAGACAGTATGGTATTGGCACAGAAACAGAAATATAGATTAATGGAACTGGACAGAAAGCCCAGAGATAAACCCACACACATATGGTCACCTTATCTTCGATAAAGGAGACAGGAGTATACAATGGAGAAAAGACAGCCTCCTCAATATTTGGTGCTGGGAACACTGGACAGCTACATGTAAAAGAATGAAATCAGAACATTTCCTAACACCATACACAAAAATAAACTCAAAATTAAAGAGCTAAATGTAAGGCCAGACACTATCAAACTCTTAGAGGAAAACACAGGCTGAACACTCTATGAAATAAATCACAGTAAGATCCTTTTTGACCCAGCTCCTAGAGAAATGGAAATAAAAAAAAATAAACAAATGGGACCTAATGAAACTTAAAAGCTTTTTGCACAGCAAAGGAAACCATAAAGAAGACGTAAAGACAACCCTCAGAATGGGAGAAAATATTTGCAAATGAAGCAACTGACAAAGAACTAATTTCCAAAATATACAAGCAGGTCATGCAGCTCAATATCAAAAAAACAAACCACCCAACCTAAAAATGGGCAGTAGACCTAAATGGACATTTCTCCAAAGAAGATATACAGATTACCAACAAACACATGAAAGGATGCTCCACATCACTAATCATCAGAGAAATGCAAATGAGAACTACAATAAGGTATCACCTCACATGGGTCAGAATGGTCATCATCAAAACAGCAACAAACAATAAATGCTGGGGAGGGTGTGGAGAAAAGGGAACCATCTTGCACTGTTGGTGGGACTTTAAATTGATACAGCCACTATGGAGAACAGTAGGGAGGTTCCTTAAAAAACTAAAAATAGAACTACCCTACGCCCCAGGAATCCCACTACTGGGCATATACCCTGAGAAAACTGTAATTCAAAAAGAGTCACGTACCACAGTGTTCATGGCACCACTATTTACAATAGCCAGGACATGGAAGCAACCTAAGTGTCCATCAACAGATGAATGGATAAAGAAGATGTGGCACGTATATACAATGGAATATTACTCAGCCATAAAAAGAAACGAAATTGAGTTATTTGTAGTGAGGTAGATGGACCTAGAGACTGTCATACAGAGTGAAGTCAGAAAGAAAAAAAATACCATATGCTAACACATATATATGGAATATTAAAAAAAAAGTGGTTCTGAAGAACTGAGGGCAGGACAGGAATAAAGATGCAGACGTAGAGAATGGACTTGAGGACACGGGGAAGGTGAAGGGTATGCTGGGACGAAGTGAGAGAGTGGCATGGATATACACTACCAAATGTAAAATAGCTAGTGCAAAGCAGCCACATAGCACAGGGAGATCAGCTTGGTGCTTTGTGACCACCTAGAGGGGTGGGATAGGAAGGCTGGGAGGGAGACGCAAGAGGGAGGAAAAATGGGGATATATTTATATGTATAGCTGATTCACCTTGTTATACAGCAGAAACTAACACACCATTGTAAAGCAATTATACTCCAATAAAGATGTTAAAAAATAAAAAAAGGAAAAACATTAATTGAATATGACTTCAAAAGAAAAGAGGAGGGACTTCCGGGAAGATGGCGGAAGAGTAAGACGCGGAGATCACCTTCCTCCCCACAGATACACCAGAAATACATCTACGCGTGGAACAACTCCTACGGAGCACCTACTGAACGCTGGCAGAAGACCTCAGACCTCCCAAAAGGCAAGGAACCCCCCACGTACCTGGTTAGGGCAAAAGAAAAAACTAAACAGAGACAAAAGGATAGGGACGGGTCCTGCACCAGCGGGAGAGAGCTGTGAAGGAGGAAAAGTGTCCACACACTAGGAAGCCCCTTCGCGGGTAGAGACTTCGGGAGGCGGAGTGGGGGAGCTTGGGAGCCGCGGAGGAGAGCACAGCAACAGGGGTGCGGAGGGCAAAGCGGACAGATTCCAGCGCAGAGGATCGGGCCGACCGGAACTCACCAGCCGAGAGGCTTGTCGGCTCGCCCGCCGGGGCGGGCGGGACTGGGAGCTGAGGCTCCGGCTTTTGTCGGAGCGCCGGGAGAGGACTGAGGTTGGCTGCGTGAACACAGCCTGCAGGGCGTTAGTGCACCGCGGCTAGCCGGGAGAGAGTCCGGGGAAAAGTCTGGACCTGCCGAAGAGGCAAGAGACTTTTACGTCCCTCTTTGTTTCCTGGTGCACGAGGAGAGGGGATTAAGAACGCTGCTTGAGAGAGCTCCAGGGATGGGCGCGAGCCGCGGCTAAAAGTGCGGAGCCCAGAGACAGACATGAGACGCTAAGGCCGCTGCTGCCGCCACCAGGAGGCCTGTGTGCGAACACAGGTCACTAGCCACACGCCCTTCCGGGGAGCCTGTGCGGCCCGCCACTGCCAGGGTCCCGGGATCCAGGGACAACTCCCCCGGGAGAACGCACGGCGCGCCTCAGGCTGCAACGTCACGCCGGCCTCTGCCGCTGCAGGCCCGCCCCACACTCCGTGACCCTCCCTACCCCCCGGCCTGAGTGAGCCAGAGCCTCCGAATCAGCGGCTCCTTTAACCCCGTCCTGTCTGAGCAAAGAACAGACGCCCTCCGGCGACCTACACGCACAGGCGGGGCCAAATCCAAAGCTGAGCCCCTGGGAGCTGTGAGAACAAAGAAGAGAAAGGGAAATCTCTCCCAGCAGCCTCAGAAGCAGCGGATTAAAGCTCCACAATCAACTTGATATACCCTGCATCTGTGGAATACCTGAATAGTCAACGAATCATCCCAAATTAAGGAGCCCTGTGGATGAAAGGCTCTTGGTGCTGCAGCCAGGAGTCAGTGCTGTGCCTCTGAGGTGGGAGAGCCAACTTCAGGACACTGGTCCACAAGAGGCCTCCCAGCTGCACATAATATCAAACAGCAAAAATCTCCGAGAGATCTCCATCTCAATGCCAGCACCCAGCTTCACTCAACGACCAGCAAGCTACAGTGCTGGACATCCTATGCCAAACAACTAGCAAGACAGGAACACAACCCCACCCATTAGCAGAGAGGCTGCCCAAAATCATAATAAGTCTACAGACACCCCAAAACACACCACCAGACGTGGACCTGCCCACCAGAAAGACAAGATCCAGCCTCATCCACCAGAACACAGGCACTAGTACCCTCCACCAGGAAGCCGACACAACCCACTGAACCAACCTTAGCCACTGGGGACAGACACAAAAAACAACAGGAACTACGAACCTTCAGCCTGCAAAAAAGGAGACCACAAACACAGTAAGATAAGCAAAATGAAAAGATAGAAAAACACACAGCAGATGAAGGAGCAAGATAAAAACCCACCAGACCTAACAAATGAAGAGGAAATAGGCAGTCTACCTATTGGAGATAGAATGGACAATAGAATGGACAAAATGCAAGAATCAGTTAACAAGGACCTAGAAGAACTAAAGATGAAACAAGCAACAATGAACAACACAATAAATGAAATTAAAAGTACTCTAGATGGGATCAATAGCAGAATAACTGAGGCAGAAGAACGGATAAGTGACCTGGAAGATAAAATAGTGGAAATAACTACTGCAGAGCAGAATAAAGAAAAAAGAATGAAAAGAACTGAGGACAGTCTCAGAGACCTCTGGGACAACATTAAACGCACCAACATTCGAATTATAGGGGTTCCAAAAGAAGAAGAGAAAAAGAAAGGGACTGAGAAAATATTTGAAGTGATTATAGTTGAAAACTTCCCTAATATGGGAAAGGAAATAGTTAATCAAGTCCAGGAAGCACAGAGAGTCCCATACAGGATAAATCCATGGAGAAACAAGCCAAGACACATATTAACCAAACTGTCAGAAATTAAATACAAAGAAAACATATTACAAGCAGCAAGGGAAAAACAACAAATAACACACAAGGGAATCCCCATAAGGTTAACAGCTGATCTTTCAGCAGAAACTCTGCAAGACAGAAGGGACTAGCAGGACATATTTAAAGTGATGAAGGAGAAAAACTACAACCAAGATTACTCTACCCAGCAAGGATCTCATTCAGATTTGATGGAGAAATTAAAACCTTTACAGACAAGCAAAAGCTGAGAGAGTTCAGCATCACCAAACCAGCTTTACAACAAATGCTAAAGGATCTTCTCTAGGCAAGAAACACAAGAGAAGGAAAAGACCTAAAATAACAAACCCAAAACAATTAAGAAAATGGATATAGGAACATACATATTGATAATTACCTTAAATGTAAATGGATTAAATGCTCCCACCAAAAGACACAAACTGGCTGAATGGATACAAAAACAAGACCCATATAATGCTCTCTACAAGAGACCCACTTCAGACCTAGAGACACATACAGACTGAAAGTGAGGGGATGGAAAAAGATATTCCATGCAAATGGAAACCAAGAGAAAGCTGGAGTAGCAATTCTCATATCAGACAAAATAGACTTTAAAATAAAGACTATTAGAAGAGACAAAGAAGGACACTACATAATGATCAAGGGATCGATCCAAGAAGAAGATATAACAATTGTAAATATTTATGCACCCAACATAGGAGCACCTCAAAACATAAAGCAAATACTACCAGCCATAAAAGGGGAAATTGACAGTAACACATTCATAGTAGGGGACTTTAACACCCCACTTTCACCAATGGACAGATCATCCAAAATGAAAATAAATAAGGAAACACAAGCTTTAAATGATACCTTAAACAAGATGGACTTAATTGATATTTATAGGACATTCCATCCAAAAACAACAGAATACACATTTTTCTCAAGTGCTCATGGAACACTCTCCAGGATAGATCATACCTTGGGTCACAAATCAAGCCTTGGTAAATTTTAAAAAATTGAAATTCTATCAAGTATCTTTTCCGACCACAACACTATAGGACTAGATATCAATTACAGAAAAAGATCTGTAAAAAATACAAACATATGGAGACTAAACAATACACTACTTAATAACGAAGTGATCATTGAAGAAATCAAAGAGGAAATAAAAAAATACCTAGAAACAAATGACAATGGAGTCACGATGACCCAAAACCCATGGGATGCAGCAAAAGCAGTTCTAAGAGGGAAGTTTATAGCAATACAATCCTACCTTAAGAAACATGAAACATCTCGAATAAACAACCTAAACTTGCGACTAAAGCAATTAGAGAAAGAAGAACAAAAAACCCCCGAAGATAGCAGAAGGAAAGAAATCATAAAGATCAGATGAGAAATAAATGAAAAAGAAATGAAGGAAACGATAGCAAAGATCAATAAAACTAAAAGCTGGTTCTTTGAGAAGATAAACAAAATTGATAAACCATTAGCCAGACTCATCAAGAAAAAAAGGGAGAAGACTCAAATCAATACAATTAGAAATGAAAAAGAAGTAACAACTAACACTGCAGAAATGCAAAAGATCATGAGAGATTACTACAAGCAATTCTATGCCAATAAAATGGACAACCTGGAAGAAATGGACAAATTCTTAGAAATGCATACCCTGCCAAGACTGAATCAGGAAGAAATAGAAAATATGAACAGACCAATCAGAAGCACTGAAATTGAAACTGTGATTAAAAATCTTCCAACAAACAAAAGCCCAGGACCAGATGGCTTCACAGGTGAATTCTATCAAACTTTTAGAGAAGAGCTAACACCTATCCTTCTCAAACTCTTCCAAAATATAGCAGAAGGAGGAATACTCCCAAACTCATTCTACGAGGTCACCATCACCCTGATATGAAAACCAGACAAAGATGTCACAAAGAAAGAAAACTACAGGCCAATATCACTGATGAACATAGATGCAAAAATCCTCCACAAAATACTAGCAAACAGAATCCAACAACACATTAAAAGGATCATACACCATGATCAAGTGGGGTTTATTCCAGGAATGCAAGGATTCTTCAATATACGCAGATCAATCAACGTGATACACCATATTAACAAGTTGAAAGAGAAAAACCATATGATCATCTCAATAGATGCAGAGAAAGCTTTCAACAAAATTCAACACCCATTTATGATAAAAAGCCTCCAGAAAGTAGGCATAGAGGGAACTTACCTCAACATAATAAAGGCCATATATGACAAACCCACAGCCAACACTGTCCTCAATGGTGAAAAACTGAAACCATTTCCACTAAGATCAGGAACAAGACAAGGTTGCCCACTCTCACCACTCTTATTCAACCTTGTTTTGGAAGTTTTAGCCACAGCAATCAGAGAAGAAAAGGAAATAAAAGGAATCCAAATCGGAAAAGAAGAAGTAAAGCTGTCACTGTTTGCAGATGACATGATACTATACATAGAGAATCCTAAATATGCCTCCAGAAAACTACTAGAGCTATCAATGAATTTGGTAAAGTAGCAGGATACAAAATTAATGCACAGAAGTCTCTGGCATTCCTATACACTAATGATGAAAAATCTGAAAGTGAAATCAAGATAACACTCCCATTTACCACTGCAACAAAAAGAATAAAATATCTAGGAATAAACCTACCTAAAGAGACAAAAGACCTGTATGCAGAAAATTATAAGACACTGATGAAAGAAATTAAAGATGATACAAATAGATGTGGAGAGATATACCATGTTCTTGGATTGGAAGAATCAACATTGTGAAAATGACTCTACTACCCAAAGCAATCTACAGATTCAGTGCAATCCCTATCAAACTACCAATGGCATTTTTCACAGAACTAGAACAAAAAATTTCACAATTTGTATGGAAACACAAAAGACCCCGAATAGCCAAAGCAATCTTGAGAACGAAAAACAGAGCTGGAGGAATCAGGCTCCTTGACTTCAGGCTATACTACAAAGCTACAGTGATCAAGACAGTATGGTACTGGCACAAAAACAGAAATATAGATCAATGGAACAGGATAGAAAGCCCAGACAGAAACCCATGCACATATGGTCACCTTATCTTTGATAAAGGAGGCAGGAATGTACAGTGGAGAAAGGACAGCCTCTTCAATAAGTGGTGCTGGGAAAACTGGACAGGTACATGTAAAGTATGAGATTAGAACACTCCCTAACACCATACACAAAAATAAGCTCAAAATGGATTAAAGAGCTAAATGTAAAGCCTGAAACTATCAAACTCTTAGAGGAAAACATAGGCAGAACACTCTATGACATAAATCACAGCAAGATCCTTTTTGACCCACCTCCTAGAGAAATGGAAATAAAAACAAAAATAAACAAATGGGACCTAATGAAACTTCAAAGCTTTTGCACAGCAAAGGAAACCATAAACAAGACCAAAAGACAACCCTCAGAATGGGAGAAAATACTTGCAAAGGAAGCAACTGACAAAGGATTAATCACCAAAATGTACAAGCAGCTCATGCAGCTCAATAACAAAAAAACAAACAACCCAATCCAAAAATGGGCAGAAGACCTAAACAGACATTTCTCCAAAGAAGATATACAGATTGCCAACAAACACATGAAAGAATGCTCAACATCATTAATCATTAGAGAAATGCAAATCAAAACTATAATGTGATATCATCTCACACCGGTCAGAATGGCTATCATCAAAAAATCTAGAAACAATAAATGCTGGAGAGGGTGTGGAGGAAAGGGAACACTCTTGCACTGCTGGTGGGAAGTGAATTGGTACAGCCACTATGGAGAACAGTATGGAGGTTCCTTAAAAAACTAAAAATAGAACTACCATATGACCCAGCAATCCCACTACTGGGCATATACCCTGAGAAAACCATAAGTCAAAAAGAGTCATGTACCAAAATGTTCATTGCAGCTCTATTTACAATAGCCAGGAGATGGAAAGAATCTAAGTGTCCATCATCGGATGAATGGATAAAGAAGATGTGGCGAATATATACAATGGAATATTACTAAGCCATAAAAAGAAATGAAATTGAGTTATTTGTAGTGAGGTAGATGGACCTAGAGTCTGTCATACAGAGTGAAGTAAGTCAGAAAAAGAAAGACAAATACCGTATGCTAACACCTATAAATGGAATCTAAGAAACAAAAAATGTCATGAAGAACCTAGGGGCAAGACGGGAATAAAGACGCAGACCTACTAGAGAATGGACTTGAGGATATGGGGAGGGGGAAGGGTAAGCTGTGACAAAGTGAGAGAGTGGCATGGACATATATACACTACCAAACGTAAAATAGATAGCTAGTGGGAAGCAGCCGCACAGCACAGGGAGATCAGCTCGGTGTTTTGTGACCACCTAGAGGGGTGGGATAGGGAGGATGGGAGGGAGGGAGACGCAAGAGGGAAGAGATATGGGAACATATGTATATGTATAACTGATTCACTTTGTTATAAAGCAGAAACTAACACACCATTGTAAAGCAATTATACTCCAATAAAGACGTAAAAAAAAACCCAAAATACCTAGTTTTCACCTAGCAGATTTCATAATTTATGAACACTTTGAAATAAATCTAGGCCAACACCCCTTTCCATTCTACTAGTACAAGCAAACTAAATAAAACATTCACTCAACATTCAAATTATAGGAGATAGAAATTTAAAATATCCCTGGCGCTACAGAGAAAGTACCGTAAGGGAATGATGAAAAAAGCATTAAAAGTAACAAAAAGCTAAGTTTACCCTCTGTACCTTTCACATAATGATTTAACTAATATTCAACAAAGAGAACTTAAGCTAAATATCCCCAAACCAGACGAACTACTTATGAACAGTTTATTAGAACAAACTCATCTGTGTAGCAAAATAGTGAGGAGATTCATAAGTAGAGGTGAGAAGCCTAACGAGCCTAGTGATAGCTGGTTGTCCAGGAAAAGAATTTCAGTTCAACTTTAAAAATCACCAGAAACCTTTTATGAATTTTAATGTATTTTTAAATGTTAGTCTAAAAAGGTACAGCCTTTTAGAAATGGGTACAACCTTATGTAGAGAGTAAAAATAAGCAACACCATAGCTGGCTTAAAAGCAGCCTCCAATTAAGAAAGCGTTCAAGCTCAACAATAATTTTACCTTAATACCAATAACAAGCAAATCAACTCATAGGTTTATACTGGACTAATCTATTAACCAATAGAGGCGATAATGTTAATACGAGTAACAAGAAGTATTTCTCCTTGCATAAGTTTACATCAGTAACTAATAATATATGAATAATTAACAGTAAATAAATACAACTCAACGTTAAACTATTTATCAAACACACTATTAATCCAACAGCCATGCACCCAAAGAAAGATTAAAAAAAGTAAAAGGGACTCAGCAAACATAAACCCCACCTATTTACCAAAAACATCACCTCTAGCATAACAAGTATTAGAGGCACTGCCTGCCCAGTGACAACTGTTAAATAGCCACAGTATCCTGACCAAAGGTAGCACAAACCTTTGTTCTCTAAATAAGGACTTGTATGAATGGCCACACAAGGGTTTTACTGTCTCTTAGTTTCAATCAGTGAACCTGACCTTCCCATGAAGAGGCGGGAATAACAAAATAAGACCCAATGGAGCTTTAATTTATCAACCCCCCCCAAAAATAACTACACCATCAAGTGATAACAAAAATTTATATTGGTTGACAACTTGGTTGGGGTGACCTCGGAAAACAAAAAAGCCTCCGAGTAATTAAAGTCTAGACTTACCAGTCAAAACATATTATCACTTATTGATCTAAAAAGCTGATCAATGGAACAAGTTACCCTAGGGATAACAGCACAATCCTATTCTAGAGTTCAAACCGACAATAGGCTTTACGACCTCGATGTTGGATCAGGACACCCCAATGATGTAACTGCCATTAAAGGTTCATTTGTTCAACGATTAAAGTCCTATGCGATCTGAGTTCAGACCAGAGTAATCCAGGTCAGTTTCTATCTATTATACATTTCTCCCAGTACGAAAGGACAAGAGAAATAAGGCCCACTTTAAAAAGTGCCTTAAAACTAAATAATGATATAATCTCAACTTAATTAACAGATACAAAACATCTACCCAAGACTAGGGTTTGTTAAGGTGGCAGAGCCCGGAAATTGCGTAAAACTTAAACCTTTACAGCCAAAGGTTCAAATCCTCTCCCCAACAAAATGTTTATAATTAATATCTTAACACTTATTATCCCCATCCTTTTAGCTGTAGCATTCCTAACATTAATTGAACAAAAATTTTTAGGTTATATGCAACTTCGAAAAGGGCCAAATATCATAGGACCACGTGGTCAATACAACCCACTGCTGATGCAGTCAAGTTACTCAGTAAAGAATCACTACGACCAGCTACATCCTCCATTTCTTAGCAGAATACGCCAACATTATCATAATAAACATTTTCCCAACAATACTATTTCTAGGAGCATTCTATAACCCCTATATGTCAGAGTTATACACAACCAACTTTATCATCGAAACACTATTACTAACAATCTCTTTCCTATGAATTTGAGCATCCTGTCCTTGATTTTGATACGATGAATTAATATATTTACTTTGAAAAAACTTCCTAGCACTAATGCCAGCCCTATGCATATGACACGCCTCATTACCTATTACAATATCAAGCATCCATCAAGAAATATGTCTGATAAAAGAGTTACTTTGACAGAGTAAATAATAGAGGTTTAAATCATCTTATTTCTAGAATCATAGGAATTGATTAAGAATTCAAAATTCGTGCTACCACATTACACCATATTCTATAGTAAGATCAGCTAAATAAGCTATTGGACGCTTACCCAAAAAATGTTGGTTTATACCCTTCCCGTACTAATAAATCCCATCATCTTTATCATCATCCTAACAATCATTATCTCAGGAACCATAATTGTAATAACCAGCTCCCACTGACTATTAATCTGAATCGATTTTGAAATAAATATACTAGCCATTATTCCCATTTTAATAAAAAAATTTAACTCACGAGCTCTAGAAGCATCCACTAAATATTTCCTAACACAAGTTACCACATCAATATTACTTATAATAGCCGTTATTATTAACCTGTTATATTCCGGCCAATGAACCATTACAAAAATCTGTAATCCAACAGCATCGACAGTAATAACCATAGCCCTAACCATAAAACTAGGACTATCTCCATTCCACTTCTGAGTACCTGAAGTTACACAAGGCATCTCGTTAATAGCAGGCTTCATCTCACTAACATGACAAAAACTTGCACCCCTGTCAGTATTATACCAAATCTCACCATCCATCAGCCTAAACCGAGTATTTTCTATAACCATACTATCCATAATTGGGGGGTGAGGTGGATTAAACCAAACCCAACTATAAAAAATTATAGCTTACTCATCAGTTGCTCACATAGGATGACTATCAGCCTTTATACTGTAAAACCCAACTATAACAACCCTAAACCTTCTAATTTATATTACAATAACATATTACAGCTCAGCTATGGCTATACTATCGCTATCACACACATGAAACAAAATATCCATTATTACAACCCTCATCCCCATCACCCTATTCTCAGTGGGAGGCCTTCCACCACTATCAGGATTTATGCCAAAGTGAATAATCATTTAAGAAATAACAAAAAACAACAACATTATTTTACCTAAACTAATAGCTATTACAGCACTACTCAGCCTATACTTCTACATATGACTCACATACTCTACAGCACTAACTATATTTCCCTCCATAAATAATATAAAAATAAAACGACAATTTGATTTTGCAAAACAATTTTCCTACCAACAATAATTGTAATATCCATAATACTCCTACCCCTTACACCAATACTCTGAGTAATGGATTAGGAATTTAGGTTACACAGACCAAGAGCCTTCAAAGCCCTAAGCAAGTTTACTTAATTCCTGCTTAATAAGGACTGCAAGACTATATCTTACATCAATTGAATGCAAATTGAACACTTTAAGCTAAATCCTCACTAGATTGGTGGGATCACACTTCCCAAGAAACTTTTAGTTAACAGCTAAATACCCTGGTCAACTTGCTTCAATCTACTTCTCCTACCACCAGGAAAAAAAAGGTGGGAGAAGCCCTGGCAGAATTGAAGCTGCTTCTTTGAATTTGCAATTCAATATGTAAAATTCACCACAGGACTTGGCAAAAAGAGGACTCAACCCCCGTCTTTACATTTACAGTCTAATATTTACTCAGCCATTTAACCTATGTTCATAAAGCACAGACTATTCTCAACTAACCATAAAGACATTGGTACTTTATATCTACTACTTGGTGCTTGGGCTGGGATAGTGGGCACTACCTTAAGCCTACTAATTCATGCTGAACTAGGTCAACCTGGAACACTGCTTGAAGACTATCAGATTTACAACGTAGTTGTAACAGCCCACACATTTGTAATAATTTTCTTTATAGTTATGCCCATTATAATTGGAGGCTTCAGGAACTGACTAGTTCCACTAATGATCGGGGCACCCGATATAGCCTTTCCCCATATAAATCATATAAGCTTCTGATTACTTCCACCCTCTTTCCTACTACTTCTTTCATCATCTATTGTTGAAGCCAGTGCTGGTACAGGCTTTAGCCAGAAACTTAGCCCATGCTGGAGCTTCAGTAGACTTTACTATCTTTTCCCTGCATTTAGCAGCTGTTGCCTCAATTTTAGATGCTATTAATTTTATTACAATTATTAACATAAAACCATATGCTATACCCCAATATCAAACACCATTATTTGTATGATCAGTTTTAATTACAGCTGTGCTACTGCTACTATCATCACCTGTTCTAGTAGCTGGAATTACTATGCTATTAACAGAAACGAAACCTAAACACAACCATTTTTGACCCTGCGGGAGGGGGAGATCAAACCTTATATCAGCACCTATTCTGATTCTTCAGACATCCTGAGGTCTATATTCTAATTTTACTTGGATTTGGAATAATCTCACATATTGTAACTTATTGCTCAGGAAAAAAGAGCTTTCTGGGTACACAGGTATACTATGAGCTATAATATCAATTGGACTTTTAGGATTCATCGTATGAGCTCACCACATGTTTATAGTAAATACAGATGTTGAAACATGAGCATATTTTATATCAGCCACTATAATTATTGCTATTCCAACAGGAGTAAAAGTATTTAGTTGACTAGCAACGCTTCATGGAGGTAATATCAAATGATCTCCAGCCATAATATGAGCCCTAGGCTTCATCTTCCTTTTTACAGTAGGTGGACTAACAGGAATTGTCCTAGCTGACTCATCACTACACATTGTCCTTCATGATATAGATTACATGGTTGCACACTTCCACTAAGTATTATCAATTGGAGCTGTATTCGCTATTATGGGAGGCTTTGTACATTGATTCCCACTATTCTTAGGCTATACACTCAACTCAACATGAGCAAAAATTCACTTCGTAACTATATTTGTTGTAGGTGTAAATATAACCTTCTTCCCACAACATTTCCTAGGTCTATCTGGAATACCACAATGATATACCTAGATGCATACACAACATGAAACACTATCTCATCAATAAGCTCATTCATTTCACTAACAGCAGTAATATTAATAATTTTCATAATTTGAGAGGCATTTGCATCAAAATGAGAAGTCTTAACGGTAGAGTTAACTAGAATGACTAAACGGATGTCTACCATATCACACATTCGAAGAGCCCACTTACGTTAACTCAAAATAGCTAAGAAAGGAAGGAATCAAATCCTCTTCTACTGGTTTCAAGCCAACATCATAATCATTATGTCTTTCTCAATAAATGAAATATTAGTAAAATTTTCCATAACTTTATCAGAGTTAAATTATAGGTGAAAGTCCTATATATCTCCATGGCATATCCTCTACAATTACGTTTTCAAGATGCAACATCACCCATTATAGAAGAATTACTACATTTTCATGATCACACATTGATAATTATGTTTTTAATCAGCTCCTTGGTCCTCTATATTATTTCAGTAATATTAACAACTAAACTAACACATACAAGTACAACAGAAGCACGATAAGTAGAAACTATCCCGACAAACTTACCAGCCATTATCCTAATTCTAACTGCCCTGCCATCATTAAGAATTCTTTACATGATAGATGAAATTAATAATCCTTCCCTTACCGTAAGAACTATAGCACATCAGTGATACTGAATCTAAGAATATACAGACTATGAGGATTTAAACTTTGACTCCTACATAATCCCAACATCAGACCTAAAGACAGGAGAATTATGACTATTAGAAGTAAATAACCAAGTAGTATTACCCACAGAAATAACAATCCAAATACTAATCTCCTCAGAAGATTTTTATACTCATGAGCCATGCCTTCACTAGGCCTAAAGACAGATGCAATCCCAGGATGCCTAAATCAAATAACTCTCATATCAACACGACCAGGTCTATACTACAGACAATGTTCAGAAAATTTGTGGGTCAAATTATAGTTTTATACCTATCGTCTTTGAACTAGTACCACTAAAATACTTAGAAAAATGATCCGCACCAGTACTATAAATTCATTAAGAAGCTAAATAGCATTAACCTTTTAAGTTAAAGACTAGGAGTTAAAACTTCCCTTAACGGTATGCCACAATTAGATACATCAACATAATTTATTACTATATTATCAATAATTCTGAGATAATTATAATAATCATAAATTAATGAATTAGAAAACAGCACAACAGAATAAATGTACTCAAACATTGACTCTTTGACAAAACAAGATAAATCCCACTAATATAATCAGGGAGAAGAAAATAAGAACGCACAAATACTTAACATAAAATATGAGAACAGAGAAAAAAAATCTCAGGTTCAAAGGAAATTATAACAATTATAAAAGAATTCTTTGCCTAAAACTATGTAAATAAATTAAAAACACTCCATGAAAAGCATTATTTTTCTAGGAATATACAAATAACCAAAACTGTCCCTGGAATAGATAGAAAACCTAAACTAACAAAGAAGAAACATAAGTTGTATAATAAAAATATTCTTTGTAACTCTAAAACAACAACAACAATTATGTCCAGATAGCTTTAAGGAAATTCTATCAAACTTAAAAGAACAGTTAATTGCAGTATTATTCAAATTGTTCTAGAACATAGGGAAAGGACTTTGAGAAACGTTTATAACAAAACCTTTCAAAATATAAAAGCTAGGGCTTCGCTGGTGGTGCAGTGGTTGAGAGTCCGCCTGCCGATGCAGGGGACACGGGTTCGTGACCCGGTCCGGGAAGATCACACATGCTGCGGAGTGGCTTGGGCCCGTGAGCCGTGACCGCTGAGCCTGCGCGTCCGGAGCCTGTGCTCCGCAACGGGAGAGGCCACAACAGTGAGAGGCCCGCGTACCGCAAAAAAAAAAAAAAAAAGGCAAGGTAGCTATTTATGAGTTGGAAAATAAAATTAGATCCATACCTCTTACTATTTGTAAATCATAGAGAAATTAAATACCAAAATTCAAACAAGTAGATAAAAGTACTTAAAGGAAATTTAGATGATTATATTCATGACCTCGGTGTAGGGAAGGTCTTTGTAGCTTAAATAGATATAAAAATAAAAAGCCACAAATGAATGATAAACTTAACATCAAAAGAATTCTAAACAACAGAAGCAACAAAAACAAAGTTAACAAAGGATTACTATGAATGGGCAATTCATAACAAGGTGGAATATAAATAGTCAAGCATATGAAATAATTCTCAATTTCTGTAGCAATCAAGGAAATGTTACTTAAAATAGTGAGGTACCTTTTTCTTCCAACAGACAGGCAAAATTTTAAAGACAAAAAAGTGGGTGAAGAAGTCTGCAAAATAGTACTATAAACTTTCTATGAATATGGGTATAGGTATGTGTATAAATGCAAAGAAAAAGGTCTAGAAGGATACATACCAAACTGAGAATAATTGTTTTCTCAAAAAGGAAGATTTGTTATAGAATGGCGGTGAAAATTATCAAAAAAAAAGGATAAAAACCTTATCTTCAATTTCAGAATATCTTCAGATAGATATGTGAATATTTAGAAGAAATATTTTCATGTGTATTTGAAAGTACTCTAAATGTATAAAATTTAAAAAAATCAAGTATACATCAAAATGGCCATATACATTTGCAAATGAATGACTTTATTAAGGAAACTCTTCACACAGGCATATTTCATTTAAATAAAGATGTACTTGCAAAACATTGTGTCCATAAAAATTTGAATCATACTGTAAATGCATTTAAAGAGCTAATTATTTAAAGAAATGTCAAGGTAAATTCTTTTGTTAAGTGAAGTCCTTTACAATGACCACTTTCATTTAGTTTAATTAAAAATCAAACCTTAAACAAACCTTAAAAGTTTGAACTTCATGGGAGGACCACGAAGACAGAGTAGGGCTTCCCTGGTGGCACAGTGGTTGAGAATCTACCTGCTAATGCAGGGGACACGGGTTCGAGCCCTGGTCTGGGAGGATCCCACATGGCACGGAGCAACTAGGCCCGTGCGCCACAACTACTGAGCCTGCGCATCTGGAGCCTGTGCTCCGCAACAAGAGAGGCCACCATAGTGAGAGGCCCGTGCACCGCAATGAAGAGTGGCCCCCGCTTGCCACAACTAGAGAAAGCCCTCGCACAGAAACGAAGACACAACACAGCAAAAATTAATAAATAAATAAACTCCTACCCCCAACATCTTCCTTAAAAAAAAAAAAAAAAAAGAAGACAGAGTAGGAGGACGTGGAGCTCACCTTCCTCAACAAATACATTAAAAAAAAAAAATCTACATGTGGCACAATTCTCAGAGAAAACTACCTGGAAACTGGCAGAAGATGTCCTATACAACTAAAGCTGCAAGAAAGATCTCCATGTAACTGGGTAGGACAGGAAAAAAGGCATCAGGTCAGGACCTGTGCCTCTGAGAGGGATCTATAAGGAAGAGAAGGTCCATATGGGCAGACCCTTACCCTGGGGAGGGAACAGACAGACTCACAATCTGGGCATCCATGTCTTGGGGTCCTGCACAAAGGAGACAAGCCCTCTTGCCTGCTGGGAAATCCACTGAGACAGAGAGAAGAGCTGGAGAAGCCTAGACTCTACTTGTGAGGAGTGCACGTGAGCTGGCTTGCTAATAATCAAGGTGGAGAGAGCCTTGCACCGGCAGCTGCTGACTTCCTGCACTTCCCAATTGGAAGGGGTGAACGCCCTGTCTCTGCTCAAACCACACCACAGCCTGGTGCGAGATCAGGGCAATTATTTGGTCTAACTGCGCAGGATCAGACCAGGGTGCATGCGGTGTGATCCAGGCATAGCTGTGGTGACCACTGTCAGCACACACACAAGGCAGTGCCACAATATGCAGGAGCTACGTGCTGAATCTTGGGCAGACAGGTCCTGGTGAGGAGTGTGAAGCAATCTGTTCCCCAGTGAGAGCACACTGGCTCCGCCCACTCCACGCTGCAGCTCAGCACCAGATATGTGGCAGACAGGTCCAAGGAGAAGTGTGCCACAGAGGCAGCCCAGACCCCAGGCAGCAGCACAGCCACCTCAATTTCTGCAGCCACAATGCCCACATCCTCAGCCTCAGCCTACTCCACACCGCAGCCTTGTACCAGACCTGGGACAAACACAACGGAGAAAGGGATACAACCTTGGGCTGCATCTGAGAGGAAGCGCAGAGACCTACACAGGCAGTGCACAGGTTTGCTGTGACCACAAGAGCCTCACTTGCTTCAGCAATCATCTCCTTTGGGGAAGGGCACGCACTCAAGGGCAATGGAACCTTACTGAACCCAACCCTCAGGACTTCTACTCCAAAACCTGGGAGCAGACCCAGAACCCAACGAGGCAATGACAACCACGGAGAAAGAGGAAACCCCACCTCACATCAAGCACAGACTCTAGACACTACAAAACAAATCACACCCCTTATCAAGGGGATAATGGCCAGCAAACTCTGAAGAAAGATATGGCTGGTATCCATACCAAAACCAGCCCTCGCACCAAAAATATTGAACTCACACAGTCTACCCAGGGGTGCTCCCACAGAAAAACACCCCTTAGGACCACAGTAGATAACTGTTTCTCCTAAATTCACAGAGGCAGAGAAAGTTAAGTAAAATGAAAAAGCAGAGGAACTACTACTACTCCCAATTAAGAAAACAAGAGAACTCCCCTGAAAGAACAACTAATGAAACAGACCTCACTGGTCTTCTAAGCCCCAACTTCAAAAAGGAAGTAATAAAAATGCTAAAGGAATTAAGAAAGATTATCAGTAGAAATGCAGATCACTGTAACAAGGAACTAGACTATATAAATGAAACAGTCAAAATTAGCTAATTCAATTGCCAAGTAAAAAACCAATCTAGAAGCAATGAATAGCAGACTAAGTGCTGCAGAAGAATAAATAAGTGATCTGGAAGATAGAATAATGGAAATCACCCAATCAGAATAGCAGACAGAAAGACAACAAAATGAAAGCAACACATGAGGTTTACAGGATAATATAAAGAGTGCAAACCTATGCATAATAGGGGTTCCAGAAGGAGAAGAGAGAGAAAAGGGGATTGAAAATGTACTTGAAGAAACTATGGCTGAACACTTCCTAAAATCTAAAGAAGGAAACCGATATCCAGGTACAGGAAGTACAGAGGGTCCCAAACAAGGTGAACACAAACAGACCCACACCAAGACATTATTAGCATTAAAATGGCAAAAGTTAAAGAGATGATTCTAAAGGCTGGAAGAGAAAAACAGTCAGTTACAAGGGAACTCCCATAAGGCTATCAGCTGATTTCCCTGCAGAAACTGTGCAGATCAGAAGGGAGTGGCATGATATATTCAAAGTCCTGAAAGGGAAAACCCTGCAACCTGGGATACTCTACCCAGCAAGATTATCATTTAGAATAGAAGGAGAGATAAAGAATTTCTCAGACAAGCAAAAACTGAAAGAATACAGCAATATTAAACCTAACCTAAAAGAAATATTGAAAGGTCTTCTCTAAATAGAAAAGAAGCAAGTATCTATAGGAAAGGCAAATATATAAAAGGATTGAAGATCACTTTAATAAGTCAGTACATAAATTTTTAAAAATCCAAAAAAATTGTAAAAGTGATTATATCTACTATTAATGGTAAAAGGATATGCATGAGGATGTAAAATAGGACATCAAAATCACAAAATGTAGGGGAGGGGAGTATAAAAATGAATACCTTTTAGAATGTGTTTAAACTTGTATGACTACCAGTTTAAAGCAAGTAGATACAGTTATGGGTTAACATACTTGAAAATCAGGGTAACCACACATCAAAAAGATACAATAGATTCACAGAAACCAAAAAGAAAGGAACTCAAGCATAATACAAAAGAAAACCATTAAACCACAAAAGGGAAAACAAAAAGAAGAAATGAACAAGAAAGAACTACAAGAACAACTAGAAAACAAGGTTTAAAATGGAAATTAAGTGCAGCTCTATTTACAACAGTCAGGACATGGACGCAACCTAAGTGTCCATTGACAGATGAATGGATAAAGAAGATATGGCACATATATACAATGGAATATTACTCAGCCATAAAAAGAAACAAAACTGAGTTATTTGCAGTGAGGTGGATGGACCTAGAATCTGTCATACAGAGTGAAGTAAGTCTGAAAGAGGAAAACAAATACTGTATGCTAACACATATATATGTAATCTAAAAAAAAAAAGGGTTCTGAAGAACCTAGGTGCAGGACAGGAATAAAGACGCAGATGGTAGAGAATGGGCTTGAGGACATGGGGAGTGGGAAGGGTAAGCTGGGACGAAGTGAGAGAGTGGCATGGACATATATACACTACCAAATGTAAAACAGATAGCTAGTGGGAAGCAGCTGCATAGCACAGGGAGATCAGCCTGGTGCTTTGTGACCACCTAGTGGGGTGGGATAGGGAGGGTGGGAGGGAGACACAAGAGGGAGGAGATATGGGGATATATGTATATGTATAGCTGATTCACTTTGTTATAAAGCAGAAACTAACACACCATTGTAAAGCAGTTATACTCCAATAAAGATGTTAAAATAAATAACTAAATAATAAAATAGAAGAAAAATAAATAAGATGGCAATAAGTACATACCTATCAATAATTACTTTAAATGTCAGTGGACTAAATACTCAAATCAAAAGAAAGAGTGACAGACTGGATTAAAAAACAAACACCAACAGTATGCTGCCTACAGGAGACTCACTTTAGGGCAAAAGACACACACAGATTGAAAGTGAGGCAATGGAAGAGGATATTTCATGCAAATGGAAACAATAAGAAAGTAGGAATAGCAGTACTCATATCAGACAAAATAGACTTCAAACAAAGGCCATAAAGAAAGACAAAGGACAGTATATAATGATAAAGGGAGCAATACAAGAAGAGGATATTATACTCATTTACATATATGCCCCCAATATAGGAACACCTAAATATATAAAACAAATACTAACAGACATAAAGAGAGAGATTTGACAGGAATACAATAATAGTAGGAAACTTTAACACCCCACTGACATCAATGAACAGATCTTCCAGGCAGAAAATCAGTAAGGCAACGGAGATCCCAAATGACACAACCAGCTGGACTTGATACATACAGGACACTACGTCAAGCCCACCGCCCCTTAATACGCATTCTTTTCAAGTGCACATGGAACATTCTCTAGGATAGACCACATATTAGGTTACAAAACAAGTCTCAACAAATTTAAGAGGATAGAAATTATCTCAAGTATCTTTTCTGACCACAATGGTATGATACTAGAAATCAACCATAGAAAGAAAAATGGGAGAAGAATGAACACATGGAGACTAAGCAACATGCTACTGAAAAAACCAATGGGTAAGTGATGAAATCAAAGAAGAAATTGGAAAATACCTGAGCACAAAGGAAAATGAAAACACAAACTTCCAAAATCTATGGGACACAGCAAAAGCAGTTCTAAGACAGAAGATCATAGTGATATAGGCTTTCCTCAAGAAGGAAAAAAAAAAAAACTCAAAAAAACAACCTAACCTACCACCTAAAAAAAGAACAAGAAAAAAACCAATGTCAGCAAAAGGAAGGAAATAATAAAGTTAAAAGAGGAAATAAATAAATTAGAGATCCAAAAAACAATAGAAAGGATAAAAAACCCAAGAGCTGGTTTTTTTGAAAAGATAAACAAAATCAACACACCTCTAGCCAGGCCTGCCAAGAAGAAAAGAGAGA
Organism: Aethalodelphis obliquidens; assembly: GCF_003676395.1. Classification (NCBI taxonomy): domain Eukaryota; kingdom Metazoa; phylum Chordata; class Mammalia; order Artiodactyla; family Delphinidae; genus Aethalodelphis; species Aethalodelphis obliquidens. The sequence goes on from NW_020837949.1 coordinate 17,809,310, forward strand.
GGACCCAAATAAACAAAATAGGAAATGAAAGAGGAGAAATAACAGCCAATATTGCAGAAATACAAAAAACTGTTAAGAGAATACTGTGAGGAATTATATGCCAACAAATAGTTTCTAGAAACACACAGCCTGCCAAAACTGAGTCAAGAAGAAACAGATAACTTGTGCAGACCAATCACTACAAGTGAAATAGAATCAGCAATAAAAAAACCTCCTGCAAACAAAAGTCCAGGACCAGATGGCTTCACTGGGGAATTCTACAGAACGTACAAAGAAGAACTTACACTGATCTTTCTCAAACTATTCCAAAAAACTGAAGACGAGGGAACACTTCCACACTTATTCTAATAAGCTACCATCGCCCTGATAACAAAACCAAAAAGGGACTACAAAGAAAGAAAATTACAGGCCAATATCTGTGATAAAAACAGATGCAAAAAATCCTTAACAAAATATTAGTAAGCCAAATACATAAAAAGGATCATACACCAGGTTTGCAAGGATAGTTCATCATACGGAAATCAATCAATGTGATACACCACATTACCAAGAGGAAAGCAAACCACGTGATCATTTAAATAGGCACAGAAATGCTTGGATCATCTAGACAGAAAATCACTATGGAAACACAGGCCTTAAATGACACATTCACCAGATGGACTTAATTGATATTTATAGAACATTCCATCCAAAAGCAGCAGAATAGACTTCCTTCTTAAGTGCACCTGGAACATTCTCCAGGACAGATCACATGTTGGGCCACAAATCAAGCCTCAGTAAATTTAAGAAAACTGAAATCATATCAAGCATCCTTTCCAACCACAATGTTATGAGATTAGAAATCAGTTACAGGAAAAAAACAGTAAAAAAACACAACCACATGGAGGCTGAACAATATGTTACTAAAAGAACAATGGATCACAGAAGAAATCAAAAAGGAAATCAAAAAATACCTAGAGACAAATGACAGTGAAAACACGATGATCCAAAACCTATGGGATGCAGCAAAAGCAGTTCTAAGAGGGAAGTTTATAGCAATAAAATCTTACCTCAGAAAACAATAAAAATCTCAAACAACCTAAATCTTACACCTAAAGCAACTAGAGAAAGAAGAACGAACAAAACTCAATGTTAGTAGAAGGAAAGGAATCATAAAGATCGGAGGAGAAATAATGAAATAGAGACAAAGAAAACAATAGAAAAGATCAATGAAACTGAAAGCTGGATCTTTGAAAAGATAAACAAAATTGATAGATCTTTAGCCAGACTCATCAAGAAAAAAAGGGAGAGGGTTCAAATCAATAAAATTAGAAATGAAAAAGGAGAAGTTACAATGGACACCACAGAAACACAAAGGAACATAAGAGACTACTACAAACAACTATATCCAATAAAATGGACAACCTAGAAGAAACAGACAAATTCTTAGAAGGGTACAACCTTCCAAGACTGAACCAGGAAGAAACAGAAAATATGAACAGACCAATCAGAAGTACTGAAATTGAAACAGTGATTGAAAACCTTCCAACAAACAAAAGTCCAGGACCAGATGGCTTCAGAGGCAAATTCTATCAAACATTTAGAGAAGAGCTAACACCCATCCTTCTCAAACTCTTCCAAAAAATTGCAGAGGAAGGAACACTCCCAAGCATATTCTACATTAAAAGGATCATACACCATGATTTATCCCAGGGATGCAAGGATTCTTCAACAACTGTAAATCAATCAGTGTGATATACCACATTAACAAATTGAAGAATAAAAACCATATAATCATCTCAATAGATGCAGAAAAAGCATTTGACAAAATTCAACACCCATTTATGATAAAAACCCTCCAGAAGTGGGCATAGAGGGAACTTACCTCAACATAATAAAGGCCATATATGACAAACCCACAGCTAACATCATTTTCAATGGCGAAAAGCTAAAAGCATTCCTTCTAATATCAGGAACAAGACAAGGACACCCACTGTCACCACTTTCATTCAACATAGTTTTGGAAGTCCTAGCTATAGCAATAAGAGAAGAGAAAGAAATAAAAGGAATCGAAATTGGAAAAGAAGAAGTAAAATTACCACTGTTTGCAGATGACATGATATTATACACAGAAAATCCTACAGATGCTACCAGAAAAGTACTAGAGCTCATCAATGAATTAGGTAAAGTTGCAGGATACAAAATTAATACACAGAAATCTCTTGCATTCCTATACACTAACAACAAAAGATCAGAAAGAGAAATTAAGGAAACAATCCCATTCACCATTGCATCAAAAAATATAACCTACTAAGGAGACAAAAGACTTGTACTCTGAAAACTATAAGACACTGATGCAAGAAATCGAAGATGATACAAACAGATGGAAAGATATACCATGTTCCTGGATCAGAAGAATCAATACTGTCAAAATGACTATACTACCCAAGGCAATCTACAGATTCAGTGCAATCCTTATCAAATTACCAATGGCATTTTTCACAGGACTAGAACAAAAAATTTTAAATTTGTATGGAAACACAAAAGACCCTGAATAGCCAAATCAATCCTGAGAAAGAAAAACAGAGCTGGAAGAATCAGGCTCCCTGACTTCAGACTATACTACAAAACAGTGTGGTACTGGCACAAAAATAAACACATAGATCAATGGAACAGGATAGAAAGCCCAGAAATAAACCCACACACCTATGGTCAATTAATCTATGACAAAGGAGGCAAGAATATACAATGTAGAAAAGACAGTCTCTTCAATAAGTGGTGCTGGGAAAACTGGACAGCTACATGCAAAAGAATGAAATTAGAACATTCTCTAACACCATATACACACATAAAGTCAAAATGGATCAAAGACCTAAATGTAAGGCCAGATGCTAAAAACTTCCTAGAGGAAAACATAGGGAGAACAATCTTTGACATAAATTGCAACAATTATGTTCTTTGATCCACCTCTTAGAGTAAAGAAAATGAAGCAAAAATAAACAAATGGAATCTATTTAAACTTAAAAGTTTCTGCACAGCAAAGGAAAACATAACCAAAACAAACAGACCCACAGAATGGGAGAAAACATTTGCAAACGAAGTGACCAACAAGGGATTAATCTCAAATTATACAAACAAAAACAAAAAAAAACAAACAACCCAATCAAAAAATGGGCAGAAGATCTAAATAGACATGCCTCCAAAGGAGACATACAGATGGCCAACAGGCACATGAAAAGATGCTCAACATCACTAATTATCAGAGAAATGCAAATCAAAACTACAATGAGGTATCACCATACACCAGTCAGAATGGCCATCATCAACAAGTCTACAAACAATAAATGCTGGAGAGGGTGTGGAGAAAAGGGAACCCTCTTGCACTGTTGGTGGGGATGTAAACTGATACAGCCACTATGGAGAACAGTATGAAGGTTCCTTAGAAAACTAAAAATAGAACTACAATGATCCAGCAATCCCACTTCTGGGCACATATCCAGAGAAAACCATAACTGAAAAGCTACATGCACCCCAACGTTCAGCACTATTTACAACAGCCAAGACATGGAAGCAACCTAACTGTCCATTGACAGAGGAATGGATAAAAAAGATGTGGCATATATATACAATGGAATATTACTCAGCCATAAAAATAGTGAAATAATGCCATCTGCAGCAACATGGATGAACCTAGAGCTTATCATACTAATAAGTCAGACAGAGAAAGACAAATATCATATGAAATCACTCATATGTGGAATCTAATTTAAAAAAATGATACACATGAACTTATTTACAAAACAGAAACCGACTTAATAGATTTCAAAAACAAACTTATGGTTACCAAAGGGGAAACGTTGGGCAGGGAGGAATAAATCAGGAGCTTGGGATTACATACAGACACCACTATATATAAGATAGATAACCAGAAAGGACCTACTGTATAGCACAGGGAACTCTACTCAGTATTCTGTGATAACCTATATGAGGAAAGAATCTGAAAAAGAATGAATATATGTATATGTATAACTGAATCACTTCGCTGTACACCTGAAACTAAAACAACATTGTGAATCAACTATACGCCAATAAAATTTAAAAACCAACCAACAAACAAATAACAACCCAGTCAAAAAATGAGCAGAAGACTTATTTAGATATTTTTCCAGAGAAGACATACAGATGAACAACAGGCCCACAAAAAGATGTTCAACATCACTAATTATTAGAGAAATGTAAATCAAAAGCACAATGAGGTATCACTCAAACAGGTCAGAATGACTATCATCAAAAAGTCTACAAATAATAAAGCTGGAGAGGGTGTGGAGAGAAGGGAACCCTCCTACACTGTTGGTGGGAACGTAAATTGGTGCAGCCACTATGGAAAACAATACGGAGGTTCCTTAAAAAGCTAAAAGTAGAGCTACCATATGATCCAGCAATCCCATTCCTGGGTACATATCCAGAAATAACTAAAACTCTAATTTAAAAAGATAAATACACCCCAGGGCTTCCCTGGTGGCACAGTGGTTGAGAGTCCGCCTGCCAATGCAGGGGACACGGGTTCGTGCCCCGGTCCGGGAAGATCCCACATGCCGCAGAGCGGGTAGGCCCATGAGCCATGGCCGCTGAGCCTGCGTGTCCGGAGCCTGTGCTCCACAATGGGGGAGGTCATAACAGTGAGAGGCCCGTGTACCACAAAAAAAAAAAAAAAAAAAAAAAAGATACAAAGACCCCAGTGTTCATAGCAGCAGTATTTACAATAGCCAAGACATGGAAGCAACCCATGTGCCTATCAACAGATGACTGGCTTAAGAAGATGTGGGGTGTGTGTGTGTGTGTGTGTGTGTGTGTGTGTGTGTGTATATATATATAATGGAATATTACTCAGCCATAAAAAAGAATGAAATATTGCCATTTGCAACAACATAGATGGACCTCGAGAGTATTATACTTAGTGAAATAAGTTAGACAGAGGAAGACAAATATTATACCACTTATATATAGAATCTAAAAAATAATACAAATGAATCTATATACAAAACAGAAACAGACTCACAGACACAGAAAACAAACGGTTATCAGAGGGGAAAGGAAGGGGGAGGGATAAATTAGGAGTACGGGATTAACAATCTACTACATATAAAATAGATAAGAACAAGGATTTACTGAATAGAACAGGGAATTATGTTATCTTGAAATAATCTATAATGGGAAATAATCTGAAAAATATATATATACAACTGAGTCACTTTTCTGTATACCCAAAACTAACAGAATAGTGTAAATCACCTATACTTCAATTAAAAAAAAGGTTTGAAGTCCAAAATACTATTATAAAAGTAAATACATATCTCCTTACCAATAACAGAATAATAATTCCCTATATTATTCACTGACTTTTTTTCCTAGCGCTCTCTCATTTTTCATCCACTTAAGGTATTATCAGAAAGAGAAGGGGGAATATATGAATAATGTCAAACCTGTTAAAAGTGCACACTGATGGATGTCTTCATTTACAAACTTCATAAAGTTATCCTCATCCTAAAACAAGAGAGTTTTAAATTATTTATCTTTTAAAAACCAGCGGTTTCCCAATCCAGAAATTTTTTACATCTACCTTAGTACTTAGAATTGAGTGTGTCTTTAATCTTTAATAAATGAAAAAATTCAAGGTTATTACTGGCTATTGATCTCAAAGCACCCAACACTTCAAATATCCTGAAACAAAGTTTTCATCTTTCATTTCTCTTCTTCCACAAGGTAAGGTCATATTAATGATTATAGAGAAGGAACAGTTTAAAGATTCTTGGTAAACCTGGCAGAACAGGTTAAATTACGACTAAAATTAACCAAAAAAAGAAGAAAAAAGAAACACAGAAAGCCATTGTCGGGACTTCCCTAGTGACCCAGTGGTGAAGAATCCGCCTGCCAATGCAGGGGACACGGGTTTGAGCCCTGGTCCGGGAAGATCCCACATGCCGCGGAGCAAATAAGCCTGTGCGCCACAACTACTGAGCCTGCACTCCAGAGCCCGCGAGCCACAACTACTCAGCCCGAGTGCCACAACTACTGAAGCCCTCGCACCTAGAGCCTGTGCCCCCCCGGCAAAGAGAAGCCACCGCAATGAGAAGCCCGCGCACCGCAACGAAGAGTAGCCCGCGCTCGCCGCAACTAGAGAAAGCCCGCGTGCGCGCAGCAAGGAATGCAGCCAAAAATAAATAAATAAATAAATTTATGCGGGGAGGGGAGAAAGCCATTGACTTAAAGGGTTATACATCATTTGGGGAGTTTATTTTGGGACCTTAACTTACATAGATAATTTATACTTTACTAAAATGTGAAGGAAATTTCTTAGAAATACGTGCTGGGACCAGACAAAATATTTGTAACTACTGCATTTTGTTTCTCCACTACCCCCTTCTTCCTCCATGTACTTTCCTTTGTTACAACAGTGCCACATGAAACCTATGATGGTGACACACAGTAGGTTTAGAAATAGGTTTCACTATTATGATACACATTATAATGTAACATAGAATTAGTACATATAAGAAAATAAGTGGACATGAATTATAAAAATAAAACCCTAATAATTACTTATTACACACATTTTAATAAAACTCAGAAGAATCTCAGCCAAAATATTTTCTCAAAAAACCCCCCAAATCAATATAGATTCTCTTTCTAGATAGGGCATACTGCACACATTAATAGCTTTGCTTTCAATCAATTTATTTCCCAACTTCAGTGAAAAGTGATTTAAATATCCAACGGATTTTTACAGCCAACTGAATTTATAATATTTTTACTGGGAATTTATATTTTATAACAAGTTTTATTTCTAAGTAGGATTAAGTTGAGAAAAACATACTGATTCATCTTCACTGATTGTTCTGTCTGAATAGTCTTCCTTTTCTGAATCTTCTGACATCTCCTCCAATATTTGGCTCGAAATTTCTTTTATTATGTAGGTAGGCTGTAAAACAATTTGTAAGGAACTTACTTGACAGTTTTCTTTTTAAGTACACATTAAATGTGTACCCCCAAATATATTCAATTTTATTTAATTAACAGTGACAACAGGCTTCTCTAAAAAGTAAATTAAGACACAGCTAATTAAACCTTTAATTTCAAAGATTTGAAGAAATTCTCCATTTTTATAAGATAGAGACAAGTCAGAATAAGACAAATCACGTAAATAATTCAGTTGAAAAAGGAATTTCCAGGGTACATAACCAAATCCTAGACTTATCATAGACAAGTCTAGACACAGCGATAGCGAGTTCAGAATGATTCTGAGGCACTGAAAAGCTCATGCATCAGAGAAAAATTAGTTACTTATTCAGGTAGTGAGTTGTAGCAATACAGTTAATTTTTTTTTCGGCTTAATTTTCATTTGACCAAAAGTTCAAATGACAGTAGGTTTTTTTCTCTATATTTTGGTTAATATTCTGTAGACTGTCTCTGTTCTAATATTCGATCACATTAGTCTTACTGGAATAGTTAACTTACTGCAATAGTTATCAGAAGTGGTAATTCTTAAGTGGTAATTAAGTGGTAATTAAGACCTCTTAAGTGGTAATTAAGACAATGAAACAACAGAAATTCCTTGTCAAGGGTCTACTATTTTTGAGAGACCAAAGGAATTTACTAATTTCGAATCTACTAGTTAATGCTCCTCTCTACGAAAAGTGGGTTTTCGAGCGTGGACCACAAACAATACAGCCCAAGCTCCATAGCGAATAACTTTACGAATGCCACAGAGAAGTCTGTCTTACGGGTGACACCTTCAGTAGTAAGAGACTGAAGTTTCCGTCTGGGGATCACAACTCCGAATTTGGAAAACTGGACTGGCATAAATCTTGATTCTGTTTCCTTACATGTGCGTATGAGGCGCACCAACGTGCTGAACTGCTGCGGAGTAAAACCTGAGCTTCAGGAGAGGCACACACACAGATGGATCCAATAAGCGCTCCGTGCGTACCTTCCACGTCAGAAGCGAGAGAGGCCACAGCAGGCGCGGCCTCGCCCAGCGGCGCCGCGGCAGTCTCGGGGCAGGAACGATGACTTCCTTTCTTGGCGGGAAGGACGATGAAGCCACAATTCCTGGTGGCGAAGTTTTCCTCCCACACTCGGCGACACGGCAGTGGAGGGAGGGGCGCCTTTTCTGGGCGCGCTCGTTTCGCGCAGGGACTTTCCCTCTCGGCACTTCACTGTTCCCGCCTCGGCCTCCTCACCCTCGCCTCGAGTCCCACGGTCAGGCCAGTAGTCCCTTCCGTGCGCCGGGAGCAGCCGTTCTGCCAGTCACACCTACAGCCCAGCGACTGGAAGGAACGCTGCCGCTGCCGTTTAGTAGCCGCAGCCACGCCCTTCATCACGTAGCGCAGCACTCGTTACCAGGGCAACGGGCTCAACCTCGCGAGATCTCAGACTGGTCAGCTACGCGGGATTTCGGCTGAAGGAAAGGGAAAGCCCGGAGGATGTGGCGGACTAGCAGCAGAGGAGTGGGCGTCAAAGGGCATCCCGAGGGGCGGGAAGGTAGAGAGCAGGGGGCTGGCGGGAAATTTTAGGGGTGGAGGCAGGGCAGCTATTTGTCCCTACGGTTCTGCACATCGGTTGTTTGCCATGTCTGTCCCTTCTTCGAGCAGACACTAGAGCAGACTGGTTAAGACTTTTGCTTTGTTGATCTTTAGTTGTATCCGCACCGAGTTGCGTTTTGCACGGTTGTGTGACTAATGATCTTTATTGGATTCGGAAAAAGAGACTTTTTAAATATTTGATGGAAGAGTCCTAGATTTTCTTGGGTGAGCTTGCAAGATTATTATTAGCTCAGAGATTCTTTAAGTATAATAATCGTTAGCTAACGTATCAAGAACATCTTCGGGGACACTATGCAAATCACTTTACATGTATTGTCTCATCTAATTAAATATGATCATTCCATAACAGATTTAGCCATTATTCCTGTACATCCCACCTTGATTTCCCCCTGGTCTGTAGCTTAGTGGATGATTTATTTAGAATACTTTTCCAAGTAGAGCTAAAAATAAAAGTCTTTAAATGTTTGGTGCCTGCACGAGGCATTATGTGTCATGAGATTTGTAATACTGTAGAAATGGAGATAATGGAAAAGTAAAATAAAGGGCAAAGCAATAGCTTAAACATGAGGTTAATAGCCTCTGCTTAAATTTTGTTAGTTTCCAAAAAATAACATGTTCTTTGAGGTCAGTGATTTAGAAGATTGGACCTTCCAGAAAAAGAAATAGAGCAGGTATTAGATCACACTTTCTTGAAAATCAATTACCCTTTATAATTGTACCTTGTTTTATGTAACACATATGTTACTAAAGGTGACATGCATAGAGAATTTTTGTATACGGAATCTATTTTTCTGTTGGATTTTAGAGTCATGATTGCAAACCATAGTGTCAGACACACAAGGTGAAACTCCAAGAAATGATCTAAACAGGTTACACAAGAAATTAATGGCAGAGCTGGGACTTAAATCTCAAGATTTTTAGTCCAAATATCTACATGATCATATTTCAAGTAATCCTACAGAGAAAAATTAGTGCATAATAAAAATAGGAATTCAAAAAAACCTTTGAAAATTGTATTTATTCATTCTTTCATTAATTCAACAAATAATTATTCAATGCCTACTAATTGCCAGGGACTGTTCCCAGTGTAATAAAATGGACATCCCTTGTGGAGGTTATGTACTACTGAGAGAAGAAAGACCAATACTTGAAAAAAGCACTCAGGTGATGAAAATTGCTGTGGCGAGAAATAAGGGAAAAATAAAGAGCATAGGGAGTGCTCTAGTGGGTGGGCCTTGGTAGGGGTGGCTCTGTTGATGGAGTGTCCAGGAAAGTCTCTCTGACCAGGCTTTTGAGCAGAGACCTGAAGCAAGTAAAGGGATGAGCCACGTGGATGCCTACGGGAAGACCTTGGCAGGCAGGGGAAACAGCAAGTACAAAGGCTCTGAGAGAAAATCATGTTATGAATTATACTAGGCAGTACTGTTTAGTTGAAGCTTAGCTGGAGTCAGTACATTTTAAGAAAAGAGATTTCATTAGGACCTCTTTCTTCCCCAGATAAATTTAAAATAATTTTCTTAAGCACCTGTTCCTTTTTAACTTTTTTTTTAAAACTTACTCTCCTATTCTAGACAGTAGAATACAGTGGAAATAAATTCTTTGCCTTTAAGTGCAAGTGGAAGGAAGACCTGCAGTAAACTTCAACCAAGGACTTTGATGTCGGTCTGAGTTTTTGTTCTCCTTTTCTCTGATCTTATCAGAGAAGGTTATGGGACATACTCCTTATGGAGCCAGCTTCTGCTTCCTGGGAAGGCAGCTTTGCCTGTGCAGCAACCTTTCCTCCTCCAATTTTTTGATGCATTCATCACCTCTAAGCCTGCAGTATAAAAGGCAATATAGTAAGAGTAAGAAAAGAGAAAAAGAAAAACCAAAACAGTACTCCAAAAGGCACAATTATTGGTGTGGGAATCAGGAGGAAAAAGGTCATGTTAGCAACATGGCCAAATGTAAATTGTGTTAGGAATGTGATTTATTTTGTGTGATTATTTCATTTTGAATTTGTTGAGCAGAGGCTTACATGAGCATATGAGATGACTAGGGAAGTCAAAGTTATTTATGACATCACAGAAGTTAGTGGTTATGTGGCTGGATCCTGGGAGCCTTGGGGTCATCTAGTACCCGTCAGGCCTTCCTCAGACTATCAGGGTCTAGGATGTTCCAGTGTAGGGCCAAACCACCCCAACAGTTTCCAGATCTTAAGATCTGTCCCAGCCAGTCAACTAACCAAGACTTAGCTCAAAGGCCATCCCCTAAGTGAAGTCTTTCCTAATCCCTCTATCATTGGTAGAATACTTACACTGTTAGTTTATGTACTATGTCTAAATTTGGGGACTATAGTGAAGTATTATTCTTCTGAACACTTGGAAATGAGGCAGTAAGAATGCCCCCAGCCTGTTCAACAATGAACAGATAGGATAAATCACCTCAAAAGAGAAAGCTGACTCCCAGGCTCAGGGTGAAGTTTTCATGATAAAAAACATGAAATGGTACCCCCCGCCACTGCCACCAGTAAGTGCACCTGAACTGTGCAATGGTGAAATCCCCCTTCTCATTAAGGACGTGTTGGCCAGATCCCACAACTTTTCAGCCACTTTCTTTCATTTTGGTATTTAAGATTTCGTTCTGGTATTTGGTATTAAGTACACTTTAAACTTCAATTTCAAACTCGATTCAATGCCCTCCTCCTCTTTACCCTCTAGATCTGTCCCTAGCTCTGGTGACTGAGGAAGTGGGAGGGAATTGGTGTTTTGCTATTTACATTCATCCCCTATTTCTTCTGAGTGCTAGTTCCTTGTTGTGTTAGGAGGAGTAAGGGCTGGGGGGAAAAGGGCAGATATCTCCTTAACTGGGCCAGATTGCAGTCTGCATCGTTGGTCTCCAGGGCTGTTATTGGTCCTTGTCCGTGTGCTTCAAGAGGAGCATGGTGGCCCCAATCTGCCCCCTGACAAGGGGCTTTCTTCAAGGCATGCTCCTAGGAAATAGCAATCTCTTGTGAGGAATTATGGGGAACAGAGGTTAGAATCTTTGATTCTTTATTTACTACCTCATAATTAATTTGGTTTGGATAAGGATCCAAATTTCTGTTTCCATTTACTTTTCTTCCAGCATTTGCTTATGTTAGTACTTGGCAAACGTAGTTTGTAGAAAATAAATGTTTTACTGAAATAGTAATGTTGATTTTGGCAAACACTTTTCTCATTAGGAAGGCAAAGCTAATAGCCATTGCATTTATCCATGGACTCTAGTCTAAATGGACATGCATCTAAAACTAAAGATATACAAAGGTTGAAAGTGAAGGGGTGGAGAAAGTTATATATACAAGTACACACACACACAGATTGGAAGTAAAAGGGGAAAGTAAAGTTATACAAGTGCTAACCAAAAGAAAGCCATGGTAGCAATGTTAAGAACAGAAAAAATAAACTTTAAGGCAAAAATCTTTGCTACAAATAGAGGGTCACTTCATAATATTAAAAATATTCAATTCACTTGGAAGATAAAATGATTCTAGATTTGTGTATGCACCAAAAACATGACTTTAAATATAAAAGCAAATTTAACAGAATTACAAGGAGAAATAGACAAATCCATAATTATGGAGGGAGATTTTCACATTTCCAATTCAGTAACAGCTAGAACAAAGGAATAAAAAAAATCCAGTAATGATATAGAATGTTTGGACAACATGATTAATAAGCTTGAATACAAATAGACACAGCACCCAGATAAAGACCTTGTTAGGCCATCTCCTCACTCCCGTGGAAGAACACATATTTAGGGTCATGAGATTTTCATTTCTTAACCATCCTTCCATTTGGAGCACACATGCAAGCAAGAGTAGAAAAAACCCCTACAATACAGACCAGTTTCTACATCACACAGAAGACTGTAACATCTTTGAGCTCAAACCCTGAAGACGCACAAGATAAATGTTCATCCAGCCCTAATCCTATCAGTTTGGTATTAGTACTACAGATTGTATTATTTTCATTTCTTAATTTTGTGATTGACTTTGACGATAACATTGTCTAAACTTAGACCCCTTCTTGTTAGAATGTAGACGTCAAAAGTATTAATTATTGGGTTGGCCAAAAAGTTCGTTCGGATCTTTCCATAACATCTTACGGTATTTTTTAAGTTACCGTAATTTTGTTAACTCGTCAATTTTATGAACAAGACTTAGCGGACTGTTCAGGGCCTCCCGACTCACAATTTAAAACCTTTGTGAGAAAAGCCTCAGATTTCAAGTAGTGCTACATAAATATATAAAATTACTGGGACTTCCCTGGTGGTCTAGTGGTTAACACTGCACACTCCCAGTGCAGGGGGACCGGGTTTGATCCCTGGTCAGGGAACTAGATCCCGCATGCCTCAACTAAGAGCCCGCATGCCGTAAGTAAAAGAGCTTGCATGCTGCAACTAAAGATCCCACATGCCGCATCTAAAACCTAGCGCAGCCAAATAAATAAATAAATATTAAAAAAAATACTATGAAAAAAATCTTTGGATTTAAAGGTAATCGCCAGTGCCTTGCAAATAGTAAGTATTCTACAAACAAACAGTATATATTAAATGGGTATTTCTACTGTAAAAGACAATGCCTTTGGGAAAACAGTACTGCCACCGTAGGTGCCAGAGGGGTGACATGTGACTACACTGGGAATGAGAAGGAGGATGAAGGAACATTTGATAATGTGTTTTTTTGAAGAAGGTTTTCAATCCCTCTTTTCAACCTTTTCTATATATGTTTGGTCAGTTGTCTCTACCAGAGCAATTTTTATTTTTTAATAAATTTATTTATTTATTTTTGGTTGCGTTGGGTCTTCGCTGCTGCGCGCGGGCTTTCTCTAGTTGAGGCAAGCGGGGGCTACTCTTCGTTGCGGCGCACGGGCTTCTCATTGCAGTGGCTTCTCTTGTTGTGGAGCACGGGCTCTAGGCACGCGGGCTTCAGTAGTTGTGGCGCATGGGCTCAGTAGTTGTGGCTCGCGGGGTCTAGAGCGCAGACTCAGTAGCTGTGGCACACAAGCTTAGTTGCCTCGCAGCATGTGGGATCTTCCTGGACCAGGGCTCGAACCCGTGTCCCCTGCATTGGCAGGCAGATTCTTAACCACTGCGCCACCAGGGAAGTCCCTACCAGAGCAATTTTTAATATTTTGTTGGAAAATTGCCTGTAATAAGTATTTAAAAATATGAAATGGCTTTCCTCTTTAAAGAATGAAACCAAGACTCAATCTGAAATATGCATTTTGCTATACCATCATCTTTATTACATCAGATAGAACTCTTGTAATCAATATAGTACATAAAAATAAGTGAGGCAAAGACATTTGGAGGAATTCCATTTATTGTGGATGCATTTTCACAATATATATTTATTGCAGCGATCAATTATCAGTGAAAAATATCGTGTTTATAAAATTTTTAGGAATGGCAGATTCACAGAACATGCTAGTCACCTTGCAGTTTTACTTCTTAAAAAGATAACAGAGAGAATTGTAATCAAACAAGTAAACAAGGAATTTTTCAAGAAATTAAATCCAAACTGAACAAAATTCTACCCTAAAACTTATTCCATCCAAATATTGGAATAAAAGTCAGGATCGATCGATATATTCTCTTCTTAAATTTAGACTTTCTAGAAAAAAACATATAATAGTGATCAGGAGAGGCTCTTATTCAAAAGTACAACAAAGAAATGTTATCTTGCCATAGGACTTAATTCAAACTTTGATCCATTTCACTCGAATGCTGGGAGGCAATGCCAACACAGGCACTGCATGTGAATTCTAGTTCATCTTATCATAGACTCATGTCTACTCTGTCATGGATGGGTGACTTATGCAATATTGCTGGCTTTACTTTCTTTGGCCCAGATGTGCTAAAAGCTAGAGGATTCAACAACTCTACTGATTTATGAGGAAAATGGACTTTGGAAGGCACTGGTCACTCCTCATGCCAGCCCTACCCTGGCTAGCTCTCCCAGGGGAACACTGTGGATTAGAAAAGAGTCATTTGGGAGGCTCCCTCATTGTGGTAGGAATTGAGACCAAGACAATTTTGGTAAGTCATGAGGTATACGTTTATAGAACTACACTATATGTATATCTCTATGCTAGAACATATTGCCAAGACACTGGAGTACTCTTTTATCATCTATTGTGAAGAATAGATGAACGCTTATTAGCTAAAATAAGATCTGATACCTGGATTGGGTGTGTACAAATGACGAGTTGATAGACTCTTAGGGAAAAAGGTAAAACTAATAAAAATTACATATATTTTTTGAAAGTTCAACACATTATCAACTTATGGCAAGTGCCAATGACTAATAAAGGTAGAAAAGTAAACTAAAAAGATGTTTCGGTAAGTTAAAGATGGAAGTACTGTCATGACTCCTAAATATTGGCTTTTGCTTACTTTTCTGCTTCCAGAGATTACCCAAAGTTGGTCGTAGTACACCTATTCATGGAATTCCAATCTGTACAACTTTGTCACTAAAATTCTCGTGTTTAAATTTTAGAGAAGGAAGAGACCTCAGACATCATCTAAGCCAACCGATTGTGAACTTGATTCTTAAGAATGAAGTTTGGAGCAAGCTTTGAGATTTAGTACAATTCACACTGGACTTCAAGACTGCTTTTAATTATAAACTAAATACTATGCTTTATAGAAAATGTCAATTCATTTTGACATTTCTAATCTCTTTCTTATAGGTTATTGGGCATTGGAAACATATCGATACCTATTCTGCCATGTTTCTATTGGCAAATATTAATATAATATTGTGATTTTTAATTTTTAAAAAGCAGTGATATTGGCTAGTTACAGGGACATACTGCTAAATATAATAGCCTAGCACATAAAAAAGCTTTCTACCATTAGTGTGTTTGTATATGTGTATGCACATACATACATGATCATGTCATCTAAAATGTGGTTCACTATCACTACCAAAGAAATCCACAAAGCAACCAACCTAAAGAAATCAGTACCACTGTCAGCTAACATCAAAATCCAATTTAGATATTCATCAGCATGAAAAAAGTAATACCTTAACAGTACATCTTTTTTTTTTTTAAAGACAATCATTATTGTAGTATCTAAAATCTGAAGTGGGTGACTTTCACAAAGTGTTATAATTGCCTACTAAGATAATTTCTTCCATGCTTTATTCTAAAGTGCAGAAACAACATGATTTCTGTATTTAAAAAACAAAAAAACAAAAAAAAACACTATGGTTCATTTTTCTGGATACTGCACACATTCCTCAGGCAATTTTCAACTTGAATCTCCTTTTGTTGACTTCCGATGTGGTTACTATCACTGTTCAGACACAGAGTTATGATGATCAGTAGAAAAGTCTCTATTTCACAGCATGGGTTTCTTTAGAAACAGGCTCCTGTGCAAAGGCAATACTTTTACCATGAACATCTCTAGACCGTGATTATTAAATATAGTGATAATATACATGGGTTTACTGGGATAATGAAAAACAAAACAAAAGGAAATGAACCCAATTTAGTAAATCAACATAAATATAACACAGAGCAAATGAGCCCTCTTCAACTGAGCTGGTCCGGCATCTTGAGCGGCTACTTTGGGTTCTTTCTTGAACTGTCTCAAACCTGCTAAGAGAAGAGAGCTTTAAGTCGTCAGGCCATGGTCCTTCAGCCAGACATTTTGTGTCAGAATTAAAAAAAAAAAAAGATAATATGGCAGGAATAAATGTCTATGAAAGGGAGGATTATTTTTGGCATTCTATTCAAATATGCTCCTCTTCTTTCAGTCTATCCTTTCTTCTGTTGGTTTTTTTGCTTTCCTCTTTCTTTCTTCTTTATATTCCCCTTTTCATATCTTGATCTTGAGCCTTGCTCATAGCATTCAGGGTCAAGGAGGTTTTTTTTAAACACTACTTACTACAAGGGCCAGGACTCTATACTGTGTGTTCCAGGACAGGCACACATGACTGAATGGCTGTCTCAGCCGCATCAAGGCATGATAGTAAACTGGACTATGCTTATCTTTAGTGTTCTCCTATTTTTTCATTTCCTACCTCCTATTCTTATGCCCCTACCCTTGAAACTTATCTGACCAATGGTCTTATTGTACACCATTTCTTTCCCTCAGCTAGCTGCTAAAAATTCTTGCTGAGGTAGTCACAAATGTTAAAGTGTTATGAATCTGCAATTTCAAATGCGTTGTATAGTTTCATTTCAAAGGGATTACTGCGTGATACTAATGAATTTGACATTTTGGACCAAAGGAGCTACCTACTTTGCTACCTCACAAACTCAGCTCTGGGCCTGCTGGTTATGTTATTATTATTACTGTAGAAAGAGCTTTGTGGTATAGACCAAGGAGGAGGGGGCAGTATGTATGTGTATGAAGTCTCACCCTGTCACCGTCCCACCTTGTACCACACACATTATTGCATAATTCCAGGGAGTACCATTCATGTTGTATGTGAGTGGTGTTCTCTGAGACCTACCATTCCAGATCATATCTTTACTCTACTTCCTAGAACCCTGGTTCAGAGGAATGTTGTCCAGAGGGGATCTATTAAACCTGTGATGATGGTCTATGGACAGCCGACACCCCCTACTCAGAAAGGAGACTATATAAACATTTAGACTGTCATTTCTGAAAGGTCATTTCGAGAAGGGTCATAATGGCTTAGGCCAACAAAAGTTCATTCTTTGTTTAAAAAAAAAAAAACTACAAAATGATTCCCCTCCATTCCACCAGAAGAAAATTGTACAAGGAACTTTAGAACTTTACATTTTCTGCTGAATATGCAATCCTAAAAAAAAAGCAGCATGTATAAGGGTTAAGAATGCAGGCTCAGAAGAGACTGCCTGAGTTTAATCCAGGCTTTGCTCCTTATTTGCTGTGTGACTTTGAGAGAGGTACTTAATCTCTCTGTGCCTCATTCTCCTTAACTCTAAATGGGGGTAATAATAATGGTGATTGGAGAGTCAAATGAGATAATGTAGGTTGAGAAGGCATATAGTGGATGCTCATTACATTTTAGTGGTTTGTAACGGTGAAAATTATTACTGGTACTTTGAATATATTTAGCAGTTATTTAGAAAACTTAACTAATAGAGAAGATGTAACACACTCAGGAAGCTGCACCAGACTTATCAGCACATCGTAGAAAGTAGGAAAGAGGAAGCAATTCTCTCCCTTTGGTGAGTTGTAGAGATTCTTCAGTTGCCTTTGAGATGTTCTTCAGTCCTGAGTTTGCTTAAAAAGTGCTTCTGGGTATAGAGTTCTACATCAGCCCATAAGCAGTCTATTCTAATCTTACTTATTGTCGTTCTCTGATTTTTCTCTTTTCAATTTTCCCTCTACCAAGGGAGAAGAGTGGAATTATTACTTGAATGGGGAATTAGGAGTTGAATTAGCTCCTTGTACAACAAGGGGTCCTATTTTTAGTTTGTGCATCATTTAGATATTGACCACAGGCCACTTTGTGAAGGATGAGCAGAAGGCCAAAGAAAGACAAATCCAAGCATTCTTAGTCATTAGTTTTCATAGGGTAGCAAATTTTGCTAACTTTTGAATATTATTTCAATTTTTTTGCCGTATCAGCCTTGAGTCCTAGGCTGCTGGCAATGTAACCCCTTAGAATGGTTCCAGAAAGCCGATTTGAAACTACTCAAGGAGACAGACATTCTTTCCTAGGTGATCTGCAAATTCTGATTTCCAAGCCTGGACCTTGTAAGGAAATGTAGACCATGGTTATACCACACAGGCTTCTGTTTTCAACACCCCTACCACTATGGTGTTTCTAGAATGTCTTACTGGGAGCCATCCCACGGATCTAGACTATTTACCTTGTATGACTGACAAACCTACCATGCTGAAGGCTCCGTGACATTGCCTTTCACGGTACCATACACAAGTCTTTAGAAACTGATGGTTACCCAGACAAGACTCTCTGGATCAGCATTATTTCTTTTTTGACCCTGGGACAGCATACTGCAGGATACAGCAGGAAGAGAACCTGTGGAAAACAAATCTTCCAGTAGATTACCTTAGTGGGGGAAGTGACCTTGTCCACAGATTGCTTTTCCCAGAGGTTCCGCTTGCCAGATACGTCTCCTGGCCTCAAATCCTAATGAAGAGAAAGCAGAAAAAAATGATGGGTGGCTCTTCATATTTTCTGGCCAGGTCTAAATAAATCACCACATCTGTCGTTTGTTTATTTGTGTAATGCACTTTATCCTAGTCATCTGAAATGGGCTGAATCAAAAGGATCGTTAGCCGTTGTTTGTTTGTTTGTTTGTTTTAACATCTTTATTGGGGTATAATTGCTTTACAATGGTGTGTTAGTTTCTGCTTTATAACAAAGTGACTCAGTTATACATATACATATGTTCCCATATCTCTTCCCTCTTGCGTCTCCCTCCCTCCCACCCTCCCTATCCCACCCCTCCAGGGGGTCACAAAGCACCGAGCCGATATCCCTATGCCATGCGGCTGCTTCCCACTAGCTATTTTATATGGACCCTGACCTATGCTGTGACAGGAGAATGGGCTGAAACTATCTAGCGTTTAGGTCCTGTCATTCACCAAGGACTTAACTGTTTATTGACCAGTAAAATTGGAATATAAGCATATTTAAAATGAGATAGCCAATTTTTAACTTTCTATGTCCTTAGAAGTGAATCGAGCATAGGTTAGTTTTAAATAATTTTGAGGGGGTTGGATATTAACTTGCCCATTAACTTTGCCAATTAACTTTTCTTTGGTGCCTTGCCCATGGCCCCCAGCCCTTATGACTTTAATGTGTACCAGCTGGACTTCCAATGGCCAACACTGCATCTCTTTGCATGAGGACTTCCTCTGGCTGCAGATGCCCACCTTGCTCCCAGGAGGCAGGCTGGACATCCAGAGAGTTAACACCCCCAGGAGCAGTCTTCAGCCACTCACCCATGAGATTTGGAGCAAGACTATTTCTCAGACTCGCTCACGCCTCAGGTAGGATAACTCGGAAGCATGTGTTTTGTGGTGGCTTTCAGGCTTTCCCAGCAGGATTATGTTTAACAGCCCACGTAGTGACTTGCTTAATAAACATTCTTTATTGGCTGACTTCTTTTCCTGCCTCACTTCCTGTAGTGTTTTCTTCATGTCTCAAGTAAACTACTTGCACACGAACCACTATTTTAGGGTTTGCTTCTAGGCAGCCCAATCTAAGACATTTTTCTAATTGCACTTTCCTCAGATTAGAATCATTTTGTGTTTCCTGAGGAGCAAGGGGTAATTCAGAAGTGTATCAGGAGCACCTAGCCCTGTGAAATTAAACATTTACTACAAAGTGTACCCACAAGAGAAAGTGACAGTTGATGACATATATGAGAACATGTAAAGATCTTGGGAAGAAAACACTAAAATATGATCGATGACAGCTATATATCTTTGAATCTTTATTTACTACCTCATAATTAATTTGGTTTGGATAAGGATCCAAATTTCTGTTTCCATTTACTCTTCTTCCAGCGTTTGCTTATATGAATACTTGGCAAAGGTAGTCTGTAGAAAATAAATGTGTTTTACTGAAATAGTAATGTTGATTTTGGCAAACCCTTTTCTCATTAGGAAGGCAAAGCTAATAGCAACTACGTTTATACATGGACACCAGTCTAAATGGACATGTATTTTTCTTAGTAGATACTATTGAGATTGCAACACTAGAAATGCACTGGTTAAAAACATTACCGTGTGAAGCAGTTCAGATTTGCCTTAATCTTACTGAATTTCTGGATTTTCACTGTGACATGGATTCCTGATATTCTATTAGAGAGTTACACCTATTTAACTTGGAACCAGTAAGCAACAAATCAGGTTGTTTTTGAAGAATTCCACTACGTACGCCAATGGAAGTCGAAGCTGCCAAATTGTCTGGAAGACTGTTTTAAAAATTTGGAAACTATAATTAGGAACATGCTAATGGAAGCTCTGGAAAGTGGCTATTACTACTTTATTTATTTGATTCATATAAGAAAAATATTTTTCTTTCACATGAATACCCTTCTACTAAAGAAAATGAATTGTATTTTCCTTGAATCCTGCCTATGAATCATTTGAGATCACTTAAAGAGTTAAAGAGTCCATTTTAAGAAAATATGAACATCTGAGCAGTAAATTGGCATTTTAACTCAAATGGGAAATATAAATGAAATTACCTGACCAGCCTACATTTTAGAGAAAGACCCACTCCAGAAGAAGAGGGAGAAATGAAGGCAGGGAAGCAGGTTTCCAGTCAACCAGAGATCAAAGAATGAAGAAGAAAATTCAGCTGAGAAAGACAATGTTGGGGTTTTTTTTAAACAAAAAGAAAGACAAATTAGCATTTTAATTGCTGTATATAACATGTAGTTTAGACACAAAGAACAGACTAACCAGATACAACAGACACACTTAGAACTGAATTCCAGTTACAAAGTTACACTGAGGTCCTATAAATTCTACCCACAAATAGCAATAGACGTCTCAGTAAAGAATCAGGTGTAGATCAATGTTTAAATAAGTTACTAGTTTTCAGAGACCCAAATAATATTGATTTGACAAGCTTTTGAGCACTTTTAATTATATGAAAATTAATGCATAACTAGTAGCAGAGGATGCTTTTTCTCTTCAGTGAACTTTAGAACCGGACACTAATCCCATGGATTACTCTTTTCCTGGTTCTTGAGGTTTCACTGGGTGAGCACTCTTTTGGTAAAAGAATTTCTCTCTGATTTTTCCTTAATGGCCACATGCCATATGTCTGCAAACGCAAACCCAGGCTTCCCTTTCACCCATACACGCCAAGGAATATAAACAAGGGGTTGAGAATAAATCACCTCTGGTCGCAAATTAGAAGGGAGCCTTTGGGAGCCTCCTATTTGCTGCTGTCTTTAGGTAATCCTCTGACATCCTGGGTTCAGGGTCAGTCTGACCAGAATCCCAAGGGTGTCAAACTCACAGGCCTGACATGAAGGGCCAGGCTGGAAACACATGCCTGAAGAGGCTGGTGTAAGAAAATTTTAAAAAAGAAGGAATCAAGTTAAAGAATGCATGCCTCCACACCTTAAAAACATGTTCAAATTATAATTTAAAAGAAGGAATATAGGGCTTCCCTGGTGGCGCAGTGGTTGGGAGTCTGCCTGCCGATGCAGGGGACGCGGGTTCGTGCCCCGGTCCGGGAGGACTCCGCATGCCGCGGAGCGGCTGGGCCCGTGGGCCATGGCCTCTGGGCCTGCGCATCCGGAGCCTGTGCTCCGCGGCGGGAGGGGGCCGCGGCGGGAGGGGCCGCGGCGGTGAGGGGCCCTAGTACTGCAAAAAAAAAAAAAAAAAAAAAAAAAAGAAAGAAAGAATATAAAGCAAAATGGCCCTGACTACACAGATCTTAGCTGCAGGCCGCCAGTGTCACACACCCCCGGGAAAGACCTAGACAAAATTCTTTGCTTGACCTGTCTTTCTAAGCTGCCTTCCGGGACTTAACCTTTTGCCTGACAAGTTTTATGTATCTGCAGGATCCGTCCAGCCCTTTCCAGCAGTTTGGACATTTTCATTTCTTTTCTGCTGGATCTGTAGTGTCTGTGAGTTACCCTCCTGCCTTACTAAATTCCAAGTTATATCTTTCCCCAAAGAGACTGCCATACTGCTATTCATGACGTGGCACATTGCTGGGCCTACTACTCTTGGGATGTGCACAAAGCTCAAAGTTATATATTAAGTACGATCTACTCAAACTGCCCTTTTATTTGCAACATCAATTACACCTTGCTTTGTTTCCACCTGGCCTTTATTCAGGAAGCCATACTAACGTACCAAATCCAATGGGACCTGGGGAAGAAGAGATCATTATGATGTATACTACTTGCCACATTCTTCCTGCCTTTTCTCCTCTATCCTCTAGTAGACAGTCTAGCAAATTACTTACTAAATACTAGATAAAGCAGGCAATGATTTTGTAATTTCCCTGTAATGCCTTTTTGTCCTGCCATTTTTAGGAGGCCGTCAATAACTCCAGAAAATGGGGCTTTCTGTGGAAACCTTGACTCATTTATACCTGTTGTAATAATAACTGTATTGAATCTTTTTAACCCTCCCATTAGGGTGACATAGATGATAGGCTTATCGGTTAAAGTGTTGATAGAAGAGTATGGGTCAAGTCCTGAACCAAATACATGAGTATAATCTGGGATAGAAATGAAACAGGTTGCAAATACATGTGTAAAAGTGACCATCTCCTTTAGCAATGTACCATACTCATCAAAGAAGAAAAACATATACCCTTTTCTCTTTATCTTTGTTGTAATGAGAAACCTTCAGTGTGTCCACGAACTTGCTGAACTTGTATTATATGCAGTGTTTTGGGGGAGAGGGTCTTTACATTTCATTAGGTTTTCAAAGGTGTCCATAATTCAAAAAGGTTAATAATCACTGATCTGGAACCACAAAACTTTATATAAACTGCCATTTAAAAAATAATTTCCACTCTTTATGTCACCTGGGGTGTTGGGGAAACTCGAGGCACTAAAGATCACATACCTTGTGGGTACGACCCCTCACCTCGACTGTCTCCTTTTATAGGGCCCCTTTCCCATATCTACTGGGAGAGGAAAAAGATTTTCTTTTCAATATATTAAGACTGTCCAATTGTAAATTGGGTTTACATTAGTTTTATACCTCTTGTGAGGCCCATATGCAGAGAAGCTCAAGCTGAATATTAATTGACTACAAGGAACTGTACCCAAGAAAAGTATGGACATATTTCCATTCTTTTCTTTTTAAATTGGAAAAGTGATAAAACTTTAGTGAATTTGGAGATTAAATATAGAGCAAAGGGATGCAACTAAATGCTCAACAGTGCAGAGGCCTAGGATTTGGAAAGCTCTTCTTCTACCTCTGGAATGGGGGGGTTGTGACAGTTGAGCCTTTGCTGCCTTGGGCACCAACAAAGGTATAAAAGCCAACTTAACAGAGAAAGTTCACCAGTATACAGTAGGAAGCTTAATAAGGTTTTTGATTATAACGATAAATGCAAGGCAATGACCAAATACATTCAATGAAAAGGTTAAAAGTATATTTTTATAGTAAGATAGCCACACTTAATAAGAAAATTTTACATTTCCAAAAATAACATTCATAACCAGCTTTTATAGTTTCTACTTTTACGGTTTTTTTTTTTTTTAAATGGCTTTCCTTTGGAGGTGTTGACAAGAAAATTACAGCAATTATTTCAACAACTACCCAGTAACTGTATTTTTGTGTTAAGTTACAGAAATTAGGCAAATTAGAAAACATGGGTTCAAATAGCCAACATACACATTCTTTTGGGAATAAGTCTAGGGGTGCTCTTGACAGAGAAATGGCCAAGATAATTTGACATTTTCATTTTCAAATTCCTATCTGTAATTTATAGAATAGAAGCTAAACATGCAGACCAGTTAAGAGTGTAAATCTGAACTGCCTCAATGCTCTGGGTGGAGAGGTGATGGTCCCATTTTACCTTCTGGGTAATTACAGTGCTCGGGACTGTTCTCCCTCAATCTGAAGCCCTCCTTGTTTGTTATTCAGCAGTCACGGCCTTGTTTTTCCCAGGCAAATAGACCAACAGCCTGTTTTCTTCTGTTGCTGGAAGCTGAGCTATGAGACAAATTCAGAAGAACCTGGAGCTACTTACAGAAGGTTTGGGAGCAGGTGACTTGTTTCCATCTGGGGTTTTGGTAAGCCATTCATTGATGCGGCTGGAGACCCCCACCTTTAAGCCAGCTGTTTCCTACAAAAGGCCAAGCATCTAATATTAAAGAAAAAAAAACCTACCTGGAAAGAAAATTTCAAAGCAACCTCAAAATAATATCCAGTATTATTTCACATAACACTGATCAATTATTGATCATTATATTGAATATTTTGACAAAAATAAACCTTAAACCTGATATTTAAAGAGTATGTTATCTGGTGTTCTTCCCCCTGCACTTCTCCTACCCCCAACCCCAAGGTCAGCGATTAACTCTGGGTACTGCATTTAGAGGCCTGTGGCCAGAACACAGTGCATAGTCTATTAGCCTCAGGCACACATTCTTCCTGAGCTTGCTTTTTGGTCATTGCAAAAGTAAGTAAGAATTATACCTTTTTCACTGCTTTTGTAATTAACTATGTGATTCCTAAAAAAAAAAAAAAAGAAAAAAAGAAAAAAGAAAAACCCAACCTCCAAAATTAAAAGACGGCAATCCTCTGCTCACCTTATTTGGCGTGCCTGATGCAGTGGGTGATGAGAACACATTGCCTTTCTCCCACATGCTCTTGATGTTGCGGACACCTTCGGCAGGAACAGGGAGGTCCGAGGCTGCTGGCTTCGTAGGTTTTGCAGTTTTTGTTCCCTGAAGTATGTGAATTATTTTTAGGATTGGTGCTGGTAAGTTTGCGCTCGTAAAACTATAGTAAGCTTGTCTTCTTCAACACTATCACTTAACAAATTCACTGTGTAAATGCCTTCACCAAAAATGAGAGTCATAATTTCTGTTGTGAAAGTACATTCTGATGACATCTCTACCTCCAAATAAACCATTACATCTACTTCAGAGGATCTTTCGAAAGTGAAATATGCTTTTCATTGGGACTCCATTTCTTGTTAAGGTGATATGCTACTTCATTGCTACAACAGACACTTCTTGAGTGCCTGCTGTGTGCAGGGCACTGTGCTAGGCTCTGGGGATGTGGTGGTACGCAAGACAGTCCACTCTGTAAGCTGCAGTGGACTGACATTAATAGGAGAGACAGTAATTAGTTATACACTATTATTTCACATTGCAGTAAGTGCTATGAAACATGAGTGTGGTGCCGTAAGCACGCCAAGAGAGCACACGATAGGACAGTGGTACTTAGTTTAGGGGGGCAAAGAAGGCTACTCTGAGGATGTGACATTCAGACCCAGATCTGACGGAAGACTTGAAAGAGGCTGGTGAACGAAGGAGAAAACACCGCTCCACGCAGAGCTAACAGTACATGCCAAGGACCAGAGACGGGGGTGTGCTAAAAGACTGAAAGACTGAGAGACCACTGCATGGAGACTGGAAGGAGGAATGAACGGGTGTAAAAAGAAAGGTGTGCATTCAAGATACTTTTCCAGCAGTAGTGATGGGCGCACCCCAAATCATGCAGTTTCTCTCCTGGCCCTGCTTTGGGGCCTGTGGCATGTGTCATCAAGGCGGGCAGCCAGGGTGAGTGGCACCATTGCTGGACTATGTGAAGCCTGGAGCCACAGTTTTGGCTTCATTAACCCTGTTAGAGCTGTGATCAATTTAACCACAGAAAATAACTATCTGCAATTTGTCTTATAATTTAGCGGCCATTTAATCTTCTGAAAATCTCCTCTTGAATGTTAAGACTTGATTATTCACTTGATAAATCATCCAGACCTCTCTCTTTCTTATTCCCTCTTATCATCTGTTATGAACTATTTTATAGGTATCTCCACTCTGCAGTACAAAGGAGAGGAGAAATCAAATCAAACTGATCCAATTACTTCACAGCAGGCGACTAAAACCACTGACTAAAGTCTACACAAAGGAGAAAAAAACCAGAATCACATCTTGATCAATGGCACCCTACCCTCTTAGTGTTTTGGTACTTGGTAATATAGTACATTATTTCTGAATAGAGTAACACCCCTAGGTCAACTGGGCGGAAAAAATGTTGGATTAGACAGAAGCATAAAACTATGATCCTTTCAATTTGAAATTCATTAAATGCCAGCTGGCTATCATCTTTATATTAATTTATACTACCAATTTATTTGATAATAAAAGTTCTTATAGATAAAAGAGGACTAATCATGGTTGTAAGGGGCCTGTTTAAAACTATATATGGGAACACCTTTTATAAGGAATTAAGAATATTGAAGATATACTTGTGAACACATAAATAATATATTTAAATAACAATAAACTCATTCATTAAAAAAAGTAACACCTTCACTAAAGAATACAGGTGGAAAGTAGTAAACAATAATTTATTTAAAACTCTTCTATAATGTGTCTTTATTATTGTTTTCTCTCTAACTAGTTATAAAACATCATTAACATTCTAACACCACTGGACTTGATTATTGTCCTAAGTGTTTCTATGATTATTTATATAATCAGAGTTGATTTGTTTGACCATAACTCTGAGGACATCTCTCACCTCAATTGCACTGGTGTATTGCTCCAGTCTGCTGTCAATCTTGGAGACTACTGCTGCTTGATGAGTTGATTTAACACCACTGCTAAGTAAATAAACACACACATACATATATAAAAATGAGAGAATTTTTCCATACATATAATGGCGGATGATTCTCAATTCAACAATCAACCATATTACCTTTTCTGCACAGATTTATTCAAAAATTCTGCTCGCTCTTCTATCTAGGAATTGGAAAAAAATAAAACCAGTTAATATTTTCAGTTTATAAACAGTGTTTCTCAGCCCATACTACTATCTTCCCTGAATGTGGGGAATAAAAGTACCAAAGGGTGTCAAAGAGTATGAGGGTGCTGTGCATAGCACCTCTGCTACAGAGGAAAACTACATACAAGGTATTTGATAATGAGGTTTGGGAGACGAAGGTAGGACTGGAAGAAAATAGACAAATATGAAGTTCTGGAGACAAAGTGGAATTAAAATGCCTCTGAAATAATATAAATCAAGGGCAAAAATAATTACATTTCAAGACTAAAACAATTTTTTTTGCTTTCTGATGTACTTTAATTTTTTTCCATTATTTTTTATTGAGGTATAAACGACATATTACATTACACTAGTTTTAGGTATACAACGTAACAAATTGATATTTATATATATAAGAAATATAACCAGGAACTGTGAACTATTCACTTACTGCTTAGCCTGATTTTCTTATTTGATAGCTGTCAAACCGATTGCTGAACTTAATTTGCCCTGAATATGGGAGATGGGGGTGGGGATGAGTGAAACTGGGGCACAGCTCATCAGGAATGCTGGGGCCTCTCATGAAGGCCCTATTAGTCCAAGTGGGAAATAAGGAAATAAGCCCAGAGAAACCGCTATGGATATACACCGATGGGCAGTTTAGTCATTTTTAATAAATTCTTTTTTTAAAAGCCAGAAATTTTGCTACAACTAAAGCTGCTAAATCAAACATTATATTTTACTGAAACTGCATCACTCAAATCCAGATGTTCTTTATAAGTCAGCAAATATCTGTTGACTCCTCATGATATCCAACTCCAGGCTAGAAATATCCTCTGCCACGCGTCACCTATCATCAGCAAATAGTAACAGCTTCTTTGCATATGACTGCATGTGCAAAGCACACAGGTCCATTTTCTGCCCTGTTCAGGGCAGCCAAGGAGTCTACTAGGCTACAGTTACCCTAGGCTGGTGTGGTTGACCGTCCCCTACAATCTTTAAGATGTCATGGCTTTTTCTGGACTGTTGGCCTGGGACTCATGGATTATTAATAAATACCCTTAAGCTTTTTGGAAAACATGTTTCACTCCTAATATCAGTCGAATAATACTTTTAAAGATGTTAGTTAAGCACTTCATCCTTTCCAATGATTTCTTACAAAGATAAAATCAAACTCATTAAACATAAAACTTTATGCAAAAGAATGCTATAGGTATCCCTGAGTTTATGAGATGTAAAGGGTCTTAAATCTTATTTTTCTGATTTTAACATAAACTTAGAAGTGCATTTCTGCAGAAAAAGTTCCCAGTTGAATGAGGTAAAACACATTAGAACCACGCAATGCACTGGCACCTTTAATATTATTCACCCATCTATCCATCCTGATTTAACCCTGCCAACCTGTCAGTCAACCAACCAACCAACCAATAAATTATATGTGAGTACTATTATATAAAGTTGAACACCCAACGATGTATGAGACAGGGTTCCAATTATTTAAGGAGTCAGTAGGGGAGACTAGTAGAACACATAAATGAAAAATTTTAAATTCGGTGGTAGGTACCATATTAAAGATAAGAAAATGGGGGAGTTCGAGAAGGCTTTTCAGATGTTCTGGTATTTGAGCTGAGATTTGTAGTTTATAGTTTACACAGCTTTATAAATGAGTTCATGAAAGTGAGGGTGGAGTGCATGAGTTAGAGGGGAGAGGACATTTCTAACAGAACAAACACATATACAAAGATTTGGGGAACCAAGAGGCATGTAGAGTGGTGGGACTGAATAATGGAGAACAATTCAGCGTGGGGAAAGGTCGGTGGAGAGGGGAGGCAGAGATGAGACTTGTTCTTTGTAGCACCTCTAGCATCATTCTGACTCGGGGATCATCTTCTTAACCTTGGCCATCACATTTATTCACACTACAGAGGCTCTCAGACCCTACCTTCTCCATTTGTATCTACAATATTCAATATAGCTTGACTTCATTATCACATTTTATCAGGATTTACCATCCATTGCTGATGTACTCTTGTTGGAAAATTCCTGCCCTTAGTGACTCTGGGTAATGTAACAATTTGTACTAAATTTGTAAATTAAATCTCCTGTGTAAGGAGTTTAAAGGGGGAAATTGGTTCTTCTGAAGACCAAGAGGTGGCAGTGTTGTCCCCGTAAAACTCAAGGGAAAACCCCACACATTTCAGCAAACTGGCGCTCTCCTTACTCCACACTCCTTCCACCATCAGTATATGAAAACAATAATAATAAAAACAAAATTCTAAATTTAATTTACTTAAAACTTATTCTTTGCATGTCTTATGTAAGAAAAATCATTCACTGCTAGCATAATTTAACTATGAGAAACCAGGTTCTGAGCTTCTCAGACAAGGAATATGTCATGAGAAATGAACAAAATACACCAGTTGATAATATCTTGAGGTCAAATATCAAATGTTTCTCCTCCCACTGGCACTTGACAATGTTAGCTTGTGACCGTTTATAAAAGTTGCAGGGCCAAGAGTATCAATAGTTGCAGGAATTCAATTGTAGGACATGAAATTAAGTTCTAAAACAAGAACCACAGCAGGTTCTTCAAGGCACATACTATGGAGAAAAGCACTAGACTGCCTGTTCTTGAAAGCATGTCTCTGTTACACAGAAATTAAAAATGTGTTTTTTCTTTTCTACATATCAACTTTGATTGCTCACACGTGCCTCTCTACCAGAGTGAGTAGACAAAAGGCTTTCTGGGAACCCAGGAGTCTGGTTGATGGAAACACTAGAGAAGTTAAGTTGGAAACTAGGTAGAGAGATGTTTGGAGGAGGATGGGTTGCATCCATCCTCCTACTACTGACTACTACTTTCCTCATGTTCCCAAGACAGTTCAGGGAAAGCTTAGCTTGAGTGGCATCTGAAGGAAGGTTGAAAGAGAGAGAACATGGTTTTCTTTAATTATTGATGAGCCAGGAATAAAAGGACACAGACTGAGGAGGGACCTGGTACCTGCACAGAGATGGTCTGCACTGAGCAGGGTCTGCCTTTCAGCTCTTTCTCCTACAGTAGGCGTATGCAAACTATGGTCCACTTGCCCATGTCCTCCACCCACCCAAAAGCTAAGAACATTTTCCATTGTTAAATGGTTGGAAAAAAGTCGAAAGACTATTTTGTGACATAGGAAGATTTTACGAAATTCAAATTTCAGATCCATACATGAGGCTCACCTACTCAACAAAGCCTCTCTCTCCTGCTTGTGCCCCACTTAGAGACCTCACTGAGCTGGTAGTCTGCACTTCATTACCTTTGCAATTCTTGAATTCTCCTGAGGCAGTCAATTATATTAGTGCCCTAGGGGCAGTGACCTCGCTTTGTGCTTCTCGCCTTCACAGCACATAGCGCACATTAGATTTGTTATAAATATCAAACATTAGATAAGAAAATGCCCCTGTGATGTAGTTTGGATTCCCCCTGAAGCCGCTCTTAAGACGAGGGTTCAAGTATAAGGAGGTTATTTGGGAGGAGTTAGAACTATGGTGGACTGGGACCCAGACCATTCTAAAGACTAAGTGAAGTTATCTAGGGATAAAACATACTGTTTTTCATGTGAAACAGGTAATAATTGTAAAACGTAAGTAACTGGCTTTTGATCATTTTAGTGTGGACATTAGACCTCACACACAATGACAGATACACACATGCACACATTAACCAGCTGGAGCCTGGCTATGATTCTATACTGGCTTTACCTGTTGTCAGTGCTTTGTAACCCAGCTAGGTTGATGGAAAATGAGGATAAAATAAAAACTGCTCCAAGTTCCAATCTGAAGATTCATTCATTCATGCATTCATTCAATAAATACTCGTTGAGTATTTTCACTGTGTCAGGTACTCAAAACACGCCAACTGTATAATCAAAAACGTGTATTTGAGTGTGCGTTCTTGTTCCTCCATGGCAACCATGCCATCATCTCCCTGAGTCGGCTCCTTCCTGCTCATTCTCTTTTCTTTCAGCAGCACTTCCAAGTCACTAGGAATTGTGCTCTATGAAGGCAGTAGTCGGACCAAACTCATCCTGGCAAAGGAGCCTATCCGAGTCACATTTCATCTCCTCCCATGATAACAGCTTTAAAATTTGACATGTACCATTTCCAGTTGTGCTGCTCTTAATAATGACAAGGGAAAAAAATGAACATTAGCATGAAAAGCAGCTTAAACCTTTAAAATATATTTGCCCATTTTATAAAGTTTAAATGTTTCCACTTTTATTTGCTCAAAGTAATAAGGCATGTGGAGGGCGTGGGTCAGTGAGATCCAGAGATAATCACCAAAGGTCTTTTTAATGTATACCAAAGATCTAATAAACAACGGACAAAAATTTCTCCACTTTATTTCCCTCCTTTCCATATCTTGAAAACAAAAAGAAGCTGTGCAATTGCTGAAAGAAGGAGCAAAAAGATAAATGAAGCAAAATTTTGAATAATCAATAACTAAACCAGGGGCTAAAATCACATTTCTATTATATTTTAATAGACATATTATAAGAAGGTTTTCTGGGGAAAAAGTACCTTGAGAGATGAACCTTTAGGAGTGAAACACTTGAAGGGCTTCTTGTCGTCTGATAAGCCATCTTCTGGCATCTTTTGGCGTTTCTCAGCAGCTTCTGCCCTTCGCCTTTCAATTTCTTCCTTTAGCCTCCTCTTCTCTTCCTAAGAGAGAAAGAACAAATAACAAGGACGTCAATATCAGCTTCAAGCCAAAAGGAAAGAGTGCTGTAGGGGAAAGCATAGTCCCAGAGGAAAAAGACCCAGGTTCTAGAAAGGATGCTATCCCTTCCTCAAGGGTGGCACCAGAGGTTAAGCCTGAGCTTGTGAGTCTAACTGTCGACAAGCACTCTGGGCTGCCCCTTCTCAACTGTGTGACCTTGGCCATGTTACTTACCTGCTCTGTGCCTAGGTTTCCTCATCTGTAAAATGGGGATAATAATAATATCCACTGACTAGGGCTTTAACAAGGACAAAATGAGAAAGCCCATGTAAAATGCTTAGACTAGTGCTCAGAATGACCATCATCATTGTCATCATTGTCCTGTCAAGTCATCTAGGACTGACCTTCCACTTTGTGCATGTAAAGTAAGTATCCCTTCCGCCTGCTTCCTAGGAGAGTTGCGAAGACAAATGAGATGATTTATGTGCAAAGTTATATAAATGTATGTTACTATATTTACTAAATTGTACAAGAGACGATTTCATGGTTGTCCACACCTCAGCTGAGTAGATTATTTTAGATGGTTTGACAAACCTGAAATGGTATAGATATTGCACCCTAGTGGTGAAATCACAGATGTTTACAATCTGTCTCATTAACCCCTCTGTGCCTTCACTCCTGGCCTAAAATACTCTCCCCTGCCTTCTCATCAAGCTGCATAAACTCTATGAACAATTTTTTGAGAGATTTATGTAGTCTTTGTAGTTTTCAAACTGGATGTTCTCAAGCAGGGACCGGATGTTCATCTCTCAGAGGATGTTGCAGAAAGATCCTGTGTGTTGTGGACTGAATATTTGTGTCCCCGCAAAATCCATATGTTGAAATCCTAGCCCCCCAAAGTGATGGTATTAGGAGGTGGGGCTTTGGGGAGGTGATTAGATCATGAGAGTGAACCTTTATGAATGGATAGTGCCCTTGCGAAAGAGGCCCCAGGGAGCTCTCTTATCCCTTCTGCTCTGTGAGGACACAGTGAGAAGACTGCCGTCTGGGAACTGGGAAGCGAGGTCTCACTAGACAGAGAATGTGCTGGACTTTGATCTTGGACTTCCTAGCCTCACAACTATGAGAAATAAATTTCTATTGCTTATCAGCCACCCAGTCTACGGCTGTTACAGCAGCCAGAACTAAGACACTGTGCTTGGTGGGAGGTTAGACCGAATCATCTCCTAGGTCCAATCCACTTCTCAGAGTTCACATTTCTCTTCTGCTTTCATTGATATTCTGCTCCTCTAGGTAACAATAATAACAATAATGATAACTATGACTTCCTGAGTGCCTATTATGTACAAGGCACCGTGAATACAGTGATTTAATCATCGCCACAATCCTGAAAGTAGATATTTCACAGTTAAGGAAAAGAGGTCTCAGAGTAGTCCAGTGACTCTCCCAAGGTCCCAGCTTGCCAGTGGCAGAGTGTCTAATTCTAAAGCTCTATCATCCCAATTACTTCCTAACCAAAGATCATTGGCTCATTTAGAGCTGGAGTTGAAAGAGACCTTGAAATAATTTATCCAAACTTTCCACAGTTCAGGGAATGTTTGTACAGGATCCACGTCGTAAAGTCATCTAAAGTCTTTTTACATATTTTTTAATGATGGGAGATCACTATCTCCAAAGATTTGTGGGAAAAGCTCTAGGCTGAGTTGGAGAAGCTGGGTCTCAGTACCAATTCTATCACTTATTAGTCAAGTAACTTCACACAGGTTACTCAAACTATTTGATTCCCACTTCTTTGTCTATAAAATGAGAATAATGTACCTCAGGATGAAAGGAAAAAATGCACCTTGTAAACTGTAGCAATGCTTACAGTAGTTGGTTAAGCGCTTGTTCAGTTTTCAAAAATTGCCTTCTTGTAACTTTATCTGTTTTCAGTTCCGTTTAAAAAGATGGAACAAATTCATCTGTTCATAATTACGGGGTTGCTGCTACATGCCTGGCACTGGGCTGGGTCCTGGGTATACAGTAACGAACAATACTGTCACTGCCTGTGAAAATCTAGTTACTGACTCTTCCACTTAAAACACCCCAAAAACTATTTTTGAGAATCTTCTCTATAAAACCTCTTCAAATATCAAAAAAACAACTATCATGATCATGTGACTCGGTTCTTGTAACCAATCTGCAGACTTTTTCATCCTTCTCTGCTAACTGTTCTTTATTGAGGGACATTACAGGGTCATGGATTAAGACAAGTGGGACCTGGGGAAAATTACAAAAACCTCTCTGTGCCTCAGTTTCCTGATCTGTAAAATGGGGATGAGAAGACGACCCATATCAGAGAGTTCTTAGAATTGCATAAACTAATGTGGATAAAAGTTTTAGAACCATGTCTAGCACACAGCAAGCTGATTAATCTTCAAATGTATTTGTAAGAATTCATGTTCAAAAGAGCAGCAGCAGTTCACCTGGGAAGAAACTATTTCCGGGGCTGGAAGGGTCACCAGAGACGCATCCTCAGGGGCTCGGGTAACGTAAGACCCCTGACGGGCCACGCCGCACCCGCCTTACCTCCTCTCTGACTCTCCGCTCGGCTTCCTCCTGCTTCCTCCTCTGCCCCTCCTCCTCCAGGACCTTCCTTCGCTCCTCCCTCTTCTTCTTCAGCTCCTCCAGCTCCAAGGCCGCCTCCTGCTGCTTCTGCTTGAGCTTCTCGAACTCCTCGCTTTCAGTTTCCCCGCGGCGGCGGCGCAGCTCCTCCAGCCGCTTGCCGGCTTCCACTTGGGAAGCACCTTCAGCCTCCTTGGCCTCGCTGGCCCTCCCTCCAGGGCGGCTGCAAAGGAGTTGGACACACGTCTGCCTTCCAGCTCCCCTCCTCCCGCCTTAGGGAGGGGATGTCGGTCTGCAGGCTTTGCATCCCACACTGAAATCTCCACTGCCCTCACTGGACAGTGGATCCTCACACCTGTCCAAGGGGTAAGTTGGGGTCCACCTGGAATCTCCAGGTCTGAATCTGAGTCCCTGCTCTGCCACTTACCCTGGGTTTCCTTGACTGTACAATGGGGGCAAATAGGCACTGTTGGTGGGATTGTAAATTGATGCAGCCACTGTGGAGGCTCCTCAAAAAATTAAAAGTAGAAATGCCATATGACCCAGCAATTCCACTTCTGGGTATTTATTCAAAGAAAATAAAAACAGTGACTCAAAAAGATACATGCACCCCCATGGTCGTGCAGCATAATTTACAGTAGCCAAGGTATGGAAACAACCCAAGTGTCCATTGATGGATGAATGTATAAAGAAAACGTGGTAAAAATACATACAATGGAATATCATTCAGCCACAAAAAGAAGAAATCTTGTTTAAATACTCATTAACAAGTAGTGAGGGCATTCTTAACTGTATCTGAACATAGGTAGCCCATTTCTGATGCTTTTGTAACAGATGAATTACTACAGTCTAGTATCATTTATTCCATGTAGAGAATGGCACAGTGTTTCTAGCTATGAAGCAAGAAGAATAAAACAGAAAATGAGTTCAAGATTACACAGTTACCAATATTGATCTTATGTGTACGTCTCATGCTTTTAAAATAATGAGGTAGCTCTGAATAAACTATGTCCTTTAGGACTATGCTTTTCAAGCTGCAGCTTGGAAAATCTATTTAGTGGACTGTAATTAGCCTTTAAAAAACGAACTAGAAAACATCAGAGGGCATTGCATGGAACAAGGGAAAAGACCATTTCTTTCTTTTTCTTTTTCTTTTTTTTTTTTTGCGGTACGCGGGCCTCTCACTGTTGCGGCCTCTCCCGTTGTGGAGCACAGGCTCCGGACGCACAGGCTCAGCGGCCACGGCTCATGGGCCCAGCCGCTCCGCGGCATGTGGGATCTTCCCGGACCGGGGCACGAACCCGTGTCCCCTGCATCGGCAGGCGGACTCTCAACCACTGCGCCACCAGGGAAGCCCAAGACCATTTCTTGATGTGCTTGTTTCAGTTATAAATATATATGTAGATGTGTAATGGGTTATGATGTAAAATTTCTTACTAGAAGTTGAGGTTAAAAAAGTTAAAAAAATATTGTGCTACGTTCTTGATGGTTAAAGATGAACTTTTATTTTTAACTCATTCAAGGTTAGAGCGTCCCTTAAAACTTGGTATTGCTTTTTCAGTCTTAAAGGCCCATAGGCCTGTGACTCCAGAGAGGAACTCTCCCCTTTCAGTTAAAGTCTCTCCATCTTCAGAGATGAGTTTACTCTCTGTGTTCATCGTGTTAGTGTTTGGTAGGACTGAAAAACACATGCCTAGAGAAACTTCTCTGGATTCCACTAGGTGTCACTCAGTCTTTATATTGGGCATTCAAATGCCCATCATTAGGGACTGGTTAAATAAATCATGACCCATCCACCCAGTGGGACTCTAACATTAACTGTAGGCTTATATTCACTGGTATAGAAGGCTAGCTAAGATACATTGCTGTGCACAAAGCAAGAATCACTTTAAAATAGAGATTTATAATTATATACACATATACATACTATATGTATATGTGTGTGTGTGTTTTGAATGTATATACATAGAGAGCATCTGGAAAAAATGTTACTGGTGGTTTCCTTGGGTGATGGGTACTTAACTTGCTCCTTGAATTGAGATTTTCATGTCATGTTTTAGAGAAAACAATTTAGCTATAAGAAAACGGGTCTATCAAAGGGAACAGTAATTAAATCCAACAAAAGGAGCTATGCTCAAAACAGGAACAAGAGTTCTGTCCACATCACCTGTGCTCAGACATGCAGGCATGCCCTCAGCATTAGGGTAGCACCAATATGGAAATTTCTTCCAGAAGGTTCTTTCCTCTATCCTTGGCTTCGCTAGGTGAAAGTTGAGATGAACATCAGACCTTTCACCGTGAACACAGCTTGTTTTCAGTTAGACTATTAGGCACTAAGCTAAGGTAAACAGAAGCTCTTACTCCCTTCCTGGCTCCTCACCTTATTACTATATGGAGCAAAATGAAGCGTCTCTGCTTCTATCGGCGTCAACTACTAGCTGAAACTAAAACTAAGGTATGTTGGCAGCTAAACAAAAACTAACAATATGGTGGCAGCTTGTTTCATTTTTTTTCTGCCCAGACATAGAAAAATTAAAGCAAGAGTCCCATTTACGGGTTCTCACTGCTTAATCTGTTGCCATCCCTTGTGACTTCTCTCTTTGAGTTACCCGGTTATCTGGATTTTCAAACGATGGGCATGTTAATTATTAATTTGAGCTTTGACTGAAGCTGGTTGACAAGTTTGCCGATTGTTAACCAAACTTCTTTCTACTGACAGATTTTTTTAAATGTTATTTCTCTTAACAAAATTGTACTCTTATCTACAACACATGTTTTAAACTATCAAGTAATTAAACACTAATATTATTAGGTAATATTCTTTGAACACGTTTTATGAACCTGACACTGTTCTAGGGCTTTAACACATTAAACTACTGGCGCTTCAGCAAGCTCTGCACTCAGCTTATCAGCCTGAATCAAACCTGATTTCTATATTTTCTCTGAGTTGCTAATAAACTTCATTTTTACATCTACTTTCTTGCCAATCCCAAGTAACATCTATAGGTTCTATGCTTCTCACTCCTTCACACTTTATTTAGTCTTTGAATACACACCTTTTCTTCCATGTGCTTTCGGCTCTCTTTTGGATAATTGTGACTAGGTTTCTGCTCAAATTTTTGTGTAGAAAAATTGTTTGGGAACAACTATATTTACGTAACATCTTAGAGCGGCTGGAAATGTCCATCCTTAGTAGTTCCGTTTGCTTCTGGATGTTACACAGGCTTTGGTGTAAGGAACAGTCTGACTTCCATACAATACCTACTGGGAACTTGCTTCTTTGAAGTGTTCCGGAAAACAGGGTCTACAGGCAAGGCAGCTGCCAAAGAACAGCCCCATGGGAATCCATGTTACGGGGACCCAAGACTCTTTTCCAGAACACCTGGCACAGCAGCCAGTGACGTAACAGAGATTGGAATTTGGCACTAGCGGTTGGAGGGAGTGTGTGTGTAGGAATGGGGCACAGAGAGTTAGGTAGCCAGGTGTCCATGGCAGGCTTCTGCAACTTGAGTCCTTCTACAAAGCTGATGGGGGGCTCTCCATAGTCAACGTACCTAGAAGTGAGGATTTGCCTGCATATACTTGTCTACCTGTCCTAAAATCAATCGCCGTAATGGGGGAGGGGATAAGGAGGGGAAGCTGAAGCTCTGCAAGAGGGTTTCCCAAAACTGGAGCATCAGTTGCATGCCCTCTTCCTCCCTCTGAGAGATTCCCAAGGCAAATTAACATCAAGGGCTCTCAAAGTGGTAAAGAGAGCTGACTCATTTAGTTTAACCCAATGTTTCCAAAGTATTTGGCCACAGGGAAATCTAAGTTTTATGCAGCAATTTATTTACAACCTTTAGAAAATACATTCTTTAAAATGGTACTGAGAAGGGTCTCTTATGAAGTTGGGTGGACCATACAGAGAATGAGTCAATGACAACTCCAGTCATAATGTTTTCTAATAAACTGATCTTACATGAACATATTAGATCAGTGAACAAAAACATGGCTGCCAAGCATGATCTGCCTTGCCAAATAATGGGAAAAGCAGATCAAACCTTGTCTGAGCAATGCCTGCTGGTCTCCTGTTAGTGACTGATAGCCAGACCGGCTGACTGAGTATCTGTAAGACAATGGCCAATGACCTCACAACAAAAGTAGGTTGCCTGTTAGCACATTTCTGTCTGGAAGCACAGGGTAGGGAGACTGATTATTACTATTATTTTTTCACATATGAACACAGTCACTGTTAACTAGCCACAACTTCTTACCTGAAAGTATTCTCAGTGTGTTTAAGTTTGTGGGTCATGAATTCTCCATTCTGCGACTTCATTTCTGTAAATCCCTTCTTTCCATCCAAGAAGCTCTTAACTTCTTTGCTTTCTTTGTCCCTTTTAGTCTTCTCATCTTTGATCTAACCAACAGTACATATCAGGAAGAAACATAATGATAATAATCTTAATTAGGTTTTGGTTGGTATCACCAAATAAGACCCAACATCGTTAGGAAGCCAGAAAACTCAGAAGTAAAACAAACTACTGGAGAATGATGTGGTAGAGCTGGAATCAGAGGAAATTCTTAGAGCATAAGCTGTGGTCCTCTAGCCTCTGAGCAAGGACCCTGACCACAACTTTAGGAGGTCAGGATCATCCCTTATTGCACTGAGGTTCTATTTTCAAAAGTAGTGGAGGTGTTACCATTTAGAAACTATTGCGTTCTGGGAACTCCACATAAGAGTGGTTGTGTTCAGTTCCCACTGGGAGGAGCAATTATTAGTGTGGCCTTGATGGCCAGGTTGCTTGGATGAAGGGCACTTCTTTGAGAAGGACACAGATGTGTTGAGGAGGGAATAAGAAACCTACTGAGCCAGATCTGTCAAGCCAATTTTGGCAGATGTCAGAGGAAGACATTTTAATCAAACGAATTTTAATCAAATGAATTTGATTTTATTTTAATCAAATATTTTTGATTAAATATTTTAATCAAATGAATAACTAGGGTCC
Organism: Aethalodelphis obliquidens; assembly: GCF_003676395.1. Taxonomy (NCBI): domain Eukaryota; kingdom Metazoa; phylum Chordata; class Mammalia; order Artiodactyla; family Delphinidae; genus Aethalodelphis; species Aethalodelphis obliquidens. The sequence goes on from NW_020837949.1 coordinate 17,848,612, forward strand.
CCAGGATAGAAGACATAATAACCCTACTTTTAGCGGGATGACTCAGAGACCTGTGGGGCCATGTTTGTAGTCATCTCAACCATCAAAGATAGAATGGAACAGGAAAAATTCCAGGGTTGACTTTGACTTCCATTGAAGGTAATAATTTAGTCTCTGGAAGTGGCTTTATGATTGTTGTGGAAGACAGAGGAAGGTGAGACATGGAGAGCAGGTGTTAGCTTTAATTTTTTTGTGTGGGTTTTGTGTTACAAGTTCCTCACAGTAAGTGAGACAGATTATTTCAAAGTATACTGAATTTACATAGCTTTTGGGGGGGGGGTAAAGGAGTTCAAATTACTTTATCATCTCACCCATTCTTAAAAAATGAGTGTGAAAACAGGTGAGGCTCATTATTTCTCATTTCAAGACAAACAGTGACAAAGCACTAACATTATAAAGAAACCTAAGGAGGAGGGTTTGGGTGTAAGAACTCAGGGCTTCAGGGACTGCCCAGGATGGTCTCCCCTTACCTCATCACTCACCTCTTCGCAGCTGTTATAGTTCAGATACCTAACCCCCGCCAAAGTGCATGTTTTACTAAGCAGAGGACATTTTTTTGCTATTTACTGATGAACCTTCAGTAGTCCTTTGCCTGACTGCCTTTGTTGAGTATTATTTGATTAAATTACTATCGATGGACTATTCACTACCATGTTGCCCTAATCAGTTAAGACTTTAATCTTTCTCCCAGGGGCATTTATCTAGGACATCCCTTGGACATGCTGAAGAGGGGGGCTGTTATTTTGCCATTCTCTCTGAGAGCTTTGTAATGCGAGTTTTAGTTCTATTGCTGTCAACAAACTAGCTGTTGCTTTAAATCACCTAGCTTTTCTGGAATGCTGGCTCCATGTACATAAGAAGAGAGGGGTGCACTAGACGATCCTTCCTAATCTTTCATCCTGTCATTTCCCTCTTGGCTCCAGATTTGTCCTGAGGGGCGACAGAGAAGAGAAGGAAGCTCCTAGTCTGTCCTACAGCTTTAATAAGGCGCCTTGGTGACTATCCTTGCCTGATGGTAAATCAGTATTCATTGGGCAGGCGGGAGCAAGCAAAGTCTCTTCTCATTTTGACCTACCATTGTTGGGTATAGTTCCAGAAACTATGGACTGGAGTTTATATCCTGGTTAAGAAGTATCTGGGGATACATGTTTAAGGGTGAGGGGGTCCCATTTCAGGGAACCCTTGAAAGAAATTGTGAGTCAAATCTCATAGTTTGTGGAGCACTATACAGAGAGAAATTCCCTTTAACTGGTTTCTCCTATCTTGGAGTCTGAGATATTTCCCAGATACCTCCCAAAATGTACTACCTAATTTACCATCCAAAGATGTGTATAAAATAGATTTGTAAAACAATACATGTCTAACAGAAGAAAAATCCCTTTTTTTCAAGCTCTGCCTTTATTGGCAAAGTTATGGTAGATGGTATGCTTATATTCTCTTTGGAAGACTTTCTTAGAAAAATTCCCAATGAAATAGTGATAATGATGCTGACTGCAAATTATTTTTTCTTTCTGGGAAATGAATAAATAAAGTAATTCCTTAACACTTTAAGAAGCACAGTGGGTTGGATTCTATAGCAAATTCAACCTAAGCTAATGGGATATTCTGAGCCCACTCGGAAAAGCATTAGAGCCTCTAGATCAAAATGTTACCGTGAAGAGAATCTGTGCTGATGGATTAATACGGGGTTACATATCCTGAAGGAGCTAAAGTGCTTCCTACACAGATAACACCAGCATGCTCATATGAAAGGCTCTGGTCAAATGTGATCATTGGGATAACACTATGGGTATCTGGGATATTCAGTGGGATAACACATGGGTGTATGTGTGTGGGGTGGGAATTCCAGTGACATGCCCTTGTGCCAGAGAGACACTCAGAAGGTTGTGAGCAAGTCGGAAAGGACCGAGACGCCAGTCTCTGTGCTGTATCGCTTTGCATCATTTGATTCCAGAATAGTGATAAGAACTGTTGCAAGTTACAGTTTTTCAGACTAAGTTGAATATACTTTTGTTAGATTCAGAAGCCTCAGTTCCTTTTCCAAGTCCAACGTCTACCTCGTGGATATATATCCTTGCTACTTGCTACTGGTCCACGGACAACATGGATTTCACCAGGGAGCCGAGGCTCTACCCAGATCCACTTAGTCAGAGTCTGTGTTTCACAAGCTCCCAGGTGATCAGCATGCACACTGATGTTTAGTGAGAGGCTTTGGCCTCCGTGATATTAATATCAGTTTCAATATTATATGAATAGCTCTGCTGGAAACTGTTTTCCTCTTAGAGGGCAGAACAAAAAAAGAGCTCTGGGGTCAAGAACTAAAAGGAGGCATTTTATAGCACAGGGAACTATATTCAGTATCCTATGATAAACTGGAAAAGAATATCAAAAAAGAGAATGTATATATATGTATAACTGAATCACTTTGCTGTACAGCAGAAATTAACACAACACTGCACTTCAACTATACTTCAATAAAATTTTTTTTTTAAATTAAAAGGAGGCATTTTATAGTTGGGGAAGAGAAAAAGCTAAATTAGGTTTCAAGGTTGCTGGTCACCTGCGATCCATCACCACAAAGAGTTAAACTGCAGTGGGAGAAAGAAGGTTTTTTGTAAGGTATTGGAGTGAGTTCTGGAAATGTTGCTCACCTGATGTTTGTGTTTACCTATCCTACGTAGCTCCTTGAATTCAAAAGAAAGACTTTTTTTGAGGGGGGGAACAAAAAGGTGGGATGCGGGGCGGGGATGGAGGAGGGCGTTTAAAATGGCTAAATCATGTAAAATATGATTTAAAGTTATCTACATGAAACAACTACACAAATAGCTGGAGAGGGGGAAAATCTAGTCCTTCAACTAGTAATTTATGTATGCAATGTTAAAACAGGAATAGCAGATTTTTTTAAGCTTGGGTTGAGGAGCTAATCTGTCCTCGCGTCAAAAAGAGGCCAAGTTTTGGGACACTGGAATGTGCTGGAGGGCAAACAGGGAAAGAGGCAGGTCTGAAATCATCATACCATGGCCATTATTGAACTGGGGCCTTATCTGAAAAGAGGCAAAAGGATGATTGGATGACTGCTGATGAGCCCCTTCTAGCTCACGGACATAATACATGAACACAGAATGCCTTGGTCATTAAAAACAAATCACGTCTTGGTGAACTGAGTTAAATCAGGATGAATTCAAACAGTTATTCAGCCTCTCCTGCTCCACATAAACTTAATCACTGAGTTATGATTTCATGCCCTCTTCCTTCTGGACTGAAAGATACTCCCCACAAAACACTAGCTTTAGAGATGAACCCATGTGGGATATTTCTGTTTGAGTTTAGTCCCAAGGTAATTTTCATTCTTTGGAGATGAATTTGTAGGTGTTCTTCTGTTACAAAATGAGAACAATGGTTCCCAACACGTTTAACAATTTCTTTAGCTGCTTCATTAGAGCCAAATTCAATTTTCTAGTTATTAGTATTTGCTCTTTCTCCTGCTTTTAACTGGGCAGTGTTCACATTCAGTTTTCACTCCCAAGCCACCACAAGTTCTATTAGAAACAGGGAGGAACACATACTGTAAACAAAATAAACATAACATGAACTAGGAGTTCTTACTCTTTACATGAATCTTAGGAAAAAAAGTTTAAGAAAATAACCATCCCCCTGCTTAATCTCATCTATTTGCTAAATATGGATTTTTCTGTGTCTTACTCTATGCCATAATGGGCAGAGAAATGCAGCAGGAGTCCATTTGAGTTGGAGCTCAATAGCTACAATTCAGTCCCACAGGCAGAGTAATTCAAGTCTTTTTACCTTTGATACTTTAATTTTACCATGTTTAAGTACTTTGAACTTGTTAAATACTGTCACAGTTTTTAGGATTGCTTGGAACTGACATAAGCATGATGGTTAAAGCAAGGTCAGGCTTTCTGATGTAGCATTTTAATTATGTCGGGGGCATAATGACATTCTCTCTGCAGCTCTGGTCCACTGACTTGTTTACTTACCTACAGTCAAACACCCTGGCACCAGCTCCTGTGTGTGCCTCAGAAATGCAATGCAGAACATTGTGCCAAACTTTTCTTTTGAAAACCAAATATCATCTTCAGTTCATCAAATTTTTTACTGAGATGTGTGGGAGTATTTTTCCTTTGAAAAGTTAAATCATTAATCAAAGCCAGTTGGAAATATTTCATGATCGAAACAAAAGTAGGATGGCTCAAGGAAAACAAAATAGCACTTGGGAGAGGAGAAAGTGGGTAAGATTGATCAGAGGAGTGTTTTTCAAGCTTTCTGACTGTGACCCACAGTAAATAAGGACAATTTATATCACAGTGAAATACTTACTGGCCATGATGCCGTCTGATATTTTCTATCTATTTCATTTTAAAAATGCAGATTGACACATTTAGCTAATTTTGGGATGCTTTAGGTTGATTTCACCATTCAATGGATCATGAGTCATGGCTTGAAAAACACTGGATTAGAGGTTACAATTTTCATCAGACCTGAAATGTCGTGGAACACTGCTCTCTGTTGCTTTATGGCTAGGTTCTTTCTCAATGATATTTACCTCTTCTTTTTTGAAGGTAGGCTTGTCTTCTTGGGACTTTCCTCTTTTAGCTTGCATTTTAGCCCCCCTTTCTTCTTCCTTTTTATTTTCAAGAATGGTAAGGTCACTCATTTAAAAGAAGCCCTTGCTAGCTTACAAGAGTGAGAGGGTGCTCAGGTCACTCTGCATGTGGTGTGAAGTGACTTCTCTTTGGCTGTCCCAGTGCTCACATTCCCCCCCGTGCCAGTGGTTCTAAACAGCAACGTGGGATAGTTTCCTCCCCGCAGAATCTTTTCTCATGAGCCTGCCATCGTGCTCACTGAAATCTAGCGTGATGTGGTGCATCTAGTGCGTGTGGACAAATCTTGTGTGTGGTCTGGTGCATCTTGTTCCTGATCATCTCAATGGAAGCTGTGTTTATGAGCCCCTTGTAAGAAGCAGGAGTGAAAGACAACTGCAGTGCAAGGCAGACTTAGCGACAGAGAGTTCTCTATGGAAAGGTGGATACACAAGCATTTCTTTTTTCTTTTTCTTTTTTTTTTGCGGGGTAGATGGTGGTGGTACGGTGGTGGTGGTTAGGTATAGTGCTCTTAATGCAGCCTTGCAGACAGATGAAAAAATATTTCTTAGCTTACAAATATTCCCCCACCCCCTATTTCCACACTTCCTTGTGCTACATAAATTTGTGTCACCCAGATGGTAAAAGACGCAAAATGTGTGCTCTTAATTGCCAGTCAGTTTTAAGTTGATGCTACCCCAGATGAATGGCTTTCTGCAAGTTTACATTAAGCTCAGGTCTACATGATGGCAAATCAGGGTTTTGACACTTATAAAAGGTCCAAATTGCCTCCTTTCCCTCCCTTATTACCAGTTAATTCCAAGGGGGTTATTTTGCCTCCTTAAGATGATATTTCTGACCATGATTCATCATGTCAGTTTCCCACCCCAACTTTTAGCATATTTTATTAAATGCCAAACACACAGATAAAGTGAGGAGTTATGGTCCCCCTGCCTCATGTAGACCTGTGGATAGAGATAAGTTGTTAAAAAGGAATGAGTTTAGATGCAGTGCAGAATCATAAGTCAATGCAGCACCACCACATTTGTCATCTTTGGGTTAATTCATTTTTTCTGGTATTCATAGCAACCAAGCACAGAGCAATTCACTTCTCTCTGGTTGTACCAGTAAACTTGGTTGGTGGAATAGTTAGCTGTCAATTGATTGCTTTATGCTTGCACATTGCTGTGACCTAAAAAAATGAGCAGCCTGCCAAATGATCAAGCACGTGGGGCTGTAGGAATGCGGGCTCAGTCCCAAATTTGATGTGCACTACATTTCTCGTAAGTTGCAGGCATCACACATTTGGTGCAAAATGTTTACTGTACCTGTTTCTTTTGGACAGCTGTCTGAAGTTTATCTTCTTGTACTTTCTTTTCATTGACCCACTTCCCTTCTGTTTTCTCCTCTACCTTTTCCCCTTTTATCTTTTTCTCTTGCATTTCCCTTTTTTTCTCTTCTAGTTGCTTCTTACGTTTTTGCTCTTCTATCTTAGCTCTCTCTTCTTCCTCTGCCTTTGCCCTCTGCCTCTCCTCTGCTGCCCTTCTCTCCTCCTCCTTAATCCTTTCCCTCTCCTTTGCCCTCTGCCTCTCCTCTGCTGCCCTTCTCTCCTCCTCCTTAATCCTTTCCCTCTCCTTTGCCTCCTGTCTTTCTCTCTCTTGTGCAGCTGCTTTTTCTTCTGCTTCCTTTCTCGCTTTCTCCTCTGCTATTTTTTGTTCTTGCTCGACTTTAATTCTCTCTCTTTCTTCTGCTTCCAACCTGGCCCTTTCTGCCTCAGCTCTTTCCCTTGCTTCCTGTTCCATCTTTTCATTATGGGGAATCTCATGTGAGCCTTTTTCCCTCTCCTCTTCTGTCTTAGGCTCATCTGTACCGATCTGCCCATTTTTCAATGACATTACTGTTTCCTCCTGGGTTTCTGCTGCTTTCTCTTCTGCCACCACCTCTACCTGATTTTCTTCAATGCTCCCTTGCTTTGGCTTCTCCTCTTCCTCTTCTTCTTCCTCCTTTTCTTTTTCTTCTTCCTTTTTCTCTTCAGCATCCATCCAATCATTCTTCTGGTGGGACTTGGTGACTGTTTCTGTTTCCTCTATCTCGTATCTTTCCCGGCGACTTTCGCTTTTTTCTTCCTTCTCTGCCATTTCATTTTCTGCTGTGTTGTTTTGCATTCTCCTGCTGGGTAGCAACAAACTTGCATCTGCTATTGTTGGGTCAGAATCCTTTTGGCGCTCCAGTGCTTCCTGGAGGCGTTTCTGGCGTCTTTCCTCCCGCCGGGCCAGGCGCTCCAGGAGTGCAGCCTCATCATCGGCCTCCACCTGAGTGTCTGTGGTGGTCGTCTTGACCTCCTCGTCGGGCACACTGGACAACAGAAACAACAGCAAGGGCAGCTTGCTGATTAATCAGTCAGCTGGACTCATGTGCTGTGCCACATGGGAACATGCAGATATATACATCTCCCCATATACAACCCCATATTAGTACATTCCTGCCTGGCTTTCAATAGGCAGCATATGCAAATCTTTGCCCATGGTCTCTGTCTGGCCATGGGGAATCTATTCTGCATACTAGAAGTGCTCTGAGTATTAATGCCACCTGGGCATTTTGCCTCAAGCAACAATTGATGAGCATTAATGTGTAAATACCTCAGCTCCCCTCACCTGTGGTATCAGATAGCGCTGAGGTGCCTGTACCACAGTGGATCTTAGAGTTCCCTGGTGGAATTAAGCTCCTGATACCCACAGTGGTAATTTGCTTGGTAAATTACCTTGGTAATTACCTTGCTGGGTAGTGAAACCTTTATTGGGTTGCCTTCCCTTCTCTGTCTCACTTCCCCACACCGCTACCATTTTTTCCTGGGATCATGTTACAAGTAAACTGTGCTCAAATCTTTGTTTCAGAATCTGACTTTCAGGGAACTCAAACTAAGTCAAGAACCAAACTGAAGAAACGAATTCCTCTTGTATCAAGTAGTGTCCCCACGTGTTGCCAAGTCATCTGGAATTCCTGATCTGGATTGCTGGAACACTAAACACTTTGAGAGGATGGGAGTGTACGTTATAGTGTGGAGATGCTATACTCAGGCCAGTGACCCCCCTGGTGGAGACATCTAACTGTCCACCACAACTTATGCTCCTCTTTCCTTAGTCGCAGGGAAGTGATTGCCTGTCAAGGATTATATTTCCCACCCTCCCCTCTTCCTCGCACCTAGGTGGGGCCCCGTGACCAATAATCCCAATGAAATGTGAGCAGAAGTGCGATGTCCAGACCAGGACAAGCAAGAAGCAGAGGTACATTCTCTTCCCTTTCTATCTCTGTCTACTGGCTAGATCAGAGGACTCCAAAGCCCCTGAAGCTGACAGAGTCACAGGAGGAAAGAAGATAGGGAACCAGTTCTACCAGTCAGAAATACCCACGCTGGACTAGTACGTGTTACTGCATCAAACTACTAAAATTTGGGGACTCATTGTTAAAGCAGCTGATGTTGCCCTAACTAATAAATATACCATCTCCATTCTTTGTCAAGATTTCCATGAATAAAGGGGCTCTTGCCCTTCTTTTCTGCAGTAGACCAAAGGACAGTTAAATTTGATGTTTATAAAAAAAGAAAAAATCTCTAAAATCCAAACTGTAGCACGTCCACCACTGTGCTCACTATTGCAGGATGCTGGACACTGCCCATGCCAGGGGTGTTGGTCTTCACTGCAGGAAACAGCCAGTCATGTGATACTAGGGCTGTGACCAGAGTTGGAAGAACATGTCTTGCAATGTTTAGAAACTCCATCAAATTTCATGGTTCATACCAACCTTGGCCCTTTTGAAGTTCAAGTTCACTTAATTTTGGAAAAACATATTTAACAACAAGAAATGGCAGACTAAAGGCTAGATTCTAAACTTTCTTGGCCTCAGCTGTTGTTGTAAGACACTGTCTCCATGAATCAGACACATAAGGATTAAATTTCTCTGAAAATGCAAATAGTTTAGGATTTAAGGGGGGAAATCTATATACATAAGGCATTTGGATCAACTGAATTCAAATAATTTTTAAGAGGTACCCCAAATTCCACAATGCTAGCTGGCTTAAGGAACTCGAGTTAAGAAACAAGACTCTACTGAACCTTTCTTTGCTATTTATAAATCAGGACAGCAATCAACAGGAGAAGTTGAGTACCAGTCAGTTGTTTAGCCCCAAGAATACTTATTCTTCTTGGGGCTAATTAGTATGTCAGAGGTAAATCATATGTTATCAGATCTGAATATGCGCTGCTAAAAAAAGGAATTTTGTACTCAATCAATGCATGAAATAACTAATAATAGTACAATGTGAAAAAAGAAGAGAAACACAAGTAGAAGCAAGATTTTAAAAGCTAGAAAACTATAGGCACTAGTAATTTCTTAAGGCATTGTTGATTACTCACTAATAACCAGATTCACAAAAGGCCTTAAAATGTCATTATTAAACTCTTTCTTTCCCATCCCCTTCAACTCAGAAATAGAAAAGGCAGTGAAGCCTATGTAGCCCTGATCTGTAAGACTCTGCTACCATCTTCCTAATAATGGTCAAAGTTACTATGCGCAAGCACTGTGCATTTTACAGGTATTATCATCTCATTTAAATTTAACAACATTCCTAAAAGAAAGGTATGATTTTTACTTCCATTGGACTGAAGAAATACAGTTAGTGCAGAAAGGGTCAAGCTGGGATTCAAAGCCAGGTAGTGAACCCCAGAGAACCTCTTTGCTATACTCCCTCCCTAATCAGGAGCTCCTTACCGAGGGACAAAGTCTGTTTTTCCACCTAACCAAGAAGCTTCCTGATTGAATCATCCTGCCTGCCAGCATGTTCACTACTGCCTTCAGAAACCCTCTGTGTACCCACTCAAATTCACGTTAAAGAGGCCAGAACTCTTTCCCTTCAGAATTTTCTACACAGATTGAATGAAGGGGATTATCAAATACAGTGCCCTCCCACCACACACAAAATGAAAGAATCTAAAACCAAAGCCACACAAAAGGTCTTACATGGTGACTGCATTACATTTAACCAGTCCACAATTTAAAAATAAAATTATTTTTTTCTCCATTCCCCCTCCCCATCTTTTCTATACCTTCGGGGCATATAAATGATATATACTGACTATTAGCGTAATGTACTGTGTGACCTTGTATGTGTGAACTTGTAAAGGCCCCTTTTAATAAGTTGAACTTATTAAGTATTCTCGACTTTCCTGATTTCTACCAGGACTGGTATAGGAAAAAATGTAGTACTAAACTCATGAGCTTGTTTGAATAATTACATTAAATTAAACAGGATTCTGCACCTTGTTGAATATTGTAGAGATCAAAGGATACTGGTTTAGGGTGTATATCAGGAAAAGTAAGACATTTGCAATTCATGCCTACTTCTAAAAATTCAAGTATTATCTGCTACTGGTAGGTACAGAGGACTATTAAACGAATACATCTTCAGTTCAAAACAGATAACAATACCCTAAAGAATGAAGGTAAATAGTTTTCCTTATTTAAGCATATAACCCACGATTTTTAGTAAATAAAAAATTTACTAGATTACAAAAGAAAATAAAATCCTTCAACTGGGGTGTGTTTAGGGGATGGGATGCGGGGGGGTGGGGAGAAAGGAGTACTGGTGTCCTAATGTCTAAATCAGATAGACTGTCCAATCTGGTTAGTTGCCTAAAACGTCCACAGAAGAATTAAACAAGCTAGAAAAACGGAAAGAGTTGAATTGGGCTGAGAAGGGGATGCTTTGCCCAACACATTCCTTTCATCAGACAGGCTAAGAAGCACCTGGAAAAATTCTCCCTTCTGAAGAGGACAGTACCTGTTCTGGGTATTGACCTCCACTTGGTCAGTCACCTGTCCCAAGGATTCTTCCTCTTGCTTCTGCCGCAGCCTTTCCTGCCGGGCACGGCGGCGCCGTTCCCGGGCGGCCTCTTCCTCATCATCGTCGTTCCGCTGGTAGGCGATTCTGTAACATCACAAAGACAACTTCTTGAGCTTGCCAACTGCCCACCATCTTCACCAACTTCTTGGAAGGATCGACACTGAGCTTGACTACTTACTGAGCCATAGAGTTCTAAAAGGATGGTTCTGTTCCTTAAGTTTAGAGACCCGATCTGACTAGTTTTTAAACTTTTAAGTATCTGAAAAGCATTAGTCCAATAGCTACAGAGGATAATTTACAATGACCAAATAACAGCTTAAACTAAAAAGTTTACACAAAAGCAACTGCCTTTGGAGACTGTGGGTTAGCATGTTTAGATTTCTTTACTCAGCTGATGATTAGCATGTTAAGATTTAGAAGCAGAAATCCAAAGAACTGAACTGAAAGTACTGAAAACACTTATTGAAAAGATTCAGCATGTTGTATGAATTATTTGTGGATATGTTGTCACAAAGGTCAGAAAAGAATCAAGTTATGTTAACAAACCAGGACTTTGGCATTAATAAGCCAAATAGCCAACTAAACTCCAGAGCAGGATATCCTTTTTGCTTGGATTTAATTTTTTTCCTTTTTGTTCACTTTCACTGAAGGCAAGTGTTATTGACAACAGATAGGAGGCTTCACAGTCAGTGCAGTGCCCTCTAAGGCCACCTGTTTTGTTCTAAAACTGCTTTAGTGTCCCACTACCCACACGCTGGGCACATCTTGGGAGCCCACAGGTGTGTATTTAGATAGAAACCTAAGGGCTAAGGCCAGTAGAAGAGGCGCAGAGGGTTTCACATGCATATATGGTATTTAGCTTTCCTAGTTTATCAGAAGCAAAGAACTATTTAGGGAAATTATACAATCAATATCACTAGTTAGATACGTTTCCCCTAATATTTATTCCCAAGTAAAGAATCGGAGCTGGGGAACTCCAGATGCTCAGACTCGTGAGGAGATAGCCTGCGTGGTCAACCTGGCTGTTTTGGAAGGAGGACTGTGTACTGACATACAGAGTGCTGAGAAGGCATGGCAGTGCTGGCTGGCCCAGGGACAAGCTGGCCTGATGGATACATGGGATGCAATGGAGCTGCATTGTGCAGCAGACTGCTTTTTACCTTGGAGAGTTAACATGCTTTTTTACAGTGTTACTTACATATCTACCAATAGAAATCCAGGTACGTAAACGTTTCATGCTTATCAATAATGACTAAGCTAAAATAATTTACAAATGAAAGAAAACAAAACAGCAGAATCACATAATTTATACCAACAAAACGAACCTAACATGACTGATGGTTTGCTCATGTTCGATTTACAAACCAGGTATTTTTAGATCCAGTGCTTTACTTTACCTGTCTTCTGACTTCAATAATACAAATGCTAGGAATGTTTCTGACCTTACAAAAACAAGATGAACAGTTCTGAAGGTTGGTTGGTTTGTTCTTTGCTACTTAAGAAACTCTGACTTCATACTTGCTAAAATGTGCTAGTGCGCGATATTCAAACGCCAATATAAATAAACCGTCACTTAGTAATTCTATAAAGCTGACTGTTTTATTTCCACAAATACGGAGAGAAGGGCGGTGTGATACAGTTAAAGGATAACTAGGTTAATACTCAGAAAACCGAGTTTCTAGAACTGGTCTCTCCCCAGCTTGCAGCCCTTTGATTAACCTGCATTAAACTGCCTTGTCTGTAAGTGGGTGACAATCAAATGAAATCATGGGTGTATTGTGGTAAGGCATACTACAGTGTAGTGTTCTGTTGTTATTAGGAAAGTGCAGTGGAGGAGCTGCTTTGTGAGGAAAGATGAGTTCAATTTTAGACTTGTTGAATTTGAGGTGACAGCATGACATGCTTTGAATGTTCCTTTCTAATTCAATCACATTGTAGTTTTCAGTTGAAAGCCCTTCCCAGTGGTTTGGCTTCAGTCTTCAGATTCTTGGCCTCATATTCCTTTGGCTTATTTCTCAGTAGACAGCTTTAACCACAGCAGGGAGAAAGAGTCCTTAATGACTGCTTCCCAAGCTAATCAAACAGAAAGTCTTAATTTGCCCTTCTACGTCTCTGGATCAGCCGTGAGGTCTTGGCTATTACTTGGGGCCTTGCTTTTCCAAGACAAGCAAAAGACACATAAAAGCTCCATATGGGACACCCTATGGCAACAACAAAACCCTCCCCGCTCCTAGATGGAATCTCACTTGAAGCCCTTAATTTCCCACTATACTTGAACCTCTCAGAGGTGTTCCTCTCCCTCCTCCCACCCACCCAATGTGCTTCATGGTGGATGCTGTTGGCTTTTAGTTCTGACACGACCTAGATATGCCATCTGTCTCAGCCAGGTCACGCTCAGTCTTCCTTCATCTTCGGTTTCTCATTGGAGGCGTGGCCTTCCACATTCAGATCACTGCCCCTGTCTCTGCTAACTCTTCTTGCTTCATACTACTTAAAATTTATCATCACTTTGCATCGGTAGACTCTTACCTAGGATACACAGTTGCCAGAGCTAGATTTTTGAGGACCTTTTGTTGCTACTAATAAAGAAACATGTTAAAATTGTTTTTCATAGTTAAAAACAAAAAAGGAGCCAAAATGTTTTCATGGCATTTTGAATCAGAATGTGCCCGGCTGCTGGCTCAATAACATATCAGTTGACTTTGTAAGTGAAATTGTGCCCATGCCAAATGACTTGATATGTGTAGAAATTCTTCAGATGTGAGCCTCCCTACTTCAGTCCTCAGAGGGCAGAGCACACAGCGGTTGCTTAGCTTTCAGGCCTCTCCCACGGCAACTACCTTTCATACTACTACCAGAGGTTTATTACTTTTCTTTCAAAATTGAAAAACCTTAGTTGTTAAATTTTTTCTGATTCTAAAGGTAACATGCACTTATTATTTTCTTAAACCAGACATTAAAAAATGTACAAAAGAGAAAGTAAAAGCCAGTTCCCTAATCCACTACTCAGATATGAACATGATTAACAATGTATTCTACCAGAACTTTTCCTTTGCATGCATAGATATTTTAATTTTTAACAAAGTGGGATCATGTTATATATACTACTTTAGAAACAGCTTCTTTAATTTATCTTATTTATGACTATTTTAACACATTAGCAAAATATAATTTCCAACAGCAACACAGTATTCTATGACTAGATGTACGTAGTGGATGTATGTATAGGGATGTACTATAATCTATTTAACCAGACTTCTACTGATGGGCAGTTAAGATTTTTCCAAATGTATGTTCTTATAAACAAGGCTGTAAAGGACATCACTATAGATATACTTTTACCACTTGTTCAATTACTTATCTAGGAAAAATCCTCAAAAGTTAGAATTCCTGAGTTTAAGATATGCTCATTTAAAGGCTCTTGTTACACATTGACAAACTGCCCTCCAGAAAGGTATGTGACATCAGCAACGTATGAGTGCTAATTTCACCATAACAAGAATTTATCCAAAAAGACAGATGAGAACACCACATCCTTAATATGTCCACATGATAGCACAACAACTCTGCTTTAGGCTTCAGTTAAAGACAAAATGTTAACATTCTAACTTTTCACACACCAGATTTAAATGTATTTGAAGTGCTGCTGACTAGTAAAAATCATACCTAACCACCCACTGGGTTGTAACAAAAGCATAACAATCCATTTGTTCTTTCTGTGAAACTTCAGCAGATGCTGGCAGTAACCAGTCTACTGTATTGTACACTATAAAGACAACTGATGTTCCCAGATGATTCAGAAGCAGCAGAGGACTCGAAGTTCCTCGGAATCATCTGAGAAAGATTAAACTATGTTGATTAGAGTTTTAATCAAATGCATTTTACTTAAAAAATGAGTAATCCCAAATGATATGTAAAGCACCTTTTATTAAATAAAATGTTCAATCGACTTTCCCACCCAGGCTGGGTGTCAGCAGGTTTACTCTGGAGTATTATGCTTTGTTTCTGGGTAATTGCCTTTGCTCATCTCTTAGCGAACACTTGGGGAAAGGTATGATTGATCTTACTGCAGGAAGCCCAGTGCTGCTGGCAGCAAAATGGCTCATCAGATATTCGGGAGAGAGATGATCTTGTGTGTGTGTGTGTGTGTGTGTGTGTATCAATAAGTGCTGAACAATCTCAGAAGTCCATAATAATTACATGATGTTATTTGATTGTGTCAGTGGTATGAAAAAAGCAGAAAGGTCTGGCTTTTCTTTCATTCCCAGAACCACTGCCTAAATATCCTGGTGTTATATTATAAGAAAAAACAGGTCTATGCAATGGGAAAACGCTCTTGGAATGTTGTGGCTTTCACACCAAAGACTTTTTAAGTCTTTACCACCAGACCTCTACTGCCTCAGTGTATTCAAGTAACACTATAATCATGTTACAAGCTGTGCCTTTTAGATAGAAAGTTCAAATAAATAAAAGTATTGCAGACATGGCAAATAATGAAACCACTGAGGACTCAGCGTCTTTACATTTGGCTGGGCCAGGGTCTAAGTGTACACTAGATGAGATAAAGAGGAAGTGGCAGAGGCTTCCACAGTAAGACACTGGAGCAAAGCACTAGCTGTCACCTTGCCCCAATGTCCCCCTCACCCCAGCTTCTCCAATAAATATTTCTCAAGACTTGCTCAACACTGGCAAAATTCTTACTGTAATTTCATCTACAGTATAGAGTTTTTTAACCCTGTGTTCTCCACAGTGTGAAGAATGTTACTCTCATTTCCTTTCATTTTGTCTGTTTTTTTTTTTATTTTGCTATTTTCTGATTTGAGACTCCAGTACATGATCCTTAAAGTTTTCAAGTAAAAATGCTGGCAATAACATTTTATTAACAAGACAAGATCTCTTATCAGGAAACCATGTTTAGAAATAGAACAAGAACAAGTAATAACCAGTTTTATGAGGGGGCTGATTTTATTACAAGTTTAAGAGCACTAAAGAAAAGATTTAATTTTCTATATCTTACAGCAATGGTTACTAACATTTAAAGAATGTGGATCTCTTTAAAATATCAAGAAAAATTAAAATATCATGACAGTTGCTTATAGTTTTGTTATTTATTAAAAATGTTTTATAAAGTCTATAAACTCAACACTGAATAAAAAAGGAATCTGTATCTTATAAACCACTGTATTTATACATATTTGCAGAGAAGTCTTTCATACCTGAAACAGTTATTTATCAGACTACAGAAAATAAATTTAGGAATCTCTTCCAGTAACTTCACCACTGGAGAACCACTGGTATATAGAAAGAGATTACGAGTGCCACTGAACAGACTCTGACTTGTCCCCTTCAAGCTCTTTTGCATCCTTTAACATTCCTTGTGCTTGGTAAGCACACATACACATACACAGACACAGACACAGACACACACACAAACCCACAGGTTAAGTGAGGAAAACCTCGGAGAAAATAAAAGGCTCAAGGCACTAAAATGAAGCCCGTGTACAAAAGAATTCTAGAGATCCCCCTTCAGATCAAAGTTTCCAAGTCTCTCTGTTTTCCTTCATTATTTCTGCCACATTCCTATATTTTAAAAAGAGAATGTTGCACCTAAAATTCCAACAGAACAAATAAATTCGCTACCTGAAAGAAGGACTCCTACCAGTACTTCATCATTCGTGAATTCACAGTAACTTATAGGCCAGCAGACACTTGGCGAACCCTAAGATCTGCTTTCATCTCCCTGCGTCCCCTTGTACCTCTTTTTTCGTGCAAGGAGTCATCCGAGAGAAGGTGGTGCTGGTTGAAAAAGATTCCAGGTTGTAACTGTGACACTCAATCCCAAACACCATCCTGCCCCCAGCTTTCTGCAGCTGTACGTTCCCCACGCAGGCCAGACTCAGGAGGAAGACTGACTGGGGTTCACATCTGCAAAGGACTTCTTAGTCAATTACATTTCTCTGATTTCCATCACTCTTGGTTCTGCCAATGTCATTGTCTTAACCTGCGTCTTAACATGGGATCCAGCTTAGAGTTAAAACCTCACGTGGGTTGAAAATGTGGTCATCAGCTATTAGGAGGCAAAATGATTCATACATACTTTCAGTATTGTCTTCCATGTACCAAAAACCCCAGTGACTTTCTTTCATAATACGAAATGCAAGCGATTCTCCAAACATATCCAATTAGCCCTGTGAATTGCTCAAATGCTCTTAGTAAAATTTCAGGCAATGCTGTGATCAGGAGGGAAAATCCTGACCTGCTGAAATGAATCATATTTGCTCTGCAGATTTATTGTATATTTGAAAGTTAAAAGAGGTTTATAGATACATTCCAGGCTCTTAAATATGATTTTGTTTATATATATGTGGTGTCTGTAAAATGTTGTGGTTTCATTTAATGCACATAAGGTCCAATTCTCAATGTTTTTCCCTTGGATTCCTTAAAAGAAAGGCATTAAAAATTACAGTGGAGGAAAAAATCAAGAAAATAAAAATATTTTCTGGTCAAAATATGTTTAGAAATGGATTAATAGCTAATAGTCAATCGGTCTATTAGTAATTAATATAGGATAGAATGAAAGAAAGCCCCCCTCATTTAGAATATATGTGTGTGTATATATATATATATATATATATATATTTTTTTTTTTTTTTTTCTGATAGGGAAGGTAAAAATATGCTGAATTTCACTGAAGGATTCATTGCTATGTCAGGGGTGTGCCTTTTATGGGAGTGCAAGCATGCAAGGGGATACATTACTCTGAAGAAATTTACCCAGGAAGAGAGGTATGTCCCACCCCATCTCCCTGTATACACACACATTTGAGAATTACTAAGGTTTGCAAACTAGCCAGAAATTTTGGTTCTCAACAGTAAGACACTGTGTGCTTGCACACTTCAGTGTTCTCATATATGTTGTCACCACAAGTTATCACCAGCAGCCTACCGTTTGCTTTATATAATGGTGACATCCCATAATCACATGAGTTTCTATAACCATAGACCATGGTGGGGAAACATGTCACGGGGCAGAGTAGAAAGAAACAACATCAGGCAGTGGGAGAAAAACCTCTTCACCTTGCCTCCACACGCTCTCGTAGAAGGCTGTTCTTAGTATCATTATGACAGTGACGTCCTGTCAAACAAACAGACCAGCTCTGATTGATCATGTATGGTTAGAGGGAACTCAGGGAGTAGGGTGAGTTCTGATTCTGACTCAGGGTTGTGTGGCTAGCTAGGGCTTCCGGGAACACAGTTCTCAGAATGGTCCTGCTCTGGGACAGGCAGACCCCTGAGCTTAGAGACTCCTTGCTGAATTGATACAGATAGTCATTTGTATCAGGAAATTTTAAAAAGATGAATTCTAACTGTTTCGGGTCAGTATTTTAAATTAAAAAGACGTTTAGCATGAAATATATTGTACCTATGAATGAGTGTATAGTACACCACCACTTAAAAGAAGAATAATGAACCAAACACCCATGTACCTACTACCCAGCTTAAATAGCACCAGCACTTTGAAGATCCTTAGGTGCCCTTCCTCAACTCCATTCCTATCTCTTTTTAAATGCCTCCAGATTACCTCTAACCTGGATTTTAATTGTTCTCTTGCTTTTCTTTGTAGTTTTACCCCCAAGGGATGCATTCCTAAACAATTCATTGTTTAGTTTTGCCTTCTTGAACTTTATGTGATCATACTATCTGCATTCTGTGACTAGTTTCTTTCACCCTACATTATGCTTTTGAGATTCATCTATGTTTATATGAATAGGTATAGTTTATAATGACAGATGAGATACAGGATTTCCCAAAAATTTCTTGAGATTATAGTTTGGATGAGATAAATGTCTAATTTTTTATTCAGCTGGCGCCATGTTCTTTTTTAAAGTCCACAGATATTCAGTAGAAATAAAATGAATAGAATCTGGATTATTTCTTACTGAATTGCTGTTTTTTCACATTTATTTTTTAAAGGAATAATGCATCTGTTAAATCTACTGAACACAGATTTTGGAGGGATAATTCCATGGCAGTTTCCTGAGATAAACTAAAATCTATTTGTTCTGTCACAAACAGGACCGAATTTGCACCACTCCCACTATCCCACCCTATTCAAACGATAAGCTTGGTCATATACAAACAGTTCAGTTTTTAATTTATAAACGTTTAGAAAGTGTAGGTATGGAAGGAGAAGATTGATGATGGAGAAGATATATTTTACTGCTCACTTGATAAGTCAAGTTAAGCTTTGATTTGAAATGAATGACAAGGAGTAAGAGAAATGTTTAAGTGGCTAGTAAGATAATTAAAATAAAGTAACCAAACTTTCCTCTCTTTTAACTCTGATTTGAAATTCAACTGGTATAAAATGTGGCTGATACAGGATAAACCCAATTACTACCTATGTTTTCATAAACATTACCTTTTCTTCATCCCCAACCTAGGATTCTTTGTCTAATAAGAGTCTTAAATAAAATATTATCATTAATAAACTTGGGCTTTTAAAAATGTTGTCATTCAAAAGTAAAATCTGATTTGGGGTTGTTTTCTGACTGTTGTATCTATTAAAGGACAGTCTTGGTTTAATGTTAATAGTAGATGTGGACAATAAACCTTGGGCTTAGGTAATTTATTTTCAAGTAAAACATGATAAAACACTTCATCAGACCTGGGTGCCTATGACTGGCAATGCTGCATTCTGCCAGTTCTTTCTCTTGCATGTAGGTCTGAACATGGATATTCAGCTGATGAAAAACACTGCCTTAGAGCGGGGTGCAGGTAAACCACATGCCCAATGGCCAACTTGGATGCAACTGCGTCTGACCACAGATGTATTAACAAGCAGATTCTTTACACAGTCAAAGACAAACTCCTAGACACAGAAACTTCCATTGCCATCTTCAAATGTAAAAACATGAACTCATTTTAGATGAGTCTTATACTTAGCGTGATCTAGAAATTAAAATATTACCCCCAAATTTGAAATATTTGTGTGATGCAGTACAAAGGTTCATAATTTCATGTGGTGGGGCTTTGAATTATGGTACTGCTATCACATTGCTAAACACTGGACAAAAGAAACAAAGTGATTGGGAAAACAAAAACAAGATGTCCTTAAGTGGAGATTATGAACCTGTGACTAATTAGAAGGAATTCCTGTAAGGGAAAGCGGTATTTCAGACATGCTGACGGAAATGGTACATGGCATGTGGGTACTGCTAACTGAAGTCACATGTCCTGTGTCAGCTGAGAGGATTCTCAGCATCCTCTCTATGCAGGCAGTGCTTAATGCAGGGAAATTTATGGGTAATGGATTTTCATAACAGGCCTTTTATGATCCTCTCCTCCCCCAAAAGTGCCCTCTGGAGCTTTCCTGCTTCCACTCTCATTTTTCTTAATTGGAAAAAGATTTAGTATTCATTTCCTCTTTCCCAGTGTTCTTTTGGCTCAATTTCCCTTGGGGGTGGCATGGCCTCCCATCATTCCCCCCCCACCCCGCTTTTGTCCTTCCTCTGTCCTTCAGAAACAGAAAGCTCAAATACACTGATAGATATGACACTGGAGCATTGTTTCCAGCAACTCTGGTGAGTGAAGGGACTGTTATTCTAACAAGAAAGCATACTTTGGGGTGATTACTACCTCCCCAACTCCAGCAGTATTACACAACCTTACCTAACATCCAGCTGGCTCATAGCTAGAACTGCAGAGTTTTGTTTACAAGTGGTAGCAAGTAGAAAGACAAACCTTGAATAGAGACAGGAAATGGAAAAATGAAAGGCCAAATCCTGAACTTTGGACCTAGGTGAAGAACATTTATTCTTGTAGGGGACTTGGGAGCCAATGGCTGTCAATGGGTCCAACCTCCCTACTGTTATGAAAAGAATTCAAGGACTCTGCTCTGCACTTGGTGGACCATCTTCCTAAGTCAACAGAAACCTTACCTACGATGGGGCCTGCTCCATGTGGAAGGAATAAAGCAGATACCTATTTGTTGTGATTTGGTAAACAGCCAGCCTGACCAAACCAAACCAAACCAAACCAAAAGACCTCCCTAGTTAAAGTTAATAGAAGATCCCTATGAAAATGTGAACATTTAAATAGATAAAGTAATATTAAATAACTAAGCTCCCACATTTGTGTGTGTGTTAACTGAATTAGATCACCGACAGCTGAAGAATCAGACAGCCGGGGCTCTGAGAGAGAGAAACATGGGCATTAGAGACATTCTTAGATAGCACTTAAATTGCTTGAGGTACCTGTCCTGCAACAGCAGATCGACACCCCAACAATAGAGTATAAACCAATACAATCACTAGTTCTTTAAAATTGTTACCTAGTACAGGAGGCACTGCTTCAGTAGGGGAGATAACTGACTTTACCCTAAAAATATTTTTTTCTAAAAATAAATTACAAAGTTACAGCATTGCGTTGGTTTATAGGTTTCTGATCTCGTGTATACTCCTCTCTACAACCAAACCACTGATCCGCGTAGCACCTAGACTTTGAAGGGAGGACAGTTAAATTCAAGTGGGACATCAGAGTGATGGGCTCTGAACAGCCTAGATTCTGAGGAGGTGCTGGTGGGCGATGTACCAGATATGAATGTGGCTTCTTAACTTACAGAATTGGGGTGCTGGTTGGTAATGCTACTCTAACATGCAAATTGACACCTAGGTGACTGGAATTAATGCATTCATCCAACACACATTTATTGAGTATTTACTCTATTCAAGCCACTGAGGGTGGAAACTAAGGTGAAAACCCTGAAAAGAGCTTATAATCTGGTAGGGAAGCTAAGACAGGTGTAAGAACATAATAATAGATAGAATGCGGTAAATATCATGAGATGTTGATAAAGTGATCTAAAGTTTAGAGGAGGAAGAAGACGATTCCAGCTAAGGGATCAGAGAAGGCTTCGTGGAGAAAGTGGTACCTGAGCTAGATCTTTTAGGATTGGGGCTGGGGGGACAGAAGAGGATCTTTCCACATACAGAGAGCTCCAATAGCAAGGCTGCAGAGTCAGGAAATATGGACATGAGAAAGCAAACAATCCAGTCTGGCCGGTGCTTGGAGTACATGAAAGGTATTAGTGAGGCTCCAGTTGTGCTTGGCACATACAGAAGGACAGCTTCCAGTAACTGGAAGAGTAAACCAACCATTTTACAAAGCGTAAGAGGGGTGCTCCTTCCATTGCGGTGGCCCTACGGAAACACACAGGGAGGATTTTCTAGTTTCAGTCTCCACTCCAGGTGTTTCATGTCACTCTGCAGCTTTCCGTGAGAAATAAACGGCTAGCTACCCAATATCAAGGGCTCCATAAATCTTAGCTGCAAGAGGAGACTTCAGTTCAGCAAATCCTACGATCATTTCGAACAGAAGTACTGTGGAGGATCCTTCAAGAGCAATAAACTGTGATTTCCAATTTTTCAGAGTGGCATTTATGTCCTTTTTTTTTTTTTTTTTTTGCGGTATGCGGGCCTCTCACTGTTGTGGCCTCACCCGTTGTGGAGCACAGGCTCCGGATGCACAGGCTCAGCGGCCATGGCTCACGGGCCCAAACACTCCGCGGCATGTGGGATCTTCCCGGACTGGGACACGAACCCGTGTCCCCTGCATCGGCAGGTGGACTCTCAACCACTGCGCCACCAGGGAAGCCCTATGTCCTTTTTTATTCTCCACTGTCTTGTACTCACTTTGCCCACATAGAGTAAATCAAATTTTTACTTATTCTGCCTGTTAATCAGATCCCAGGTGCAATCCACCACTGTGGCAAGCTGGCAAGATAGTAAAACAACAGAATCATTAAACTAGAAGGAATTTTGGAGGTTACTTTCAATCCATGCTACACACGGTAACCTGGGGTTGAAGAGGTGAAGTGACTCAAGCAACTACAAAATCAGAACTAGACCCAGGTCTTTAGATCCCACACTTGTTTTCTTTCTAACCTATGACACCGTATCCGCTTTCTTAGGGTGTTCTGTAGACTAACAAATAGCTCCAGTCATCTAAGCCAGGGACTGGCAAACTATGGCTCAAGGGCCGAATCTGGCCCACATTCTGTTCTTGTAAATAAAGTTTTGCTGGAACATAGTCATTCCCGGATTGTCTATGGCTGCTTTCACCCTTTAATGCCAGAGTTGAGTAATTGTGACAGAGTGTATTTCCCACAAATTTGAAAATATATACCATCTAGCCACTTACAAAAAAGTTTGCTGATCCCTGATCTCAGCCAATGGTCCTGAAATTTTTTTATAGTGTACTATCAGTTAAAAAATTTAAGCATATATATATATATGTATATATATATATACACACATATATGCATATATATGTATATATACACACATATACACATATATAGTAACTTATTTATAAATTATATACATGTAGTGCTGTTTAAATGTTTATAGATTTATAACACAGGAAAAAGATATGACAACAAAACAAAACATATTTAAAGTAAGTTTAATTTATTAATGTCCATAAAATCTTTTGTGAAAACTCTTAGTTTAACACACTGAGATAATTTGAAAATCTGGCTATAAGTTCTATTTATTTTGAAATTTGGTTTTAAATGACCGTAATAACTTAATTTTTTAAAAAAGCCCCTAAAAGATATGTAGAGACAAGTGGAAAGAACACATCACTGGCTTGGCATTTGAAGCATGATACTAATACAGTCAATCTGCCCCACCAACCATGCAGTTTTCTGTAAACTTTAGGAAATTTATGCCTGTCCTGATATCAACTAGTTGTTTGTTCAGAGTCATCCAAAGGCAGTTTTACATTTTTAATAAACGTCTAAACTGAGATGTTTTACTTGGGAGGTTTTTAAATAGATAAGAAAATGTTGGTTCCAAGGTGAGGTGTGAAGATCAATACTCTTAGGTAGGTTACATGTTTACATCTGTTTGGACAAAAAAAAAAAAAAAATCACAAAGCAATGGGGTCATTTCCCGAAAGATCTCTCTGCTGCATGAGTTTCTTCTAAAAAGCAGTTATATTCCCCGCTGTTTGTGGACAGCTCTCCTTTGCTGAAAGGCACAGGTGAAGTGCGTGGCTCAGAAGCTAAGCGCTCATACACACTCACAGCATTAGTGACAGCTCCACTGCGTTCTCAGAGTCTCCCTGGGCTCATGTGGTCAGTGTTCCCTTCGACCTGCAGTTTCTGCAGAAATCCTTTTAAGTCCAGAAACCTGAGTCCATTTCATGAAGGTTAGTTTACTTTAAACTAGATAAGCTATACCATCGGTATATGCACTTACCCAGTTACAGGTAAACTGCAAGGATGTGAAAGGACAGGGGCCGCCCTCCCCTCTGGGGGCGGAACGCCTGCTCTTCCCTCAGGACCAGTCGCACATGGTCAGAAATATGGACTTAGCGAAGGTGCCAGGGCCAGAAAGCATAATAAGCATCAGTAGTGCTTCATTTCCAATTAGTTTAACTTCGTTTATACTCTCTTGCCTTCTTTTCTTTGACCGTGCTCTCCCCTGCTCTCCATTTTTACCTAGAGGGCTCTTCTTTATCCCTCATGGCCAGCTCATACCTGTGTGAGGCCTTACCAGACGTAATGAAGGTCAACTGGAAGGAACTCTTTCCCTCCTGTGAAATCGTTGCTGTTGTTCCAGGTATTTGTCAATATTGCCTTATTGTTATTTGTGTATCATCCTATCTCTCATACTATGTCATGTCTGTTGAAATCAAGAGTCACGTTTTATACATATTTTTAGCCCTCCTCCCCAACGTGTTTGTAGGTATTTGATAAGTATTTTTAGTAATGAATTCAGGAAAGGCATATGGCATAAGACACTGAGCAACGGCTAATTAACAATGATGAAGGCTAATTCAGTTCGCTGGATATGAGGCGAACTGCCTAAGTTCATATGGATTTAACTGAAACAGATATGGAAAGGACAAATAGGTCAACATGAAGCCATTTAAAAGTCTTAGTGTCGGGGCTTCCCTGGTGGCGCAGTGGTTAAGAATCCGCCTGCCAGTGCAGGGGACACGGGTTTGAGCCCTGGTCCGGGAAAATCCCACATGCCGTGGAGCAATGAAGCCCGTGCACCACAACTACTAAGCCTGTGCTCTAGAGCCCGTGAGCCACAACTACTGAGCCCATGTGCCACAACTACTGAAGCCCACATGCCTAGAGCCCGTGCTCCGCAGCAAGAGAAGCCACCACAATGAGAAGCCCACGCACCAAAACAAAGACTAGACCCCACTCACTGCAACTAGAGAAAGCCCGTGTGCAGCAACGAAGACCCAACGCAGCCAAAAAAAAAGTCTTAGTGTCAAATATAGGACAACAATGCTTCCCTAAAGGACATATCAATGAAATGTGACTCCGTTTAGTGAATAGGGAAAGGCCAACAATTCTATATTAGGCTCATGAGTATTTACTGAGAAAATGACATTTAAAGTTATTAGAGCATTGTCAGTGGGAGAAGCCACCCCCAAAGGATGTCCCAAAGGCATGTGTGCGGCATACACACACAGTCATTCAGAAGCTTTGTGAGTCTCCAAGAAGGCAGACACTCCACCCTTGTTTGTGAATATGAATCAGGAAACCTGGCTGTGCCCACAGCCATACTGCATTGGCCATGGGACTTGCTCTGACCATGAGTTCCAGTAGCTGAAGCCTGATCATTCACCATGGGAAGAAAGGACCTCTCAAGTCTGAACTTCAACACTACGAAGTGATGGAACAGAGTCATATTAATCTGACCTGGGAGTGCTAGTGGCAGCTTCCATGCTATGCTTGGAGATAGAAGAGGGTTAGCAAAAAATACAGGAGGTAGAACGCCAATACCTCACATTTCTCTCAATTCCTTCCCATCAGAAGTTGGAAACAGCTACTAGTCAAAGCCATCTTGCCAGTGTCTCTGTGGGTAGGTACCTGGAAAATTTAGCTCACTGGCCAAAGATGCCAAAGTTTTAATGCATTTATTGTAAATTTGTTTCTCATTTGAATGCTATTTTCTCTGTAGATGGCATGATGTTGCTACTACGTACAGAAAGTCCCCTTGAGTTTAGAGCTGGAAAATGTATGTTTTCCTGGGTAAGAAGAACCAAATGGTTATGGACAAGAAAGATATTTGACTTTTGAATATAGTCAATAATCAGGGACTAAAGTCAAACTGAGTCAACCAGTGTTTTCTAGTCTGTTTGTGGATCCTGGCCTGCTTCAAGAGCTTATGTGTGCGTGAGTAAGTGCACCTGCACACCTGCCATCAGCCTGTCTCTGTTCCTGTCACGTCACTGGCCTTGGTGTGGCTCATGAACAGAGCAGAAACTCTTTGTTTTCCTGTCACTCTGGTGCATGCCTTTCCCCCCATAAATCCCTCTTGTATCATCAACCCTTATAAAGTCCTTATATCCCTCTATATTCTCTCTACTCTCACTATCAAGCCTATTATTGGTTTTGGCCTTTTTGCAATGTCTCTGGAAAGCAAAAATAATTCAGTACAAGCAAGTTTGATTTAGCTGGTCCTTTAGAAATATTTTCACGTGCTCTAGTCAAAACAGATTCTGTAATGCATGGGGTAAATCATTAAGATAACCAAAAATAGCTAATTTCACTGTATCATGGGCAGTCTTGTCATTTTTACTTCTAGTTTCAGAGTTAGGTTTCTAAATTAGTTTAATCTACTTTGTAGCTAACCTAAACCCACCTAGGGATGTATCCAGAAGCGTCTACTGAAGTGATTTTATTTTATCTCCAGACATCTTAACCACTTGCCCAACTGATAAAGATATCCAAAAAGTGAACAAAAAATAACAGTTCAATTTGGTTATTGAATGACTCAGAACACTAGGTTGACTATTTTTGATCCAAATGTTAGTAGCCATAACCCCCAATAATGTTGTATTATGGTAACACTGTATTATGGGCTTGTGCTCTCTAGAGCTACACTTTGGAACAAAGTGTCCAATGGCCCTTTTCAGACCCCATTTTATTTGACCTCACAGAGGTCTTTGACACTGTTGACAATACCTTCCTTTGTGAAGTTCTCTGCTTACCGTTTATTTTGTAGTTTCCTTTGTGTCTTCCTCAGTGCTAGTCTTTTCTTACTCAACATACTTGCCTTGGGTAATCCCATCTATGTTTATTACTTGTTAGTCAATTTTTAGGTGATGATTTTCGAATTTATATTCCTAGCTCAGTCTGTTCTCCTGAATTTCGAAATGACCTTTCTTCTTTGGTAATGAAATTTCCAGTGAGGAAGTTGAGAGTAATAAGTTATTCTGGACATCTGATTAATCCATCACTCTTCCAAAATTCAAAACTTCTCCCCATGTTGGTACTACACCCTCAGATCTTCTTATTTTCAAAGATGGATGGTTTAAAATACTT
The DNA here is from genome assembly GCF_003676395.1 of Aethalodelphis obliquidens. NCBI lineage: Eukaryota > Metazoa > Chordata > Mammalia > Artiodactyla > Delphinidae > Aethalodelphis > Aethalodelphis obliquidens. The sequence continues at coordinate 17,875,507 of NW_020837949.1, forward strand.
TTAAAAAATTCCTCAGTCATATCATCCTATCCTTGCTACAGATAGCAATTTCACAGTTACAGGACGTGAAGTTGGGTTAATATTAAAAGAAAAGTCAAATGAAGAAGCATTTACTAACTAAATTAAATATCAAGAGATGAATAAATAGCTTGCATGAACACAGAGAAAACATGAAAAATTTAACTTCATTATTTATGCCTTTGAAATGGAATCACTATTTTTGCTGGCAGAGAATTTCACTCTCTACATGCATGGAAAATAAAGTTCCAATAATACCCATGTGTCTAGAAGTTGATTTTGGTTGAAAGCACAATTCTCTGCTGTTAGGTTTAAAACAACTGAAGTGAATTTACCAACCTGAGAAGAAACCTGTCTAACTCGTTTCATATACACATTGTATTTTCTTTAAAGGTTTCAAAGCGTCAGAAAGAGAAAGAGGCTGGCCCTGCCCACCGGGAGCTGGATGACACAATAGAGGATGCATCCGGGGCACTGGTTCTCAATCTTGGCTGCACATTAGAATCATCTGGGGGAACTTTTAAAAATCCTTCTGCCCAAGCTGTGCCCCAGATCAATTAAATCAGACCCGCTGGGGTATAATCCAGGCATTAAAGCTCCCCAAGTGATTCCAGTCTGCAGCCAGGTTGAGAAATACTGATTCATGATGAGTGACTGAGGAACAGTTCGGGCCAGATGCAGTCACGTTCAGAGGCAGCGTAGAGTCATTCAGAAAACAGTGGACAGAGGAGTCATGGGCAAGTATTTAGAGATCAGAGTGGAAATAGATGAGGCCCCTTGTCCTCAGGATCCTGAACTTTCTTTTTGTTTCTTTTATTTTTTAAAATTAGGGTACATCAATATTGGCAAGCAGAAAGTGAAAGTTGATATTTTTGTGCAGATAAATGTTTAAACTTATTAAACACTGGTTAAATACACTGAATGGTCTACCCCTTGTTCTCTCCATGACCAAATTTGACTGAGTCTGAGGTCGCCTTCCTTCTGGTGGCAGCCCCTCAACCTCCTTTCAGGATGAAAACTTCACTTCACTCCACATTCCCATCCTTCCTCCATCATGGATGGTCGGTGTCAAGATGATACTCTTAAAGCTCAGCTAAGCTATAAGCGAGAAAACAATTCTTAGTGTCTGTTTTACAGAATTCGAACTGTAAAAAGAGAAAAAAAACTAGTTCGGGAGCCAGCCAAACCAACGAGGTACCTGCCAAACCACACCTTATCCTCCTCGATCAGCAAAAATACCATCCACCGCCTGACTCCTCTTTACCTCACCAATAGGAGCTTGTTCATTCCCTTATTAGGACACTGGCAGTGGCGAGGGAGACTGCTCGTGTCTGAGGCCCAGGGTGGCTTCTACAACATGTGCAGTTCATCAAAAATGAGCAGAGGGTAACAGGCACCGAGGGAGGGGACTGGAAAAATTAAATCCTCGCTGTATGGGAGAAGAATCCATCTTGGTACGCCACAATTATGGTTTTGGATTAAAAAAATTTTTTTTTTACGGCCAAACCAAAAAAACACAATCCTAATATTTTTTTTAATGCATGTTTTTGGAAGGGTATTTTTGAAACTTAGTAATGAAGTCAAGGGAATTTTAAGTTGAATGCTTCCAGGGTGTTGAATAGGTATAATCAGTGAGTATCTGGTCTTAACCTTAAGAAGGGCTGGGCTTGGATGGTCTGTCCCAGTTCTAAGCATACACTTGAACCTACAGATATCATTTGCTTTTTTTTTGAACCTGAAGCAAAATAAAAGCCCTGTCCCCCCTTCTGTCTTTCTGCTTCTCACCTGTCTACAGGGGTCCCCTCTCCATGCTCTGACCCTTGTCCTACCTAGCTAACCACCTTCTTCCTTTGTTCACAATCTTCCACTGCTTAAACCAAGCTTTTTTTTCTACGATATTAGTACAGCTGGGGGCAGCTTCCAAGTCAAAATGAGATGCTGTCCTGTTACGATGTGTCAGCAGGGCTGTCCTGTTAATCCCATCCTGTTTAGTGGCTAAGCTGTTTTCAGAGCCAACTCAGAAACTCAGATCCATCCAAACAATAATTTGAATCACAATTCTAACTTTCTAGAGTTTATAAAACACTTCCATCAGGTACATGCTCTAATTTTATCTTTAGAATGTCAGTGAGGCAGACACTACTATCATTCCTGCTTCGCAGTTGAGGAAATAGGCTCAGAGAAAGCTGAGTGACTTATATTCAGAGTCAGGACATCATTATAATTTGGGACTTTTCTGATTGATGCTCTCTTCCGTCTCAGAGATGTCATAGAATTGTGGTGTTCTGCTCAGATGAAGCTCTGAAGCCTACCAGAGAGAGGTTAAGTCTTCAAGTTCCCCCAAGGACCTTTAAACAAAAGGTGTTTAGGCGCCTGGGAGACTGTAGGAGGCCCCAGGAATCACTTTGTCCTCTGGGGCTGGGCTGCTGCTAACAACCAACTCTGCTAAATTTGACTCTGTGTTAAAGTTGTAAGTTTAACATTTCTAAGACTAATAATCTAAATACAATAGCCATTGTCCGTTTGAAATAATAACATTGGTGACAAAAAAAGAGGAATGTACTAGACCTGCCAGGCTTGACTGTGAATGAGTGAAGCAAACATACAGATTGTTTAAAAAAAAATGAGGAAGCTTATTCAATGGTGATAACTCCCATTTGTGCAGTCCAGGCATACCTCGGAGATACTGCAGGTTCAGTTCCAGACCACCGAAATACAGCAAATATCACAATAAAACGAGATACACAAATTTGGGGGCTTACACAAATTTTGTGGCTTCCCAGTGCACGTAAAAGTTATGTTTACACTATACTGTAGTCTATTAAGTGTGCAATAGCATTATGTCTAAAAAACAATTTAGGTACCTTAATTTAAAATGTCTTATTGCTAACAATGCCAAAAAATTATAATAGTAATATCAAAGATCACTGATCACAGATCTCTATAACAAATATAGTGATAATGAAAAAGTTTGAAATATTGCAAGAATTACCAAAGTGTGACACAGAGATAAGAAGTGAGCAAATGCTGTTGATTAAATGGCACCAATAGACTTGCTCAACGCAGCGCTGCCATAAACCTTCAACTTGTAAAACACGCAGTATCTGTGAAGCTCAATAAAGCGAAGCACATAAAATGAGACCTGCCTGTACGGACTAGGTGTCAGGCCATGGGCAGGATGCATTGCATCTAATCCTTACAATAGCACTGAATAGACACGATGGTTCTTATTTTACAGTCTAGAGGAACAAACCGGGCACAGAGAAGTTGAGTAACTTGCCCAGGACCATACACATAGGATCTTAACTTGCATCTGGCCGGCCCCAAAGTCTGGGCTCTTTGCACAACAACGACATAGTACATCCCTTTCTTTCCAGGACTCAGTTCTCTAACTTGGACAGGGCAGGATTTAGAAGTTAAGATATGGAGAAGTTCAAAATTATTCGAAGAGTTTATTTCTTTAAATTGGCATAAGAAAGCCATGTGATTATTAATAACAGTGGAATGAGAGGAGTTGCCAGTTTTTTGGGGGGTTTTTTGCAGTACACAGGCCTCTCACTGTTGTGGCCTCTCCCGTTGCGGAGCACAGGCTCCGGACACGCAGGCTCAGCGGCCATGGCTCACGGGCCTAGCCACTCCATGGCATGTGGGATCCTCCCAGACTGGGACACGAACCCGTGTCCCCTGCATTGGCAGGCGGACTCTCAACCACTGCGCCACCAGGGAAGCCCATGAAATGAGAGGAGTTGCCAGCTTTATGGAAATACCTTTCCACTATGGGGGAAAGGTACACTCATTGCCTCTTTGTAGGGCCCTTAAAGCAATATGTAGTCCCCTGGACTGGTTATTTAAGGTAGAGTCATGAAAGATCAAAGACTCTCACTAGACCACTCTTCTCACCCCGTCCAGCCCTGCTCCACCAGGAGGAGAAGCTTGCTCATCAAGCAGGATCTGATGTCATATTACAGTTGCTGCCAGATTCTCCCACTCAAAGACCAGAGGTTAGAGCAGTGAAAGCACAGGCCGGGAATAACATCCGTTAAGTGTTAGCTGGAGAAAGCAAGGGAGCCACCAGGAGCCAGCTTGGAGCCAGGAGCCAGCCATTACACACCCACACAGGGAGGAAGCGGGCTAGTGAATCAACCTCTCTGGCCTCATTTTCCTCATCTGTAAAATGGAGACAATGGTGCTTAACTTGTAGTGCTGTTGAAGAATTAAATAAACTCGTACTTGTAAAGTACTAGCACAGTGCTTGGCACACTGTAAGTACTGTATGAGTGTTAACCATTATTATTATTATTGTTACTATTATTATCCTCTTCCTCCTCATCATCATATGGGAAATAGGTTCTGCGCTTAGATGTCTTCTAAGGTATGCTGATGTTTCCAAGCTTGAAGGGGGAGAACTGGGCAGAAACATTTTTCTAACTCAAGGATCTTAAACTCATTTTCATTGAGAATATTAACACCAGAGAAGGCTGAGACATGCAGAACAAATATAGGAAAAAATTCTTTTGTTGTTATTCCCTTATTCCTCCTCTGTTGACTACCCTGTCTCTGTCTTTCTTTTTTGAGCAGTGGAGTGTGGAGAGGAAGAGTAGTGCCCTTTATCTCTCATTTTCCCTGTCTCTCTCTTAGTCCATGTCACTTCTCATTAAAATGTGGATGGAGGGCTTCCCTGGTGGCGCAGTGGTTGAGAGTCCGCCTGCCGATTCAGGTGACACGGGTTTGTGCCGTGGTCCGGGAAGATCGCACATGCCGCGGAGCGGCTGGGCCTGTGAGCCATGGCCACTGAGCCTTCGCATCCAGAGCCTGTGCTCCGCAGCGGGAGAGGCCACAACAGTGAGAGGCCCGCATACCGCAAAAAAAAAAAAAAAAAAGTGGATGGAAATTTACCATCAGGAAGATAATTTACCATTATCTTCCTATGCCAGAAAACACTCGTGTCCCAGTGGAAGAGGATAATCCCCTTTTCTATTCTCCTTTGGGGCTAGCTTAACACCCAAACTTAGTGGAGAATTGATGGTTCAGAACTCTCCGCGTGGAGGTTGGTTCTGAGTGTCACTGGAATGGCTTTAGACAGATGGCCTGGCACTGCCCCCATGTCCTTCAGCCAGCTGGCATTTTAATTGTACTAGAAAATTATCCCACTTACTGCTTATGAATTAAACTATGCAATGTCACATTAGAGTATTTTAAATCTTTCAGTACTTGTTATGGGTTGAAGTGTGTCCTCTAAAAATGATGGGTTGGTTGATCACCTAATCCCCAGGACCTCAGAAGGTGTTCTTGTTTGGAAATAAGGCATTTGCAGAGGTAATCAAGTTATGATGCGTTATTAGGGTGGGCCCTCATCCAATAGGACCAGTGTCCTTATGAAAAGGAGGAAATCTGGACATAGAAACAGACATGCATGGAAGGTACACTAAGTCAAGAAACACAGAGAGAATGTCACGTGAATACAGAGGATGGGGTGATGGATCTGCATGCCAAGGACGGTCAAACTAAGAGAAGCTAGGAGAGAGGCCTGGGACAGATTCTCCCTTACAGCCCTCAGAAGGAAACAACCCTGCCTGTTAGTTTAAGGCACCCAGTATGCAGTACGTTGTTACAGCAGCCCTAGGAAACTAAAACAGTACTCAATTTAAGGATCGAATGGTTCTACTTTGTTAATAATTTTTTCCGACAATTATTAGCACCTTTTACTGTTTATTTAGGTGAGTGGTTCATTACATTGAACTAGTAGCCTATCTGATTTATTAAGATGCCTTCTGTTGTAACTTATAATTTTACTCCCTCATATGTTCAGTTTTCACCTTTGCTGTGTTCCTTTTGCTCCTCTGTTACCTGAGGATCTTGGTTTGAGATTTACCTGTAGCTCTAGGTGGGCTCATAAAACTAGACTTCTTAAGCTTCTAGGTGGAGGAATGTTTTACAGGGTCTCCCTCCCCACCTGCCAGTCTTCAGATCTAAGAGAGTCAGATTTGTAATGCTTCCCCGGGTCAAACTGAATGTTTGAGTAAGGTCAGAAATTAAAAAATGTATACCAGGGAGGGAGAGTAAGTGGAAAATAAGTCTTTCCCGTAATACTAACTCACATAGGCCTGAGACGGTTCAATCTCTGACTTCAAGGCTGTTTCCCTTGGGGTGAGAAGAGACTGTACATACTTCCTGGGTGTCCTTCACTCACTGAGGTTAAGAAGAAAGCCCCAGTGATGCTTGAGTCTGAGGAGCTTTTGTCCTTTTGTGATCAGGAAGTAACCACTACTCAGCAAACTCCTATCAGAATACCATTTCCACATTATGCCTCTCCAGGATGCATAAGCTTTGCTCAACTTATGGAGACCTCAGCAAACTCTAAAATGCAGAGGTAAGGGCCAGGTTTGTTGCACTTAATTCTAGGAACTCTGTATACTAATATAATGGGTCAAATTGTGTCGTCTCCAAAAATATGTTGAAGTCCTGACCCGCAGTACCTCAGGATGTGACCTTATTTGGAATCAAGATGTAATCAAGTTAAGATAAGGTCATGAGGGTGAGCTCCAATCCAAAATGATTGGCATCCTTATAAAAAGGAGAAATTTGGACACAGAGGCAGACAGAGGGAAGATGATGTGAAAAGAAATAGGGAGAATGTCATGTGAAGTAATGGAAGCATTGGAGCTCTACTGCCACAAACCAAGGCCCAGCTGGGGCCACGAGAATCCAGAAAAGGCCAGGAAGAATCCTCCCCCTATAGGATTCAGAGGGAGCACGGTCCTGCAGACACCTTGATGCCAGGCTTCTATCCTCTAAAACTGTGAGACAGAGACAATGAGTTTCTGTTGTTCTAAGCCACCCAGTTTGTGGTACTTTGTTATGGCAGCCCTAGGAAATTAATACAACTCATCACAGTCACTCATGCTTTCATGAATACCTGGAAGCTACCTCAGATTCATCGCCTAGACACCCAGTTAATGCCAATAATTATCACTGTTAATCACCCCACACACATTTTTTTTTTTTTTTTTTTTTTTTGTGCAGTACGCAGGGCTCTCACTGTTGTGGCCTCTCCCGTTGCAGAGCACAGGCTCCGGACGCACAGGCTCAGAGGCCATGGCTCACGGGCCCAGCCGCTCCGCAGCATGGGGGATCCTCCCGGACCGGGGCACGAACCCGTGTGCCCTGCATCGGCAGGCGGACTCTCAACCACTGCGCCACCAGAGAAGCGCCCCCCTCACATTTCTTTGAGCACTTACTAAGTGCCAGGCATTGTGCTAACTACTTTACATATCTTTTCCTCATTTTATAGACAAATAAACTAAGAAACTCAGTGAGATAAAGTAATTAGCTAAAGGGCACACAGTTAATAAAATGATGCGACTAGGATTTGGGTCCAACTTTATCTGGATTTCAAAGTTAATATTCTTTATTTATACTCTCCTTACTTATCAAGCTTACTTAAAGATTGGTGGCATCGAAGTCTTTGGCAAACAAACCCCTACTTCTTACTATATCCTCCTTCACAATGTGTCTGGTTTAGGCCAATTTGGAAAAGTAGTAATTTTATATTTTGCCCCAAGTCTATTTTTAGCAAATTTCTTTTAACCTCAGAGTTATCCAAAGTACAGCAGTATAGGTTATCATTTTTAAGTAGGAAGTAAATGGAGCAATGAAAATCTGAGATGAAGAGCTCCTCTGATTTTTCTAGAGTAGATGGATTTTTTGAACACACGTCAATCACAAACTGAATTCATCTGCCTTTTGCCCCAGCATCAGTTGCTTTTTTGCTGTAAGATATCAAGCCATTTCTCTCCTGGGGTTTTTAGGAAAGGGAGTGCTCAAAGGGAAGGGGAAGGTAGAAAATTTAACACTGCTTAAACATCCACTGTGGTTTACACACCTTCACATAACTAATTCTTTTAATTTTCACTAAACCTGCAAGACAGATACTATAATTTTTTCCCCCCACATATGAAGAAACTTAGGCCTAGTGAAATTAAGAGAACTGCTCAAGTCACACACGTAGCAATGATCGAGGTCTAAACACAGATGTGGGAGTCAGGATACCCGACTCTAGTTTTCATGTGCCAAGAATGGGACCATTTAGTACTTTGAAAGGTGGGTCTGGTCAGTAGAAAGAGTATTGAGACACTTTTTCCCAGCCAACAGTGTGTTTAGCTCCAGAAAGACTACTGGAGAAATGGCAGAGGTGAGCGATCAGTTCCTCTTTAAAGCCATCTCTTCTGTTCCAAAAGTTCAGCGTACCTAGGCCACCTTGGACCTTAATTTACTCATTAAAAAGTTGTGTGAACACCATTATTTTCAATTCAGTTCTGAGACATATCAGAATAATTCATTAAGTAGCTATGGAAATTACACAAAATCTATAAATATCATGAAATCATATTAAAGGTAGGTTGAAAAAATTACTTAAATTTTATGTATTTCATGTACTTTTCTCTGGAAACTATGCAAGGTAATTATAAACTATGGCCTTTGGTGGGGTATTGCTGATCTGTGTAAAGAATGTTTTCACTCTTTAAAGAGGAAATGTGGCAAATTTATTTTCTTCTTCTTGGGATGAATATAGTCCTTATTTTATTATACTATTATTTTTAAAATTTTTTTATTTTTTGCGGTACGCGGGCCTCTCACTGTTGTGGCCTCTCCCGTTGCGGGGCACAGGCTCCGGACGCACAGGCTCAGCGGCCATGGCTCACGGGCCTAGTCGCTCCGCGGCATGTGGGATCTTCCCGGACCGGGGCACAAACCCGTGTCCCCTTCATCGGCAGGCGGACTCTCAACCACTGCGCCACCAGGGAAGCCCTGATTATATTATTTTTTATATTATCTCAGTTGCATACAAAGTGAAAGGTACAGTGATTTGGAGAATCGAGTTCTAGAAAAGGTGAGTGTAGACATTCCTGGTAAATATCAGAAAGAAGTCATGGAAATAAAAGACATGGAGAGCTGATGTAGCAGGCAGAGCTAGCCTGGAAGAGGCAAATGTCTAGTGTGGGTTAGGCCCTAAATAGGAATTAATCAGCATAGAAAATATCAGCCTAAAATACCAGCCCCTAAATAGGAATATCAGGACTTGAAAGAAGCATTCTAATCAATGTCTGCATGAGATGAGGTTTACAATAAGGTTACAAAGAAAAAGTGAAAGATCAGTGAGAAAAGTACCATATTTTTTCTACAAGTTTATTGTTTTAAACCCTTCTTAATAAAGTTATCTCCTTTACTGGTTACTTTTATTTAATGTCAGTTGTTTTTAATAAAAAGAAGTCTTAATAGCAGTGGAAATGAGCGTTTATAAGTCCAGTGGGCTAGAGCAGATACTGTCAGGCAAAGCAGACTCCTTCACGAGTTGGCCCATGAGTTAAACACCCACCGACCACCTAGTTGCTTCCTTGATTTTACAACCAGAAAAAGTATTTAAGGGCAGAGGAAAGAGGATGACCTGACTGAGCTTCTTAAATACAAACCTAGTTACAACATCACAAACAAATGCCACTCAGATTTTCACTTGTGAAGTTGCATAATATTACAGCCCATGCAAGGATCTTTCCACAACTCTATAAAGAACAAATGGTCTCTCCAAGTTGTTCCTCTGATATTAAATTTTAATCGGGAAAAATAAGGCTATTCAATAATAACTTGCATTTGTTATGTACTTAGTTTTTTCCCGTATACTTTAACGCACGTCATTGTACTGGATGGTCTTACCACTCTGCAAGTTACACCGAGCAGGCATGAGCATCTCCATCTTACAGCTGCGTTGCAGCGAGATGAAGTGGCTTCCTGGAAATCCCAGTCTGATTAGTGAAGGAGCTAGACCAGGATCCAGACCCTCTGATTCCCACCTGAAAAGCCTCTCCTAAACTTCCAGGCTGATCCCTGAGGCAGGCAGCCAGTGTGGTCAGGGTTACCAAGATTATGTAATATGTTCAGTCGTTTTCAAACTTCAGTTTGCAGCTTCTGAAATCTACTTAGTAGTTTATGACTACCATTTTTTAATGATATATAAAATACAGAAAATCAGAGGGCAAGAAACTAAATCACTATATCAAAGAGATATCTGTACTCTCATGTTATTGCAGCATTGCTCACCATAGCCAAGGTATGGAAGCAACCTAAGTGTTTATCAGTGGATGAATGGATATATATATATATATATATATAAAAATAATATGGAGTATTGTAACATATATAATATATACAGAATAATATGGAATATTATTCAGCCTTTAAAAAGGACACCTGAAACTAACACAACATTGTAAATCAACTATACACCAACAAAAATTATTTTAAAAAATGAAGAAGGAAATTCTGCCGTTTGCAACAACATGAATGAATATGGAGGGCATTGTGCTAAGTGAAATAAGCCAGACAGAGAAACACGAATACTGCATGGTATCACTTACATGTGGAATTAAAAAACAAAAGTTAAACTGGAATGGTGGTTGCCAAGGGTTGGAGATGGGGGAAATGGGGAGAGGCTGGTAAAAGGCTACAAACTTTTAGTTATAAGGTGAATAAAGTCTTAGGATCTAATGTATAACACAGTGACTATAGTTGATAATACAGTATTGTATAATTGAAATATGGTAAGAGAGTAGAACTTAAGTGTTCTTACCAAAAAAGAAAAAAAAAGGTAAGTATGAGAGGTGATGAATTCGTTAATTAACTTAATGATGGGAATCCTTTCACAATGTACAGATCTATCAGGTCATCACATTGTGCATTTTAAATATATTATGATTTTATTTGTCGATTATACCTTAATAAAGCTGAAAAAAATCTACAGCACAACTTGAAAAGAAGAAAATATCAGAGGGTGTACATAGCAAGAGTGAGCACTGTTTTGTGAAATATTTGTTTCAAAGAGATCTGTGTGTGTGTATGTATATATATGTAAAATACTGAGTCACAAAATAAACTTAAGTTTATTATACTTAAGTTTATACTTAAGTATAAGTTAAAAGAAACTGGTATTTCTTTCAGAGGGTCAGAGGGAAAGAGAAAACAGGAAAGCACTGATGTGGCTAACGCTGATCGGGTGGCTGTACTGCTCTGATGGCAGCCACAGCCCTGATGGATCTGGGGATGTGCATATGTTGGGTGATGGCTGTGCGAGGGCTGAAGAAAGATTCCTGCAGTGGGTGGGAGGTTAAAAGCCTAGATAATCTTGAAGCCAGAGTCTGTGTTTTGTTCCTTTTTATGTTCTTAGTGCCTAGTCCAGCAGCACTAACTGGCACAGGAAACCCTCAATGAATATTTGTTGAATGAATGCATGGAAACGAGTGAGGTTTACAGATTTTTAAAGGCTCCTCTTAAAAATTCAATTAGGCTTGGAAATGAATTCAGGCAGTCCTACATTTATGAAAAGCTTGTTTCCAAAACCTTAATTTGCAAATTGGATTTTGGAACTTCAAACATTATTATACATGGCAGCTGGGATCTTAGGCCAGCCCACAGCTACCTTTTAAAACCCAGGATATATCTGAAGCTAGTAGCAAGAACAGAAGCTGCATTTCTACGGGATAAAGGCATCCTCGCTGGTCCAGCTAGGAATGCCAGGGGCAAACTGGCCTCCAGATGGCAGAAGAGCACCCCCCCAGCCCCATTCCTCTTGCCTTAGCTGGCCCTGCCTCTGCAAAGCCATTCTGGGGGGACTGGGAGGGACGTGAGAAGCAGTATGAAGTGAGGGCTCATGTCAAGGATAGAAATAGGTCAAAGGTCAGGAAAGGGAAAGAGGAGTGAGCAATGCAAATTACCTCAACCAGGAAGGAAAGACAGGCCTGTGGCCACCAGGCACTCAGCCCATGTGCTTGTGGCCAGGTGGCCAGTAAGACACACGCAAAAAAGTCGAGATCAACTCCATAAAGATTTGGTGTAGTCACCACTGCAGGAGAGATTCAGCAATATCATTTATAGAGTGCCCCATACGTGCAAAGTACAATTGCCTGTTTTTCTGCCATTCTTTCTTATTTTTTTATCCATTAACAGCAAGTAGTAATTTCACCTTTAACCAGATAAGCGGTCCAGTAAAGTCAATCATTTAAAGCCAATCTTTGAACCCAAAAGTGAGCAAAAAATGGCCAGTTTGGTGTACAAACCAACAGTCACAAAAGGTACATGAGCTTTACTTTGTAACAGAGAAGGCACCTGAGTGCTCCGCTGCCCAGACGGTTGGCTTTTTCCTTGAACACGATTCTAACAAATGGGGCTTCCTGATAGCCTTGGCTACATCCAAACAGAGTGGAACCACTAGAGCTGAATGCATTAAGAGCAATTAGGAGAGAGAAAATAAATAAAAAGATAGAGGACAGCACACAATAATTGGACAATTTCTGGATGAGAGTTGTATCCACTGAGATACCACAGTTTCACAGCATGATTTAAAAAACTATATTCACAGTGACAATTCTCAGCAATGGGGAAGTGTTTCAAATGTATTTTAACATCTATTTTAAAGAAGGGAAAGACATAGTTTTCATTACAATTTTTTTTTTTTAATTTAGCATGCTGGAAAATTGTAATGCTACATTCCCCAATAAGATTGAATAAACCAGGTATTTATTCCTAAACTTTTTACAAATCTGAACATTTTTACGTGCACGTCTTCTGTATCTTATACAATTATGCCAATTATTGATTTCCCTGACATGTTTTTAACTTAGTTTCTTCAGAAAACAGTGGGATGAACTAAATAATTTCCTATGTTTCTTTGATTCCATGGTTTAAAAATTTACATACCCTTCCACATTTGTTACAAAATGTGACAAAAGCATGGCTGTTTATAAGAAACCCAAAATCTTGACTCAAGAAGACTTCACAGGGCTTTGGGAAAATGAGAAAGTAAGTGGTGAAAATATTAGACTGCAAGTGACAGAATCTCTCAGTAATCTTACCAGGAACAAATTAAACAGCACCTTGAAATCTAAAGAACTGAACAGCCAATCACAATTGCCCCTGAAAATAACATGGCTCTGGATAGGTCTTGGCACTCAGGAATCTTAATGCACCTCATAAAAGAAACACTGCCAATCTCGCTCTGTAGGTGATGAAACTGAGATAAATTATCTGATGCAAATGCAGAGGAATTTAGAGCTCCTTTTGTTGGGCATCTGTTTTGGCATTTAACCTTTCAGAGGGCATTTCAGAGGGGAAACTGAGGCACATAGACTGTTCTCCACGTAGGAAATAGAGTGAGCCAAGGAAGGGAGGTGGCATGATGAGTTTGAGGACCAGTGAGTGATCTCATTTGCCCGGAGCAGGGGTAGGTCAGAATGGGAAGGGATATTAAAGGCAGACTGTGGAGAACTTTGAGTGCCACGTTGAGGAGAGTGGGGTCTGTCTTCAAAGGTGGGGGTGGGAGGACAGGAGGGGACAGGATCAAAAAGAGGACAGAGACTGAAGCTGGGACCAGATAGGAGGCAACTGTAATTGTCCAGGTGGCGGGCGATAACTGCTGAAATTCAGGACATGAGAGAGTGATTAGAGAAGAGTGAGAGAGACATGGAGAAAGTAAACTGATAGAACTGTGGGCATGATGGAGCGGGAAGAAACTCAGAACCAGGAATTCACACACACACACACACACACACACACACACACACACACACACACAGCAGACTGGGCTCTTTGCCCTGCATTCCAGGCTCTGTTGTTGACCAGCCGTGAACACTGGGCAAGCCCTTCACCCCATGTGCCTCAGTTTCCTCATCTGAAATGGTGGCATTAAATAAGATCGGGGTTTCTGAAGTTCCATGGACACCTAGGATTCCAAGGAAGTTTTGGCAGAGTGGGTAGGGTGGGGTGGGGTAGAGAGGTATGGGGAGTGGGGTGGGTGTGAGCAATGGTGGGGGTGACTGCAGCAGGGATGAGAAGCTCTAGATCCAAAACCACCTATTTCATCAGAACATCTCCTTTATGTAACAGGATTCCTTGTAACAGTAAATTTGCTAAAAAAAACAAAGCCCCCCAACCAGTCTGATAACCACAGGAACATACAGATAACCTCTAACATCCCTTTGTGCTCTCACACTTGAGTGATCACACTTAGAGAAACTGGTTATCCAAGAGATCTGCTAATATAGTGGATGTGGGTCTCATTTTTAGGACCCCATTGAGGTCCTGTTTATTTGATGAGCTGTTGCACAAATGCTGGAACAAATGGAACAACAACTGTCATGCTGAATCGATGCCAAAACTCTCAAAAATGGGACAGATTTACTGAAAGGCCATCTGGTGCTCTTACTCTTGTGCCTTACCTTTTCCCAAGACCCAGTGAGTTTTCCAAACCTCATAAATGTCAGCGTGAAAAGGGCCCTTGCCTGCAAGTACAAAGACACTGGCTTCCCTGCTACTGACTGTTGTCTGGCTTTGGGTTAAGTGGAGTTGCCCCTCTGGGTTCCGTTTCCCTGTCTATAGAAGAAGAGCATTGCAGCAAACAGCCCTAGGGGCCCCTCTAGCTTGAACATTCCAAGATTCCAGGATCCTAAACTTTGGAGCCTGTTATCTGAACAATTGTCTGATCAATAGCACGTGCTCTGGGTCTTGTTCTGTCACAGTCAGATGGTCAGTGTATTAAGGGCTTTGGGCTGTTGACTCTAAGGATTGGGCAATGTGTGCTTTAGCCGAAGTCTCTGAGCCCTGCAGATGGATCACTCCGAGCAGAGGGCTCAGGTCTAAATTAACAGCAGATCTTTAGAAACACGATGCTTTGTGGATCGGTATGTGGAATAAGAAAACCCGTGCCTTTGGTATAAACACCCCCAAATGGTCTACGAACCACCAAAAAAAGTAACAGAGGAAAACCAATCAGAACCACCACCAAGTTGAGACCAAAAAGTTTCATACAGGTCTGATATTTACACACTCACTGCCTTCCTTTGCCTCCTGATTTCTCCTCTCGCCTCCCACTCCCACAACTAAAAAAAACCCAAAAAATTATTATTTTTTTTTTTACAACGATTCCTTTATGCGAAAGAAGAAGAAGAAGAAGAAAAACTGAAGAGGTGAAGCGAGCACTCACTGGGAGAGCACGGCCAGGCTGCGTCTTCCCTGCGATCCGGATCCCCCGAGCATGTCTGCAGCTGGAAAAGGGCTGTGAGCACAGAGGTGCTGAGACCCTCTGAGCGGTCAGGGTGTGGACCGGGCCCGCGGAGGTGCCATGTTATCTGTGGCTGAAATGCAGTGTGCAGGATGCTCCCGGGCTCTCCCTTTGTGTTAACACTTTGGTCTGTCCCTGTGACGAAAGTCTGGGCTTGTCCTTTGCCAAATTTACTCCTCCCCACCCTTTCCCTTCGCATAGGATCATCAGAGAGCTGATTGTTATTTTTTACTGTAATCTCTCTAATAGAGGCCCATCATGTTTAGATTTAGATTGTAAACGGCCCAGATTGCTTTGTGATTTCCAGAATGTTATTACTGGGCGGTAGGGGCCAGGATCCCCAGTAGCTTTCATGATGAAGACTTTATATAATCAATTACAAATAATTCTTCCAAGGCAGAGAACTAGTTAAAGGAAAAGACACTGATCCACGTGCTCAGCCTTTTGGAAAACAGTCGACCATGGTATCACTTGCATGCACAATCCAATTCTGAAGAGATCAACAGAAATCAGTCCACCAAAAAGTTCATCCGGGTGCAGTTCTCAGGCCCTCGTTCTGAGCTCTGTTCTCAATTAGCATTGGTGTCAGTGGCTTCCAAAGCAAACAGTTCCCACTGAGAAATCAAATCTGGGAAACTCCTATTATCTCTTTTATTCAGGGGAAGATGCATGATATAAAAATGCATACAAAGGCAAAGGGAAGAGAGCCGGAGGATCAGTGAGATGCTGTGTTATACAGGGTGTTTGGTGAAATGAGGGCAACAGCCTGACGAAGGGACATGTTGCAACAGTGGGCCCGGTCTGCCCCCGTGGCACTCTGGTGTGGTGATCTCATCCGCCAGGCCAGGCAAGGGAGCCTGGTCAGCAAGAGCTTGGAAAGCAACCAGATTCCAACCCCTGTGGAGGGGGCGGTGTTGATTCTATCTGGAGATGACACTCTATCTAAGCTTGAGTTATGAATATGCTTCTTCATCGCTAACAAGCAATGAACAGATTGCTGCTGGGCACCAAGATACTTATGGGACTGGCTTTCTGTTAAATAAGTAGAACCACCCAGATCTCCACAATGTAGGGTTAAGATGATTCTTTTGGTAAATAGCAGGAGAAACAATCAACTTTACACATTGATTCACATCCTTCATACGATGAAAAACATCTTTGAGATCTATGGCTTCATATCACAAACATGGACACAGAGGCATAGAGCACTTCAAAAGTTCACCCAAAGTCGTGGAGAGGAACCAACGCAAGTATTCCTGTGCTCAGCTTGAAGAAGTTTAATTGAGTTAGATTAAATCCTCTCTTCACTTTAACTAACTAGACAATTTTGGTTGTTTTATTGCTTAAGTACTATGCTGTCCTCAAAGTCATAGTTTATAGAGTAATACAGTTTAATGAACTTCAAAATTAATTATCTCTATAAGTCATGGTGAATATACATCTTTAAATATCCCTTTGATTATATATGTTATCACTCAACACATACTGACTATTTAAAGTGCATGAGACACTCACTGAGATCACACAAGAGGCTTTAATGAAATACTCACTGACTAGACTTGAGTTTATTGCTCCAAAGCTGTGATAGATACATGTATTGAGGCATTGTGCTATTCCTCTTTCTACCATATTTTTCCCATTTAATATTTTTCCTTTTAAAATATTCAGTGATTTGCTGTGGCAAGCAGAATAATATTCCTCCCAAAGACATCCATGTCCTAATGCCCAGAACTTGTGAATATGTTACTTTACATGGCAAAAGGGATTTTCCAGATGTGATTAAGTTAAAGGCATTGAGGTGGAGAGATTACCCTGGATTATCCAGATGTGCTCAGTCTTAGTCACACAGGTGTTTAAAGTGAGATAAACCTCTCCTGCTGAGATCAGAGGGAGATATGGGTATAGAATAATGGCCAGAGAGATGACCTTGCTGGTGCTGAAGATAGAGGAATGAGGTCCAGGAACGTGGCAGCTTCTAGAAACTGGAAAGGCAAGGAAACAGATTCTCCCATAGAGCCTCCAGAAGGCAATGCAGCCCTGTCTATATCTTGATTTTAGCCTAGAGAGACCTGTGCTGGACTTTGAACCTCTAGAACAATAGATAGGTTTGTGCTGTTTGAAGCCACCAAGTTTGTAGTTATTCATTACAGCATTGATAGAAAACTAATACATTTGCTTATGGGACTCAACGGACCTTGGGAATATGTTTCACCTCCTGATTTCCCCCGTTTCCCACCCCCACTCCAATTCTGAGGTGGCAAGTATAGTTTTGACATATTTGGAATAAGTTCATAGAATGGAGTAGCCTGGAAAAACTTCAGTGGTTCTTCCAGGCCAGCCCAGACTCTCTCTCTCTCTTTCTCAACACACACACACACACACACACACACACACACGCACACAGGAGAGCAAGAATTTAGTAATCTTCCACTAATATGCTGACATTCATACACTGAAAGTATGTAAATGGCCAGCTGTATAAAAGATATCCACCAAGTTATTTTCCTAGTTGTAAAGACAGAAAGAGGGAAATCATGCACACTTGTAGTTGGCCCCTTGTTATTAATGTAATGTGTTTGGGAAGTAGCTGTCTGTCTTCAGTTTGTAAAACTAATGGATGTCATAATTCCTGCTACCTAATAGGGTACTGACATGACAATAGTGAAGAGAGGAGTGAGTTCTGGGCCTGGGTCAGACACCAGTAGGGCACAGGGAGAGCACAAAGGACAATAAGAAGGAGATTGGATGCATTTGGAGATGTGAATCATGAGATGAGAGTAGGGCTGGAGTAGGCAAGTGCTCCCAGGTAGGCTTCTGTGGTCCAGCTTCCTGGGGCTGGAGAGGCAAGGTGAGAGGAACTAGGAAGAACATACCAGAAGGTAATTGGTGAACAGTGTCTGTTTCTGCAGAGACCAGCAGGCACATGTGCCGTCACTGTGTAGCACAGACACGGGTACTCAGAGTCCAGCTTCCAGAACTGGTGTCTCTGAGAACTGAAGTAGTGATCATTCATTGGCACCATGAACAGCAGGGCCAGCAAGACAGTAGGTGTCATACATATGACATTTCCAGCCTCTTTTACTAGGGGAAACGGAAGTCTGGGCCACTCTCAAATTACTGATAGCACCCTTCATTTCTAGATACTTTGCTTAATTTTTCATCAGAGAGATTCTGGGCTGGGAAGGTTTGAAGGAGGTCAGTGCTATAGAATGAAATAGCTCCCACCACAGGGTGGTCTTTAATTAATAAAATATGATTTAAAAAATAACTTTACTTCATGGAGGTAGGATCTCCATGATCTCTTCCAGACTTCATGGTCTGCAATGGTTGTTTAAGAATAGCTTTTACCAAAAAAAAAAAAAAAAAAAAAAAAAGAATAGCTTTTACCTTGGAGCAATTCCCTAGGGAAAAGAGAGGTATGTGGGAAGTGCCCCTTGTACTGCCTTAATGCACTTAAGACACACACATACAGAGCCGCTCACCTCCTACAGAAACACAACATAAAGTCAAAGGAAATCTATTCACATGAGAGGCAACCGTTCAAGTAATTTAAAGGGAATGTTTAAAACATCTTGAAGAAATTTTTTCTTACAAAGAAATTCATAGACTCTACACATTTAGAATGAAGCAAAAGATCTTGCCTAGACAACGGCTCACCAAGGGGTGGACAGGAACGGAAACGAAGGGGTTAACTACATATTTGTAGGCTGAACCTCTTTCCTCCTTTCCCTTGGTGACTAGAGTCTTTCCTCCACACCTGAGGGCATCACCCTCCTCCTCACTCCCCACCCCCAAAAGCACTGAGCATGTTCACTTAAACTATATTGCTTTGTATTTTCCAGTGATACTGCTTTTTAACAGATCTTCCTAAGAAATCTTCTCATGAAATACTTCTCCCTTTTTCCATCTCCTTCTGCAGAAATTACAGACTCCTCTTCTTTCTTTCCTCTGCTTTCTACCATCCAATAAAGTCTTTTCCTCACCTCTCCTTCCCTATCGTGTCTTTGATAAAGTCTTCGTAGTTCCCACTGTGTAATGTGTGATGGGCTGGGTGGAGGAGGGGGTGGAGAGATGTATGTACTGTTATAGAAAGTCATTGTTTGTCACGAGAATCTGTATGGCCTTTGCTGACACAATTCTCTGAACTATTCTCTGGTCTGACTCCAGGCCTGTAACACATCTTGAGTTGCTATACTGTCTTGTCTGCCTTACAATGTTAGCCATATAGTTCCTGTCCCAGCATCTTCCCCCTACTTAACACTATTTGAATATTTACTACAAGCAAGTCATGGAGTTAAGTGCCATGGAGGACTCCAAAGGTAAGAAGGGCAGTCCCAAAGGGAGATAAGATATGCATACAAAAATATTAATGCAAGATGGGGAGTGAAGAGTATTCTGAAAACAGCAGAGCTGAAGCACTATACTTCTAAGGTGACATCCTACGATCAAGGTCCCAGTGTTTAATCACTCTTATGCTCAATTTATTCTGTGATTGAACTAGACTTCCTGTGGCTGAAATAGAAATCCACTTATCTCTGTTAGGGCCACAGGTATTAAGTCATCCTTCAGTCTGGTCTTTTCTAGGCTATGCGCCAATGCCTATTTTCCATCCTTTTAATATCAGCTTGAAATATAACAACTCTTCAAACGAGAAACCAAAATTGGACATAATAAAGGCTTGACCAAGGCTGAATGTGGCTGGCTGAAGTCCCAGAGCTGCCTGCCACGTTCCTGTTAACACATCCTAACATTGTTTTCACGTTGATAATAGCATCTCTTATAGAGTTCATTCATTAATTTTTGTGCTAAATCCAGGGTGGTTTTTTTTTTCTTCTCCAGATTTGTTGCTTAGTCAGTCTATCTCCAACATTTATCTGTTAAGCTATTTTTGTTGTTATTAATTATCCTTAATATAAAGAACTTCATACTCTTTCCAGAGGCTCATTTTTCAACTCTTTCAGATTATTCTCTGTAGTATTTTTCTTGCCCTCCTGCTTAAAACACAAAATCTGATTTCATGAAAGGAGAAAAAGATCTTTCAGAAAGCATATACCTGCATTTCAATACCTGGGAATTCTAATGATCTATTTGAGGCAACATAGAGTTCAAGGTCCTCGACTGCACTCACAGTGTATTTATATATTTCTATCTCCCATTACTAGGCTGTGAGCTCCTTGAGGAGGGGGACTATGTCTTACCCATTTTTGTGCTCCTCCCCTCAGCCCAGTTAGCACAATGTCTGGCAGAGATCAGCCCTTCTGTAATATGTGCCGCATAAGTGAATTAGGGCACCTGGCTTCATAAAGAGCAAATAATGGCCTTGACCAAGTTAATTTGTTTTTTCTGTCGTTGAGTTGAAATAGGAGGATAATTGATTGGTGGCCCGGCCTCAAGTTCAGTTGTGCCTACCACTGGAATTGAGATGCATCTGGGCTTGTGTGACGTGTGGTGAGGGAGGCCTAAGGAGCCGATTTGCATGGGGGTTTGGAGAATTGTCTGCTATTCCATGCCTTGGAACTGGTCCCTGAGCGGAGGCCCATTGCCATATGTCTGTGTCCTGAGGACAGGGGTGGGCTGCAGAGAAGCGGAAGCTGCTTCCACAAGGTGTTTGCTGAGTCTAGGCCAAGCTTTGGTGGCCAGGTGACAACGAGAAGCAGAGGAAAGTGTCCCCCTTACTACCTCTACACGAGCACAGCATGGTTTTAGAATTCCGGAAGAGTGAAGCGAACGCAGGGCCACTTTGGAACCTTGAAAGATTGTATCAAGGGCATGAGACAGCATCTTTGACATGGAAGCCCAGGGTCTCAAGTGAACCCCAGGGCAGTGGGAGAGAGGGGTGAGGGCTTCACTGGGGCAGGGGGCCAGCAGCAAGGAGCCATGGGAGGTTGCACATGGTGGGTGAATGCACCATTCATGAGGTTTTATAAGACAGACTTCCAGAAACAGAAGGACTTTTTAAAAAAAATTGATGGGGGCTTCCCTGGTGGCGCAGTGGTTAAGAATCCGCCTGCCAATGCAGGGGACATGGGTTCGTGCCCCGGTCCGGGAAGATCCCACATGCCGCAGAGCGGCTGGGCCCGTGAGCCACAACTACTGAGCCTGCACGTCTGGAGCCTGTGCTCCGCAATGGGAGAGGCCACGACAGTGAGAGGCCCGTGCACCGCGATGAAGAGTGGCCCCCGCTCACTGCAGCTGGAGAAAGCCCTCGCACAGAAACGAAGACCCAACACTGCCAAAAATAAATATAAAATTAATAAATAAAACTTTAAAAAAAAAAAAAATTGATGGTGGGGTGGTAGTCCTGCATCAGCAGAGATCATTAAGAATTATATTACTAGTAAAGTGATTCTGTTGACATCCATACGCAGATTCTGATTGAGGATATATGGGTGACAGTTATAAGGTTTCTGTACATTTTTAAAATGACATCTTATTCTAAAATCTTTTAGACAGACTAAAAGGAGTAAGAAACTATAATGAAGGTCTGTGTGCTCACCATTCAGCTTAAGAAAGAAAATTTGCAAAGTAGGGCTTCCCTGGTGGTGCAGTGGTTGAGAGTCCGCCTGCCAATGCAGGGGACACGGGTTCGTGCCCCGGTCCGGGAAGATCCCACATGCCGCGGAGCAGCTGGGCCCGTGAGACATGGCTGCTGAGCCTGCGCGTCCGGAGCCTGTGCTCCGCAACGGGAGAGGCCACGACAGTGAGAGGCCCGCGTACCGCAAAAAAAAAAAAAAAAATTGCAAAGTAACTTTGTGCCCCATGTGCTCTCCTAGGATGGCCTTCTCTCCCTCTCTACCTGTAGGTAGCTATTCTTCCCCTCCCCTCCTCTCCTCCCTCCACAGCTGGCCCCACCCCAGAGGGCTCACCAGCAATGCCACCCTTGTATGTATTTGGTTCTAGAATGAAACAGGATGGGTGCGTGGGAGTGAGACGTCATTTCACTCTGTCTTGATGCTTCTGTATTTTCATGGTGAAATGCAGGTCCTCTGGTCATGATACCACCGTTCAGTTAAAAAGAGGGCATTCTTTCCTTCCCAAGGCCAAACCTTGAGCCCCAGCATTACGTTGCTAATTCTTCCCCTTAAGAAATCCTGACCCCCAGTTGTACCCCCCTGGCAATCTAACACGTCTTCAGTGCAATGCACCCTAACATTGATCATAAAGGGGACTTTTGTTCAGTGAAAAGATTATTGGCATTTGCCACCGTTTTCCTGGTGTCTCCTGAAGCATTCTGCCTTTACCCAACAAAGCTATTCCTTCTCCTTTTCCCTGGAATGGCTTTTTAAACTCCCTTTGCTTCTCTGAATTCTAGTGGTTCTTTAAGAACCAGTGTCTGGCTCCACCTCTATAAAGTCTTCCTCATTTTGACTTTATTTCTTTGTAATTTATCATCTTAGGAGGAAAGATGAGAAAGCTTGAACCCACTCTTGTTTGCATGCATTTGAGAAATAGTTATGTTGTCATGTGTGACTCAGCCCTTCCAGCTGACTTGCTGTGAGGCTCCATTTCTGTTTAAACTCTTTTGCAACAATTATTTAGGTCCAGTCTCTAAGTTCTTTTTAAAATCTGGGGGTTTTAGCCAGCTGGACTATTTTCTTTTCCTGGAAAGAAAAGTTTCTATCTTAAAAAGATTGTGCTTCTAACTCCCCTCTGCCCTCCAGCTTGAAACACATCTTTAAAACGATAACACGGTGCTTGGAAATAGTAGGGTTCTAACAACAGTTTCTTGAATGAATGATTGCTGGTGCACATCTATAAAACCCTGGTTCTGGTCTCAGAAAATAATAGTATATACCTTATATAATTCTAAGAAAGAAGTGTGTACACGAAAGATATGATTTCTGCCTATAGGAAAATGAATTTAGCCCTTGGTGATAATTTTAGAATATAGATTTCTTGTACATAGATACAATTAAACTGTAAAGGAAATTAAGAAACTATCATGGGGACTCTGAGGATGTAATTCTGGTGCAGGGAAAATGTCACATCTTCAAAGGAAGCACGTTAGTTGATAAGCCACAGAATTCTCAGTGTGTATCAGTCTTGTTCAAAGTATCTAAATATTTCCACACCATAAATTTATTTTCTGGTGTCCACTTTATGCATCTGGATATTAAATTTACACATGGTTTTTATAGCTCGAATCAAATCCAGATTTTTTTCCAGTGATACCATATAAGGTCTAAAAAAGTATTGATTTCTCTTTTAGGAGGTCAGACCTGGATTATATTTGTTCCTATTGCTAGAGAAATAGTCCAGTGTGTGTTTTGGATACTTTGGATGTAGTGTTTATTATTGATATTACATAACTGACACCTTTTAAGGTACTATCCTATTTTGTGATTAACAGATCACATGAATTAGTACATGATTATGATATCTATCTATAGATAGAAATAGATGGATGGATACACAGAGTCTTATTTATTCATTGTTCATGTGTATATACCTTTTGTCACCTGTTTTCTGGCAGTGATGATTCCTAACACCTCTTTTGCAACTGATACAGCTTAAAATAGTGTTAGACATATGGCAGGTGCTCAATAAACACTCATCATTTGCTCTCTGGGTTAAAGGGGGGACAGCAATGGAGTAGAGATGCTGCATCAAGAAGGCCAGTTGGCTGCTCCTCCCAGACTCCCACAGAGTGGCCTTCTTTGGAGTATTTCTCATGGTACAAGCTCTAGAAGCTCTGCTGCCCCAGCCACTGGATCTTGGGAGTTCTCAGAATGGACAGGTCTCAGAGAGACTGATTGGCTCACAGACTCACAAGAAACTGATGTATACATCAGAATCCTAATTAATGCCAATTAATTAAGATAGAATGGATGACCTCCCTCTTCAGTGCCTGGGGAGCTCTCACTTCCTAACCAGGTTACCCCCATTCCCCAAGCCAGAATGTCAGGAAGCCTCACGTCACCAGAGACTGCTTCATGATGTGGTGTCAGAGCAAAGGGAGGGAACATCATCATGAGGAAGATTTCACCCAAGCCAAGCAGAGATGTACAGAAACACCTACCTCAGTGGAGAGAATACTTATCATGTCACAGGACTGAACAAACCCTGAGATTCAAGGTCTGTTTTATCTGGATATTCCTAGATGACCAGTGCCAACCCTGGACCTGGCATCCATGCGGACCTCTTCTACTGGCCCATTCTTTTTTTCAGACTTACTGAGGCCATCAATGATGTGGACTGAATGTTTGTATCCCCCCAAATTCATACACTGAAATCCTAACCCTGGATGTGATGGTATTAGGAGGTAGGGCCTTTGGGAGGTAATTAGGTCATGAGGGTGGAGCCCTCATGAGTGGGATTAGTGTTCTTATTAGAATAGACATGAGAGAGCTTGCTTTTTCTCTCTCTCTCCTGTGTGAGGATACAACAAGAAGACAACCAACTGCCAATCAGGAAGGGGTCCCTCATCAGACACCGGATCTGCCGGCACCTTGATCTTAGACTCCCCAGCCTCCAGAGCTGTAAGAAATAAATGTTTTGCCGTTTAAGCCACCCAGTCTATGGTATTCTGTTATAGTAGCCCAAACTGACTAAGACAATAGATTACAGTTAGACTCCACTTGCTTATATCTGAGAGACCTAATGTAATTTGACACGCGTTGAATTTATTAGAAATGTTCTTTTGTACACTTTTTGGGCACCTTTATGGTGGCAGCTTGAGACAAGAGGTTGGAAATAGACTAGGAGAAAGCTCTTCAGCTTTAGGACATGATTTTACTTTGAAGTTATTGAGCAATGAAATCAAGCTATTATTAAGACCAAGGCAGGAAAAACCAATAGAGATCCTTTTTGCTCATTAGTTCATAGAGTAGAATAGTACAGGGAAGGGGTTTTAGTGAAAGCATTTCATTAAAAAAATCATATTCATTTTTCTTATTTAAAAGCCAAAAGCCATCTGGAAAGCTTTTTAATTTTAAGACCTTATGAAGACAACAAAGAAGATAAAATGGATGATACTTACACAAAAAGTAGCATACAGTACACTTCAAATCTGAAAGCCAGTGGCCTGAAATATGCATTCAGTTTTCTAAAATATGCTGCAAAGTAAAGAGAGCTGAATCTGAGATTCCCCGAGGTATTTCAGAACTCAGTGTCTTTCTAGGATAACTTCAAATTATCTTTCTTTTTGACTCTTTTTCAGTGGATCTAAGAATTAAAAATTAAATTAAAAATTAAAAGATACAATTCTGAGACTATTCTATAGTGTTTCCAAGCCTATGTGTTCTGGGTGTTCCAGCTCATTAACTTCATTTTAATTACAAATTTTATGATAATGAATTAACCATAGGGTATACTTTTGTAATTAAGAAACTCAATACCTACTGAAGAATGTGTTGTATCGTAGTCAATGTTTACTAAATTAATCTGAATCTTAGAGTTTTGACTAATAGCTATTTATAAATGCTTCTCCTCTTTCTTCCAAACAGTACTTTTTGAGGTGTATGAACTATTAATAAAAACAAAAAATTCTCCACTTCACCAAAAATAAAGTTAACCCTCTGTATCTTGGTTTAAAAGTCTTGGGTTTTCTAACATCTTTCTTTATTCTTTTTTTTCTTTTTTTTTTCTTGGTTCATCCCAATACTAGAAAACAATGCACTATTTAGAGTCTAAACTTTAGACCCAGCTGGTGTGTTAAACACTCTCTATTTCAGAAAGAGTGTTGGTAAATACTAGTCTGAGGTTGGCCCTACCCCTAATCTACTTCTGCCCATCCTCCTGGGATTAACTGAGGTTGTTTATGTCTCCAGACCACAAACTTCGTCTTTCATTAGAGAAATTTTTGATTATATAGTTTGTTCACTGTTGGACTCTTTGGGGCTTGGTATGAACCCTGTAATTCAATGATTATCTGGTCTTATAATGCAAATGTTAATAGCAAATAACACTAAGAGCTTGAGTACTAGAGCAAATAGGCCAACTAAAGGGAATCTACTCTTACCATATGAATATCACTTGCCTCCATGATGCGACTAAATAAGCATAATGGTCAAAATTACACGGGGTAGAAGTCCACTATCCTTAATAATCAGAGAAATACAGGAGGTGAGTTTCTTCATATCTCTAGAGACAAAGATAGGAAGTCAAAATTCCAGTGGCTCATCAGGAGAGTGATGGAACCCCAGGTATGGTATGATGGTGTCAGTACTCGGAGAATACCACAAAGGTCACCAATGGTTCTGCCTCCCCATAAATAGCTTATCGAAGTGAGCAAAGTTCTGCCTTGGTACACAGATATGATCTGAAGTATCTGTTTGCTCATTCATTTATTCAGCATTGAGTATGGGCCTTTGGGGAAATAAAAGTGAGTAAGATGTAGTTTTGGATTTAGAGTTGCTTTCAATTTGGTGGGGAAAAGAGACATATAAACAAACAAACTATAAAATGGGTGACGATAATTAACATACAAACAAATGCTATGGGAAACCCAAGGTGGGAAATCAGTCACTTGATTGGGGACCTCTGGGAAGGTGTTTTCCAAAGGATGACTGTTGAGATAGGCCTTGAAGGCAAGAGTATACCACTTACAAGAGCTTCAGGAGGTAAGGACAGTGGTGTGGAACAGCACAGAATCCCTATAAGCCTGAGGAATTTTGCTCACTTAGACGCAAAACCAGACAAGTAAGTGACCAACAGCAGGGTTTAATTCTGATTGGGATAAAGCCATCATTTTAAAGTCTTTTGAATTTTCTCTTCAATTCACAACTAGGGGGAAAGGGAAGATAAAATGGCTGCTTCTCATCTGCACTTGAGGTCCTAAGCCCTCTCCAGGGGTGATAGGCTCTGGGGAGAGTGAGAGGTAACACTTTATAGCGTTTTCTCTGAGTCAGATTTTTGAAAGCCTAGAATGCCTGAGGGCCAGTTAGATAGCATAAGATTAGCAGAGAGAGAAGTGTGAACTGTCTTTTGAAACACAGTATATGACCAGGATGAAACTTGCCACTACACATAGAGGTAAATAGAAGTGAATCCGATCTAAATGAATCATACAGGTACCCCTACCTGATAAGTATCTGTCATGTGCAGCTCCCTTACACTTTTGATGACATTTGTCCACATCTCATTGAATTTGCTCAGCCACCCTGAAAAGTGTTAGTTCTACTTTACTGATGAGGAAGCCCAGATCTTCTAAACGTTCATCCAGTATCCTCTTTCTTTTATCCTTGATCTAAAAGGTACTTTCTTTCATGGAGTTAGAAGCAGTTGTAGGGGTTAGCCGCAGCGTAATGCAGAGGGAAAAGCACCGGAACTGGAGTAAATGACGAAGTTTCCAGATTTAATGCTGCCACTGACTGTGTGCTCTTGGACACGTAACTCTGCAAGCTGGGTCCAATGATTCGGACTTCCACACTCTTTTCTGAGAATGCAGGGAAGAGAGTCTTAATTTCTGACCGCATAACCCAGTAGGATACCAGGATATGTTTCCTAGCAGTAATTCCGCATTTCAATCAGAGTTCTTGTGGAAGACTAACTCCTTTCTGAAGGGTGTGCCTCCCTGGTTCACTCGACCATTGCTCTGACAAATGTTTCAATGAGATAGAACTTATATTCATGTTCCTCTGAAGTGAGGCACTTAGAAATGAAAGGATTAGGAATTTCCATCCTGCCTCAGCCTTGAGTTTTATAAAAGCTTCATTCTGTTCAGTTCATAAGCCATGGAGCTTCCATAGCAATGATACTCCCTGGGTAGCCAGGATATACTCTGAGGGTGCTGGCTCAGGAAACATACCTATATTTGGAATGTTTTGCTTTCGTGGTTAATTAGGTGGGAAGAGTTAAAGGGCTCTTAAAAGGGGAGTATCAGGAAGGAAGGGCATCAGATATCAACTCTTTCTATATCACAATTTTTGTCCAAGTCCGCTTAACAGTAATTTCTCATCCTCTTCATCAAGGAAGGAGAAATGGTGAGGGAATGTTAGATCTCCAAAATGGGCCCCCACTAAAAAAAAAAAAAAAAAAAAAAAAAAAAAAAAAAAAAAAAAAAAAAATCAAGATATACACAACAGTTTTATTAGAGAAACAGAAGGACTCTTCAAGGAAAGAGTGGGCAGAGGTATACATCTACTGCAGTTGCCAATAGTGCCTTGGGAAAGATGGAGTGTAATTATACCTGCTGAGGCTTCTGGTCTTCGAACCAGCATGATAACCCATCATCTCATCATGCTTGTCTGTTTGTTCACTTCCTGCTCAGTAATTTACCATATTAGTCTCTTGATTTCCCCAGAAAGACCTGCCAACAGTGCAAGGTTTTCTGTGGGAATCAAAAATGGTTTGACTCTGTTATGCTAAACAGGCACAGTAGAGCTACTAGCTCCAGAAATAAAGGACTGTTTCATTACCTAGTTGCTGGGGCCAGCTCTGGAAGTTATCTAGTTTTCATTTGGAGAGCCCCTAATTTTGCAAAATTCCTGCTGGACAATAAGACCCAGGTTACTTAAGAAAATAAAAAGCACACATTGAGCAATCTTCTGGAATCTAACAGTTGGATCCCTAAATGGTACAGGAAGATGGAAGCCAGCGAAGATGTGAACGGGGTAGACCATTTCACCCATAATGGAAAATATGAACATCGGAAGAATTTCCTATTTTAAACAATATGCAATTTAAAGTACACTCTCTGGAGACTCTCCTGAATGACTGCTATTTATAGTGGCTGATGTGTACTTTACCAAGATTTTTATTCCACCAAAGGAACTGTATGTGATGTAGGGGATTATTAAAATGGAAAATAAACCCTCACATTTTAACTTAGTGAATTGGTACTAATCTCAAATGTAATGTCAAATCTCACTAATCTAGACTAACTGAAAGGAAGGTCTTTACAAATTATGCAATATTTTTAAAGAAACTCAGTTTTGAAAATATGTTCAAGTATATCTGGTGATTTCAATTGAACTAAAAAAAATTAGAAACTTGTTTAAAAATTGCATGAATAAAAATGATTTATAATTAGCAAATTAAGCTTTTAAATGCAGGTGAATGTTTCCAGTTTTTTAAAAAGTTTTAAAAATTTGTGCTCTCAAGTGTTTAATAACTAAGCCATGGAATGTAGCTTGCATATTTAACGTATTAATCAAATCCTTTGCTTATAAATACTTCAAATTTATACTCTTCTATAGTTTCATAAAGATTTAAAAATGGAAGAATCTGAATTAATGAAGATTTATGATAGACTAAAAACTGATTTTCCAGCTCCTGATGAACATTACTTATTACGTGGCAAACTAGTGAAAAGAACTGATTTTATTCACAAGGTATGCACATTATTCCTCTTTAACCTCATTCACGGATGAAAGAGAATCCATTTATACAGCCTCTGTATCGTTCCAACATGCTCATGTTTCATGTCCAGTAGTACTTTCTCATAACAATGTTAAGAACCTTTGGGATAATAAAGGTTAACTATTTCCCTAGAAGACTTCAAAGCAATTGAGATAGATTTCCCTTGAAGAGGAATTTGGAATAGTCTGTAATCAATCCTGTCTGCATTCCCACCTGGCCAAATGATAGCTACAAATGCAGATCTCTTATACTTGGCTGGTCAGTGAGAAAACCAACGGGCAGAATAGATATACTCAACATACATATTTGATAGCCTTCATTACACTTTGATTTTGATGAGCAGTCTTTGCTGGTAGAGAATTTTTTGTTTATAATACTTCTCCAGGGTTCCCAGCTGTGGACATAGAAGGACTCCTTTGGTCCCGTATGTTTAGAAAGGCAAACTTGTTGCCCTCTCAGAGAACAGTGGGCTCTCATTAACACTTTCACCTGAGTCTGGAGAGAATCTTTGGAAAGCTTTGGATCACAGGATCCTGGAAAAACTCTCACCTAAACTCATATTATCTTATTTAGAATTTTTTAAAAAAATAAATGAATTTTTCAGAGTTCTGGTTACCCCTGAGGATGGGGAGGCAAGGGGGTGGGATAGGAGAGGGGTCTGCCGGGAGTTTCAGTGATACTGGAAATGTCCTAGGTCTTAAGATGAGTGATAAGTTTATAGTGTAGGCATTACGATGATTTATAACCTCTATATACATTACATAATATTATTTTGTGTGTATTGGCTTTTTCATAATTAAAATGAATAAAATCACTAATTTAGAATAAAATGATTAGAAGTTATTCTGTACAATTTAGGCACATAACTTCCTTTATATTATTAGTACAGTCTTTATGTATGCTGTTAAGAGGCTTTAGGTTCCTTCTTTATTTGTGTTGAAACCGTAATTATGTAATATAAAAAAACCCTGTAATTCCACAAGGCAAAAAAAACTATTTAGAATATATGATTAATTGAATATTAGATACGTAAATTATTGAGATCAAAACCTTGATATGTTAGATACCAGACTACCCTATATCTTTATCTTGATTTCAAACCAGTATGGAAGATTTAAAAAAAGACTCTTTAAAATAAGGAGGTAGATTTTCTTTTCAGCATGGAGACTTCATATCCATAATTCTCCCATCACTTTCAAGGTGATGGCTAAAACAGATATGAAAGAGAGTGGAGGCTGAACACCAAACTGTCTGAAGATGTGGGGACTCTGCACATGCTCAGTGATTCAGAAACCCCAGAAGGCAGCTGGAGAGGTGCCGAGTTTCTTGGGAGATGACTCTGGAGAGGGCTTTCCTGATAGCTCCTTCCTTACCATGTCCTCCAGCCAGCCAAAAAGTAGCAACGACAGGGAACATTCACCATGCACTAATCATATATACATACCATATATATCATATATATATTCTATCTATCATCTATCTATCTGTCTATCTATCTATCTATCTATTATCAGTCATCTATGTACCTAGTGCTTTGTAATCTATATGAACCTTATGAGGAAGAACTGTTATGAGGCCATTTTCCTGATGAGGAAATGGGCTCAGTGAGGCTAAGTAGAGTTATCCTTGCTAACCCAGCCAGGAATCACACCCAAGTCTGCATGATTCTGCTTTCTGGGAGATATCATCATGTCTGTGTCCCACTCCAATCTTCCCCATTCTCCCAAAAGATAGTAGTTATAAAGGTGAAACATGAAATCCTCTTTAAGGAATCCTATCAGTTCCTATCTCTCTCATATTTAGAGAAGAAACTCCTTTGATGAATCTGAATTGCTAAAATGAAACTGGTAAGGATGGAGAAATCCTACATAGTAACTTAGTATCATAATTAAGGTTGGTGTAAAGAAATCTTGCCTAGACAACATATGCCAAATAAAAGACTTCAAAAATTGATGGCAAATGGGGTTCTCTCTGGAAAATCACCACAGTTTTCTTTTCCTTCTTGACTAAGATAGCAAAGTTCGATTCCTAGTTCCTAACAATTAACGGTTTTCATTCTGTATATCTACTTATCTTTCTTTGCTTTTCATCTTACTCACCAGGAAGTAATCTGACCAAGTCTCCTTTTATTTTGTAATATTATCCATAAAATGTTTTTTAAATAAAAAACACCCTGCATGCAATACAGTGCAGTATACACTATTTTCCCCAAAACATGCTCTACTTGCCTAATCAATAGCCATGGCATTTTCTACAGACAACTCCATTTATTCAGGGGTCTACACTGTGCCAGCAGGCTCTGCCTCAGCTTAGCAGGGTGATCTTGAGGAGGTCAGCATCCCTAGACTTAAGTCTCTTCATATGTAAAATGAACTTTTAAAATTCAGTAGATCAGGGATTCTTGGCCCAGTGTTCATGGGCCCCGTGGAGGTCTGTGGATGGAGGTCCATGACGCCACTGAAAGAAAGTGCCAAGTTTTGTGGGTGCATATGTACATTTTTCTTGGAGGAGCGTCTATAGCTTTCATCAGAGGCTCAAAGTAGTGTGTGGTCCAAAAATGGAAAAGTAACATTCCACTACAGCAGAATATCTGTAAGGTTAGTGACAGCCTTAAGATTTCATGAGTGACGATGTGACTAAGTCCCTGTTCTAATGGTGAATACAATCTTATTGAAAAAAATCCAGAGAAAAGTCAAGAAGAGTTATGCCAACAGCCTCCTTTGGCTTCAGGGAGAAAACTTGATCTCCTCTGTTTCTATTTTCCTGTGAAATGGGAATAACAAGGGAGATTTTTTGAGGGCAAACAAAACAATGACTTTGTCTACACATGTAAGCAATTTACCTGAATAAGCATAAAGAACAGTTCAATTAAGTCCAATAGCCTCATTTTGTCTGTTGCCACATAACTGCTTTGAATGGTTTCTCCCCATCTTAGGGAGTTATTTTGGCATTGGAGAGACAATGGACCTTCAGCCAAGACAACCAGTTGAAACATGAAAAATTCTATTGATCAATTTGTTACAGGGAAAAGGTTTTGAGATTTGGGGCAGGCAGAACTGGATTGTACTCCACAGCTGTATGAAGTTGGACATGTAACTTAACCTTTCAGACCTACAGTTTCCTCAACTACAAAACAGGGATAATAATATCCAGGTCTGCTATAGACTGAATGGGTCCCCCCAGCAGTAAATTCACATGCTGAAACCTAATCCCCAATGTGATGGTATTTAGAGTTGAGGACACTGGGAGGTAATTAGGTCATGAAGGTGGAACCCTCATGAATGAGATAAGTGCCCTTTTTAAAACAGACCCAGAGAGTTCCCTCACTGTTTCTGCCATGTGAGGACACTGCAAGAAGACAGCTGTCTATGAACCAGGAAGTGGACCCTCACCAGATACTGAATCTGCTGGTGCCTTGATCTTGGACTTTTCAGCCTCCAGAACTGTGAGAAATAAATTTCTATTGTTTATAAGCCACCCAATCTATGGTATTCTGTTGTAACAGCATGAACAGACTACGATAAGGTCATAGGGTTGCTCTGATAATTAAATGACATAAGGTATATAAAGTGCATCACCTAGCCTGGCACTTGGCTGATGCTAAACCAAGCATCACTTGGTTCTTTTTCCTGTCTAACACTGGATGAAAAATTTGGCTGAAACTTTTTTCTACTTGAGAACTATTTTTGCTGAATTGAACTTTTTAGGTAAAATTCTAAGCTATGTTTTATATGCTATATTTAAAATAAAGACATATAATTAATGAATTAGAAAATTAACTTCATAGCTACAATATGTGATTTTAAAATCCTCATATAGCAATTATATTTGTGTGGTAGACTTATTTATGACTACAAGTTTTATTTCTTTCCCAACTTTAATAGAAACATCTTAGCAAATATTCAGGTCAGTATAGGAAAGAAGCTTTGCAGAAAGGATGCAACAAATCATAATGACTGAGCTGACAGACGAATGAAAATTCAAATTCAGTAAAATATTATTTTGTACCAAAGACCTGCCAAAACATTAATATGATTTTAATAATAACATCTAACATTTATTGAGTATATACTGTGTGCCTGTAGTTGTGTTAATTTCCCTACATCAGTTAGTCAGCTTAATTCTTTTTTTTTTTTTTTTTTTTTTTTGGTACGCGGGCCTCTCACTGTTGTGGCCTCTGCCGTTGCAGAGCACAGGTTCCGGACGCGCAGGCTCAGCGGCCATGGCTCACGGGCCCAGCCTCTCCGCGGCATGTGGGATCTTCCCGGACTGGGGCACGAACCTGTGTCCCCTGCATCGGCAGGTGGACTCTCAACCACTGCGCCACCAGGGAAGCCCAGTTAGCTTAATTTTTACAATGATTCTGTGAGGTAGAATAATTATCCCCACTTTTATACATAAATAAATTGAAGCACAAGATGTTTAAGTAATTTGTAATGAGGTTACCCAACTGGTAGTTGTCAAAGTAAGGATTCGAACTCAGGTCTGTCACACTTCATCACCCACATACTTAACTACAACATTGTCCTGCCTCTCGCCAGGTGAGCGAAGACTGGTAAATTATGAGTCACATATACAGACTGTAAAAAAAAAAATTCAGCACTATTTTAAACTATAAGTGTATTGACTCATATATATGCCACATTTTTTCCAGCTAAGAATGAAGTTAAACCTAGGGGTAAGACAGGAATAAAGACACAGACCTACTGAAGAACGGACTTGAGGATATGGGGAGGGGGAAGGGTGAGCTGTGACAGAGCGAGAGAGAGGCATGGAACTATATACATTAACAAATGTAAGGTAGACAGCTAGTGGGAAGCAGCCGCATGGCACAGGGATATCGACTGGCTCGGTGCTTTGTGACCGCCTGGAGGGGTGGGATAGGGAGGGTGGGAGGGAGGGAGACGCAAGAGGGAAGAGATATGGGAACATATGTATATGTATAACTGATTCACTTTGTTATAAAGCAGAAACTAACACACCATTGTAAAGCAATTATACCCCAATAAAGATGTTAAAAAAAAAAAAAGAATGAAGTTATGGGTCAGCATGTGAGGTCCTTAAGAATCTAGATTTTTAATTTTTATTGAACAAGTGTCACATTGGGTAGATCCTGGACTCTTGATGTTCTACTGATCATCATAAAGTGGGATACTTTTAGGACCAGAGGAATTGTTAGGTAAGTGGAAATTGGTCCAAATATGCCATTTCCACTGTTTATAATTTGACCGTTTATAAATTGACAGAGGTAATAAATAATGTCTATTTAGAGTGAGAGAGAGAACAAGAGAGGGAGCATATGAATATGTATATATATTGATTCTTCATGTGGCTGGACACAAACAAATAATTAAAAATCCCTTAGGTGAAAATTATCTACCTCATTTTCTCAGTGCCCCTCCGTTCAAGTTAGGCTGACCCTACACAATATCAAATAAACATAGAAACCTTACAGCAATATTTTTAAGTCTCTTTCAAATGAATTACTTGAAAAAAATCTTTTAACTTAAAAGTAGAAATGTAGATGCAAATCCTAACTTTTTTTTTTTTGCCCCCTGGAGTGACGAATTTTCTGAGAGACCTAAAGGGAAGTTTTGAGCAAATTTAGCTCCTCTAATAATTTAGACTGTTTCCAAGGAATATTTTATTTAACTTCCGAATGGAAAATAATTTTCTGATTACAGAGTAACAAAAACTGCATTTGAAAAGACTTTGATTTGAAATTTCAAGGTCACAATGCTAAGTATTTTAAACAAAAGTGTTTTTGTGTAATCGTTGATTGGCCATGCTGTTAAATCATGTAAAAAGTTTCAGTAATAGACTCCTGGGAGGCAACTACTTAGACTCAGAGGACTTTAAAAAATTGTTTGCTTTTTTAGTGAAGTAAAAATATTTACTTTCAAATGTCTAATCCTCAGTATATTTCAGAGGCCCGTAAAAATGTATGAACGATGACAACAGCAAGAGTGCTTTCATTCCCTTTATTTATGTCTATGAGCCTCTGAATCTGATAACAACTGTACAATAGGGTCCTTTCTTCTGATCAGAAAGAGGAACTTACATTTGGGTGTGGAAAGCAGGAGCTGGGAATGCAATGAGTTCACATCTTGAAAAGTGAGAGAGCTGCTCGTGAAAACAAGCCCAACGTGGGGAAAAGTACGTCTCACTGAAGATCTCTTCATGGATAAACCATCACTGCAGGTTTCTCAGCAGATACACCAAAGCTCAAAATCCTTTGGGCCAAATATAATAGAAGAGCTCAATTTGAATTGGTGTGAATTCTTCTTGCTGAGACAGTGTGATTCTCCCTCAGAACTTGTTACCAATCACATCCTCAAAACTCTTCACCCAACAGCAAATTCCTGCTTCTCACCTTCCTAAGGTCACCTTCCTAAGGCTCCTGTATCCTCTGAGAAGTGTAGAAAGAAAGCATTTTTGGGGTACTTGTTGAAAAGGAAGAGAGCTGAATATGACCTCTTTGAAAATGCATCCCTTTCCACTACATTTTCCCCTTTGAAAATGTTGTATTCCCCGATGATATAAAAGGACATGAACGCATAATCCAGGGTAGATGATCAGGAAGAGACTGGAATGGAAACAAGTGTATCAAGTGTTGATGAAGATGCACATGGACCAGGGGAAAACACGTTAAGATGCACTAAGAAATACAGAGACAAAGGTAGAAAGGGATTGAAATAAAAGAAACAGAAAGGGAAGCTGAATATACCCATTCATTTTGTATTCCCATGAGATAGGTGAAGAATAATAGACAGCAAAACAAATTATTTGTTTGTTCAAATAAGTAATTGATTCAGAAATACAATTTAATTTGAGATGTGTACAAATAGTCTCTTTTGCCTAGAAACAAAGCATTTAGGATTTTCACTGACTACCTGCTCCATCCGTTCTGCCTGCTGAAATTTTTTTCTTCCCCTTTTTGTCAAGTTGGCTCTAAAGTTACTAATTCATCTATGATATAAGCTTTGTGACTGTTGGGACACTGCCTGGACTGGTGAGAACTCATCCCTATGGTTCAGTTTACTATCTTGTACCTATTCAATACATTTTTTGGATGACTGAATAAAAGATGCATAGGATGAAGAGCAGGACAAAGAAGGGAAGTATATTTTTGATTTAACCAGGTTCCCAGGCTAGGTTACGGTGGGCTAGGTGATGTGAAATGGACTGGACTGCAAACCCTTAGAATGAGGTGTGTGCACAAGAGTCTCAGGCAGCTGTGATGCAGTGAATGATTGTCAGTCCCAAACCCAGGAAAGCTAGCATGGCCCAAAATGTACAGTGAGCTTTTTCAATAATCTTTTTAAAAGCTCTATTT
This sequence comes from Aethalodelphis obliquidens, assembly GCF_003676395.1. Classification (NCBI taxonomy): domain Eukaryota; kingdom Metazoa; phylum Chordata; class Mammalia; order Artiodactyla; family Delphinidae; genus Aethalodelphis; species Aethalodelphis obliquidens. The sequence continues at coordinate 17,912,268 of NW_020837949.1, forward strand.
CTGAGGAATAAAATGTATAAGAATCTAGTTTATTTTAATTTGTGGCTATAACATCTGGTGAGAGTACAGGTTTTAAGTTATTTATCATTGCAAAGTAGAACAGCACCTGCTCGTCAAACTCAATAACAACTAATTAAAATAACAGGGTATTTTTATTTGGAAAGGCTTTGTGGGTAAGAAGTGGACAAGTCAACAGTCTCTTCTCTGTGTTACCATTTCCCCCATGCTCTCTGCAGGGGTACAACATACAAAGGGCATAAGCCATCTTTAAAAATTATCAGTGAATATCAGAGTACATATTACATTTAAGGATGTAAAAGTATAGCTGCTTGATACAGTGTAGTTGCTTTTATACAGGTTGAAAAGCATTAAGCACACTTTTCCCAATTCTCTCATTCTGCTTCTCTGTCCTTGGTGCCCCAAAATAAAGTTTGAAGCAGAGTAGAAGCCCAATAAAATTTTGTTGAATGAGTGACTGAATGAATGAGCCTGCAGCTCTGAGCTTTGGGGCCACTCCAGATCAAGGCTGAGCTTTTTCTTTTAGTTGCATAAATCCAAAGGAGAGTCCATTTTGGCCCCAGGTATTAGGCATAAGCTCATAGAATCTCATTTTTCAAAATGGAAATCTGCCTTATTTTTTTATTTGTTTTTAAATAAAGCAATACATGATCATTGTAAAAAATTAGACAATACTAAAAGCAAAAGGAAAATAAAAATTATCACCAATCCCCCACTCCTGTCACAGATGAAGAAGCCAAGTTCTAAAGCTTAAGGAAGAGGGACTTGCCCAGGGTCTTATATGCCCTTTATCTTCAGATCAAAGCCAAAATTTTAGATGGCGTTTAATTTCTGGTTCTGGACATCTGTTTCCTGTACACACCCTGAAATTTCCCATCAAAGTTGGCTGGACCATAAAGCCTGACCTTCACTATTCCCATAAATGATCAGATTTTACAAAATCCTAAAGGGTGAACATGGACTTGCTTAACAAATTCCAGAATAACAGAACTAAAGTGTTCACCTTGAAACATGAAAAGGTGAACTTAGTACAAATATAAGGAAGTACTTAAGTATTTCTCTTAAAAAAAAAAGAAAAGAAAGAAAAGGAATCAAATGAAATACAATATCCCCAAAGGATTAATACAGACAGAAATGTAAGTTAAATAAGTGTATTATAAATTTATTTTAGGTTATTAAGGGTACCTAACTAAGCTTCACTGGGTACATTTTTTTTTTAAGATTGACTTTAAAGAGAGACATATCCCCCCACACAAAACAAAAAACTGGAAGGAATGAACCATGTAGATGTGTGGAAAATTCTTAGGCAAAATCCTGGTTCTAAAAGAACCTAGTTTATTCCCTGTAATTACAGTATGAGTATAACCACAGTAAGTTAGTTCTATTATTCCTCTCACGTTGAGTCCCTGTTTCCCAATTCACATAGCAAACAAAGAAGCTGAAGATACCGATCTAGCCTGATGCCCAATTTCCTGTCCCTATTCCTGAGTCCCCCAAGCCCCAATTCTGTTAGGCCTGCCCCTACACTCTGGCCTGGTCTGTTTTCCGATCCCGCTATACTTTGGTTTTCTAGCACACCATAAGGGACATAAAGACAGAAACTATGTCTATTTATATTTCCCCATTTTTTCTCACTGTTCCTAGCACAGTGCTGATGCTGAATAAACATTTGTTGGGAACAGTATTTATAGACTTTCAGGAGAAACTGAGGTCACATAACACATCATTGGAAAGGATAAGAGGTATGCTCCAGTGGGCTGACACCACCTACAAGGCGTCAATGTACGCTCAACAATGGGCGCCCCATACTCTCCCTGGTTCTCCCCACTCGCTGAGTTTGTGTCTCCTTCGACGGTTTCCATTATGTCTTTATGACCTCTCACTCTCTCTCTCCACTTGCTTTCGTGCCACTATCACTACCATCCATTTTCTGCTTTTGTGCTACCACTGCCACACTGAGTGTGCCCAAACTGACTCCTCTAATAATAATTTTTCTCCCCTTTTGAACAAAGATTGACAATTTCTATCTCCCAATGCCTGGAGGAAATCTCCAATTGGATGTGGTTTCTACCTGAAATTGAACACTCTCCCCATGCCCACCCAAGAATGGAATACTTCACAGTTTCCCTTTCCAGCTCCTCAGACTTACGTTCTGTGGGACAGTCTGAGTTTCTCCATCTCCTGAAAGATTTGCTAATTCTCCCTCTAAAGACGCTCATGTTTGATCTTCACTTCCATATCTGCTGCCCTGACTCAGTCCTCATCACCGTGTGCTCAATACTAACTCTTCCAGTACGCCCACACTCTAGCCCACTGTAGATAACGCTTCCCAGTACGCATAGCTCCCCCACTAAGTCTCTGTCTGTTACCTTTTATATGAAATAGAAACATCCAAGATGTACGAGTCTAACTCATTCTTCCTTAAGCACTTAACAGGTTTCTTGCACCGGGATTCTTATTTCCACCTCTGAGTTTTGCAGATGTTACTCCCTCCTGTACACGGCTCCCCTTTTACTCTTTGTCATCACCATTGTTACTCCCTCTATGGCTCTCCACTTCCAGGGAGCTTTTCCTGACTGGTTTCATCACAGGATGATAACTGCCTTTTCTTTTCTTGGTATTAACTTTTAGTTCTGACTATATTGCTCTGTTGTTTCTTACTTGTTTAGCTAATGATAATGGTTAAAAAAATAGTAGCATACCATTTATGTGTCAGGTACTAGACTAGGCCGTTTATGAAGTTCAATAATCTTCACAACAACCACAGAAGCTACATAGATATTATGCCTATTTTAAAAATAAGGCAGCTGTGGCGTAGCAAGAAGTCACTTGTGCGTGGCCACACAGCTCATAAGTGACAGTTGGGATTTGAACCTACAGAGCCCAGGTACTGTTCAGGGTACCATGTGTCATATAGCAGCCTACTCCGACCAAGTTAATCAAAGGCAGTAATTTTACCTTCTTCTTTTGAATTCTCCATACCAATAGGTAGATCCTATGCTTCAAATACTTTTTGTTGGGCTTCCCTGGTGGCTTAGGGGTTAAGAATCCGCCTGCCAATACAGGGGATACGGCTTCAAGCCCTCGTCCGGGAAGATCCCACATGCTGCGGAGCAGCTAAGCCCATGCACCACAACTACTGAGCCCGTGTGCCACAACTACTGAAACCCATGCCTAGAGCCCGTGCTCCACAACAAGAGAAGCCACTGCAATGAGAAGCCTGCACACCACAACAAGGAGTAGTCCCCACTCGCCGCAACTAGAGAAAGCCCACGCGCAGCAACGAAGACCCAACGCAGCCAAAAATAAATAAATAAAATTTTTTTAAATTAAAAAAAATATATATATATTTTTTGTAAGTGTAAGTTTCTAGTTTTCTGCTGCAGGATCACTAAGGGGTCATCTTACTACCATCTTTTCACTTGTGCACTGGAATTACTGAGGAAAAATTGATTTGCTTTTAAGATCATTGTTTAACATTTTTCTTCCTGTGAATGCCTACTCTGCTTTCTCAAAAGAACATCTGAGTTAAGTCACATTAAATGCCACTGTCTTTTGCTCTGAGGCCTAAAATTTTAAAATATGCATTTATACCCCTTGCCCCACATGTTACTGCTTTATTTCCCCAACCTGCCCTTGTAAGTCACCACAACAGAGGCCTCACACAACATAGCAGCTTCCAACTAGACTCAGAATCTCCACAGTACCACACTCCACTGGCTATTAACCCATCATATGTGAATTACTGGATTTGGCGGCTTTTCTAATAAGAATAAAACTTTGTCATAAGATCCATCTGGGTCTTATTGCCTTTATTCTTTTAGAGTGAAGATTTCCATTTCCAGAATGGTTTCAACATTCAATATTTGTCATTTCAATATTGTAAGTGCTTTTAAAACTTTTATCCATACATTGCTTTTGTCATTTAAAAATTCTAATATGAAAGACAATGATTCAGTGCAACTATTTGTTTCGTCTCCAATCTCTCTTTCTCTTGATGTTTGTTTGTGCAGAACTTAGAGTCTTAACGGTTAGGAACATTTTCTATAACTGCTTTCGCAAACAGTTCAGCATGCAATACATTCGGCCCTTGAGGCTGATGATCTTTGAGGCCTGAAACCAATATTGTGGATAACAGAATAGAGATACCTTTGAACCCAGATCCTTACCTTTCTGCTTCCAGACGCATCTCTTCTCGCTTTTGCCTCCTAAGTTCTCTGCGACGTTCAAAATCGTCCATGGTATGGGTTCAGATTTAGGGAGACCAGATAATATCTGGATCTAAAGGGGAAGAAGTAGAATCAATATCATAGATGAGTTGGAGGATTATTTCCCATGAGTCGCCTCAGCCCCTCACCATTTTTTTTATCCCCTTTTCCTTTACTCTTAAGAAAAACACCTTAGAAGATGAGTGAGGTAGCCAGTGATCAATTTCTGCCTCCCAAGCCAAGCCTTGTCCTTTATGTGTTAAATTCAGTCTCATTCATGTAACTATTAGAGACAAATAAGTAAAATTCCAGGATCACAGTTTAAAAAAAAGGGGGGGAGACAGAGAGGTTTGAAGACTTGAAATATTGCTGGGATCACTTGAGAGCTACTGAATGGTTTTGTTCTTTGTAACCTGCTGAACTACAGACAAAAGTTATAAAAAAGTGAACAAAGAAAGAGGAAAGGAGAAAAAGAGTGAAAAAAAAAGAAAAGTGGCAAGAAAAGGAATTTGTAGGAACTAAGAGAAAAGTAAAAGAAAGAAATAATATAAGTATCCAGGCACAATTTGCATATCCTAAAAGAATATTAATATCAGAATGATAATAAAGACCACAGCAGTAATACCACGAATAAACATAATGCAGCAGCATTTTTAAGAGCAGTTACATATGATCAAACTGTTTTCAGAGCTCAAAAGTAGCAGCTCTTTGTAACCCAACCATTTTATCCTTTCCTACCTCCTCCGTGACAGTTTTAATCCCAGAAAGATCTTCCCTTTCCAGCTCTTCAACTGAGGATTCCGCTTTTCCTGCGTTTCTGTGCCATGGAGTCAAGTATTCCAGAATTCCCCTGCAGCCCCCAAACCCAAAATGACTACCAGAAAAGGGGAAGCGGGCTCTTTTTGTCCTTGCTTTGTTTACAGAGCTGTCAGTGGTTAGTTAAACTCGGCCTGGAATCTGGCATTTAAGGCCTGCTTGAAGATTGTTTCCTGTGTGGAGCGGGAGGCCTCCACTTCCTCTGGAATCCTAGACTCTCTGCTGCACTCAGATCACAAAAAATATTTTCCAGCCCTTTCTGTGCACATGAGACGAGCCGTTTGCCCTGCGTAAGAAAATAGGGAGACGTGCAAAACCTGAAGCCATCCCCTAATGGCATCTTTGTGTGAGGGAATGAAAAGCAAAACTTAGACTTTGAAGCCTAGTTAAGAAACCTTCTTAAATTGTCAGATTCTTTTATTTTTCAAGCATTTTTCCCCTTAAAAAACCCACAAAAACAAAAATAAAATCTCAGCCAACCAAAACAGAATTATACAACGTTTGAATGTTTCCCCCCCTTCTTATTCCCTAGGGTATTATTTATACTGCTTATAAATCCTTTACAAATTCAAATTTGGGTGTTTATTTGGGGTTTTTTTATTTTACAGTGTTTTTCTATCTAACTCTTAGAAAGAGTACTTTCCAAGTACTTTGTTAGTTATGAAGGAAAGAATCAGTTTTCCTTTTTTAAAAATTATTCCATCAACCCTGAAAAAATTTCTTTCTATTTTCTAGTCTGATCTCTCCATAGTTATCAGAATGAAAAAAAAAAGTGATTTGAGGGTCTCCTGAGAGGCTGTTTGTCTCCCTGGGGTGGGTTCCTGTTCTGAGCGCAGTGCAGGGTGCATGAGGACAGCCCTGGGGGCAGTGGGACCAAACCTCGATGACTTGAACCCTGGGTGCAGTGAGAGCAAAGGCTTCTCGTTCCTTTCTTCAGTAAAGTCTTTTGTTGTATATAAACCACTTCTGGAATAACTATAGCAACAGCAAACAGAAATGGGAGAAAGAGGTCTGTCTATAAGCAAACAATTTCACTTTTCTTAATTTATCCAAGCAGCTTAAAGAGCAGCCTCTAAGCCTCTGGGTCTCGCTCCAACCTCATTAAGCCGAGGAGTCATGCTGGCTGCTTGGTAGCAGTGGCAGCTGCTGTTCAGCCTGTACCTCTGGTGCAGGTGCCAATGAGCGGTGAAACGAATATCCGCAAGCAGGCCGAAGATGCACACGGCTGGCCGAGCCCAGCAGCACCTTGGAGCACTCAGGGGAGGTGATGCTGACTAACACCGTGTGGCCACTGTGGCCGGCCACGCTCACTGGCTCTCCACCCACGCAACTTCCCCCGCCCCCCCCCTTCCCTCCTCCTACTCCTCAGCTTTTATTACTTACTCGGGTGTTTTTTCCTCAACCATAAAGAAACGCTACCCGGGCTTCCCTGGAGGCGCAGTGGTTGAGAGTCCGCCTGCCAATGCAGGGGACACGTGTTCGTGCCCCGGTCCGGGAAGATCCCACATGCCGCGGAGCAGCAGGGCCCGTGAGCCATGGCCGCTGAGCCTGCGCGTCCGGAGCCTGTGCTCCGCAACGGGAGAGGCCACAGCAGTGAGGGCCCGCGTACCGCAAAAAAAAAAAAAAAAAAAAAGAAACTCTACCCAACCAGTTATCTACTCATGGAATGCTGCTGAGTGTGTACAGTGAGGCACTGACGGGGAGGGAGAGAGGGAGTGAGCGCTATATGAAGCATCTACACAGACGGTGCCTTTCTGGGTTCTGCCTGGTGGACATGTGGCGGGTGTACCTGAGGCAGAAGAGAAAGCACGTCTGTGTACCGTGCGGTGTGGGATGACTCTCTGCTGGGGTGTGTGTGTTGTGTCTGTGGGTGGGAAGATGTGTGTGCTTGTGAAAATGGCTCTTTGTTGGTCTCACACCAGGATGGAGCAGAGGTCTTCCTTAATCCTCACACCCTTTATATCACAGAGCTTCTCTGAACCTCTCTGGCACTGTTCCTAAGTGAGGCGAGCCATGTCTGGGGAGAATTGTAAGTGATTTTCCCCCTCTTTTGGGAGCAGCAGCTTCCATGGCCTCAGCTAGTAATCTCTCATTTCTTCCCCGACCCCCAGTCAATGCTGAATTCCTTCCACTAACATTGGATAGGAAACAAACTCTCCATCAACGAAGTGATGAAATGTCAAGGCAGAGAGCTTCCGTAAACAGTAAAGCTCACGAGTGTCACAAGTGGACAGAGTAGCCTGAAAGAGAAACGCAGGCAAAGGGATGTATGTACCAATGAATGTGACAGATGGGTTCTTGAAAAGTTTTATGAAAACCCAAATTTTGGGGCTGGGGTGATTGTAGCCATGCTATTGAAAGAACCCTGATGTGACTCCTTTTGTCAAAGGAAGAGAGGCGCTTTACAAAGGCAGTTGAACAATTACCTTCTGATATACCTGTCTTTTCAATATGGGTTCTCAAATATCAGATTTTCTTGAAATAGGGCATGCCTATGCTACTGCAACTAAGTAATAAGTCGATGTTAGAGACTTCAAATCACTTAACACGCTGCCCTTCCTTTGGGTAATGACACCACCAAGCCCGTGGCCCAGCTGAATGGTGCCGTGAGTGGACCTCCTGGGTCTCACCTCCACGCCAGGACATCCTGAAGCTTCCTCCCTTCCCTATCCTTCTTGCTACTTTTCCCTCTCAGCTTCTTTTGGGGGGAGGGGGAGATATTTATCAATATTTCTTCTGTCATTTCCCTTTTTATTTGTCTCATTCTCTGATACTTTTTTTTTCCTTCTCCCTTTCCCTCCCTCTATTGGGAATTAAAATCTATTTATTAAATCCAATCTAGGATTCTTAAAAAAAATTGAGTTTAATTTCTGATGTGCATCTTTCAATCAAGAATTCTAACTATTACTATGTTTTATATTTGCAAAGCTTTTTTCTTTTTCCTTTATGGGCATGTGGCCCTCACTAGAGTTATTTTCTGTGACAACGTTATAAGGAGACCTACTGTTTCTGCTTTTGTTTGGGACAGGGTTGGTGGCAGGTAAGAAGCCCTCTTAGGTGTGTATGTGGGTGTGTCTGTGTGTGCATGTGTGTATGTGCATGTATGTGTGGGCATGCACACGCACACAGGTGTAAATACAGTCGAGGCAGGAAGTGGTGGCATGCAGGCCAGTACTCTGTTATTGGCGGGAGAAATTTGTAGAGAAAGCTAAGCTCTATCTATCTTCAAATCATCATAAACTGAATGGTGAATGGGTTAGAGGAAGTCCTTGGGATTTCAGGGCAGTGCCAGTATTGGTCTTGGAATGCATCAAGAATAAAATCTATTCTGTCAGGGACCCTGAATAAGTTAATGCAACTTCCAAAAGTAACCGACATTAATTGAATATGTGCTATGTGCTGAGGCATTTTTTTAAACCATTTAAAAAAATTAATGGGGTTTATTTCTTAGTTTTAAGTTTAAGGAAATATTGAACATAAAGTACAGAGTACCCATATATTCCCTCTCCTTCACCCCCGCCCAGGTTTTCCTGTGTTTGCATTGAAATGTGTATTCCCCACCAAAAGATATGTTGAAGTCCTAATCCCCAGCACCTCAGAATGTTACCTTATTTAGAAATAGTGTCTTTGCAATGTGGTCAAGTTAAGATGAGGTTATTAGGATAGCCCTAATCCTGTATGACTGGTGCCCTTATAAAAAGGGGAAATTTGGACATAGAGACAGATATACACAAAGGGAAGATAATGTGGAAACACAGGGAGAATGCCATGAGAATATGGAGAGCCAGGAACACCCGAGGCTACCAGAAGCTGGGGGAGAGTTGTTGAACAGACCCTTCCCTGGGGTCTTCAGAGGGACCCTGCTGACACTTTGATTTCTAGCCTCTGGAACTGTGAGAAAATAAGTTTCTGTTCTAAGCCACCCAGTTTGTGGTACTTTGTTACAGCAGCCCTGGCAAACTAATACAGCCTATTATTAAAATCTTGCAGTGGTACATTTGTTACAATTAATGAACTAATATCAATACATTATTATTAATTAAAGTCCATGGATCACATTAAGTTTCACACTTTGTATTGTACATTCTATGGGTTTTGCTAAACGCAAAATGTCACGTATCCACCATTACAGCAACAGACAGAATAGTTTCACTGCCCTAAACAGTCCCTGTTCTCCTTCGAGGCATCCTTTCCTCCCTCCCCCACTCCAGCCCTTGGCAACCATTGCCTTTTTTAAAACTGTTTCTATAGCTCTGCTTTTTCCAGAATGTTGTGTAGTTGGAATCACAGAGCATGCAGTCTTTTCAGACTGGTTTCTTTCACTTAGCAATATGCATTTAAGTTTCCTCCATGTCATTTTGTGGCTTGGTAGCTCTGCTGGGCCATTTAAAAATATGTGTTCTTATTTTATCTATGTATTTTATAATAAATCTGTGAGGTAGCTATTATAATCCCCATTTTAAAGAATTTCAAAGTGTGTGCTCTTAACCACAATAATATTCTTGAACTAACCCACTATTCCCCTCTAGGAATTGTTTTCCCTTTCAGGAAGTAGGTAAGGGTGCCTCCCTCCCCCACCTCCTACTGAGAAATTCTGAGAAGACTACTGTCAGTGATCTCCAGTTTAATTCATTGGATCATTTAAACTCAGGTAAGAAGTGATCTTAAAAATTATTCAATCCTCTTCAATTTCAAACCTATTTGGTTTAGTTCAGAGAATTATCATGTCTGGGAGATAACTAAATTAAACCTTGCAAATGTTTATTAAACTTCTGTTATTTTATTGTTACTTCTTGTAAGATTCTTAAACTAGGATGATCATATCTGGACCGCTTCATTGCATACTTTTCTTTGAAATTTTAGTGCTTCTTCATTTTATACTTTCCTCCTCTTATCCACTGTGCCCTCATCTCCAGCATAAGAATTTCTCTGTTATTGCAAGGAACTCTAGTCTTTCAACACTGATAACTGTTATTAGATCCCCGTTTGACTAGTTATCATTGTATACCCACTGTAAAATTACATGGTCCAACTACTTCCATGAAGCCCCACAAAAACATTTATACCATCAATTTTCGATGAGCATTTACTGAGCATTTACTATGTGCCAGGTTCTCTCTAGGCACTGGAGATATAATGGTGAAGAAGACTGAAAAGGTTCCTGCCTTCCAGGAACTTTTATTTCAGACTTTCTTGCTCTTTTAAACTTCCACCAGGCAGATCATAGCCATCTTCGACCTTGGATCACACCCATCATTTGCTTTCTGGTTTTTGTTCTTGAGATTCAAGGCTTTGTGGGAGAAAGTCAGGGACCATGTTTTGTCTATCCTAAAGGTTTATGTTAACTTCAGTTGGGCCATCACTGCAACTCAGTGATGCCTCTCTTCATCCTGTATGTACCGGGTGATTTCTGCGTATAACACATGCCAGCAGATTCTCCACCTCTGCTCTTCAAATTATCTTCACTCACCTCAATCCTTAAATTGCCCACTCCACAAACAGTGACCTGGATTCAGACTTAGGAGACACAGGATGACCCTCTCTGAGCCTTTCTTCTCTGTAAAATGAAGTGGTTGGACAGATAACGTCCAAGGTTCCATCCTACTCCATGTAATACTACGGTTCTGTATCTGCTCTCCAATCCAGCAAAGATGGATTCATCACACATGGCATATACATGTTTCCTTCTTTCCACATTTGAATGTTTGGATACCTCTGTGCCTTCTCTTCTAATTTTCTGATTTAGAAAGCATTAACCTTCCTTTCAAGCTGATCATCCCATGGCGCCCTAGATAAAATTACTTTATTACCTCTCAAGTGTGTCATATAATTTTCTACCTCTGCTCCTTTATTCATACCATTCCATCCATCTGGAGTGAGAGCCCCTATCCTCTTCATTGTCCATATTCTATTCAGTTGTGCATTTCTGGCTCAGATTTCACTGCCTTCATGCCTTTCCTGAGGACTCTAGTTTGGTAGTGATATCTCACTACTTGAATATCCATCATTCATTTTGGTAATTAATAACCTACTGCCTTGCCACTGCTTATTAGTTGTTCTAACTACTACTTAAATATGTTACCTATATTTTACTTTCCACATGCCTTCATTCTTAAGATTCTGTATCTTATGAATAGATACAGTCTTTTAAAAAATCTTTTCACTCTTGCGACATAGCAGGCACTCAGGAATTGCAGCTGATTTGAACCGTTGGATTTTTATTCTCGATTTTACCATTCTGAGAGTGGAAAATGTAACTCAAGCTGATTCATCTCTGTACTTTACTGACTGATCAGTGTTTACAAAGTTAATTAAAGACCTTGGTAATAGACTATATATGAATCTCAAAAGTTATATAAACCCACATTTGCAGTAGTGGCAGTAAATCTGGCAGTGTTTTCTTTCTGACTATAGAAAATGAACTTTTGTCTTTTTCAAAAAAAAATCAATTTATCAACCTGCTTTGCTCTTTTCTCAGCTAAATTGTTCATTTGGGAATCAAAAACCAAATAAACACATGGATTCTAACATACCATTTGGACTTAACTTTAGCTCAACCTTCGCCACTTTGTTCCAAAAATCTGTGCTACTTAAAAAAAAATGCAATCACCGAGACACATGTGTCAAGACCAGCAACACAGAAATAAGAATGAATGGGATCAACCTGAGGAGCTCTGCCTTCTCAAGTTGTTTCTTTTCTCTCATCACTGGAATCTAGAACTCAACGCCCTACTGAGAGCAGGTTAACAGGTTATGGCTTGTTCTTTCTTTCCTCCCCTGCTCAGTTTTTTATCATTACTTTCTCTCTACTTGTATTTCTCCATTTGCCAAACAGGAGAATGGAAAGACTTAATGTAACAAAAGTCAATGTCTTTGTGGCCTCTCTTCCACCTTAGGAGGAGCAGGTACTGGGCATGTTAGATTTGTGAAGGAATGGTGTTTGTCTACACTGGTTTCCACACTGGGGAAGACCACACACTTAGGGATTTTATGTGTCACCTCCAAGTGTTACCACCCATTTGGAACACTTTAAGTTGTTCAAAACCCCATGGCTATCACTGACCCTCCCAAGTAAGAAAAGTAGATTCACCTCTATTTAAAGAAAGGAGACTGAGACAAATAGGGCTTTGGTATCAGTTCCTTAACCATGACCAATCAGTGGAAAAGCAGGACTGATATTTAGGCCAATCTCTAGCCAACCTGAAAAGTTTTCTTAGAAGAGCAAGAGAAGTGAAAATTTGGAACACGGTTCCTTTGGCACCCTTTTCGAGAGTCTGAAATTCTTTTCTTTGGCAAATTCCAGGAGAATTAGGCCGAAAGACACAGAACAGAACATATCAAATCGGAAAAGGCATGTGGTCACTGCTGCTCTCTTGGTTCCTAAGGAAGAGAAAAAGCATCAAAAGGCGTGGGAGCGAATCCTACCACAGACAGAAATTCTACACCAATCTGTAAGAAATTTCTTACACCCAGGTAAGAAAATAAATGCATAGCTATGCTTAAAGAATTCATAAATGTGCTTTCTAAATGCATGCCTGATAACAGAGGTTAATTCTGATGTCACATCAGGGTGAGATCCTGACCCCAATGGAACTATTCGACAATGGGTAGGGCTGCTGAGAAAATGTAAACCCCTATTACTGGAAATAGTCAGGTAGAGGTGAAATAGCCATCTGTTTAGGGCTGTAGTGAAAAGATATTTTTTGAGATCCTAAGGCTGTGCTGCCCAATATGGTTGTCAGTTGTCACATGAGGCAGTTTAAATTTAAATTAATCAAAATTAAATTAGAAATTCAGTGCCTCCGCTTCACCAGCCCCGTTGCAAGTGCTCTGTGGCCACATGTGTCTAGTGGCTTCCATGCAAGACCATGCAGAGAACATTTTTGTCATCACAGAAAGCTCTATTGGACAGCCCCCCTGTGAAGCCTTCCAACTCCTAATACAAAATGACTTTACCACGGAAAGTAATGTTATGCAGTTCAGAGACATGAAGATGTGTCAGACATGGTGTCTGTCTTCAAAGACCTTACAATCTCCTACAGAAGATGGAATACAATGAGGGGTATGGTAGGGTCAGCCTTCCAAAGCACGGATGTGCTTTTTTAATCCTCTCATTAGTAACTTCTTTGTTCTCCTATGGAGGGTCTTTTGGATCTGCAATCTTGCTGTTCTGAGAACACTTGCAACTGAGAAAGTGAAATGAATGCTCAGTGAATGCAAAAGAAGCTGAGATACTGTCTGAGGAGAGATCACACTTCGAATTGCATAACAAGGCCTAAGAGTGGCTTATTTGGAACAAAAGATCGGAGGCCATGGGTCTGTACCAGTTATAGACATGGTACAGAGGTCATTATATTTTACATAACAGTAGTTTTACTTGTGCATGACTCTGGCCTTTCTGGTCTACTTGGCTATAAAAATATCAGCAACCCATGAGTCTGCTCCTTGTGATTGGTTTTTCATCTAATATTTCCAATTTAGTGATCAACAAGATGATCCAGAGCCTTAGCCAGATATTCTGCTAATATAAGACATTAGCAAGGTGACAGAGTTTAGACGGCAGGATGCAAATCCATTTACACTGCTGGGAACGATTCAAAGGTATGTCTTAGAGGTACTCTGTTACTGGCAACATTTTTGCACATGGAGGACATGCTATTACGATCAGGGACTATTTATTCCCTAGTAAGTTACTAAACATCTATTCATCATGATCATCAAATGCATTCATTGTGTTCTGGAATTAGGAAGCGAGTTAGAGACTATCTTCTGGGAGTTAATAATCTAAGACGATAAGCTTTGAAACCAAACCAAGGGACATCATCCCTTATGTCTTTGGACATAATACACAATTTAAACATGTAACTCTGCAAAGAAGTTAAATAATAAATTGAAAAGTGCCTAGACTGCTTCCTCCTTCCTTTCACATGAATCATTTACATGGTAGTTTCACCCATTTGTTAGTTTGGGAATTTCTGGACTTTCCTTCAAGTAAGAAATGGCTCATAGTGCAGGCCTGCTTAAGACTAGCATGAGACTACAGGATCTCTGAACCTTGTACTCACTGATAAGAGTTTGTACTGATACCTATATTATTGGAGCTGGTATTTTAATGACTAAGTATGTATCTGTCTTCCCTAGAAGATTATAATCTCCTTGAGGTTATTACTCATTTTTGTGATCCCTCAAAGTTCTTGACTATTTTTTCTTATAGTCAGCACTAAGTTCACACTTGAATTAAAATGGATTCCGGGGCATTGCTTATTTTTGGATTTCATTGGTAAACAGATGAACCTGGCTAAGACATGATCAAAAGGCCATGCCTCCAGTTGAGCTCTTAGTAACCTTGGGGATGGTGGTTCACTAGGAAGCTCTATTTTATACTGTGATTTGTAGTTGTAGTTGTTTTCTTCTAGTGGAAAAGAAACTTGTCTTAGAAAGACATTCTAGTTTCAGGAAAGAGGGGTATTAGATATTTGTAACTGAGGGAATCAGTCTGTTCTGGGACCTTCAAAGAAAAAGAAGGACAAAGAAGACATATGTTGAATAAGAAAAGAAGAGAATTAGGGTTGAACTGAAACGCCCCAAATTTCCAAGGCCTTTGGAGATGCCTTGCCACTCCTCCATCATAATTAGAAAACACTGACATTCAGAGCTGATTTAAATGCTTCCATCAGTCTAAAAAAGTGTTGCCTGATTTTACTCTGTAACCATGCTCAGTAATTAGAAACATAAGGCCCTGTTCTGGATGTTTTCTTGGGAACCTACCCTCCCAGGCTTGGTGTCACTACCCATTGGCTACAGGACCTTTATCTTTTCTCACCATCTCTCTTAGGAGCCCCTGCCCAGGTCACAGGAAGAGTGTGAGGTTGCCATGGGCATTCCTGGAAAAAATGGAGACCTCTGGCGCCACCTCAGACTCTAAAATACATGGAAGAAACTCATTTTGCCTGCCTCTTTCCTTGCTGAAGCTCTATAAATCTGTATTGCACTTGGAAGGCAGTAGTTAAAGTACAGTAAGAAAAGTGTTCAAATCAGAAGATTCAAAAGAAGGATCTTTGTGATGACCGGCTTGAAATGACATCTTTGTTTGTTTCGGAAAACAGAAAAGCTATTCCAATGGTTGATTCTAGAGTTCCTCACACACTTGCTGGGAAACATGTACTTTGCAAAATGTAGGATTAGAATATGATTTAACAAGCAGCAGCAGCAGCTTTTTACTTCTGACAAAATCCACAAAGAAAATGGAAAAATACTTGTAATCAAGGACTTCAACTCAACAGTCACCTAACTTGTCAAATTAAAACATGTGGCAAACACCTGCCAAGCATCTTGAAACAACTATACCTTCTTATTTTTCTACCTGACCTGTAATCTCTTTGGAGCACATTTGCATTTCCCAATTTTTCACACTTAAACAATGCTGTCCACACCACGTATAGAGATGACTAAGCAACTTTGTATTAAGTAACCGAAGCGAGTCCTGCCAATTTTAGAATAATTAAGTTTCTGCAATCTAATATAAACAGTTCCAAGAACTACTTGCGGCCTACCAAAAGTATATATTACAAGTAGTCAACACTGAGGCCAGCTGGCAGACAGATCAACCTATTAAAGTAGAATTGTTCAGAATTCAGAGTATTATTTTTCTTTTCTCCCATTATTTTTGCTGCATCCAACTTTGTTTCTTTGGGAATGTTTTCAAGTATACAAAGCAAGAAAGTAATGTGGAATTGCACCTCTTCTAAATGAATGAGCATTTCTCTTGAGATTCTTTAGAACCCACAAGTCAGTCCCATTTCAACGCTGTCTACACAAGCAGTCAAAGTAAAATAGAGCAAGTGAATCCACTTTGTTCCCACTCAAGCTAAAGTGTTGGTATTTTGCTTGACCATCAGAAAGGTCAACAGTGACCACCAGACAAGCACATTAAGTTATATGCCTATCAGACACCTGAAATATCTTTCTGACTGTAGATCCTTGTACTGCCTCTACCACGTAGCTTGCTGGATCAAAATTTATTACTAATAAGGCTAATGTCATAGGTTTAATTCTACCAGGAATGAGTTAACTATTTGAGAGAAAAAAAAAAATCCTAAACTACTGCCATGTGCTTTGACATTAAGCTTGGCCAGCTACATGGCAGATGTGGGCTGACAACTTCCAGTTGAGAACATAGAGATGGTTAGACCAACCCATCCCACCATGACCTTCAAGAGAGTGTATGGGACCTAGAGTCTGTCATACAGAGTGAAGTAAGTCAGAAAGAGAAAAACAAATACCGTATGATAACACATATATATGGAATCTAAAAAAAAAAAAAAAAAAGGTCATGAAGAACCTAGGGGCAAGATGGGAATAAAGACGCAGACCTACTAGAGAATGGACTTGAGGACATGGGGAGGGGGAAGGGTAAGCTGGGATGAAGTGAGAGAGTGGCATGAACATATATACACTACCAAATGTCAAATAGATAGCTAGTGGGAAGCAGCTGCCCAGCACAGGGAGATCAGCTCAGTGCTTTGTGACCACCTAGAGGGGTGGGATAGGGAGGGTGGGAGGGAGATGTAAGAGGGAGGAGATATATGTATATGTATAGCTGATTCACTTTGTTATACAGCAGAAATTAACACACCATTGTAAAGCAATTATACTCCCATAAAGATGTTTAAAAAAAAAAAAAGAGAGAGAGTGTATGGCCAAATGAATGGGAGTGTGTCATCACACAAAAAGCCTCTCCACATTCAACTGCATTTTAAGCCCTAATGTCTTCTTCACTGTGTTTAAATTCATATATATTCAAGAGTGGTAAAGGCTCTACAACCATCATCACAATGATAACTTCAATAAAAACATTCAACAAACATTTATGAAGTGCCATTTGCTACCTTACTGGGTGTAGCAAATAAGTTGTGAATGCAACTACCCTGCCCTCACCATGCTTATAGTCTGATGGTGGAGACAGGCAATGAATAAATAAAATACAAACTGCGACAAGGGTTAGGAACGAAAAATACAAGCTGCTATGAGAGAACTACAGGAGTGACTAATGGTTTTCTTTGGGTTAAAATAGATATAAGCAGTAATAGCTTTTTCAAACAAGAATGATATTAATACACTACAGACATGCATTCATAAAGGGAACATATGTATGAGACTGGAGTTTGTATTTATTAAATATATATCAACATCTATTATTTGCCAGGCACATGCTCTTCTAGGTGCTGATAAATCGAACTCTTCTCTACTTTTCTGTCCTAAAGAAGGGAATGAAGAGTAAAGTAGCTAGTCAGGTTTGAGGGATGGTGAACTATTCTCACCCTTTCTCTCCAACCCCAGATCCTGTGTAAGTAATGTACAAATAATGACCTACGAGATACTATCTGCTGGAATTGATATAGACACAGGGAAGCCACTTAAGATATTAACTTCACACGGCTAAAGTGGAGGGCATCTTTCTAGAAATCATCCAGCTCAGTGACCTTCTGACAACAAAAGCATGTTTCTCACCCGCCATCAAGCAGAAATTTGCTGATTTAAATGTAGCTGGTCCACTTTGTTTTTTCAAATTTTGGTTCATGATTCCAAGAAATGAACAGCCCGTAATAAATTTACTCCAGTGGCAGAATATCTCACGACCAGCTTTTCTACTTTGAATACCGCAAACAGACCTTTAATTTGTTGACACACAGCCCCTGGACATTCATGAAAACAAGATGTTCTCTTGCTGCTTTTTAAGTTAATCAGATTTAAGTCAGGGTCTCAGCCGAATTTCAAAAACAGATGTTCCATAGCAAAAGGGCTGAACTGACCCCAGCAATGAGAGGCTGTTTCACTTGAACTTGAATATTCTTTGTTAGCAGGATGAGCGATCAAATATGCCTGAAACTGGAAACAGGAGTGACCCGAGGTTTACTACTGTCTCCATTCAATGACTGCCCTGGGGATCTGGGAAGGTTGGGCATCCATGACTCTTGGTTTGGGGAATAAGCTGATGCCTGGAAGGTTTAGGTGCCTAGGTTACGAAGCGGGTTAGTGAGGAGGGATGATCTTCTCCCACACACCACCATCCTGTCTTCCTGTCGACCTCGGAGGCCCTCCATGGAATGGCTCCACTGTACCCAATGCCTCTCCTGACTCACACTCACATGCAAACACAACTCACAGCCAGGCCAACTCCTTAGTTCTGCTACAATCCAGCTGGTATTTCTGCCTCTGGGCCTCTGTCCCTGTTTCCTCTCTCTCCTGTAACCTGAAGTGCCCTCCACTCCTCCTGCAAATCCCATATATCTTTCTAGAGTGTAGCTCAGTCCTATCTTTATTCCAGAATCATCCTCGCTTTCAACTTCTGCAGCATTGTTAGCACTGCTCTTTTTGACGGTCAATACTATATGACTTTGTTATTCAAATGCTTTATAACCTCTCTTTCTCTTGAGCAAGTGTGAAGCTGCCTAATGTCAGGGTCTGCCATCTCCTCTTACATCCCCTCACAGTGTCGGGTGCTTTGCTCCGCCTTTATAGGTGCATGGGAATGGCTGCTGAGTTGAACTTATTGAAAAGCTTCTGGCCTAAAAACCCAAGTTCCAAAATTCCACAGCTCTGGCCATTAGTGCTGTTTGCCCCGTGTTCCTGTTTTGCCCCTTCTGGGCACCTTACAGAACTGTACTTTGGGCCTCCTTGTGGTCAGCTGGGGCCAAGTGACTAGTTCTGGCCAAGGAGTTGTGAGCAGAAGTGTCATGTCACTTCCGGGGCAGACCATTTAATTGTTGATATTAGACCCTTCAGAGCTTTTTTTCTCTCTGCCATGGTAGCCAGCAATATTTCCAGATAGCAGCTCTCAGCCGGGGTCCCCAAGTAAGGATGCCAATGATGTGGACCAGAGACTCCAGCCTATCCAGGGTTACAGAGAAAGCATGTGTGACCAACCTTTGTTGTTTAAGTCACTGAAATTTTGAGTTGTCCCTGACCGCAGCATAACCTAGCTGGCCATGGCTGACATTGCCTTTGTTAACTCCGTCCGTGATGAAAATGATCTTGTGATATTAGGCAGTGCACATCTCTGCTTCAGGAAGGTACTTATTCAAATTATCCTACTTTCTATTTCTGTTCTGTGACATCTAGTATATAAATAGGAATGGGTGGACTAATCAGGTAGGGTCTCAGGGAGCGGAAATGGCTCATTGGTTCCATCTGCCTACTCCAATGAGCCATAAAGCTGCCGCTAACTGTAGCAGTGCTCATATATTACGTGTTCACTCATTTACACCAGGGATGACCAACTTGGGGAGTGGTGGCCTACGGAGAAATGGAGGATGCATGCATCCCTAAAAGAATTCAAATTCAAAATTTTAAGAAAACCATGCTGGGCAAAGGAAGCACATTTGCAGGTCAGTGTGGGCCTCAGGCTGCTGGTGTGTGACCCCTGATTTATACAGTCCTTCCTTAATGGCTATCATGTGTCAGGCTAGGCGCTGTGAGGACTTACAAGAATAAACTTACAAGTGAGTTCATATTAGTGTGCACTCTAGATAGAGCTTATTTAGTTAGCCAACGGTTATAGAGCACGCACTACGTAGCCAGCACAGTTCTAAGAACTTTATAAATATCAATTTAAATCTTTATAACAATCCTTATTGTCTCCAGTTTACAGATAGAAAGACTAAGGCCCGGAGCAGGTGTGTCATTTGCCCAAGGTCACAGAGCTAGCAAATAGTAGAGCTAGGATTTACATCCAGGCAGCCTAGCCCTAGAGTCTGTGCTTTTAATCACAACACTATGCTACGTCTCACAAGACCTGTAAATGCATAATATTTACGAGGTAGCTTATGGCGAGAACCCGTTGATGAAATGATCATGTGACTCCCTGAAGGATCTATGCTCCTCTACAAATGCCCCTGACTAGAAGCTGTTTCCTGCCAGGAGGATCTGGCTTGCTTGATCTTAGGGTGAGTCCATATTTGACGTTTATTAGTGAAATAAAAATCAATCTCCTGTTTATTTTCATTTGGGCTTTGGCAAACTGATCTATTATTTCATTTAAGTGAGGTTCACTTTAGAAAATAAGCTGAATTTGTCCTAAAACCTTAAAAAAATAAATTACATCACTTCACACTTTGATTATTTCTTTGCTTTTTCATTTAATTAGTTTTAGACAGGAAGCAAAATCATCCAGGATTATATGTTTGTGTCAATCTTAGGGCAGACTCAGATATTGTAGGACCTGAAAATTACTTGGGAGGCCTTTAAGAAAGAGAATGCAATGCTAAATGTAAAAAATTAGGCAGGGGTGTGGCAGAGGTCTGTTCAAGTGAGGGGCCCTGTGGCTTAAGGGCCACTGATTTCATGGTGACTCTCCTTGGGTCTCTCACCTTTGATTCTTATGAGCATTCCAATAAAAATGCCACAAACCCTTACTTTGCTCTTAATTTTCAATTATTTTGATACTACAGTTACGTTCACCCCCTAAAAAGTTCTTCACGGAAACCAGAATTGAGGAAACAAATAAGGAAGGGAGCGATTAAGCATCATTCTTCAAAAAGATTTTCAGAAAAGTAGAATTACAAAACACTGCAGTGTTTTGCCTATAAACCACATAATTAGAATGATGGGTGGATGAGAGGGCAGAGAAATGTAAAGTATTATGACTCTTTGTCAAGATGAGGACAATGAAGAATAAAGTATCAGAAATCACAATTTACGTCAATGAATATATTATCTGAGTCACTAAATTTTCATTGCATTGAATAAAAAAAAAAAAAGAGTCCATTTTATAGGAAGGAATGGAGGAACACCAGAATTGTTAATGCAGCCCAGATCTAATACAGCCCTGGATGGAGAAGTTCCAATTCAATATATAGCTGTAGAGTGAATAAACTAATAAGTGACCTGAATATGTGTGTTTGAGGAACAAGAGAAAGGACAGATGGTGCTAAAGGGGTCACAAGCCTCCTCCATCAACCCCAACTTACAGCTGCACGTTTTACTTCTAAACCATTAGCCAGCAATCTGGGGGAGGCAGTAGATATGTCCCCAGAGTCTCTCATTATAACAAATGTCTTTATGTTTATAAATCTTGTGAGTCTGTGATGGAATCAGATTCACAATCATGGGTATAATACACTTATTAGAGGAATTCTTTGAAGAACTTGGAGAAAATGCTTTTAGAAGAGCTCCTTCCATCAGGACCACCGCATGTTTGTATTCACTCCTTCTCTGCATCCTCTGGATATGATAAACACACTTTTCCCCAAACTCAGGATGCCCCATTCCACAGTATGTCATTCTTGGTCATTAAATAACAGGACTCGATATTAATGTTGGCCGTCTCCATCCCTCTTGAACAAAGTGTTTTCAGCCAAAGATATTAAACTAGTCAACCTCTCTTTTCCCCTGTCAGAGAAACAGCCAGTATCCTGAAATCACAGCTCATTTGTACCACGCTGGCGTGAATATTCAGACTCCATTTGTCTCCAGCTCTTAAAGGCTGGTGTTAGCATGAATGATAGACATTTTGTTTTGAATTAGCAAAAAGAAGGAGAAAAACCCCCAAATAATAAGTTGGGCCTTAAAATAGCTGTTTCAGGGAATGCAGCTCTGCCTTTTCCTCCAGTAAAAGTCGATTTAAAAAAAAACCTAGATTTAATTTGGCATTAAGTTGGATTTGGGATACAGAGAATAGTAGGAAGGAAAATGTCTCAGTCTTTTCCCCCCAGATTGAGCCTTTAAATCCTATTGGAGGACTGCTGCGTGGACTAGTGCAAGATGTTTACAGCTTTGTTTTGTTGAACATCCCAAAGCAAAGTTTGGACGTAGCTGAGTCTGTGTCCTTGAACTGTACAAACCCTGTCACAGTTAGAACCTCAGGCTTTTGATAGTTTTGTTTGAATGCTAATTAGCAGGATCAGTTCTTCCTCTTTACTGCGTACTCACTCATGCTTTTTGAAATCAAAGTCTGGAAAGGAGTTCTAGACAAGAGCTCCTGGCACCACTGTTGGTTTTTCTCCCTGCTACCTGTGCCCTGATCTTGGCTTGCCCACCCTGACACAACCTCTTTCCATCAATAGCTGTGCTAGGCAGGAAGGTGTTCTCCATGGTGCAGTTAAGGCCTTAACGCCAGGTGCAATTCCCTGGCCAAGGAAACACCATCACTTGGCCAAAATTACAAAATCTGCACATGGTGATGCTGGAATGTCCTCTTACCTTCCTTATCATGAAAGTTTCCAGAATTGGGAAGACCATGAGAATCCATGTTCCTTGTGTCCCCTCAATTCCTAACCACACTTGGGCTCACGGTGTATTTTCCTCTTTATACCCCATGACAAGGACCTGAGAGCAGTCTTCTCAGGGTGAGATGAGGCGGATTCAAGATCTTTTCACATATGAGCCTCATTCTACAGTCACTACCAGAAATCTGTAGAAAAGACTATTAGTGTAAGAAAGACCCCCTTCAGATCCTGCTATAACAAGTATGGGCACATTGAACTAAACAAGAGACCGAACACTTTGTCAAGGGTGTCCAGGGAGGATTGCTCTGCAAAACTCAAGAAAAGAGGAAGAGAAAAAACCCTTCTCTTTCCATTCTATCTGGAGCTTCCACTGACTCCAAAAATATTGGCCCACAGTGGTTATAAAAACACCCATTTATGCTGTTCTAAAACAGGGCAAAGCCTGCTAGGTCCTTACAACTCAAAGCACTTCTTTTACATGCTCATAGGAAAATTATCTTTCTCTCCAAATTCTATGGCTGACTGAAATTAATGAAACACAGTCAGGAGGCACCTCTGCTGGCCACTGGCCACCATTCACTTGGAACACCCCACTAGACCATTCATGGATTGCAGCGCTGTTTTCTCTTGACTTCAGAATTTCTCCTTTCTCATTTTATACAAACAGCAATTTATGTAAAAATCACTGACACAGGTGTCATTGGCATTTTAGGTAACTGAGCGAAAAATGGCATCTTTTTCCTGGCAACTTGAAGAATATCAAGAGGAAAGTATGGAAGTGAGGGGTACTTGAAAAAATCTGATATCTCAAAGTTCATTTTTAAGAAATGGAAGGGAGTATGCAGAGGAGGAGGAAACTTACAGGCCTCTGATGGCCTCTTCTGCTAATAATCAGACAATCCAAAGAAAGATCAAGGGTTTCTGCTAAAGAAAGAGAACCAATGGAGAAAGAAAAACAAGCAAGGAAAAGAAATGACACTTTAGAAAATAAAAGAGAAATGAATGAATAGCTTTCCCCATTTTGTTTGCATCAAACTCAGCAGGAAAAAATTGGGAAATTCAGTGCTGAGGTAAACATGGCCCGATTAGAAATGATATTTGATAGTGGGGCCCAGAGAGGAGAAGTTTGTTATGGCCACCACAACTCATGGACTGGCCCTCCATGCCTCATTAGCCCCCATTCTGGCCTGGGCATGAAACACGAAAATACCACCAATGCCTTCTTGAGGGCACAGGAGGTATGGGGTGACCAGCAGGGAACAATGGACTAAGGAGGGCGTTCAGTGCAAAGGAGGTACGCTCCCCCCGACTAAGTCCTTTACTGACTGTCTGGACGAGATGATGTTCCATGGCAACGGAGTCCCAGCCTCCTGACCCTAAAAAGGACCGGCCTTCTGTCTCTTTGGACATTAAGGAGTCTAATACTGGGGTTCCCCCACTGTGCAGTCTGATCAGCTCTGACTGTGATGAAGAAAATGGTCCTAAAGGAAAGTGTTGATGTATGACATCCCTGGGCATGCAGCTGGGGAGTCAAACACATGCTCATGCGTGAAGTTAGCTAGAGGGGAGCAAAGCTGGGTAGGGCAAGCCCCACAGGAATGGTTTGGGGCATAGCCCCTAAAGGAGAGGACAGAAGGAGGAATAAAATAGGACCAAAGGAATAAGTGGAGAGAGAAATAGATAGATATCCACATTAGCTAATACACATGTTCTTACAAACCCTCATTAGAAGTAGCATTTAGATTTCTTCCTCTTGGGAGGGTTCCTCTCCTGTTATTTAGCAGGAAAACTTTCTACATGAAATTTCTGGTGCATTTTTAAACCACTGCTCCTCTCCCTCCACAATCTTTCTGGGTGGCGTCATCCACTCTCACGGTTTTAATTCCTATGTATAGGTTATGACTGTGAAAATCTCTATCTCTAGTTCTCACCTGGGCTTCAGACTTGCATATCCCTTGTTTTCTAGACACACACCCTTGGCTGTCTCACAGGCCCTTAAATTAGCAAGTCCCAATCTAAACTCCTTGTCCTTCCCTCTTGGCTCCCCAAACAGTGTTCTCACAGAAGAGTGACTGTATGTGGAGCAGGTTCATGCTATTTACTGTCTCCTAACTCTTTGAGGAGCGAGGTAAGTCTCCTGCCATCAGTTAATCATATCTTTCTTTCAGTCCCTCTCTCCAGCTCTGACTTATTTCCACCTCTGGGGGGCCGGGGGCCAGGCAGCAAGTGAGGAGAATGCACCACTAATAATCATCATTTGGAGGTAGTCTTAAAGCAAATAAATTATAGATTCAGAGACTGCATCTTCTCATCTATCCATTCATGTATTCATTCAGTCATTTAATAAGTACTATTAAATGCTTACCATTTACAAAGCCTCCTCTAGTGCTGCCAAAGATGTAAAAGGCACACTCTTCAACTTCAAAAATTATATAATGTAATAGGGAAATGAGAGATGTGCACAAAGGGCTACAACACACTGTAGGAAAACCAAATATTTTAAGAGTGATATAAATGCTAAGGGAGTTCAGGAGAGGAGAATCGGAGAACAGTCCATGTGCAACAAACTAAAAATCAGCATACTGAGAAAAAAAGATGATGGGGTATTATGGACTGAATTGTGTTCCCCCCAAATGCATATGTTGAAGTCCTAACCCCTAGTACCTTAGAATATAACTAAATTTGAAGACCAGATCATTAAAGAGGTGATGAAGTTAAGATGAAGTCATTAGGGTAGGTCTTAGTCTGATATGATTGTTGCCCTTCTAAGAACAGGAAATGTTGGAGAGAGAGAGAGAGGCACCAAACATGTGTGCTGGCAGTGGGATGCCCATGTGAAGACACAGGAAAAGATGACCAAGAAGAGAGGCCTTAGAAGAAACCAAACCTGCTGACACCTTGATCTTGAACTTCCAGCCTCCAGAACTGTGAGAAAATAAATCTGCTATGTACCCAGTCTGTGGTATTTTGCTACGGCAGCCATAGCAAAACTTTTCTCCCTACTAGAGCCAACCTCGGAAAAATTGCGAATGAGTGAAGTTTCCTTTAGCTTCTCCATCTACCTTCTGAAATCCCCTCTTTCTGTTCCCCAGGTAGACCTTCTGCTGGTGGAAGTTCTCCCAGGTAGGCAGGATTTGCTGAGAGTGAGGGGTATTTCCTCCTGAAATCATCGGTGTCTGTTCAAAGGTGAGCTTCCTCACCCTGAAGACTGACTCATCATCTCTCTATTCTCTCAAGTCAGCAACATTCTTCTTGGGAAGTGAGAACTTCATTATTGATTGGGGACAGTTTTGCTTAAGACATTATATATGCAGGAAAAAATTAAAAATAAAGCAAAAAATCAGATTACAAAGCAGGAAAACAATTCCTTCCAAACTTGTTAGATTACTTGGTAAGTAAACTCTGAGGAGCATAGCAGAAAGCTTGGTTCCACACAATGCATCTTTAGGTGCAAGAATTTAGAAAATCAGGCAGAGAGGCCATGTAACTGCTAAGATCAGAGCCCCTCCCCAGTAAGAGCACATAAACTCTACTCACAGCTAAGCAATCAGATGTCCACTTGTGAACCTCTGGTGATCACCAATCCCTATGAATTCGATTGGATGATTTTGAAACTTTTTAATGATACCTGGTATAAAAGGAGGATGGAAACATAAGTGGAATACATTTTAGTTAACGTGGAACTACATATTTTTAAATACAATTTCTTCCTCAGGTACTGTTGTTGGTTAGGACCGTAAAGGGGAAATAAAGCAGAGATATAAATAGATACTGTGCATTTGCATTTTAAAGAAAACAAATACAATTATTACAGAGTCAGTCCCTGAATTCTTCTAAATAATGGAGGGGAGAAGGTGGTATAGTTAGTACAAAGCAGGGAGTACTACCAATGCCAACGATCAAAGACAACAGGCTTCAGAACATAGTCAGAGACACTGCCTTCTCTAAGCTCACGCTCAAAACCTTCTAAGCCTCAGACTCTCAAAGTCTTTTTGGAACATTTGTCCAAAGTTTTCTGCTGTTGATTGTCAGGAACTTGGCTAACAGGTAGAAGAGGAGGCTCTGGAGGATTACAAATAATTATAGAAAAGTATTGGTAGATAATCTAGAGTTAACTCTCTTGCACTTGAAACACAGCAATAAATATTAAATATAAGAAGGGCCAAAGAAATAATTACCTGGGACAGTAAATCACCATCACACCCCTAAACCTGCCCCAACACGATGTAACAAGGGATGCTAATGGAAAATGCAATTCTGGGTTTTAACGTTTGCCTTTCATTTAGTAGAATAATGGGCTCAAGTGGACCTTAAGAACATACCTTGCTTTCCCCCACCCCACCCTTTGCCATTTCGCATTGGAAGAAAATAGAAGTTCATAGAGTTTAAGGGACTGGCTTGGAATCACACTGCTGGAAATTGATCCTGGATTCCTAGATTCTCATTTCAGTTTTCACAGGTAAAAAACAAAACAAAAACCTGCCTAGCATGTTATCTATGGTTTGTATCCATCTGACGAAGGCTGGTTTGCAAACTAGGGATTGGGGAACCTTGAGGACCTGTAAATTGGTCAGCAAGCCAAGGTGCCATCCATTTCCTTATTCCTGAGCACTCACTCAGGCTGTCTTCAGCTCCCCTCCACCAACCTCAACCACCTCTTCCTACTTGCCCCAAATGCACTCGTCCAAACAACTGTTGTATTGTCATGCATCTAGAGTACCTAGCTCAACCTAATCAGGATCTGGGGGGCTGGGACCCAGGCATATGTGTTTCTCAACTGTCCCTGGTGAATCTACAGTGTTGCCAGGTTGAGAGTCACTGAGATAAGGATGCAGCATTCTTTTCCAAATCACTGAGCCCTGGGCACATGTGAGGGTCAAGTGAGAGGGCTCCGCTCCAAGCCCTGCTCCTCTCTATGTGCCAGGAACATATTGGGGATATGCCAATGAACAAATAACCATCGTACCTGGCTTCATGGCACTTATGGTGTACTGTCCCCCTAGAACAGAGGTTCTTAGGCTGGCCACCTATCAAAATCTTCTGGGAGAGCTGTTGTAAAAAATATGACATGACCTCCAGTCCGGTGCCCAGGAATTTGCACCTTCAAAGAAGTTCCCTACATTCAGTTGCTGATGTAGATTACAGTACCCATCCCACATAGGCCTCCCATTCTTGACTCTCAGGCTTCAACTAAGGCATAGACTAGAAGAAAGCAAGGAGTTATTCGCCTGGGTTGTAAACGAACAAACCAAGAGATTTAAACTTGCAGGGAAAAGAATTCACAGTACCTTCCTCAAACCCTCTGGCAGAGTCAGTGTTTATCTGCCTGGTTTCCCTTTCCCTGGTCCCAACTCCCTCAGTGTTTTTATTTTTAAAATTGGGAATGAATAAAGAAAAAATAAAGAAATCAGGGATCAGGGGAAAATTTTTTGTTTTGTCTGTAGAGTCTCTGCATATGTTTATGAACTACCTTGTTAGTGAGAAAGAGATAAAAAGGCTTCTGAGAGAAACCACAAAGTGAATAGCAAAGTGACTAAGTGTAGAGTTTGTCTTCAGATATACTTTCTATTTTCAGATTTACAATGGAAGGACAGAAAGGTGATGAAGCTCTCACTCCTTGTTTTAAGATTTTTCTCTACTGTCAGCGACCTTGCAACTTCAAATAGATGCCTGGGCGAACCATTACTCACTGGATCCCTTTAAGCTTTTTATTCAGTACCCAACACATAGATTCTGACTGACCTGGCTCAGAGGCAGTTGCTGAAATTCTCTGCAGGCAAAGCTAAGTCTAGACCAGACATAGTTAGGAAAGGAATGACCCGAGATGAAGGAAGAGGGGCTGGGAGAGACAGCTGGACGGTGTGAGGTAAATGAGCCCGTTTCCCTACCGCAGTCCCCTTCCCAGCCAGTGGCAAACAGCCAGGTGCTATTTATTGCTCCTTTGATGGAACTATCTTCTCAGGCATGTGGGGGAATTTGGGTTTTATATGAAAGCATTCACTATGGGAGAATCAAGGTGTAATAAAAAAGGAAGGAGGAATTTCTCTCCTTTCAATAAGCTTTCTAGTCCTCCAAGAGGAGGGATTTTCTTAAAACCCTTAGGAAACATCTACCTAAAGCCATTCAGTAGCATGACAAACAGAAACTAGCCCCTTCCTAGGTTACACAAATGGAAAAATATTGACAGTACATACTTGAAAAAAGTGGTGACAATTCTACTTTAAAATTCCTACCAGGGCTTCCCTGGTGGCGCGGTGGTTGAGAGTCCGCCTGCCGATGCAGGGGACACGGGTTTGTGCCCAGGTCCGGGAAGATCCCACATGCCGCGGAGTGGCTGGGCCCGTGAGCCATGGCCGCTGAGCCTGCACGTCCGCAGCCTGTGCTCCGTGGCGGGAGGGGCCCCAGCAGTGAGAGGTCCACGTACCGCAAAAAAAAAAAAAAAAACTTAACACAAGCGTTCACAGAAAGATGCCATTTTTCAAACGGGCACCAAGGCATTGGATAAAGGGGAGGGTCTCAAATGATAACTTATTATAACAGGGAGTTATTGCAAAGGTTAAATTAGGGATCCTTTATAAAAATGAATAACTTTATGGAGTCAGCAAGAAGAACCAGGTTTTCATTAATTTATAATTTTGCCTTGTACAGTCGAGCTAGGATCCTTTGATTTGAACATGAATATTTATACTAAAAAATCCCCCATGACTCTTCTATAACATGCCCTGCTCTCATTATGGAGATATTAATAACTACTGTGTAATAAGGGCTTTTAGTGCCAGGCCCTGTGCTAAACTCCTTGCACACATCTATCTCATTTATTACTACAACCTAGTGAGATACATGTTCTTAACTTAGGAGAAGCACTGAGAAGTTTGTTGTGTTTAAGACATTTGCCTAAATTCACCCAGCTAGTAAGTAATGAAGCCAGTATTCAAATCCAGGGGCTGACCCAGCCTGATGGGTGTATGGGAAGGATACATGTCCACATTCATTTATTCATTGAGTGAGTTCTCTAAGCCAGGATGGGACACACAGGGAGGAGCAAGGACTCTGCTTTCATGGAGCTTACATTTTGATGAAGTACAGATAGCATACATGTTTCCAATAGTGAGTAAATAAAAGAGCGTGATGTGATAGAGGGCCACTGGAGGGCCACTGAATGGTGAGGGATGGTGTCTCTGAAGAGGAGAAATCTAGGCTGAAAATATATTTCTAAGAAAGAGTCACTCATGTGAAGAGTGTTCCTGGAGGAGCCCTTGAGAACCCTAGTGTGAGGTAGAGGGTTTTATGAGATGACCGTGTGCTCTGTGATCATGAAACTCTTCCAAGTTGTTCAGTCCATATGGGATTCAAGCTTATCTGTGTATTAGCAGAACACACAATGCTGAAAGATGTGCTGAACAAAGGGACTTACCAAAAAATTATTCTCAAAGTACCACCTTTGCCAGAAAGCATGAGGGTGGTAGAGGTGCTGGTAATCTGTCCCTACCCATAGGGCAGAGTGCCAGGGATATACCTGGTCACCTGTACATCCAGTGTCCAGAACGATAGAGGTCCCCCTGTGCTCCTGTTCACTTGGTAAACCTGAAGAGAGCTGCCTTCTGTGGGTTTACATGAGTTCCTTTCAGTCTTGTGCATTGGAGGATAAGGCAGAATATTTCTTAATAATAGAAGAATGAAACACTACAGGATATAATCCTTGGAATGGGAAAGGAATGGTAAGAAGCTATTTCAGTCTTAGTTGGCAGGAAGTCACATAACTTGTGTAGGGATAATTGAAATAAAATATTTAAAAATAGATCTATGGGTTTTAGTCAAAATGTGTCAGTAACAATAAAACATTAATAATTGTCTCTTGTGAATTGTCTCTGTTTTGCATTTATAGCTGAATATGGGAGCTAGGAGTATTTTAGAAGAGAATAAATATGTAATCTCAGGGAATTTGGGTAATTTAAGTAAATACTAATGAGTGAATTGACCTTGACCAAGTCATTTAAGCACTCTTGGCCCCTCAATTTTTTCATCTGTAACATGAAGCATTTGGAATAGATTTTTAAGATCCCTCCAATTCAGATGGTTTATGTAGAATTCTATGGCCTTTTAAGGGAAAAAATGTATTGTATATGTCTCAGTATCTGTGAATGACCTTGTTATGGTTGTGAATAAAATAAGTTCAATCATGTTCACCCTTTTCAGCATCTAATGGGTTTCCCAGAGAAAGGTACTGCTTTCCAGGGACCACCTACCCTACCTCTTCTCCATTATTTCTAAGAGATGAGTATATTTTATAGCTCTGAGAGAAAGGATAATGTATCACATAATGATATCTATAATCTGTTGAATACCTACTATGTGCAAGGTACTTGATATCTGTTATCTAATTAAAAAGAAAACTGTGAAAATAGTTGTTCTTAGTGTCCTATTTGAAAGTAAGGAGACGGATTCAGATTCACTGTTACATAGTTAACAAGTAGCAGAGTTGACATTGCAGCCCAGATTTGTTTGACTCCAAAGCTCTTTCCATGAGTGAACACTTGAAGTAGAAAGGAGAAGAGTATATAAGAGAATAGGAAACTAAGCAGAATGTTTCTGAAAAGCACAGCAGAGTTTTCTGCAGTCTCATGGAACTAAGTAGGGAAAACTCAAAGTTCAAGAAGGAAGAACCATTCTGGAGTTGATATATCAATATCTTAACTGTGATGGAAGTTACACAACTATCTGTATTGTCAAAACTTACAGAACTGTATACTAAAAAGAGTAAATTTTACTGTATATAAATTACACTTTGATAAAAAATGGAAGCAAGGAAAGAAAAGAGGAAAGGGTCTTGGGATACAGTCTCAGTTAGACCTTTGTAGAGTTCATCCGTTGGGAAGGGGCAAACTAAGGTCGATGGAGTTGTACAAAATGGCAGATGAGTTTCAAATCACCTCAGCCCTAATTCAACTAAAGTGAACTTCCCCAACTCTATCAAACTACCAGAAGATAGAGTAACTCAATTTGGAGGAAAGTAACGTCACCTAGCACCTCAGTTGGACATCCACATGGACAAACAGAAAACCAAATCTTGACTTTTATTTAACATCATACTCTCCCCTCCCCCAGTTCCAGATTGACTGTAGATCTAAATGTGAAAACTTACACATTAAAGCTCTCAGAAAAAAGAAGGTACCTCCATGATCTTGGGATACGCAAAGATTTTGGAAACAAGATGTATAAATTATTAACCATAAAGGAATAAAATTGATAAACTGTATTGCATTAAAATTAAGGACCATAAAGAGAGTGAAAAGGCAAGTCACAGACTGAGAAAGTATATATTAGTAAAACATGTATCTGACAAAGGATTTGTACCTAATATACAAAGAATTCCCACAAATCAATAAAAAAGATGACTCAACAGGAAAATAAGTAAAGACTTTAACAGGTACTTCAAAAAAGAGGATATTAAAATGGCCAAACAGACATATGAAAAAGTGCTCAATCTCATTAATCATTAGAAAAATTCAAATTCAAATTCCACAGCACTAGAATAACTAAAATTTAAAAGACTGACAATTCAACGTTTTGATGAGAAACTATAACTCTTATGCGCTGCTGCGGGAATGTAAATTCATACAATCACTTGGGTAAAATAGCGCTATTTGGCAGTATTTGCTGAAGCTGAATATTTGCAGATCTGGAGACCTCAAAATCTTACTTCTCGGTGTATACACGGCAAAGATCCATGCATATATTCATCAGAAGACGTGAACTGGAATGCTCATACCAGAACTATTCACAACAGCCACATACTGGAAATCAACTCAGTGTCTATCAATAGTAAAACGGATAAACTGTGGTAGGCACACGACGAAATACTGTATTGCAGATTAGGATAATCTAAGTATCACTCAGGCAATGAATCTCAGAAACACAATTTTAAACAACAGAAGTCGGACACCAAACAAAAATTCTATAGGATTACACTAATATTAAATTCAAAAACAGACAAAACTAATACTTGGTGTTAGGAAGCAGAATGATGGTTCTCCTGGGGCAGTGGCCAGGGGTGGCGGGGAGGAGGCATGACTGTGGAAAGGGGCATGAGGGGGGCTCCTGGGGTGCTAAGCAATGTTCTGTTTCTGGATCTGGGTGCTGACGACATCACTGTGGTCATTTTGTGAAAATTCATCATGCTGTACAGCTGGGATTTGTGCACTTTTCTGTATGTTACACATCAATAAAACGATTATGTTAATAATGTGAACAGAAAAAGATGAAGCCTCAATCTGGAAAGATGACAACAAAAGGGAATTTATGGGCTCGAAATACATAAAATCATGAAAATTCAATATTCCCAGTCATATATTACACTAGTAGGAAAATAAAATAATAAAAAGAAAGACAAACAATGAGAGAAAACAAAAAGGTAATACAAATCAATGTACTCTGCAGGGGGAAAATTGTAGTTGGGAAGGCTGGGATCAATTTGGCCAGTTATTTCTAAATTAAAAGTCAACACTGGATTATTTACCAATGACTTAGTGAACTTTCCACATATATATTTTGGCTTACTATATCTTAGAAGGGAAATATTGAATGTTTTTGCAAGTGGCCCATACCAAAGCTATTCAAATACAGGGACTACTTATCATCTTAAGATGTTGTGAAACCTCGCAGTGCATTCAGCCCCTTGCTTACTAACCACAATTTCCCCTCCTCACTTTCAAACACCACTCTTCCCAAATCTATCTCCAGTGCCTCACATGTGCATTAAGTGCTTGCACTGCACAAAGTTTCCTCTTCACTTGTTTCAACTGTATGTTTCCATTTAAGCTTTTACCTGTGTATCTTGAGCAACACTTGTCTATAGTTTGCTTGTATTTCAGTGTGAATTTTTACAGCTGTGGGAGAATCTTTTGATTTTCATAGGATGCATTTTTTCATATTATCATGGAATTATGCATACGGCCATACACAGATATTTGTATAAACTAGTAGATAAGAGAGACAAGGTGTATTAATAGGATACTATGTTAGGAATTTAGCTACCAGGCAGACTAAATAAAGCGAGGGACTAAAGAAACTGCTCTTATAATTCAAGAAAAAGTCAATTATCCAATGAAAGTAAGAATTCTCTTGGCATTCTGCAACAAACAGATTCACTGGGTTGCTAACAAAGCTTTACACTATTCAGTTGGGTTGGACATAGGTCTTTCCCTTGAAAGCAGCATGGAATTGTGAAAGAAGACAGGCTGTGGGGTCATAACAGAGGTATGACCTTAGGGAAGTTCTTTGTGTGATGTCAGTTACTTATTTAAAAATGAGGATAATAGGGGTTTCCCTGGGGGCGCAGTGGTTCACAGTCCTCCTGCCGATGCAGGGGACACAGGTTCGTGCCCCGGTCCGGGAAGATCCCACATGCCGCGGAGCGGCTGGGCCCATGAGCCATGGCCGCTGAGCCTGCGCGTCCGGAGCCTGTGCTCCGCAACCGGAGAGGCCACAGTAGTGAGAGGCCCGCGTACCGCAAAAAAAAAATAAAAATAAAATAAAAATGAGGATAATGATAACTGCCTTGAAGGGTTTTTACTCCTCTGTGCCTAGGTAGTTTTTTGTTAATGCCTCTATGGAGGCATTGCCACAGCGGGCTGTCATTGTATGAGCATGGGCTTCTTGATGGCAAGGACATGGTCTTACCCATAATTCTATCCCAAGCATTTAGCAATTTCCATGACATATAACACGCTCCATAAAAGTTTATGGTGAGTGAATGAATGAATAAATGAGATAACATATAACCTAGAATGCTATAGGCCCCCAATGAACATTACTCCTCTCTTTTTCTCCTCCTTTATTATTCTCTATCTGGAAAGCAGAATGAATCAACCCTTAGCTTATTTCTAGTAGGTGGCCAGGACTAGCAAAGGTAGCCAAGGAAATTTTTCTGAATTCCCCTTAAAATTTCATGGGAAGCCAAGGATATAGCTTATATTTTTGTTCACAGAGGAGCCAATTTTGTACAAGTATGAAGATGAAAAAACATTCTTATTAGAACAGAACAAGATCACATAATAGTACAAAAGAAGGGCTTTGATATCTTAAAACCATGCCTATTTGCTGCAGCCTTTCCTATTTTTTCTTGGACAGTTTTTGAATTAAGAATAATCCATGATGCTGTTTGCATTGGCCAAGATTTTTCAATTGTTAATAAAAGAATCAGAATAGATTTTTAGAGGTAAGATATTTTCTGATCAGAGAAGCATTAAGAATGTGTCCATGGCAGGGTGAGGGTCAGATGTTTATTTTTAAGCTGTATGAAAAGTTCTCTACTTCTCTAAAGCAAGTCAGAAAGTGAAAGTAATTTATGGTATTATGAAATTTCTGGACTTCTCATGGGAAAGTGGCTGACCTCAGTGTTTGATAAGCTTCCTGTGGCTACAAACATACAAGCCATTGACTCCTAAGAAAAATGTAACATTTCCCTTTACAGAATCATGGTGCGCCTGCAGCTGGAATTTGGTTTAACTGCCTCGCATCAGGAAAAACCTAATGGAGATATTTTTAAATGTCCGAAGCTTGTGGAGACGCAGTCGTAATTGTCTCTGTCACCATCATCATCATCATGAAAGTCAACATCACCACCACCACCATCATTATCATTATCAACAAGCACTGATGTTTGTTTGTATTATTTGTAAGGCACTGTTAAATGCTAGGGTTCCAATGAGTGATAATAAATGGTACAATTAATTTTTATGTATATTAAATTTTCCTAAGGATATCGTCTTCATGGCACTCTTTTGCCTATGTGGCTATGTATGGCTTCTTTATTTTTTAATTGAATATATATTATTTACCATGTATTGTTTTATTT
The DNA here is from genome assembly GCF_003676395.1 of Aethalodelphis obliquidens. Taxonomy (NCBI): domain Eukaryota; kingdom Metazoa; phylum Chordata; class Mammalia; order Artiodactyla; family Delphinidae; genus Aethalodelphis; species Aethalodelphis obliquidens. Next base: position 17,947,391 of record NW_020837949.1, read on the forward strand.
TTAAATAACAGTGTTATAAAGATATAGTTCACTTACTACACAATTCATCTATTTAAGTGTATAATTCAATAGTTTTTAGTATATTCAGAGTTGTGCAATCATCACCACAATCTTAGAACATTTTCCATCACCCCCCAAAAATCCCTATACCCTTTAGCCACCTCCCTCCACTGCTGAAAGAGCCCCTATATCTCCCAGCCCTAAGCAACTACAAATCTATATTTTATTTCTATAGAGTTCCCTGTTGTGGACATTTCATATGAATAGAATCATATGATATGTGGTCTTTTGTGACTGAGTTCTTTCACTTAGAACAATGTTTTCAAGCTTCATCCATATGGTAGCACGTATCAGTATTTCATTCCTTTTTATGGCCAAATAATATTCCATTGTATGGATATATCACAATTTGTTTATCCATTTCGTTTGTTGATGGGCATTTGGGTTGTTTCCATCTTTTGGCTATTGTGAATAATGCTGCTATAAACATTTGTGCACAAGTTTTTGTGCAGACATATGTTCTCATTTCTCTTTGGTATATACCTAGGAGTGGAATTGCAGGGTCATATGGTAATTATTCTATGTTTAATTGTTTGAGAGACTATGAGACATTTTTCCAAAGTGTGTGCACCATTTTATATTCCCACCAGCAGTGTATGAGGGCTCTGATTTTCCTACATCCTTGCTATGCAAGAGGAATAACTTATAACTATATCTCCTGTGCAGTAAACTTCAGGCATATAGAATAAGTTTGATAATTGTAAGTTTAAATAAATTGAACCCATTAGTTCCAATAGGCTCTCAGTTTTTTTCCAACAATCTCAGTACTCAGGAGTTTTGGATATTCACAAAGAAGCAATGTCCTAATTCAGTACTTTCTGGTTGAGACTACAGGTAATCAAAGCAATTGGATTATTTATTCAGTTCAGTCAACTCAGTGGAAAATTTGAGCACACTTTATTGATTTAGTGAATTGATTTTCTTGTTTCTGTTATATAATATGTACTTTGTTTAAAGTATTCCTAAAACTTTTTCTAGTGTTAGCTTTGACTACTGATTAAAATTTAAATACCTGAGAACAGGGCTGTATACTATATATTTTTTATGGCCAGTTGCTTAAGATGAGCAAAAACACAAACACTGAAAGTGGAATGATCCTGTCCCTATTCTCTACCTTCTAACCAGCTAGCACTGCCCAACTTTTTCTTCCATGCCAGGGCTGTGTGCCGAGACCTAATCCAGTCACTGTGAAGCACAAAACTCTGACACGGAATCTGAACAGTGGTAGGGCTGTGGGCTCAGGTCAGAACCTAGAATCACCTTGTCTTACCCATGTAACAAAGGCAAAACCATCAATGCGTGTAGCCCTGAAAAAAAATTTGCTGGTTGATGTCATTCCTCAGCATTTAAAAAAAATCAGTCTCTGCATAATTTATTTGCATATTTAACTCAAAGAGTAGCCACTGAACACTGTAATCCCATGCATGAGATACAGAGGCCTTTACACTAGAAAACTGGTAAAACATCACACTCACTCTGTCTCTGCTCATCATCACCCAGTTATCAGAATGTTTGTGGTCTTGGAAACTGGACATCGGCAAACACTGCAAAATAACAATGCACAGGGGACCATTTTGTGCACAGGGCCCTGGGAAGGGCCAGTGGAATTCCTCTGATCAGTCTCCTTTTGACTTTTTCCCAGAGACCTTGTTTCTGCACTGAAATGTCTGGAATGCTTGGTAGGGACGAAGTGGGTTGGTCACAGGGCAATTATGCTACTATCATCAATGAGATCAGCCATTTGTGGACTGATTTCCAAGTGACTAGTGGTATCACCAGTGGGTTAAGAATACAAATGATAGCAATTTTACAGTGAACAGAACTTTCACATTCCTTTTCCCAAATGATTTTCATGTCAAGCCCGGAGATCAGTAAGACAAATATTATTGGCAACATTTTATAAATGGGACCTAGAGAGTCCTGGAGAGGTTAAATGGTTTACCCAAGGCCTCTCAGCTAGTGGTGAGTAGATCCAGGTCCCCAAATCTGTTCTCTTTGCAGAACACCATTCTGCCTCTTGTTGGTTACTTAACAACCAAGTTCATTCAGCAGGAGCTGGTTATTTTTTATTTTAAGACAAATCAATCACTATATTTAGTTTTAGAAGACAGATGAATCCACTGATTTGATTCCCAACTGCTATCATGGGATAAAAATGTTCAAAATGACAATCCTGAGAACTGATTCTTTGTGACCCTTGCAATTTGCACTGTCTTTGCAGTAATGACATAGTGGGGGGAGTGTTACAACTGATAAATCCTTCAATTAACCATCCTAACCCCAAAGCATTTGAACATCAAAATAGATCTGTCAAGGTATGGTGGCCCACCACAGTGGCCTTCCACTTGAAGTCTCGATCACAGCGTCATTACCTGTGAAGTGTACCATCAGATATTTGAGGTTTCATGTGATTTATTCTTTTTAAAAACATTAGGAAGGATTCAAGCTTATTTCTATAAACTTGCCTCTCACTCAGCTTTATTCCTGGAATCTTTCTTGAGTGGAAGACAAGGCTTTCCTATGTGTGTTCCCATGAGTGAGGCTTCCCTGTGAATATCATTCCGCAGGCATGACACGTGAAGAAAAAAATTTTGAGATCTGCTCTTCTTCTATTTCTATATCATGAGACAAAACATCAGGCCCAGTTTGAGATTCTATTTCCAGTTAAGAAGTGGAAGTTGCTAAGGATGTAGCAGAGACAGACAGCGACAAGATTTCTGCCCTCACAGAGCTAACTCCCTAGTGAGAAAATTAATAAATATTAAACTATTTATATCTTATTCACTTTTTTGTTGTTTTTTGGCTTGAGTTCTTTTTTTACAATTTTTTTTTGTGGTAAGAACTGTTAACATGTGATCTACTCTCTTAACATCTTCCTTACTTCTGTATCCCCAGTGCCCTGCGCAGTTCTGAGCACATATTAGTTTCTCGGTAAATGTGTTAGTGAATAAATAAATGAAGTCTCCAGATGTCCAAACTTTTCCATTTCTAAATCTTGATTCATTATCCAGTGTCATTCTTTCTGGGACCAGATTGAAAGTGGATACAAAGAGGACAATCAGAATCTTGCTGAAGCCTGGTACTAACAATTTTATTGGCAATTATATTCGATGGTTGATGGTAATGTGGACAATATCCCAGCGTCAATCTGTTATAGCCACAAACTTAAACCCAGGCTGCTATCTTTTAAAAACCTGTGTGTGGTTAAACAAACGGAGCATGGGGTGAAGATACAGATGGATCAATAAAACCCATTTTCACATTAATACAACATTTCAAATTTAACATCCTACAATAAATTTATCTTTAAAGAACAGCATTTTTTAAACATAGCATCTGTCTTTATTCATATGCCAACAAAAATACCAACAGAAGCCTCATCAGGGACAACATTTATAGCTGAGTTGATTGAATTAAATGAAAAAGATAAATTAGTTCAACAAAACCTTTTGGGCAACTGCCACCAAACAATTTCACATTGGGCAGCTCTCTGTGTTTTGAAATGGCAATTCTGGCATTACGAAGGCACGTATAAGCTGAATAGAGCTGACCTATATATAACTGCAAAACATAGGAAAATGTACTTTTCAGAGACAAGACAACAATCCTTCCATGTTTGGAACATAAAATGTGATTGTGACAAATCACTGGTAAAGAATGAAAAACAAATAACGACTGTAACTCAAAACAACTAAGCTTACATACAAATGCCATCCTAGAATCTTGGATAGAACTATAAATACATTATGTGAAATATACTACAAGTGTGAGAGAGGAAAACATTCAATTTAGCCAGAATTTAAATGGTATCAAGGCTGCACAGATACTTCGGTTGTTTGGGCAGTGTTTTTTTTCTTCTCTCTCTCTGAGCCCTTTCATTTCCTGATGTGCCTCAAAGGGAAAAGCTCAGAGCTGAAAGTAAAAGCTGTCCTTAGTATGTTTTTAGGCTGTTTGAATCCAGAGGGAAATCCAGCAGTGCAGGCACTTGATCATAAGATCCCTGAGTGAGCAATCACTTTTTTTTTTTTTTTTTTGCGGTACGCAGGCCTCTCACTTTTGTGGCCTCTCCCGTTGTGGAGCACAGGCTCCGGACGCGCAGGCTCAGCAGCCAGGGCCCAGCCGCTCCGCGGCATGTGGGATCTTCCCGGACCGGGGCACGAACCCGTGTCCCCTGCATCGGCAGGCGGACTCTCAACAACTGCGCCACCAGGGAAGCCCGCAATCACATTTTTATACCATTTACATCCCCATAGCAACTCATGCAGTACTCGTCAATTATTTAGTGGCAGGCTGAAATACTGATGCTTTTCAAGACTACTTTTGTTTCTATTCTACTCTATTGCAAAAGGTTCCAGATCATTAAATCTGTAAAGTCAGACCTATCTCTGAAAGCTATATAGTTATACATCTTATTATGGAGAATATACAAATATGAATTTCATTATATTATAGAAAATTTAGAAAATATAGAAATATATGGAGAAAACAATCTTAAAGTCTCTTAATCCCTCCCGCCCTAAGATTACTTTAAAGTTTAAATATATCTCCTTCTGGTTTTCTTCACTAACACATATGATCCTATTTTAAAAACAAATTTATTATGTTATGTGTTCAGCTTTTTCACTTATACATATTTTCCTACACCATTCATTTAACATGATTAATAATGTCATGGTTTATATAATCATTCCCCTATCAGTGGACATATATTTCAAGTTTGGGCTATTATAAATAATGCTGTAATGGACATTCTTATACATAAATATTTATCCCTAAATCTCGATCACTTGGTTTTTAACTACTAAGTAATGTAGAGGGTGATTCCAAGGGATCAAATTGATCACATTTTCTTTATGTGAATTCTTGTTTTCAAATCACCAACTGGAGAAGTTGGGACAGTAATTACAGTGTCACCAAAATATTTGTAGATGAGTTACAGCAAATAGTATAGCAAGACAAAATTGTAAAGGTCTCTGGTATCATCCATTCACTGCCAAGATTATAGAAAAACTCCCCCTAAAAGTTGTCTTTAAGAACCTAATTTTCAAGATGAACCAATTTGAGCCTTGAGAGATGAGATAATTCAGAAGTGTAGCAAATTAAACTATTATAACAAACACATTAGATGTAGATACACACAGTGGAAGGGAAGAGAAGGAATAAGTCCTAGTAGTGAGGTAAGCCATAGCATCATAGGAGAGCCACTGGTGGTTTGAGAAAGTCTGGTAAGGAAGTGTCAACAGTGGGCTTAATGCTTAGGGTGCAAGTACTCTGAAGGTGGCGTTTATACTTTACACTTTTGTTTCCTCTCTACAACTCACAAAATATTCAAGAACTGCTCCTTTTTCTTTTGGAAAAAGAATATAATTGAACATAGTCGATAATCCCTGAATTGTTCCCATCTTCAAAAATGGCACCAGTGTTCACTGGGCCGCTTGAGCCCTGACTTGGGAGCCTCTCCAGACATTTCTTCCTCACCATCTATTCTCTGCCACTCCCCATGCAATAAATTACTAAGTCTAGTGATCCTCCCTCCAGAATATTTACTAGAAACAGTCCATTCATCTTCACCATTGTTGCTACCACTCTAATCCAAGCCACTTTATCTCATCTGGGCCATTCAGGAGATGCCGTACTGTCTCTTTATTCGAATCTTCTGGCCTTCTGCAAATAATGATCTTTTTAAAAACGTTAATCTGATCAGATAACTGCCCTGCTTACAATACCTCTATATCTTCATAGTGCAGTTAGATTATATATTCAATTATTTATCACAACCCACACTTTTGTTTGTGATCTTGTCCAACATACATCTCCAGTTTCCTCTGGTACCACAATTTTTGCGATCTGGTCACACTAGCATTCTTTCAATATCTTGCATAGATCCAAATCTTGCAGGCCATAGAGCCTTGGGTCATGCTGTTTTCTAAGACTAAAATGATTCCCCTACCCTTCCTTAGTAATACCAGCACATTTCTCACTTGGATAATCCTTAGTTTTCCTTAAACCCTCAAAGTCAAAGGTCTTGCAATACTCACAAAACACTGATTTTTGTGTTATAGCACAAGCACAAGATACATGTTAAAAGCTTTAAGTATCCTATCCATTTATTGCCAAGATATAGCAAATTAAAATTATTGTATTAGATATACAGATTTTTAAGATTGTTTTCCTTTGTGTTATTCTCTTTCATGGCTCTGTTATTTATCTTCATGTACAATTACAATTTGTAATGACATTTATGTTTGGATATCTGTTTATTTAATGTTTGTCTTTCCTACCAGGTTGAAAGCTCCATGAACGCATGTCTGCCTTTATTTATTTATTTATTTATTTTTGTGGTACGCGGGCCTCTCACTGTTGTGGCCTCTCCCGTTGCGGAGCACAGGCTCCGGATGCGCAGGCTCAGCGGCCATGCATGGCTCACGGGCCCAGCCGCTCCGCGGCATGTGGGATCTTCCTGGATCGGGGCACGAACCCATGTCCCCTGCATCGGCAGGTGGACTCTCAACCACTACACCACCAGGGAAGCCCTGCCTTTATTTTTTAAACCACTGATCCCCTAGCACTTTGCAATTACCTAAGATATAGTAATCACTCAACAAATACGTATAAAATGAACAAATGGACAAGAAACAGTCAAAATATTTCAAAGGAATAACTAGTGACAAGATAATCAGGGAAACTTTACAGGTTTATCACCTATTTGCAGAGAGGATATTCATTAAGAGCTTGTCATCGGCTAACTGCTCAATTAATTGAATAAATGAAAGAATATATGGGTGAATTTTTATTAGCTGTCAAGCAGGATATGGTAAGTTCTGAATGAAAGGCAGATACCTATACCAAAGCAACCAGTTAAATAACCTGCTGCTACCACTTTCCTCTAAAAGTGGTTTGAAAGAGAAAGCATGGAAAGCACACGAATATGCTTCCCATCATAATAGTTGAATCATGCATTATCTTATTTGATTCTCATAAGGACGCTGTGAGATAGAGAGTATACCATCTCCATTTGACAAAAATGAAATTAAGTCCAATGTCTACGATTACTCGTAATGCAGCGGGTCCAGAACTCAAACACTGGATTTCTTTTCTTTTTTTAAAAATTTATTTATTTATTTTTTGGCTGCATTGGGTCTTCATTGCTGTGCACGGGCCTTCTCTAGTTGCAGCAAGCGGGGGCTACTCTTCATTGTGGTGCGTAGGCTTCTCATTGTGGTGGCTTCTCTTGTTGCGGAGCACGGGCTCTAGGTGCATGGGCTTCAGTAGTTGTGGCACATGGGCTCAATAGGTGTGGCATGCGGGCTCAGTAGTTGTGGCGCATGGGCTTAGTTGCTCCACGGCATGTGGGATCTTCCCGGACCAGGGATCAAACCCATGTCACCTGCACTGGCAGGTGGATTCTTAACCACTGCGCCACCAAGGAAGCCCCAAACTGAATTTCTAACCCTAGAGACTGAGTAATAAGCACAAGAGTGGAAAATCATGAGATAGCTAATGTGATTTTGTTCTGACATCCTCCTCTGCATCGGTGATAAGTTTGGTTGGGCTTTTAATAAATTGATACAGACTTTCAATAAGAAACAAAAAAATACCCAAATCTTCCCAAGTCTTCCAGCTTAAAAACCTGATTTTGGTCTCAACTACTATTCCTAATAATTTTGAGATTGGCAAGATTTTATTTTCCTTTCCAGTCATATTTCAAAATATATTCTGAGTCACGTTTGTCTCTATTCCTTTTAAACCAGGAGAAAAGGCTCCCAAGAAAACTGTCTTGGTACAGAAACCTACTCATACACCAGCTGTGATGTTGGCTTATTTCCATATAACCTAATATGGCTAAGAAAATGTTTGACTGGAACAGAGTGAGGATTGCCAAACTTAACAACTTTTTAGTAGGAAAATTGCCACAGAGTTCTCTGTTTAGACATCGTGTAGTTGCCGTTCAGATGCTAATGCTTATCCATTCACATCAACAAAACTGTAACAACTTTTATGCAGTGACAAAAATCAGATACCTGCCCCTTTTGCCCACTCAAAGGCAAAATGAATGAGAAAAAGCTGCCCCAAAAGGCTCTGGATGATAGCATATTGAACACGTTGCCCTTCTTGGGTTATAAAGGCCCAGTGACTGGGTACACCCAATTCAGATTCTGCAGAAGGTCCTCTGAGTGTGTGTAAAATCAAGTAGCTTCGAACAGAAAAAAGGATGAAAGAAAATTCACCTCCACCATCTCCTGTCGTGGATTTACCAACATCTTCCTCAAGTAACATCCCTGACTGACATTCTTGCTTCTTCTTACTTCTGGTACTCAGATATAGATATCAATATTATCTTAAATTTCACCCCTTCTCTCAACACAAATACAATGAATAGTCATCAAATCTGAGGATTCTACTTGGGCTGTTTCAGTCATGAGGGCTTCCTTGCTTCCATTCCCACTATTGTTTTTTTCGTTCATATACTTTTGTGCCTAGACCGTTACTATTGTCATCTGGCCAGGCACTGCAATTTCTTTAGTTGTTTTGAGGTGTGAGCAAATGTATAAAGTCAGACAGATCTGGGTCTGAATTTCAGATCTGCCACTTATTTGCTGGATGACTTTTGCGGTTTGTTTAATTTCTCTGTTAAAATGGAAAGCATCTACTTTGTACGGCTGTTGTGGGAATTAAATGAGGTACCATGCAATAGTATGGCACCTGACATGAAGAAAACACTCAGTAAATGTCAGCAAACTCCCACGTTCTGCTTCTATCCTCTTCCTAATCTCATTGCATTCTGTATACTAGTGCTGGATTATTTTCCTAACGATGTATGCAGAAATTGAAGGTGAAAAATATACCCATTGACCCCTGAAATTTGCCTTCGTCGTTGAGGAAGGGAGCACTGCCTAAAAATTCAACCTGGACTAAGTTAAAGAAAAACTAATGTCAAAATGTTTGTTGTGCCTTAGAGTTACTAGGGGCATAAGTCTAGGGCAGATGACTGTTTTTTTGTTTTTTGTTTTTGTTTGTTTGTTTGTTTACAAAAACCCTGCAGCTAACAGGACACCCTCATCCCTTTTCCTCTTACAAATCTTTTTTTTTTAACATCTTTATTGGAGTATAATTGCTTTATAATGGTGTGTTAGTTTCTGCTTTATAACAAAGTGAATCAGCTATACATATACATATATCCCCATATCTCCTCCCTCTTGCGTCTCCCTCGCTCCCACCCTCCCTATCCCACCCCTCTAGGTGGTCACAAAGCACTGAGCTGATCTCCCTGTGCTCTGTGGCTGCTTCCCACTAGCTATCTGTCTTACATTTGGTAGTGTATATATGTCCATGCCACTCTCTTGCTTTGTTACTGCTTACCCTTCCTCCTCCCCATGTCCTCAAGTCCATTCTCTAGTAGGTCTGCGTCTTTATTCCCGTCTTGCCCCTAGGTTCTTCATGACCTTTTTTTCTTTATTCCATATATATGTGCTAGCATACGGTATTTGTCTTTCTCTTTCCGACTTACTTCACTCTCAACAGTGCAAGAGGGTTCCCTTTTCTCCACACCTTCTCCAGCATTTGTTGTTTGTAGATTTTTTGATGATGCCCATTCTGAATGACATGAGGTGATACCTCATTGTAGTTTTGATTTGCATTTCTCTAATGATTAGTGATGTTGAGCATGCTTTCATGTGTTTGTTGGCAATTCGTTTATCTTCTTTGGAGAAATGTCTATTTAGGTCTTCTGCCCATTTCTGGATTGGGTTGTTTGGGTTTTTTTTGATATTGAGCTGCATGAGCTGCTTGTAAACTGTTTTGTTTTGTTTATGTAAGTACTCTGACCTTTCTTTGTTTCTGTAAAATGTGAACAACACCTCCACCCCTAAGTTGCTTGGGAGAGAATTAAGGCAAAGAGCTAAAAGGCTGATTTCTTTCTCATATACCAGAGTCTCATGTAACTTCTCATTTAAGATATTTCATTTTAAACTGTGATCCAGTCTGGACTATACTGTAAGGTCCCTCTACCGCTTCAAACCATTCATCAGAGTCTGTTTTAAACAACATAGCTTTGAGGAATGAGGAAAAAAGGAATTTTTCCATGCTCAGGGTGAAGCCGAGAAAGACAGGAAGGGATGGAAAGCTGTGAGAGGGTGACAGGAATTTGGAGCAAGAGGTGACGGAAAAACATAGGTATTCCCACCACTCTGTCTCTTTCTTGGGGATTCCCAGAAATATGGAGGTGGAGGCCCTAATAATTTTACTTGGAAAGGAAAGAGTAACCCAGGAAGAACTTTGTCATTTGCAGGTTACATACTTATGAACAATTAATCAACAATCCAAAAAAAATTATAAGTAAAATGTCTGTTATCATGATTAGTTTAAGTAATTCAGACAACTGTTGCTGCATAATGAAAAGACCTCAATTTTAGGTTCTGGTGACACTCCTAACTAGCCATGTGACTTTGGGCAAGTCACGAACTCTGCAGACCTCTGTCTCCTCAAGGGTGAAAGGATGAAGGGTGGACTGGAGGAGCTCTGCTCTTTGTGGATTAGATGGGCTGCAGTACTCAGGAAAGGCTTCACAGAGAAGACTGGCTCTCAGAGGAGTTAATATTCGGATAACCAGCAAAAGAAAGGAGTGAGGACATCTCACTCTTGCTCAGGGAAAGAGCAAAGCCGTTTGAGCAGAAACACACGAGTTGAATTCATGAGTGGGCATGTTCAAAAGCCTGGCTGGGAGGGTTTGGGGAAGTGGGTTGTATTGATTATGTCCTTGGATGTCCATTTCATACTTTATTCTTTGGAGTAGACAGTGGGGGTTAGGATTTTTTTATATAAATGATAGTTTGGGAAGATTGAGGGGACCAGCTAGTATGGAAATAAGTTTGGAGATTCTTGAAACCTGAATTAAAATGGTGATAATGAAACCATAGAGGAAAAGACAGTCAATGAAGAATCAAGAAATATGCATTTATTTCCCCCAACATGTCTCATCTCCTCTGGTTAGGCTGTAGAGGTATCCCCTCTCAGATGCAGCACTTAACTCTGACCCCTGGGTCTAAGTACTGAGCTATTAATGACTCAGTACTTAGATTGGGAGATTTGGGAGATTAATTAATTAATTGGTAGATTAATCTACAGGAAGGGCCAAGATCATTTTTTGTTGTAAGTATAAAATGACCTTGGGTTATTTTGCAAGTAGAGGTCTTTGCATTAATTGTATAACTGAATATAATTTTGTAAGTCTCACAAACAAACAATCAACTCCAATTGACTTCACTAAAGGAGAAATCTCCATATTATTCTGAAAGAATAGACATATTATACACTAAGCAAACTTAGGCCTGCCTCTGTCTTATAAAGATTCATTTCCTGCTTCTTACATTTTTCTTGAAATCCAGCTAAAAGCAAGAGGTTAGCTCAGAAAGAATGAGAAATTTCACCCTGAGGAAGCCCTGCAAGGTAGAAAACCTTGATGCTCCCAATCACCTTTCCCTTTTCTTTGACATGGGAAGGTTTACAACACTTGTGCACAACTTGAAACCTAGCTCTTGGGGTTTGATGCTTATCTAGAACGTCATACCACCCTAGTGGTCCTCAAGATGTAGTCCCCAGACCAGCAGCATCAGTGTCATATAGAAATTTATTAGAAATTGTGAAACTTTGGGGCCCCTTCCCACAACTACTGAATTAGACACAGGGGAAGGGGCCTGGCAATCTGTGTTTTACAAGTTCCCCTGATGATTCCAATGCTAAAGTTTGAGACTCACTGTGTTAAAGTAGTATAGCAGGTGCCCTCAGCAATAAAAATGGTTAGCAATAAGTAAAAGCTACAGGGAAAAAACCAAGAATATACATATTATAAGACTTCTACAAATCTGAAAGTTACATTATGAAATTATCCTTACACAGAGAAAAAGTATACTAATTTATCTCCCTCTTTAATACTTAGATTTTTTTTTTTTTTTGGCAGTACGCGGGCCTCTCACTGTTGTGGCCTCTCCTGTTGCGGAGCACAGGCTCCAGATGCGCAGGCTCAGCGGCCATGGCTCACGGGCCCAGCTGCTCTGCGGGCATGTGGGATCCTCCTGGACTGGGGCACGAACCCGTGTCCCCTGCATTGGCAGGCGGACTCTCAACCACTGCGTCACCAGGGAAGCCCAATACTTATATATTTTATAGCAATTTAAAGACCTAGAACTATCCTAATTACTCATTAATATAAATGATTTAAAAGAATAAATCCAAAATTAATTTTCTAGTAGCATTAACGAATTTGGCAAAGCAGATGTGCTTTAGCTGGGTACACAACATCCTCTTAACAGCTCTATGAACTAGAATGAGACAGCTGGAATCGAAGTCCAAGTCTACCAGAATGTATGACTGGTACATCATTTTCTTTTTCTTTCTTTCTTCCTTTCTTTCTTTCTTGGCTGCGTTGGGTCTTCATTGCTGCGCGCGGGCTTTCTCTACTTGCGGTGAGTGGGGGCTACTCTTCCTTGTGGTGCGCAGGCTTCTCACTGAGGTGGCTTCTCTTGTTGCGGGAGCATAGGCTCTCGGCACATGGGTTTCAGTACTTGCAGCACACGGGCTCAGTAGTTGTGGCTTGCAGGCTCTAGAGTGCAGGCTCAGCAGTTGTGGCACACAGGCCTAGTTGCTCTGCGGCATGTGGGATCTTCCTGGACCAGGGCTCGAACCGTGTCCCCTGCACTGGCAGGAGGATTCTTAACCACTGCACCACCAGGGAAGTCCCGACCCCATTCATTTTTCTATTCAACTTTGCTCTCATCTTACAAATGTTAGTTGCCTTGCTCTTTTCCCATCTCCCATTCCCTCCTTTATCTCAATCTTGATGCTTTGAAATGACAGTTTCAGGCCAAATAATAGAAGAATCTCTTCACATTATGGGTAGTAAACGCTTGGAAAACATTATTTGCTGTGCTGGTACTGGGAATATAGGTTCAAGGAGTTTAGAGACATTATCAGATAATAGACTTAAAAGGACCTCTGAAGGAAAGGAAAGGAAAAGAAGGCTTTAAGATAAAATTAAGTTCTAGAGGTTTTAAAAGTTTCAAGGTACAAATTCCAACAATGGTCCCTTCTTGCCATCATCAGAGACATTGGGGTCTAGAATTCAAATTTGACTAAGTGAGATATACCTTAGATTCTAATACTTATAATAGTCTAATGACTTGTATATCAAATAGTCTCCTCATTTTTTTGTTGAGAAGTTATCATTACAAGGGAAGATGGAAAAAGCAGAAGACTCCATGTGAGCAACTGAATGACAACTGGGAAGAAATTTATATTTATTATATACTAAGTGTGTGTCAAATGCCACACATCTCTTTTTTAATGTTTCAAACAAACCCATGAGGAGAGTGTTTTTTCTCTCCATTTATAGATGAGAAAATACAGGCTTGAGAGGTTAAGGAATTTGCCAAGCATCAGATAGAAGTGGAAGAGTTGGAACTAGAATGCCCATCTTAATCTAGCCTCTTGCTACAACTCCAAAGGGAAACAATCGAAAGAAGAAGGAAAGAAAGAAAAGGCTGTTCAGTTACCCAGTTATTTCATTCACTGTTGTTTGAACAGAAGCAATTGATGTCTTAAATCAATCTGATCAACTGCACAAAAACAGGTTGTTTGGATTTTTTTTAAAGATTTGATTGAAAACCAGTTGTTTCAGTGGCCATATGTAGACCTGGACTTAATAAATGACCACCTTTGAGTCCCCCAGCTGGAAGAGTACGAAAGAACCCGGAGGCAAATCAATGGCAATTTGCCACCCCAAACAAATTGCAGCATGTAAGCTCTGAAACTTGAATTACCCTTCAAGGATTAAAGTTCAGGACTGTGAAAAATTAAAAATGTTGCCTAGCCTCGGAAATAGCATATGAATCAAAAATATCATTACTAAGCTTAACTGTACTCCTAATCTTCTGCTTTCATGACATCTAAACTGTTTTGTTATTCTTAATGGACCAAATCCCCTTTCTGGTAATGTTCTGGAAATTCTATTTTTGTGGTAATTTAAAAAATCATATGGCATGTTCTTTATATTTGGTTTATGTAGGAGTTAAGACCACTTCAAACAAACTTTTCATTTTTATTCTGATGGCTATTTAATATTGTGTCATTCACTGGTTGAAATAAAAGTAGGTTAATCTGCAAAAATACATGAACACCCAAAAAGGATTGAATTGTATCTTTGAGAAATGATTTCTTTTTTCAAAGTCAGACATCAAAGGCTGCATATTGCAGAAAGTTTATTTTGAGAAGCTTCAGTCAAAACAGTTTGGAAACTATGAAATGAGTCATTTTTTCTTAAAGAAATGTAACTTTGTCTATTCCCACTGCATTTTTGGTTTGGTAGGAGACATCTTTATTCCACAGGATTTTAAAAGCATGTTTAAGATTCCATAGGTTTAGTATTACATCACTAATGGTTTCTAATGAGATCCAGGCAATAGCAAGAAAGGGAAAAAAGAACAGCACAAAAGCTGAATTCTACAACACCAAGTACCATGTAAAATGTGGAAAAGTCCATGCTTTACCTAAGGCTGAAGCCTTCTGGCAAAAAAAGGGGAAAAATTCACATTCTATCAACCAGATGTGGATGACAAGATACCTAATGTTTGGCAATTTGGAATCAGTTATCTAAGGGGCTGAATGTTTTACTTTTCATGCAGATATTTGCTGCCCTGTAAACAGTGAAACATGCAAATATCTAGGTACCATATTCATTCTATTGAGTGCTTAAGGCCTTAGTTACTTGTTTGATTTTGTCCTCACAAACACCTTTTATGTAAAAATTATGCAAATTTTTCTTTTGAGATTATGTCAGTGTATACATAGGAGGATAATGTGAAAAATAAATTTTCCCCAAGCCTTCAGCAACTCTGGCATTTCAAGGAACATAGATGAGGAGACAGTTGGGGTGGGTAGAATGATCCACAGAGGAGATTAGTTTATTTGGTGAAAGATAATGGGTAAATGAGATAAATGGAGACTGTAGAATTTTTGCTTAAGGGCTCCAAGTTAAAATTTCCAACCTATGGATGGGTGCGATAATAACCACTAACACCAGTTTAAAACTTTATAGTGTCAAAACTTTCACTGTCATGATCACATTTGATCCTTATCACAAGCCTACTACATAGGAAGTTTTCTATAAATCTACCCGACAATTTCATCTCAAGGCAACTCAACAGTTATTGACCTGAGTCCAGAGCTTCCATGTGTAAAGTACTGTACTAGTCACACTGGAGAGGGAGGGAAACAAAGGTAAATGAAGGCATAGTTTTTGCCTTCAAAGTACTTACAATCTTGTCAGGGAGATAGACACAACCAACTGTATCACAAAATAGAAAGCTGAGTATAAAAAATGCAATAAAACATACCTAATTCTCTTCAAATGAAGTAGCACAAGTTGCTTTAAGGTCTGGGGAGGATGTTTGAAAAAGTGATGGTAAGAGGCCCTGTTTTAGAAATTTGAAATACTTTTATACAAGGAGGTATCAATGTCATAAATTATTTATAGTGTTAGCTTTCATTCATATGACAATTATCGAACACCTACAACATTCCAAGAGTATGCTAGTTAGTATTTTTCTTTTAAAAAATGATAACATTAAATTTTGTCAAATTTCTTATGAAAATCACCACATTATGACATTCAACTGAAGAATAAAATCTCCATCAGTCTACTAAATGTCTTGTTTGTACCATGCTGCGGAACAAGGTTGACAAGTGAACTGATCAACCTTATGTCCTGTTTAGACACGTGATTCTAGAAATTCTAGAAAGTCTCTCTTCATTCCATTTACCCATTGTCATTCACCAGACAAATTGTCAGAACAAAGCAAGGAGGTATAACATTTTCCCACATACCTGGCAAACCTCATTTTGGGCCCAGACATTAGCATAGTAAAAGACAGCTATTGGCATCTCATTAAACAGAAAATTCTAAAAATGAACATTTCTGATTTCCCTTCAAAGTATAACTTCAACTTGGTAAGCAGTACTCTACCTAAAATAATCCAGAGTTGCCCAAGGATGGGCACCATCTTGAGCAAGAATTCGGTGAAAAGTTACAAAGTTGTCAGTTGTTTTGTGATTTTAGTCTTAACTAGTTTAGGACTTTCCCCTATAATATAAGTGTCTGGCCAGTAGGAGAATTTGGTGTGCTGTAGTTTACCCATTTTTATAAGACTTATTTGCTAAATCTTTGAAGGAAACAAGGAAATGATGGAAGATGGATGGATGGATGAATGGATGGATAGACAGACAGACTGGGGTTATAATTATTGTTGTTTGAACTACAGATGTCATCTTTAGACATTACCTGACTCTCTACTATAAGACATAGGGAAATTTGTACACTTAACACTTTTTTTTAACTGTCCCTCCTTTCCCTATTTTAAAATAATATCATTATTATTTTTAGTTGTTAAGGTATAATTTTTAACCATAATACTGACAGCTGTTTAGCCTTAGTTTTGTATTTAAATTAATTATAAATGTAGTCTAAGATTAATGTAAAACAACATGTTACATTATTAGTCTTCTTTTAAATTTTTCAAAATAATGGGTATGCTCACATATATTTTAAAGTCAAAACTTCTACAGTTCTCCACCACCCCCTGCTTCTTGCTACCCCACCTTCCAGGAAAAAAATATTTGGCCAATATTGCAAAGTAACACATAGAATTTTTTTTTTAATTGGGTAACTGTGGACATCTAGTGTTTACAGAGAATCTCATTTTAAATTATATTAATCACTAAAGGAGCAAGGTAGACCTTCAGATCATCTAAATATTTCTAATGGATAATACAGTCAAAAAGTCTTCTTCCAGTAACTGAGAAGATGATTTTTCTCTATACTATATATTACTTTCTATATACTTTGTACTATATAACATTTCCTCCAATATTCTGTATATCCCATAATGGTAACTGAATAGGATCATCCAACATCTAGACTTTCATATATCTTTCAGCAGTCTTTTAGTCCCAGAAGTATTTTATCTGGAATATTAAATGTGCTCTACCTATTTTTACTGTGACAGATTTCTCCTAGATTGTATTGCTCTTCTTTGCAAAAACAGAACTGAGGACTTCCCTGGTGGCGCAGTGGTTAAGAATCCGCCTGCCAATGCAGGGGACACGGGTTCGAGTCCTGGTCCAGAAGATCCCACATGCCATGGAGCAACTAAGTCTGTGCACCACAACTACTAAGCCCACGTGCCACAACTACTGAAGCCCGCGTGCCTAGAGCCCATGCTCCGCAGCAAGAGAAGCCACTGCAATGAGAAGCCCACACACCCTCACTCGCTGAAACTAGAGAGAGACTGCAGGCAGCAATGAAGACCCAACACAGTCCAAAAAAAAAAAAAAACAGAACAATACTTTCCTGTGGAAACCAACAGACTTGGGAGTAAAATGGCTAAAAGGGCAGCTCTATTCATAGCTTTCAGATTACTGTCCATCTGCACAGTGTTGAAATCATCAGATCAGTCAGTTTAACCTTACTGTAGTGTAGAAAGACCACCCTTATCAGTATGGACTGAAGTTACACTTAGACTATGTCTTAGAAGTTTCTGGTTACCATATATACAGACATGGACTCAAAATTCCCTTTTGAGATCCAAATTCTCATGAAAATCAAACTGAACTGAGTAGAAGGGTGAAACATAAGCACATTAACAAAACTATAAGACCATGTCTGATTTTCACTAGGTCCATTATTTCAGTTCCTGTTCTCTTTTAGGGTATATTTTCATGGCTATCTTAATCTTTTCTTTAAAAGCATGTGTTTCATGTGTAGTCATCGTGGGGTTCCACAATGATTCTACACAATAGCTTCTTAGCTGTTTACTGAATTTTACAAAACTTGACAGAGATGGTTTCAACACTATTGGGCTGGGTTCAGGTTCTGAAGGTAAACACTTTTGTTAAGCAATCTGTAGTATCCCAAACACTAAGGGTGTGGATATCATTTGGGCCTCATGACACCAGCTCAAAACAACACATTTATAGTATTCACTATGTGCTAGACACAGTGCTAAGCAAAGAGAATAAAATTATAAACACGAAAGACATTGTCCCAGTTCTATTAAGTTTGCAGTCTGGTAGGGATATGAAAATCAAATATCACAATGCAGTGTGATAATCTTGCTCTAGAGGAAGAATCGGGCATTGTCATAGCACAGAAAGAGGTTATTAGCCAAACTGGAATCTGTTAAGCTTTCCTGAGGAAGTGACATCTAAGCTGAGACTTAAGGTAGCGGACTGAGAGGGCACAGAATGGCGTGGAGAATCCTCCTTAATTTCCCAGAGAGAGCCATTTATGCCTCAAATGTGTTCTCCATGCTAGGCCCTTGGTTCTTTCTCCTGGGCTTCATCTGGGGCCCTCCTCTCTCTGGTCAGATTCCTTGTCCTCAGCTCCTCTTTCTTTTAGCAACATCAGGAGAGCTCACAGAGGAGAGGGGGAAGAAGACATTTGTCTAGGATTTGGATCTGGATCTACTGCCTTTCCTTTCAAAGAAAGGCCCTCTTTAGAGTGGCCAGTTCAGATTTTCCTCAGTGATTGAACATGATAGAAATCTCTACCACATACCTCTGGTACCCAGTCTCCTGTTTTTCCCTCCTAAAGTTTTCCATTACAAATAAACAAAAATGTTGGCATGTGGACTACTGCCACTGGTTGACTGCTTGGTTTCGATCTTGGAGTGTGTCACAGACACCAACTTTGCACTGCATCCAGCAGCCTCCCGGAGCATGGCTGTGATCTGACCTGCTTCTGTGGTGACCCACAGAAGCTCTGGCACAGCGGTGGATCATTCAGTTACATTTTCCAGAGAGGAGTGATAATTGCAAGATTTACTGAGTGGAGAAATATGACCCATTAGATTCAGCCTAAAAATAATTTTTGCTCTGAAAAAGAAAATCTAATTACTTTGCTCTTCACTATGAAAAACTGGGTTCATCTGGGTACAGAGACATGGAACCTTCCTCTGAAGTAGACCATACATTCCAAAATATCTCTGGCAGAGTCCGGGGTCTGCTTCTGATTAGATAATTGATATAAACCTCCCTCCAATAAACATTGACTCCTTCAAAAACAGAGGAACCCAAGAATAAAACGTATCTACATTTTGAGTAGAAAGCCTTCTGTGACAATTAGTTATCAGAAAGCAGTTTACTTTTCCTTTTAACAACCAGCATTAAGACCTAAGAAGCAAAATGTATGCTGGCTGAAATTCTAGTTGAAACTTCAGATCAGTCTTGGATCTATTCTAGACAGTATCGGGTTTACTATTAACCTTAAGGTAGTAGTACTTCCACATTTATGGTGTTCCATCCTTATCCCACAAAGCTAAATTCATTGCTAATTATAAGTAATATACTTATAATTAATACTTATAATTATAAGTAATATAATTATAAGTAATACTTATAAGTAATACAAGTATTTACTTATCTTCCAGTTGTAAGATAAGTAAATACTAGGGATATAACATAGCTAACATAGCTCTAGGCCCCCAGGCTTCAGTAGTTGTGGCGTGTGGGCTCAGTAGTTGTGGCTTGAGGGCTCTAGAGCACAGGCTCAGTAGTTGTGGCCCACGGGCTTAGTTGCTCTGTGGCATGTGGGATATTCCCGGACCAGGGCTCAAACCCGTGTCCCCTGCATTGGCAGGCGGATTCTTAACCACTGCCCCACCAGGGAAGTCCCAAGACCAAAATATTCTGAGGTGAAAACAGTGCTTTACTTTCCACAATTTATATTTTATTAGCAACAAGAAATTATTGAGATATAAGTGACCTACAACTCTGTATAAGTTTAAGGCGTACAGCACGATGGTTTCATTTACATGTGTGTATTGTGAAATGATTACCACAGTAGGTTCAGCTAACATCCATCTTCTCTTACAGATACAATAAAAAGAAAAGAAAGGGGCTTCCCTGGTGGTGCAGTGGTTGGGAGTCCGCCTGCCAATGCAGGGGACACGGGTTCGTGCCCCGGTCCAGGAAGATCCCACATGCCGCGGAGCCATGGCCGCTGAGCCTGCGCATCCGGAGCCTGTGCTCCGCAACGGGAGAGGCCACAGCAGTGAGAGACCCGCGTACCGCAAAGAAAAAAAAAGAAAGAAAAGAAAAGAAAGAAGAAAAGAATAAAGGGGAAAAAATTTTCTCCTTGTGATGAGAACTTATAGGATTTACTCTCTTAACATCCCTATATATCATACAGCAGCATTAGCTATGTTATATCCCT
This sequence comes from Aethalodelphis obliquidens, assembly GCF_003676395.1. Classification (NCBI taxonomy): domain Eukaryota; kingdom Metazoa; phylum Chordata; class Mammalia; order Artiodactyla; family Delphinidae; genus Aethalodelphis; species Aethalodelphis obliquidens. The sequence continues at coordinate 17,967,711 of NW_020837949.1, forward strand.
AGTATTTACTTGTCTTACAACTGGAAGATAAGTAAATACTTATATTACTTATAAGTATTACTTATAATTATATTACTTATAATTATAAGTATTAATTATAAGTATATTACTTATAATTAGCAATGAATTTAGCTTTGTGGGATAAGGATGGAACACCATAAATGTGGAAGTACTACCTTAAGGTTAATAGTAAACCCGATACTGTCTAGAATAGATCCAAGACTGATCGAAGTTTCAACTAGAATTTCAGCCAGCATACTTTTTGCTTCTTAGGTCTTAATGCTGGTTGTTAAAAGGAAAAGTAAACTGCTTTCTGATAACTAATTGTCACAGAAGGCTTTCTACTCAAAACGTAGATACGTTTTATTCTTGGGTTCCTCTGTTTTTGAAGGAGTCAATGTTTATTGGAGGGAGGTTTATATCAATTATCTAATCAGAAGTAGACCCCGGACTCTGCCAGAGATATTTTGGAATGTATGGTCTACTTCAGAGGAAGGTTCCATGTCTCTGTACCTAGAGCCCGTGCTCCGCAAGAGAAGCCACCGCGATGAGAAGCTCATACACCACAACGAAGAGTAGCCCCCGCTCGCCGCAACTAGAGAAAGCCCGCGCACAGCAAGGAAGACCCAAAGCAGCCAAAAATAAATAAATTTTTTTAAGAAGAATATTTTGGTCTTTACACTCAAAATAGCATATGTACACCGTGAGAAAAAAACAAAGCAAAACAATTCATGTAAGTGTGTGTGTGTCTTGCCTCCTTCTAAAAAAATTGTGATCCATATATGTACAACTTGAAAACAGTTAACCAGGACAAAGGGGAAAAGGGAAAACTCCTGTGGCTTCATTAAGATGAGGTTATAGCTCAACGGGTTGAAGGTTACTCTGAGGAAAAACATTGTTTGAAAATTCCAGTCTTGCTGCCACATACCTGTGACTTTTCAGGCAAATCTTATATGAGGAAATAAAAAACAATATCTTCTGTCTTAAAATGCCTCTTAAATAATGAAATGAGTAAGAGAACTCCTGCCTCACTTAGCTTTCTAAATAATTTGTGCCAACTGAGTTCTGCCTTCCCATAAGGTTTTACCATTTAGTTTTTGTATACTTCACAAAATGAAACAATAACTCTGTTCTGTCCTTAACAGGTTGGACTTTATGAAGATAATCTTTTAGAAGAAATGTAATTTTTAAAAAGAGCTCAGTTTGGGCTTCCCTGGTGGTACAGTGGTTAAGAATCCACCTGCCAATGCAGGGGACACGGGTCTGAGCCCTGGTCCGGGAAGATCCCACATGCCGTGGAGCAACTAAGCCCACGTGCCACAACTACTGAGCGTGCGCTCTAGAGACCATGAGCCACAACTACTGAGGCCCTCATGCCTAGAGCCCCTGCTCCCGCAACAAGAGAAGCCACCACGAGAAGCCCGTGCACCACAACGAAGAGTAGCTCCCGCTCGCCACAACTAGAGAAAGCCCACACGCAGCAACAAAGACCCAACACAGCCATAAATAAATAAATTTATTTATTTATTTGTTTGTTTATTTATTTATTTTTGCTGTACGCAGGCCTCTCACTGTTGTGGTCTCTCCCGTTGCAGAGCACAGGCTCCGGACGCACAGGCTCAGCAGCCATGGCTCACGGGCCCAGCCGCTCCGCGGCATGTGGGATCCTCCCAGACTGGGGCACGAACCCATGTCCCCTGCATCGGCAGGCGGACCCCCAACCACTTTGCCACCAGGGAAACCCCATAAATTTATTTTTTTTTAAAAAAAAGCTCAGTTCCAGGTGAGTTTGCCCTGAAAAGTGTGGAGAAGTGCTCAATAAACACTCAGGTACTTCCCAGTAAGAAGGTCAGGTTCTAGAGGAAGACTGTGGTTGTTCTGAATTATTTCTTGTTTTAAAAAGTCCTTCCTACATGAATAAAGTCTGTGGGTTGTACCAATGTCGATTTCCTGGATTTTGATATTATACTGTAGTTATGTAAGATGTTACCATTGGGGAAAACTGAGTGAAGGGTTCTTAGGACCTCCCTGCACTATTTTTGTAACTTCCTGCTAATCTATAATTATCTCAAAATAGAAAGTTAAAAAATGAAAATAAATGTCAGTGGTCAAAAGAGCAAACAAAGAAAATTGTCCTTTCTAGCCAGGTACGCATCTGTTGAGACAACAACTGTTTGTTAAATGGAACCCTTCCTTTGACATAGTCCTGTAGGAGTCCTCCAGCAAACTTGTCTACCTTGTACTCCTCTAAAGGTACACTCTTGACAATTTTGACCTTACATAAGACTAGTGATAAAAAATGAAAATAAAAATAAAACTGAAACAATCACAATTCCCTAGCAAATGTAAACAGCACTTCATTGTTCTGGTTATAACATTAACATTCTCTACAACAAATAATCCAACTTGTTGAATCCTGTTTCTACTCCTCTAACAGCCACTCTTTCAAAACAAAAAGTAAATGACTATTTTTAAAGCCAGGAAGAAAACAGATTTCGTCAGGGAAGTGTAAGAAAACTTAAGTTCATTGTTCTACCTTCTGACTCAGCAAAACCTCACCTACTAAAGCCATGGGATTGTCAATGAAATGTGACTTGCATTGGAACAACTGGAATTATATTCTCCTGTATTTGGCGGAAAACACTGATCATATGACTGCACAGTTCATTTCAAAGTGTCCTTACTCTGTAAATTTTACCCATTCATTTGGAGACTCCAAAAATCCTCCGAAATGCCAGTTCAGTCAAAGCAGCAACATAAACATAGATCTTCCAAACTCATTGATGTTGTATATACAAAACAGCCCACAGCTAGCTTAAACTGGCTGAATAGAGAGTTCAGGAATGGTTTTGTTGCTGCGAATATACACGTGATCTAAGAATGACATCCTAAATGGTTTTAAATATTTTGGAGTAGCTTTTCAAATGCAAACTAAATATAATTAATCAAGTTCCATTTTCCCTAGTATATGAAAATTACTAAGTGGAAAATGCAGGAACTCCAGTAATTTCCTTCAATAAATGGCTGTTAACTGTGATAAACCGTGAGACTCTTAGACCGAAAGCGATGGCAGGATCCTCCTGTTCCACAACCTCATCTAGCTGTGCTGGAAACACAACTGCAGATCTGACGTACACACATAACCAGATGCTGCCACATTGGACTTGAGAGAACATTTTGTTTTACTTTAAAACTCTACAGTTTATGTTTGTGCATATAAGCTTTTGCACTTTTCCAGAAAAATTAAATATTAGGACTGAAGGAAGATTGTCACTGGAAGGAAATTATCTATCTGAACAAAATTATCAAACCCTTAGCTATGCTGGGAGAAAACAGGACAGCACTAGGCAAAACTAGTATGTTAGATCGGTCAAGAGAAGACTAGATGAATTCACAGCTGAATGACCCTGGTTAGCACAACTACAATTAAAAGACAGATTCTTAAGCAACTGATATTTCACAAAAGGAATATACTCCAATTACAGAGATTTAAAAAAATATTAATAGACTTTGTTTTTTAGAGGAAAGATAGTTTTTTTTTTTTTGCGGTATGCGGGTCTCTGTTTGTGGCCTCTCCCGTTGCGGAGCACAGGCTCCGGACGCGCAGGCTCAGCAGCCATGGCTCATGGGCCCAGCCGCTCCGCAGCATGTGGGATCCTCCGGGACCGGGGCACAAACCCGAGTCCCCTGCATCGGCAGGCGGACCCTCAACCACTGCGCCACCAGGGAAGCCCAAGATAGTTTTTAAATGTTTTATTTGATAAAAAGTTCTTTTGAGAATGTCATATGTTAATCATATTAAGTATTCTATCTCTACTTTCATTCTTTCTACGCACTTGGTTCAAACACCAGATTTCTTTTTTTTTAAAACATGATATAATCTTTTTGAAAAATTAATTAATTTATTTATTTTTGGCTGCATTGGGTCTTTGTTGCTGCGCATGGACTTTCTCTAGTTGCGGTGAAAGGGGGCTACTCTTTCTTGCAGTGGATGGGCTTCTCATTGCAGTGGCTTCTCTTGTTGCGAAGCATGGACTCTAGGCGCGCGGGCTTCAGTAGTTGTGGCTCACGGGCTCTAGAGCTCAGGCTCAGTACTTGTGGTGCACAGGCTTAGCTGCTATACAGCAATGTGGGATCTTCCTGGACCAGGGCTCAAACCCATGTCCCCTGGATTCGCAGGTGGATTCTTAACCACTGTGCCACCAGGGAAGCCCCAAACACCAGATTTTTCAATCCAACTAGTTCACTAAAGTTGTTCAGCATAGTCAAAACCCTAGACACTGTCAGCTTCCAGAAGCTAAAATAAAACCCTGGACTGGGATCTCATAGTCCTAAACATTCCCTCAACCTTAAAAACCATAAAAAATGGTGAGGGTCACCCCTCCAAACCAATGATTAGGATACAACACTGATGACCCTGAAGGAGCTAGTGAAGATATCACAGCAGCTGACTTGAGGAACACTGCTGGTGATCATGAAGAGCCAGGAGAAGCTAGGAGAACCACAGAGTGGAATGCAGGGCTGGCCTTCTTGAAGGAGGGAGAGAAGGCGGGCAGGTAGGTAAGAAGAGTTTTTTACTAGAGCGCAGTTCTAAGAAAGTCAGGCAAGACCCAGGGGAATCCTCAGAACAAAGCCGTCCATCAGAGGAGTCCCACGTCTCCCAGGAACAAGCCTGACATATCCCTGTCAAGCTCCATGGGACCTGTAGCTTCAGCGAGAACACAGATTTTAAAGTGCAGCTGCTGAGGCATCGGGCAATGACACTCCCAACAGCAGAAGAGCTGAGAGCTGAGAGGCCATTTCATAGCCACTGCTGTGGACTCAACTTTACCTTTCATTATTCCTATACATTCACTGTCCACTATCATCAGGTCAGTACATTCTCCATAAAGTCTTACAATAATGTCTGTATTATTGCATTTTAATATAAATACCTCCATATGACATATTTTTTTCTCTGTCTTAATCCTACTTAATCTTCAAGGCCCAGTTGAAACCCCGTCTCCTCCAAGAAATCTTACTAGATCATTACGACTTCCATTTAACCTCTCCTTCTCTGGCTGGGGTCTGACCTCTACTTTCTATCATTTAACTACATACCATTTTATCCTGTTCTCTGTGGTTTTACGTGTGATCATTTAGCTTTTATCCAGGTTCTAACAATCTCAGAGTCCCTGACTTTACCCTTCTCTATCATCTTCTTAGGGCTCACCACAGTGTGACAAGAAATACGGTTAATTGAAAATAAATATCACTCTTAGAAAGACAGACAATTCTAAATGGAGATTTTAAATCTTATAAGTAAATCTCAGACACATCAAATTCCCTAACCCACCCATCTTATTCCCTAAAGAGGTCTCAAGTTGAAGCCTGCTGAAGCTGGTTAGAATTACTACTTCCTTACAAAACAAGATGGCACCACTAAGTAAGTATACTAAAGGACCAAGAGCAACCATGAATAATGATTGATTCAGGTTGAGCGGATGCAGCTAGATACTGTTTTTGAGGGCCACTAAAGTTAGACCAGGTAGCTCACCAGGTCATCCTATACACGCCAGTGAAGGGTCAAAACTTGTGCTCAAAGTGCTCTCTCAGAATTTGGCAAGCAGTGAGGTGGGTCAGGAGAGTTGGGGCTTGGTCACTCTATTCATGTACTGGAGTTATACCCAGTTATAGATGATGATGAAGTCCAGTCAGAAAGATGGAGCATGAAGGGCTGGGCTAAGATTGCAAGTGAGAGTCAAGAGTCTAGTGAGTTCAAAACTCAGGAGGGAGAAGTCAGTTGAGGAAAGATCTTGGGTGGGAGCAGAAGCTGCTTCTCACTTTGTTTGCTTGTTTATTTTTTCCAATGCTAAACCTTTAAAGAATTATCATTCAATCAAACCCCCATTCATTCATTCATTTGTTCATATTCCTGAGCTTATTACAGGAGAATGCTAGGACTAGGGACACAGACACGAGCAAGGTGAAGTTCAAGTTTGCAGAAGACTGTGAAGTAAACACATTATTAAACCTTGGTGAGCTAAGGGCTGAAAAGAAGGAACAGATATTATGCAGGAGTAAACGTGGTCTCTAGAGCTTTGTGTGCTCCTAGTAAGCAACCCCTCCACAAGCCTCCACTGAACTCTCAGTTGGATTGAAAAAGAAGCCCCAGAATTCTGCATGTTCCTGGAAAGAAACCCCTCCCTCCTCAGCAACAGTCCCAGACTTACTATTATAGTCTGAATATGAGATCATCAGGACTGATTGTATCATGCCCTACATTCTTCAAGGCTCCCAAGACTTTCAGATCCTCCTACATTACCCATATTCCATGCCCAACTGGCTCTGTACATCTCCTGTTCTGATCCCCTATCATCTCCCTACCTGATTTCTCTAGAACTCAGGATCAGTCATCAACCAAGACTCTATATTGAAAACTCTTTGATTATTCCCTCCAACTTCATGCTTCATATATCCCCTTACAATTTACAGTCCTTCTGACATCCATACCCTCGTATCACAGAGCCTGGAGGTGAAGGAGGTGTCCTCCTTACTCCTCTTTGCCATTTTTGCCTCGTTTCTCCCTAAAAATACTACCCACTACCCCTCCTTGTTGCAGTCATCTACTGATTCCTGCATTACTCCCCTCTATTTCTAGAAGATTTTAGCTCCTGGTTGTAACTCTTTTCAATATGATGCCTGCCATAATTCTCAGAAATTTCAAATTTCATGTATGTGATCCTTCTAATACCCTGGCCTCTTAGTTCCTTGAGCTCCTCTCCTCCAATGGTCTTTTCCTCCAACATATCTCAGTCTCCCACCTTCTTTCACAGATGACAGCCCCTGATTCATCACTCTAAACACTACTTTCCATTTAGCAGGCAGGCAGCTGAACCCAGCTGGAGGAAACTCACAGCTAAGCTGACTGGTTTTACTTAAAACTGATTACTACTAATGTTGAGTGGATCCTTAGTGCTACCTGGCAGTTCTACTATGTTTCCCAAGTCTAAACATCCTCTCTTCTATTAAAACCCCTCAAATCTCCTCTTCCTTTCTAATGCTTAGCTGATAAACTTGCTTACTATTTCACTGAAAAAATGGAGGTAATCAGATGGAAACTTCACAGGCTCCCACCACATTTCCCAATCTACCTATAGCTGAATCCAGATAGTCTACCTTTCCTCCTGCAATGATGCCTTATTTGTCCATGTTCCTATCTAAGGCCAAACCTTCCACTTGCACTCTGGGTTCCACCTTTTTTCACCTACCCAAGAGCATTTTTCTAGCAACTGTTACTTCTCTTCTGCATCATCAATATTTCTTTCTCCACTGGATTATTTCCATCATCAAACATGCCTAAATATATCTCATCTTAAATTAAGAAAAGAGAATCTTTATTAAACTCACATGTCTCTTCAGTAACTATTCCAATCCTCTGCTCCTCTTTCAACAAAAATTCTGAAAAGAGTTGCCTCTGCTTACTGTTCCTACTTCTTTTCCTCCCATCCTCTCTTGAATCCATGCCGATCCGACTTTTTCTGCATTTTTTTTTCAGGGTCATCAATACTTCTACATTGCTAAATTCATTGATCAGTTCTCAGTCACTGTCTTACTTAGCCTATTAGTATTTGACACAATCACTTCCTCCCTTTGGAAGTTCTTTCTTCACTTGGCTTTTAGCACATCACACCCTCCTGGTTCTCGTTCTACTCCCATTAGCCATTCTTCTTATTCTCCTTGGATGGCTCCTGGTCTTCACTCTGATCTTTAATTGTCGGAGGACCCCAGAAATTGTCCTAAGACTGTGTTCCTCTATCTAACTCACTGCCTTGATCTCATCTTGCTTCTTGGCATTAAATCTCATGCAAATGCTGATGACTCTCAAATACATATCTTCACCCAGGACCTCCTCCCTGAATCCCAGACTTGTATATCCAACTGCTTATTTAACAGTTCCAATCAGATGCATAACTGTTATGTCAAATTCAAAATGTTCAAAACCGAAGTACTGATTTCCACCCTCACAACTCCTTCTACATCTTTCCTAAACTTGGTAAATGAAATTCCATTCTTCCAGTTTCTTAAACCAAACACCTTAAGCTCATTTTGACTCCTTTTTTCCAGTGATTTGCTGGTAAACATGTGACAGCAGGTTCTCAGCTCTGAAGGGTGGGAGGGAGAGGAAGGTCCAACTTCTCTGTATAAATACTCCCATCATTATCCATTTCTAGCTACAAATGTCACATCATTGAATGCTAAGTTGGTAGGAGATGTATAGTGGCTCTCCATTATGTAGTGTTTCCACCATATAGACACGAAATATATAAATAACTTCAAGAGCATAGGTAATTGTAAAATGTAATAAGATAATTAGGAAATGATGAGTTTTTTAGTATTCATTACTTTTATTTTAATATAACATTTAATTAGAAGTTTATATAATTAATTTGTTATATGGCTTGTATTTAATAACTGTCTTACAAAACTCCTAAAAATTTAGCATTGGCTCTCATGAGCTCTAATGAGCCTGCTCCAGAATACCACTGCCTGTTTCTCTTTCACTCTCCAATTCATTAGCACATCCTGATGGCTCTACATTCAAAATAAATATCTAGAAGCTGATCACTTTTCACTATCTCCATCACTGCCACTCTAGCTCAAGCCATCATTATCTTTCAGTTACATCAGCTTCCCCACTACCCCACTCTCCCCATGCCATTCTGTTCTCAACACAGGAGTCAGATGTAAACTCTAAGTCAGTTCACATCACTCTTTTGATTACAACTTTCTAATTGCTTCCTGTTTTATACAGAATAAAATCCAAAGTTCCACAAATGATCTACAAGGCACTACCTGAAAGAATGGGGAAAAAAATGGAAGAAAGAAGAGGAATGGAAGAGAGGTAGAAGAAAGGAAGGAAGGAAAGGAAGAAAAAGAAAATAAATGATAGTGGTATGAACAGGTGGTGCTGTGAGAGCAGAGAGGTACATAACTTAGATAGGGGTGAGGTGAATTTTCCTGGAGGATGGAGCCCTTAAGTACACAAGTACACAAGTAGTTGAGCCCTGATTTTGCATTCTGCTTGTTCAGGCATTCTGTGTAGTTCCAGATTTGGGAGAAGCAGAACTGGAGACTGCATTCTTTTTTTAATAGAAAATGAAACAACTTTCTACTATACCAACCTAGATTGCTAAAGAGATAATCGTAAGAAGCAGGAGAGCAATGGTGGCATGCTACTTACCAGGAACACTGTCCTGTGACAGTCCCAGTAACAGTCTGGTCTCAGAAAAATGGCTAATTGCAAATATTTGATAAGTGCTTAAAAGTTTTCCCCAAAGCTCCAAACCCTAGGGGAAGATAGAGTGTTCCCAGGCCAGACTAAAACCTTTTAACCTTAAGTCCCTTAAACATAAATATGTTGCCAAGATGCCGAGTGGATATTTAAATCATCCACTTCCTGTTTCAGTGCTATCTCTCTGTTTTGGAGAAGGACCAAAAATGTTTCATTCCTTTTGGCACTGTTTTCTTCATTTAAAAAGGATTTATACTTCAGGGGTTTTGACTCCAGAAAAAAAAAAAGGGAAAAGAGCACATATTTTGGATGTCAGATTCTGAATCTTTTGACCCTTTCAAACAAGAACGCACTACTCTGTAGCCAGTGGGGTGAGAGAATTAGATCAGGGATAGAACATGTCCAAATGGGTTTCTAAAATGACAAGCAAAGAGGGAAAATTGGCCCACCTACAATAACTTCTTTAGGAAACATTAAAAATAGCCATCCAAGAAGTAGATTTTTTGTAAATAGTTTTGTTTAAATGTAACTTAAGATAATCTATCTAAGCATTTCCATCGTGCCCAAGCTATCAGTCAATTAAACTTCGAATATGATGAAAACACATCCATGGCTAGTTTTATGAGGTTTTCATTAAAATGAATACGAGTAAATAGAAAGTTCTGAATGGTGTGTCTTAGACAGAAAGGTTCTCAACCAGGATGAGGGTTGGAGAGGAGTGGGCAGGGATAATTTCAGGACGTCCTGAGTAGCAGAACAATCCACGCTATCAGCCTGTGTAGTTTGAAAAAACTCTCCAGCCAATTCTGATTGTACTTGGCAACCCCTCTCCCCAGTTATGAGTCCCCAGGGAGACAGGATAATATCAGAAGTATTAATAGTGTCCGTGAACATTCCTGTCTTCAATTAACTGAATTCAATTCAGCATTTGTTGATCCTTTACTTTGGGCTTGAAGTTGTGATCTGCAGTGGAATTGAGGGTAGGATATACAAAGATCAATGAAAATTGTTCCTGCCTGATGGTGAAGTAGAGAGAAAAGAACAGTAAACTCTTTTGGTCAGATATAATACACAGTGGTTTAAGTCGTGGGAACCTTCTCCTTCCACTCTGGGGCAAGAAGGAGGTGGCGGTATAGGAGCTGAACTTTGGATTATGGATTGACTTTCAATCAGTAGACAGCAAATGGAAAACCACCCAAGGACCAAGGAAACATTCTTCTTAGCTGATGGCTTGTGTTGATAGACATGTTCCTGAAAAATTCTGTATGTAATCTGGGTGGTTAGTCATTCCTCTTTGGCCCAGGAGCTGCCAGGAGGCTTGCCCACACACAGCTAGCAACTGCACTGTCAGCTGAAGGGGGATAGGAGGTACTCTCAGACAGAATGCAAAGGCTGAGAACAGAATGAAGGCCTGAGCAAACCTCACAGATAAACTTTGGCTTTCATTAAACTGCTACTCAATTCAAAAACTGGCACACACTTGGGTGCAGGGAAAGAGAAGGCCTTCTGCCACCACAAAGAGGAACAAGAATGAAGAAGTCAGTGGTTTGGTCCTCTCAATGGCCAATTCAATGCTTGCAGACTGTAGCTCTCACCCCATGGAGCCATTGCAGGGGGCACAGTTTTGACCCACAGTGCTGGACAAGAATATATTGACTACTGGAAAAACAACATGCAAATATCCTACCAATAGTGTGTTCATAGTACATATTCTTATAAATAAATCATGGTATAATTACAACCAACTGGAGAGAAGGAGAATAGACCCTCACTAGGCATAACCTGGCAGTTCAAGGATGTATCAGAAACTGGAAAAATCTAGAAAACACTGATTAAGACAGCTGAGGATAACCCATTGGATGATTTGCCATCTCCAACCATTTGATTCACTTCATAAGGGCAGGATCTGTCTGTTTGCTGAAAATGCAGGATTAGGCCAATTGAGTTGATTATATAGCAGTTGGCAATTAGTCACAATATGTTCACTTTTAGTAAGCATTTCTGATTAAGTTTATGCTACTTCTGAGAATAATATTAATCAATTTAAATACTTTTATAAAAATTCCATATCTGCTAAGTGTTTTGGTGACCTTACTATGTCTGTAAGCTATCCAAGATTCCTTTTAAAAGTTTATAGCCTTTGGTTTTCTAAATATTGTCAAGAGATGGGGAAAAATCTTTAAACTTAAGGGTGTTCTTGTGGAATTTGGCTCCCATGTCTCATTTCTGTCTGTATAGCTTAATTTTTTTCTAGCAATGAAAATATGTTCTCATCACCTCTACAATACAAAGCAAGATGTTGGCTCACAGCCTCTTGCAATTGTGAGTAAGCTGTCAAGGCATTAGTATTTTCATGGCTCCAAAGTTGATTTGAGGGAATTTTAATCTTATTGTCTTTGTTTTCCAATGTGACTACCCTAAAACTCTCTTTTCATGTTGGAAAATAAAAAATGACAGACATGACTAAAACTGACAGTCAAAATATAGACAACTGTACCATGCTGAATGTACATTTTGTTCTAGATGAAGTGTTGTTCTCATAGAAAAGACATGAGCTGAAAGTAACATATATCAGCTTGGTAAAAAAAAAAAATCATGGCTATAAGAGGAGGGAACTAATATTTATTGAACCTCTACAGGCTCTGTGCTACGTTATTTATATTATTTCATTTAGTTCTCATAACTCCCAGCCCTGCTTTTTTACAGATGAGTAAATGAAAGCTTGAAAGGGTTCAAAATTTTACCTATAGGTTTTACAGCTAGTAGAGACCCCATGCCTATTGTACTACACCAGGTTCTCTCTTGTCTGTCAATTCTAATCTATCAGCTTCAGCTGCCTAGAATACTGCATTGAAAAGAATTCTGAAGCCATGAGAAAGAATGCTAGGTTTAATTAGCAATGTCAGTCAAAGGCCAGGAGCAAGATTGGTATCAGGTGTATTACTTGCACCCTGAATATTATACACATATTGTATTGGTAATTTTAGCTTGAAAGTAGGGGCTTGAGGAATATATTATCCTCATGGATTTTAGCCTTAATATCATTTCCTTAGTAAACACAGATGTTCTACAAGTTAGTCTTTCCCGTAGTTGTACTATTTTCTTACCATCCTAAACTCTTTAAGTACTTTTTTTCATCCCTTGGGAATGAGTCTTTAATCACTTATTTTCAGAGTTTGCTCAGAGTTATGACCAATGTTCCAATGTTGAAATATTATATTTAAATACTTCAGTGTATACAGTATAATCTATACGTGTGTGGAAGTTAACTCTAACCTGTACCCTAGGAACTGTTGTTTGTTAGTATATGAATGACCCTAGTCAGGAGTATACACACCAGAAAGCATATAAGACTGATGTTTTAAATACCACTATCTAAATTCATACCTAAAGGCCTGTAAATTAGCATAAAGGAAGTATTGAATAAACATAGTTTTTCATTTGGCAAATGAGTGGGTGTTCAAAACATGTGATTGGGTTGCGTAGAAAGACTTATACAGGGATCTCATCCTAGTGTGTACAGGTATTAGGAATCTGGCAAGCCCTGCATTTGCAGAAGTGCCATAAATTTAGGATTCTGTTCAGGCTTGTGACCATTTAAAAATCTGGGCCTGGCTAGAAAGGAAACTGATCCTGTCATCAGAATGTTGTAACATTTGCCAGTGAGTAAACCTTTCGTATAAGATGCTTGTCAGAGCAACTAAGAGGACAGAAAGAGAACTTCTTCAAGTCTGCAGAACAGATTCTGTAATTGTTTTTATGCCTACTGTCTAATGAATGTTTACACGTGTGCAGAATTTAGCCTCTGAGACTTGTTTCCATTGTAACATACCTGGTTATCTGGGAGGTTATCTGGGAGCAAGCAGTGCCTACATCTAATAATTGGAGACTACTGACATTAACCATAAAGAGTCAGGCAAATTAACTCAGGTCTTTTTACAACAACCAGTTATTGTGGCAAGTCCAGTAGAGACCTCTTCCTCCTTCTCTCACCTCCCCACCCGCCAGTATTCCAGAGTTATTCACCAGGATGAAGGAGGAGAAGTTGTTCAAGAGCCTCAGCGATACAACTCTAAGCCACTAGACTCTATCCTGGGAGTAGAGGTGGGAGCAGAGCTTTGAATCAGTTAAGATATGAGATTTAAATTTTAAAATAAACATTTATCTTTCTTGAGTTTGGATGCTGGGCAGAGATGTATTTAAGGGACCCCTTTACTCTGCGATAAAAGGAAGTTTGAAACAGAACAGTTAGGGGTACTAGTAGAAAAAAACATAAAACCATGTTGTCTTTATACCTGCAATGACTTGAGACCTTTTAATAAACCAGTCATTCTATCATGAAAAGAATTTTGTATAGTTGGGCTAATGCTTTAAAGTATGTACAATTTAACGTCTCCAGATTTCATATTCCTCATAATCCTCTAGGTGCAAGATTTATATTTCTCCCTTTAGGAGAATCACCTCTGTTTAAGAGGTTGAGCATGGAAAAACAGAAATAAAGAGTAGGGGCTAGCTCATCTAACCATCATGACTGTTCTCTACCTGCCCACAAACACAGAATGTTGCCATTCTAAGTTATCTTCCTCCCATCATAGCTATCTCAGAGGAGGCACAAATTTCCTTTTAAAATATATTCAAGGCTAAATCTCCAATAGGTTAATTTAATTTTACTCAATTAATAATGCAGACTGAATGAAGAAATAGGTGAAAATTTGAAAGTTAAAAAAAAGTGACAATGATTATTAAGATATTCCAAAGCATTCAGTTTCATCTATCAGATCTACTGTTTGGGAGCCAGTAGAGGGAATTCAAAGACAAAGAGGTTAGCCTGGACCGAAGGTATGACAGATTTCATTGCTAACATGACAGAAAAGCTATAACAAAGCTCCTGGAGAAAGCTGAGAACTAGGAAGATGGTGCTCCATCTATGAACAGGAATAGGAATACTCTACCCACGGTAACCTACTAATGGGGAAGCAATCTATCAGCAAGAGGCAAACCCTGGACTGAAAGGGGGAAGACCCCTTTCTGTATGAAGGAATGGGATCCAAACCTGAACTACCTGCTTAAAACTTCCAGCCAAGAAACTGAAGTGAAACATGATCTAAAACCAGTGAAACTGACAGGGACCAGTGAAGGCAAATGGGAAACTATCCCATGCAGATGCCTCCATGATCCAGTCAATGCCCTAAAACTTCTCAAAATGCTGGAACTGTGCTTACAACTACCAGGAGGAGATTGTGAAAGTCTTCTTTGGATAAACTTGTTCAAGAGAAAGATCTAGGGCTTCCCTGGTGGCGCAGTGCTTGAGAATCTGCCTGCTAATGCAGGGGACACGGGTTCGAGCCCTGGTCTGGGAGGATCCCACATGCCACGGAGCAACTAGGCCCGTGAGCCACACTACTGAGCCTGCGCGTCTGGAGCCTGTGCTCCACAAGAGAGGCCGCGATAGTGAGAGGCCCGCGCACTGCGATGAAGAGTGGCCCCCGCTTGCCACAACTAGAGAAAGCCCTTGCACAGAAACGAAGATGCAACACAGCAAAAATAAATTAATAAATTAATAAACTCCTACCCCAACATGTGCTTTAAAAAAAAAAAAAAGAGGGCTTCCCTGGTGGCGCAGTGGTTGGGAGTCCGCCTGCCGATGCAGGGGACACGGGTTCGTGCCCCAGTCCGGGAGGATCCCACATGCCGCGGAGCGGCTGGGCCCGTGAGCCATGGCCGCTGAGCCTGCGCATCTGGAGCCTGTGCTCCGCAAGGGGAGAGGCCACAACAGTGAGAGGCCCGCGTACCACAAAAAAAAAAAAAAAAAAAAAAAGATCTAGAGATATTGGCATTTGATGATTGCCCAGTGAAAACAACTGGTCCATTATCTGCCAGTGGGCCCATCAGTGCCCCTGTACTCAGAGCTTCCAATCAGTTTCTTATTGTCTCACTCCTATATATGGACAGCCAGCCAAGGATCACCAGTATTTTTAGGAAAGAATTAAAGACAGAGACCAGCACAAACAACAAAAAAATAGGAACACAGAGAAAACATAGATGAGATGGAACAGAAAAGCACTTAAAAGTATAAATGACATTTCCAAGGAGATAGAAGAACTAGTGTATCTCTGAAAATAGATCAGGATGTTATAGAAAGGAACATCCAAAACAACAAGAAAAGAACTCTTGGAAATTCACAAAGTATCACAGTTAAAAACAAGGAATATAAAGCCAAAATTAAGGAAGCCTCCCAGATATTAGAATAAGATACAGAGAAGTAGAAAATATTTGGGAAAATATAAAATCAGAGGATCAGTGTAAGATATCCAGGAGAGACAGAGCGAACATGGAAAATGATGAGAAGGAAATTATCACCAAAATGATATAAGAAAATTTCCCAAAGCTAAAAGATGTGTTTTCTAGATTGAACAGGCCCACTAAGTAGTCAACAGAATAAATAAAAATCCAAATAATACCAGGGCACATTGGCATAAAATTTCAGAATATTAAAGATAAAATGAAAATCTTAAATACTTCCACAGAGGAAATAAATCAGGCAACATACAAATATTCGGGATTCAAAATGGCATCAGATGTAAAAAATCAACATTGGAATCTAGAAGATAATGCAGGCACACTGTGAGAAGTTTTAGGGAAAATGATTTCCAGCCTAGAATTCTATGTCCAGTCAAATAATCAACCAAGTATGAGATAAATGAAAGACACTAAAAAAGTTTTGTCTCTTCTGCATCCATGTTCAGGAAGATCCTAGATGATCTTCTTCATCAAAATAGGGGTATAAAGAAAGAGGAAGAATGGGATGTAGGGAACAGGATTCAAATTTCAACCCACATGCAAAGGAAATTCCTTTCAATCCTAGGAAGGAAATTCCTAAGGTGACTGTGAAGTGAAGATTTAGAACAGCTAGCTGTGCAACAAACCTAGAAAATTCCAAGCAGTTTCCAAGAAGGATACCTTTAAAGGAAAAAAAACTGACAAATTACCTGATGTATCTGACTGTATTGAAAAGAGTCTGATGTTTGCTTTAATGATAGAAAACTAATCAGGTAAAAGAAATAGAGTAATTATTAAATTATGAGGAGTGGGGGAAGAAAGGTACTAGTATATGAAATAAAAAGTAATCATAGTATATACCATCAGCTAAGAGCAATATTTATATAACAATAATATTGGAAACATGGGGAATATGATGTCTACTTCTGTAGTTTCTCTTGTGTCTCATAGATCTATTTGTTTATTCTTACACCAATACCAAACTGTTTTGATTATGGTGGCTTTATTAATGTTAGACATTACTTGTTAACTTTCTACTATAGGAGATAAGGAGATAACTAACCTGCAGGTTAGTTACATTTTCAAATAATAGGTGCAATATATCTTATATAATAAATACACCACATAGGGTCTAAAAATTCTTGAAAGCCAAGGAAAATAATGTATATACTGTGCTTTTTTAAGATTAATAATTGGACCCATTACTTTAAATTTAGAGATACTTCACTTGAAATGTTGTCTGAAGCTTGAAGAACAAAAACATATTGAGCAAATTACTTTAAAATGTACCTAATTTATTATTTAAAATTAAGTCTGTCCTATGTTTTCAGAATTTTCAAACATCCTATATATCATCAATAATAACAAATATAATGGATTTATCTCATACATCAAATGATAAAAATCTCTGACTATATTAGACATTTATCTGTATGCTATTTATGAAAGATCCACTTTAAAATAATTACACTGGAATATTGAAAAATGAAAGGTTTAAAACATGTAATAAGTGAATAACCATAGAAAGAAAGACATTGTAGCAATATTAATAGCAGGCAAAATAGAATTTAAGGTGAATTAATGAAAGGAATATTCCATCAGGAAGATTTAAAAATTATGAATGTATGTGTATCAAATAACACAGCCTTAAAACATATCAACAATAACAATGACAAATTTTACAAGTAGAAGTAGACAAATTCACAATCATAGCTCTCTTGGTAATTAATAGATTAAGAAACTTTTAAAAATTAATAAGATATAAGATAGTTGAAAAATACAGTTAAACTCAATCAAAAAAGCTTTAAGCATGTGAGAAGTGTTAGAGTGTTCATTTTTGCTTCATTAGATAATCTAGCATAAAAGCACCCAGTTTTTAAAAAAATCAAAACATTTGTGCTAATCTATTGACACAAAGTTAACTAACCAGCAACATTTTCACTCTCACTGTCTAGAATTTTCAAATCCTCTTTTTGTGTATAATTATTAAAGTGCTCTGCAATTTACCAAATTAATGTTTTTTTAATAGCTCTGACTTTCTGTACCATTTAAATAGGATATATGCCTCTTTAGTTTAACGAATTCTACTCATTTTCATCAATTCTCTTGTGTTCTATTTTTTTTCCCAGTCCTCTAATCATTTTCATCCTTTGGCCCTTTCCTATCAGATGCTGAAAGCTTTACAAATATTTATGACCTGTCCCTTGTCTTTCCTGATGAAGAAAAACACATATACACCATTTCCATCTATTCACCAGCTATTCCCTCTGTGTGCAAACTGGAATGACTTTGCCTGATCACTGTGATGGTATTTGCTACCAAGTCTTTTATAAATACTAAATGGTGCATTTTTTCACGTTGTGCCCCAAGTGAAGCAGGTTCTCTTTATATACCAGAAGGCCAATCCAAATGATGCATGTTTGCTTTATCAACCTCTGTAAAAGTCTAGTGGTAATTTATATTGATTACATAATAAGAAACTCCATCCCTGGTACAACATGTTCTTTCAGCTGCAGAGCCACACCTGTAGAAATGCTAACTCACATCTGGCTCCATAAATCTCTTCTTTCTGATCCTCTGGAGAGATACTTTTATGTAAACTATACAGCTACATGTGGAACAGGAAAGACCAAAGCAGATGGCTAAACCCAGTAACCATTTCCACCCCATGGCTTGAGCTCTTACTCTCTTCCTTGATTTTGATGTCTTCCTATTTGAGAAGTCAGTTCAATCTTTCCTTTTATGGAAGGTGTCTCCTACCAGCTTTATTTATATGTAGATAACAAACTCACAGTGTGCTGATAATGTTGCTATTAAGAAGTTTTAAGGGCTACCTCTGAGTCAAGAATATTAGTTTCACTCACTGATAAGTAGATTCCTTCAATTAATTTTTTGATATGAAGATAACAAGAAGATACCTACATTTCCTCATCATTATCTTTTTAAAAGTTTTTTTTAAGATTTTTTTGATGTGGACCATTTTTAAAGTCTTTTTTGAATTTGTTACAATATTGCTTCTGTTTTATGTTTTGGTTTTTTTGGCCATGAGGCATATGGGATGTTAACTCCCCGACCAGGGATTGTACCTGCACCCCCTGCATTGGAAGGCAAAGTCTTAACCACTGGACCGCCAGGGAAGTCCCTATGTATTTTCATTTTTATTGTTTCCATTGCATGTAAGTGTTATATCTCCACACAAAATCAACTTTAAAAGACAAACCAACTGTTATAAATCAAAAAACTGGTTACCTTGAAAGCAACTCATTTGTAATTAGTGTTTGACCTAAATTTAGCTTTTATTCCCCCTTTAAAGTGATTTGCCAGTAAAAGTATAACAACATTAAAGAAGTAACCTTGATAGAAAGGACAATAACAAGCCTTATGAAGAGAAGTTATAAAGCCAAAGATCTAAACAACGTTAGAGCTGGGAGAGAACACATCTAGTCCAACCCCTTCATTACAAGAATTGATGCCCCAAAACGTTGAGTTCCCTGCCTGACATCATCAAGTGAATCAAAGGCAGAAGCTGAATTAAACGGATTCTTTCTGCTATTATCTGCTGCTAACTCATATTTCAGAGAGAGTTTGGAAGCTCAGCCCCTCCAATAATTTATGTTTTAGTAATAGGTATTTTTCATAAATTGTGGTGTTTTTTGTGTTTTTTTTTTTTTTTTTTTTTTTTTTGCGGTACGCGGGCCCCTCACTGCTGTGGCCTCTCCCGTGGTGGAGCACAGGCTCCAGATGCACAGGCTCAGCAGCCATGGCTCACGGGCCCAGCCGCTCCGCGGCATGTGGGATCTTCCCAGACTGGGGCACAAACCCGTGTCCCCTGCGTCGGCAGGCGAACTCTCAACCACTGCGCCACCAGGGAAGCCACAATTGTGGTGTTTTTAAACTGGCCAAAACCTATAGATTTCAAGATTTCGGGGATCTTGGATCAGGTCTTTTTTTCCTTTGTTAGTGTCAAAGCTCTTACAAATAACTGTGATATGACACAGCTAAAGAGCAGAGAGTCAGGAGCTGAACAGCCAGGTAAATCCTTTCACTCTAATGCTTCTGCTTAAAACTGTAAAGTGGGAGTGGGAGGTGCTGCTGGATGTTACCATTTGTTTGGGATGACCAATCTCAGTGAAGCAGAGATAGGGTTCCAGCACCTGGCATCAGGGTGGAGCAGGCTGAGGAATCTGCTATCAGCCTCAAGGGAAACAAACCAGAGACCAGAGGAGGCCTTGGGTATTTCAGGTGGAAAGTCCTCAGGGGATAACACAGTCTTCACACATACAATAGAGTTCCGTCAATATCTCTAATTATGTACATATAAAAGTTTCACTATATAAAACATTATTCTGTTTTAAGGGGCTTAAAAAATAAGTAAAGGACATTAGGCAAAACCTAAGGTGATCCAAATAAAGTATGGAGTTTTATTAATAATAATGTTATACACAATGTTTCATCTGTTGTGGAAAATCTGCATAGCAATGTTACTGACAGAGGAAACTGGAGTATGGGTATATGAGAACTCTGTTATGTTCTTGCAACTCTTCTGTAAACGTAAAAATTACTATTCTAAAATCAAATTTTATTTTAAAAATAATAAAAATAAACAGTTTGACCCACCCATATGATTGCTTGTACAAGCTTGGCCCAAGCACACTTGCTAGGATCAAACATGCTCTTCTTCTACCCTTCCCCTTAGGTTCCTGGAGCATTTTTAAACTTTAACATATTTGGCTATAGATATTATAATCACAGACATGATAAAGCACAGCACTTTCACATATGTGATCTCACGTGTTAGAAATTTAAATGCTGATGAAGACAATTTTAGTGAATCTGAGGGTGACAAGATTCTAAGATCTGCAATTGTTCACTATGTACTTTGGTTTCAGAAAAGCTTGTAAAAACCTTTTCTGATTACAGTAGAGAAAAGGCTCAAATTGGATGTTAATTTGTCTTAACCATCCTTCTTCAGCACCTTGGGGTTTCAGAGCGTCTCCAAACAAGATGATTGTCAATATTGCTTTTAAAGGCAAGGGTAAAGGAATGTGCTTGTCCCAGAAGCCTTAAAAAAAAAAAAAAAAAAAAAAAGAGAAAAGAAGAAAAGGCTGAAACTGGGGTTCGGGCAGCTTCTCCAGAAGAAGGAGTAAGCTGAAGCTGTCCAGCACAGAATAATTTTTGGAAAACTTCAAATTCTGAACTTTGAATCTAGAGAGTTTCCTTTATGAATGTATGACTTAACATCTTCTCAGAAAACCAACCAGCAAATTCTTCATATTTCAAAGGAAAAATAAAAGAAAACTATGTACTAAAGATACTTTACCACCTAAAGAGCCTTTATATTTAAGATCTCATTGCTCCCTACCTGGGTGTTATAGAGAAGGAAAAAGGCTATTGTCTGTTTCTAATTAAGAAGCCTGAGGCACAGAAGTCTGTTCAAAGTCACACAGGTTATCAGCCAGAGACATGAAGCAGGAACTGGGGCCACTTTCCTATTAGACCCACCTGTAATCTGAGGTACCCACAAAATAGAAGAACCAAGATATCAAAAATTTAAACCTCACTGCAAATGCTCTCAGGAAAAAGAATTAGCAAGCTAGAAACTACTCCCAGTGGAAAGAGTAATTGTTTTGTTTTAACAGCATATCTAAGAGCAGAAATATGGAAAGGCATGAAAAATTTTTTAAAATTCTCAAACTCCTATACTTCTCATTCCCTACTTCCGCAAACACAGGTGGGTCAGCAGCTCCAGGCTGGCTGATATAATCACTCTACGCAATTTGGGGGCACTAGAGAGCTCCTTGGTAGATATTTCCATTCCGTCATTGCCATAACTATATACTTACCCTGCAGAGTGTGTTTGAAAATTTTATTTTTCCTTTTTTTATCCTCAATCTTTTAAAGAAGATATATCTAAGCAAGAGAGACATAACGACATCATGGCTAAAGCATATGGCTACCCAACGGAATAACGGATTTATTCCAACTGAATAAATCTCAATGGGAGAAGAAACAACAACAACAAAAAATAGAAGAAGGAAATCAGGGAGGGGCTGAGCGCTGCCTTGTCGGTGTTGCGCCCGTGCTTCCCGCGAAAAAAGCCACAGAATTGAATGCTGAAGGTGTAGCCCACCCTGTGATCCACCAGGAGGAGTGCGACATGACTAGCCGCTCTACTCATAATCGCCAAAGGCCAGAAATGACCCAAATTGTTCGCCAACAGGCAAACTGGCATATAATCGTTCAATGGACTGTCAGCAAAGCAAGGGAAAGATCGAACGACACGGCAGCCAGGGTCATGGGTGAACGGGGGATCTTTCACAGACACACAGGGTGCCACTTCATGAAGTCCAGGAACAAGTGATGGAGGCGACAGAGGCCAGAGCAGTGGTTCCCTAGGCCTGGGTACGTTGATGGGGAGAGGGGCTCCAGGGAGCCTTGTGGACGGAATTCGTCTCCATCTTGATCTGGGGAATAGTTATATGGGTGTATACACATGTAAAAATTCTTCCAGCTGTACCCTTAAGATTAGTGCACTTCATTGTATGTATATTACAACTGTGTGTACATTACACCTCCAAACAAGTGAAGGATGTAACAGTTCATCCTGAGTCAGCCTTTCCCATAGGCTCCAAAATCAAACCAGAAGGATTTAGTGGAAATTCTCTACTTTTGCTATAATGAAATCTCATTTTCGAATAAGTTACTCCCTATCATCTTCAAAAAAGAAAAAAAAAAAAGAAGAAGGAGGGGGGAGGGGAAAAGGGAAGGAGAACTAGTAGTGGGAGGAGAAAGGCAGGAAGGAGGGAAGCAGACCCTCCCATCAAGTATCTCCTTTCACCGGTGTTCCCCTCATTTATTAATTGTTAGAGTACTTAAAAAAAGGAGAGAAAATTATGATCAAAACTCTTAAATAAGTAAATAAATAAAAGGACAAGAACAGCTTTTTCCAGCTGACACAGCGCTATACTGTCAAGTATTTCAGACATCTAGAGCTTGGTTTCCAGTAATTCGCAAGAGAAAACTATTCTGTCTTTCTCATTTTAGAGTTGACAAGGAGCTTCCTTGCATGACCCTGATTGATAACTGAAGCTGTTTTTCAGAATGAACCATAAATTATGACTGAATCATAAAAAGAACTACATTTGAAAGTGTTCTAAGTCAATGTTTATTCTATCTTGTTACCTCAAAGTTTATTTCTACATATGTTAAGCCTATAGCAGCCATTACTAGGCTTTTGGTATATATTACTTTAGAGGCTAAAATAATCCAGATTACTGAAGTCATAATGAAGGCAACGCACAGTCAGCTTTGACTAATTTTTTTTTTCAGGCTATATATTTTCAACTCTAAAAGGGTATACACGTACACACATTGAAAACGTGTCCTGTAAGTTCCCAGACACATACACAGAACATGTCTGTGTGATAGTTCTAGGTATGGCTGCTTATGTAGTATAGAGATTGTTGTAGTCTCTGAGCAGAGGTGCTGAATTGGTGGACAGTCCAATAAAGGGCTCATCTGAGACCCATGTGATGGTCGTGGTGGTTGTGTAACATTTGATAATGGTGGTGATGGTTGTGCGTGTGTGTGTGTGTTTTCAAATATGTAGGCAATCTGTCCTGCATGTATTATGGCAGACAAATGTGGCCTCCCTGAGATGCAGTCAAGATTGTACCAAAACAAAGGGAAAAAGAGGAACTCAAGTGGTGAGACAATACCTGGAGTAGAGTGGAGGAAAGAGAAGAATTGAGAAGGGGATAAGGGAAAATTGAAACTCACAATGACAAAAACGCAAAAAGGTTCTTGGGGTGGAAACAAAGAGAAGAATCAGAACATAAATGGTGTTGCTGTCTCTTTAAGATCCAGAAACAGAGGGAGTTGTTGCTAGGTGAAGTAGGATCTATGGGAGACAGAGAACAGCCATGGGGAGGATAACTGTCCATCCCAAATTACCCCGATAGTCTCCATTTAGAACCGCTTTTTTAGGAAAATTATTAATAGCTCCTCCTTTCCCTCTCAAAAGTGTCCTGGTTTAGATAATAAATGACAGAATCACCCTCTCTCTAGACCACATCTGGCCCAAGACAGAGAGTAGCTGTAAGCGGGACTAAAGCTGGGAAATGGACACCAAGAAGAGCTTTAAGGAAGGGGTAAAGGGAAACACTGGCTAAAGAAAAAAGGAAAAAAGGAGACCAGGTATAATATATGGACAATTTGTAACCAATTATGCCAAACACAGTTAAAGTCAGAAAGGCCATTTAGAGGAAAAAGTGTATAAAAACCTAAGGCTGGATGGGGAAAAGACAGAAGAAAACAAAGACAAAAGACAAATGATTCAGAACACAAATATGTGTAGGCGCCTATATTTTCCCCTGTATTTGGGGATTAGTGGTTATGATCAGCATGTATAAAAATGACTTAAAATGGCCATCCTGGCTTTCCACCCAGCGTAGGCACACACAAAGTCCCATCTGTTGCTGCCTCCCAGCCTGCTGCTCCAAAGCTGCTCACCTCCTCCTAGCGCTCTGCCTCTGAGCCCTGCAGGCTGCTTCGACCAAGCCTTCCCACCAAGCCCCCTCCCCCACTTCTGATGGCCGCATACCAGACTGTCTGCCACTGTGGTTTCACAGGCTTCCACAGATAGGCCACAGTATGTGAAGCTGCATTTCACTGCGTCATTTCAGAGACCTCTTTTGACTTTTTCCTGGATCAGAATTTTGTATTGCGAAAGGCAGAAAGTAAATGTCAAGGGCAAGTTCAAAAGGCTAAGTGATTTCTAGCTAAGCATTCCCTATACCCAGAGGGAAGACGGACTACCACCGGCAAGTGGGTCTTTCGCACTTAGAGTTTCAGAAAATACGTCTTATAGATTTCTACCACCATTTTGAATTGGGGCATATTATGGGTTGAATTTTGCCTCCCTCAAAATTCTTATGTTGAAGTCCTAACTCCTAGTACCTCAGAACGTGACCTTTTTCGGAAATAGGGTCTTCACAGGGGCAATCAACTTACAGTGAGGTCATTAGGGCAAGCCCTAATTCAATACGACTGGTATCTTTATAAGAAGAAGAAATTTGCATACAGAGAGGACGGTATGTAAACATGAAGACGGCCATCTATAAGCCAAGGGGAGAGGCCTGGAACAGATCCTTCCCTCACAGCCCTCAGCAGGAACCAACCCTGCTGACACCTTGATGTTGGATTTCCAGTCTCCAGAACTGTGAGACAATAGGTTTCCATTGTTTAAGCCACCTAGTTTGTGGTACTTTGTTACAGCAGTCTGTCCTAGGAAACTAATATCCCAGATGCAGTCTGGTCACAGATGGGAGTTACGAGAAGCTGACCAGACTAATTATAGCTTTTCCATTTCCCTAAGAAGACTAAGTAATGCTTCTTTGGTGTATCTGAAAGAATGGGCACTCCCTATGGCAAGATGGGACTGGACGATCCTGAGGAAAGGATCTCTACTGCTCATGCCTCAAGTTTCTCCCTCCATGGAGTTGGTTATAGGGCCTGTGGTCTGAAATCCCCACTAGGACTGATTGGTATGGCGAAGGGTGATCACGGAAATATTCTGAGTTTTGGGCAGGAAGATCAAACTTAAACTGTGGAGCCTTATTAATAAATACACTGAGAATGGCTGGCACGGAAGTAGATCCTAACTTCTTTAGTCAGTCACTGAAGTGGAGGACTTCCCACATGATCCTCATAGAATCAGCTCTGTCTTGGCCTTTCGAGTACCTAAATTTGACATAATCAAACACCAAAACGGCTTGCCGTATTCGGACAAAGGGTTTAATCCTTCAGTACGTAGTTCCAGACTATCTCCCCTTGAGTTGAGTTAGAGAAAAGGGTGTAACCTGCTTGTCTATCTCTGCTCCCAGAAAAAGAAAACACAAAAATATTTCTGCACGTTTCTTTTCTTTCCTTCTTTTTAAAAGCTGCTGTAAGCCTAGGTTCTCATTCTGTCGAACACTCACTTGAATAACCTCTTGAGTCAGTAGTGAAAGCAGTGGTGTTTAGCCCCACTTCCTTATACGGCAGGGAAAGACAATGTGCTTGTCTACTTGAACTGCAGTGTGGCTCTCTGACAAATTATAATGACTGGTTATGGAAACCTCCTGTTCTGGTTTCCATCGCTCTCCCCAGGACAGACACAGAACAGACAGCTGTAGGGAAATGGAAAGGGTTGGAGACAGGGAACAGTGTCGAATTTAGCTCTGCTCTTTGCCAGTTGTGTGACCTTGGGCAACTTATTTAATTTACTTTACTGCCCTGAGGTAGTTACCTTCAACCAGAACAGTGCTTGTCATCTAACAAGTATGCCAGCAAGGTAGTTGAATGAGTTAGCTTACCTTCTCAACCATCTCTAACCTAAAAGGCTTGGGATAACTACCAATCATTTCTATTTGCTCTCCCTCCTAAGTTCAGTACGTTTTTCCCTAGATAAGTCTCAGTCTTCTCCCCTCTCTCATTCTCTCTTCTTTCCTCCCTCCCTCTCTCACTCCATGTCTAAAACACTGAAAACCTACAAAACAACCCAGCCTCGGGAATAATAAAACCCTTTAGCCATACTAGATAAAGATGATTTGGAATATTAAAAGCAGCACAGGGACTTCCCTGGTGGCGCAGTGGTTAAGAATTCACCTGCCAATGCAGGGGACACGGGTTGGAGCCCTGGGCCGGGAAGATCCCACACGCTGTGCAGCAACTAAGCCCATGTGCCACAACTACTGAGCCTGCGCTCTAGAGCCCGTGAGCCACAACTACTGAGCCCTCATGCCACAACTACTGAAGCCGGCACGCCTAGAGCCTGTGCTCCGCAACAAGAGAAGCCACCGCAATGAGAAGCTCGCGCACCGCAACAAAGAGTAGCCCTCACTCACCACAACTAGAAAATGCCCACGCGCAGCAATGAAGACCCAACGCAGCCAAAAATAAATAAATAAACAAATTTACTAAAAAAAATAAAAGCAGCACAGCTCCAATGATAAGGGTAGGGGAGAAAACTCTGCGGTTGAAAGGGATGGTGGAGGTTGTCTGCCTCTGCAGAGCAGGGTTGTCCAAGTTCCAGAGACTGATCTAGTTTAGAAAGTGCTTATGCTGACCTGAAACAGGGTTTCCTGTAACTGTATCTATTGGTCCTAGTTCTACTTCCTGGAGAACCTGACATTAAAGAACTTGACATGACTTCATGTCATGGGGCTCCTTTTGCTCCATCTACATGATGGCGGTAGAGTAGGCAACTGGGGAGAGTGGGTGGCTAAGGGCATGGGGACGAAAAAGAGCCCCATGCCTGCAGATAGCCCCCACAGGAAGCCACGGCTGACAGCTGACGATTTTTAACTTAGTGCCTATCGTGTGCAAAGCAGTTTAGGGGTATTATTTATAGTCCTTATAACAACTACCAAATGGAGGAACAATTATCTCCTTTTTATAGGTGGAGAAACAGGCTAGAAAATGGTAAATTTGAGATTCAAACTCAAGTCTTCCTGATTTCAAAGTGTGTTCTCAAGTAAGTCACATCCCCAGAGCCTCGCACAAAATCAGATGGAGCAATTAGGCAGCACGGTGTGGTGGTCGAGTGGACTAGGGAGCCAGATCATCTAGGTTTGAATCCTGACTCTGCCACTTACTAGCTGTGAGACGTTAGATGTGTTACTTAGCCTGACTGTAACTCAGTTTCCTCATCTGTAAATCTGATTGTTATGAAGATTATTTATTTGATTCGCTACTTGGCCTGTGTCAGGCGCTGCTGTAAGCACTCAGTACTGATACAATTAGAGAGGAGTCAGTGAATTCAAACATGAATATTGGCTTCAGCTTTCTTATCAAGAAGAAATTATGGACATTTATTCCTTTACTCATTTAGCTCACATATGAAGCACCCACTATATGTGGGTCAAGGCACTTTTTTAGGCTCAAGTCACAGCACCTGAAAAACACAGACAAAGTCTCTGATTTCATGGTGCTTATGTTCTAGGAGCATAGGAAATAATAAACGAGTGAAGAAATAAACAGGCAGTCGTAAGCATACGTTATGAATATGCATGTAACTAAACAACAAAGGTATCCTGATTGGCTCTTCAGGGTAGAGGCTAATTTTACTGACTTGATACCTTAGGGTCAGTGCTGTGCTAGTAAATGTTTGATAACAAGCCTTGGGGGTTGGCAGGTGAGGAGAGTCTGATTTGTAGTATTTGCTAATTTCCAGGGTGTAAATACTTCCATCGTGGTTGATCTCAAGCTCCCAACATGACATCCGTGAATGAAGAACTGGGAGAAGAAGTTCTCTTGCACAGCATTTGGTAGTATTTCCATCATATGGACACAATAGATGTAACTAACCTTGAGAGCACAGATAATAGTAAAATGTAAAATAATTAGGAAGGGATGAGTTTTGAGTATTTATTACCATGGTTTCGATACAATGTATTTAACCCAAAGTCTATATAATTTAATTTTTAATGATGACAGTGCATAACAACTAGTTCTCAAAATCTTAAAAATTTAACAGTTGGCTTTTGGGAGCTTGCATGAGCTGGCTCCACACACCACTGTTTAGGGAGCATGGAGAGGGAGACAGTTCAGGGGAAAAGGAGACTGAGTCACTGTCGCGTCATTATGCAGATGCGGGTCCTAATCTAACTCCTTTTTAGCTGCTCTTTTCCAGCAAGCTCTGCTTTCCCGTACACAGTGGAAGCGCTGCTCTGTAAACCAAATACTGTCGGTACAAATATAGCAACAATTCTGGCATTCTTATTGGACCAGTTTGCTCATGCAGAGATAGTTTTAGCCCTACAATCCTTAGTGAATATAATTTATGTACTCGGTGCTCTGAATATGGTAGATTCTTGTGCGCAATACAGAGGATTAACTCCTGACTGTTGAGTAAAGGAAGACCCTAGAGATGGATTTTCTGTCCTGCAAAAGTAAATTATTCCCCCTTTCCATGAACCTGAGGCCTCTTGTCTCTTAGGGCTCACAGGCTTCTGAAAGGGCCACCCAGGGAAGCACCTAAGGCCCCAGCCTCAGAGGAGATGGACGGCGGGAGTGGAGGAAGCTTCTCCCCTATTCCCACTAAGGATTTGTACATTCCTTACCACAAAGTGGAGAAGACAGAAAAACATTTTCTGTTTTTTCTTGGTAAGTTAAATATCAAAAGTAACCAATCTTCAAAACATCCTAAGGACAGGAATACTTAAAGAGACAATTTTTCCTCAAGTTACCCCTCCCCCGAAGCCTAAATTTCACTTAGTAATGGTGGCTGGAACAGGAAGTGGAAATACCATGAGAAATTTTATTCTTGCCACATTTTCAATGCTTTACAAAAGCAAACACTGGAAATCTCATCAGAAAGCTTGACCTTGCCGGGTTGATAACTCTGCAGCCAAACCCAGAGTACTGGAAGCTGGAGGAATTTTCAGATAAATATTCTAGCGCTTCTGGAGGGACTCTTCATCAAAACTGATTATTTGGAATAGACAGCTGTAACTTTTACAAAGAAATTATTTGAAACTAAACAAGTAGGCTTCTGAGGAATAAGTGACTCCATGTATCTACTCTAAGTTATTTTAAGCATAGATGTGCAGAACTGTTTCTCAGGCAGAGTGTTTTATCAGAATCATCAGGGAGTCTTCACAAACTGGACCCCAGTGGATGGGTCTCAGGGATGTATGTTTTCAGAAAACCCTACAGTTGACTCCAATTAAGACGCCGGTTAAGATCTCCTGGATTATAGGCAAATCAGGCTGCGTTGTACAATCCAAATCCGTAAACTGTTAAAATGGCACATTCGTGCTATCAGGAGAAGCAGCCTGGTGTCCTGAGAGGTTAACAGTGTGGGGCTCGGGAGATGTGTGTTCCAGAACCACCTTTGCCACTAATTAACTGGGCGACCTTGGTCAAGTCACTTGGTTTGTTCTTTCATTCAACAGATATTTACTGGGCTTCTGTGATGTGCCAGACACTTGGTATATATTAATGAAAAAAATAAATGTTTTTTACGAATCTTACTGACATGAATCAAAGAAACCTACAAATACGTGTATGATTTTACTCGGTGTGGCTAAGCTTTAGTTTCTCATCTGGAAAATGAAAAATAGATTACTGGTTCATTTTCTTTTTCAGAGTTTCTTCTCAAGATCCCAGATTTCTTGCCCCAAACTTCCCACACACAATATAATTACATGTTTTAGGTCCACTGATTGAGAAAATACAATACCAAAAGCTACTATGAATTCAATAACTATTTAAAATAAATTGACATTTGTGTCATCATAATGCATCTATATAATTAGAAAAATAGTAGCACACGTTGTTTACTCAGTTTGTCAAAATCATTTGCTGCATATATGGACTTGTTTACCTATTGCAATAATTTAGTGGCCTCCCAGGGGTCCAAGGTGCAGAGGTTAGGAACCTACAGACCATATCAATCACATGAAATACAAGATACTTGAGTAGCAATGGCCCTTTTCTTCCACAACAGACATCACTATCAATGACAGCGTTTTTTTGCCCACAGAGAGTTTAAACTCAGCCTCAGAATCCTTCTCAACACAGTATTCCAGATGGTCACTACCAACTGTTTAAAGCTGGCAAACAGAGGAAAAATTATTGGCACTCCCTGGGCTAAATGACTCCTAAGGCCCTGCACAGCTTTAAAAAATCTATGAATCTTATGTATTCAGTTTTGCTGTCTTGAGAAACACAAATGCCTTCTCCTCTCTCTACATAAAAGTTCTTCAAATGTTTGAAAGACATCCATGTGGCCCCTACATTTTCTTTCCTTTGGGATAAACAGCTCCAGATCCCTTATCTCTTCCTCATATTCTGTTGTCTCGACCACCTCTGGCCTTTGACGCTCACCCCTGTTTGCATATTTGTCAATATTTCCCTGAAGAACAGCCCAGAACTTCTCTCACTCCCCTTGATAGACATTGAGACATGCGTTCAGTGACTGACAATTACATTGCAAACATTGCCGAGAACTGAAATGTCCTTGATTGAGAGTATACTAGCTTTTATGCATTAAACTTATTAAGTACCGTGATTTACATTGAGATGTAGTTCTTTTCATTTATTAACATTATTAAGTCATTACATATTTAATTTTAAAGATTGCCTTACTTTGTGGGAAGCCATATCACACCTATGACTCATATGAAAATACTCAAGTGTTTTTCTTTAGAATCTTTCTAAAATGGATAATTCTTATCTTTTCAATTATCGGTGGTACAAGCTTCCAGGCCAACTCCTTCAAGATCGGCTCATCAGGCCATGCCAAAGTGATAATCAGGAACTGTATGACCCTGACAGTGGGTGTTTGCCTCTCTAGGAATTCAGTCACATAAAAATTCAAATGATATTCATTGATAGCTGTTGGATATTTCAGCTAATTTGCTTTCCATGCCTAACTTTCTCTTCTAACTAAAATTGCCCACTGGGCTTTTTTTCCCCCAGGGGTGACTACTGCAGCCAGACACACTGGTAATTCATCCATAGGCATGCCAGTAACCCTTGATGTTCCCTCCGCTAAGGGATTTGCCAAAGACAATAGTTACTAGCTGAACCAATCAGATTTCCTCTCTCAGAATTTAACCAGGAAGCACAGAAGGAATTTTCCAGTCTGCAGAACAACAAAAAGCAGCAGCCACATGTGCTGCAGCTGAGTTACATTAATGGCAGCACATAGACCTCTGCTGAGATTGTTTGACCCACCTTGATTCCAGCCCCATTCTCTTTGGACTCTGGTCCTATCTTGGCTTCTATTCTTGGATTTCCTTGTGATTCCATCCCTTTATTATTCCACATGTATCTTATAGTTCTGCGCCATTACTCAAGCTACTGAAGCTTATTAATATAAGGGTCTCTTTGTTCCGAACCCAGTGTCAAGAGCTCTCACACATGTCACCGTACCTGTCTGTACACTACCTTGCTAAGCAAGCTCTTGGTCTTTAACCTCCTGACTTCTGGTTTTTGCTGTTTCTCTTTTTCTTACCTGGCTATGATTCACATGTTAGCCCATGGGTGTATTTTATGTCCATTCTGGCTTAGACCCTCCTGACACCAGTGGAACTAAAGTTCTTGATATTTCTGGCCCTTGGGTCCCTGGCTGGGGGTTCCAGGCTTGCTCTGGTCCTGCCCCTCTTTAGCACTCAGGTGAAATCTGCCTAGTTCCCCAGCTTGAGACAAGGGAGAGGGAATGTTACATGTGGGTGTAAAAGGAACTAATGACACGTTCCTACTTACTATGTCTTTCTCCAAGTGAGATGACTTCCTTACAGTCAAGTGCTTTCATCCACGTATTCACAAAACAATGATAGAAGCCTCAGGAAATGATTAAAAAGTAATTTATCATCAAGTTAGCCATCGTTGGTACATATATATTTTTTAAAAGGAAAGCCGTATACTAAAATGAGTGCTTAATAAGAACACCTTATTCACCTAAAATATTCCCCCAAATATTCATTTTCCTTCAGCCATTCCCTCACTGCTGTTTAGCAATCCTGTTATTAAGCTCTTAGCATACACTTAACGGCAGCCATTCCTGAATTCTCCAGTCCTTAAGCTCCCCACAGAAAACTGCTTCTCTAGAGATGATCTCCTTTTCTTTGAAATGGAGGCCATATGAGGTAATCTCCTTCTATATTTGTGTGTATTTACACCTTCCTGTCTTCCTTCCAAAGAATCTGGGAAACAAGATTGTTTTGGTCATGTTTTGGTCCCATCCATCCTTGTCTCCACTGGGGATCAAGACTTTACCTCACTCCCCACCCCCGACCGCCTCCCCCCCGCCCCCAACCGCCCCCCCCCGCCCCCCACCCCCCACCCCGCTCAAGGGTTTCTCACAGGTCTGTCAGAAAGGCGGGTTCGCAAAGGACCTTGAGGGGTTAGAGTTTTTATCAGGTTCTCGAAGATGTCCAGGAGAAAAACAACAACAACACAGGGAAGAACAGCTGACCGGGAAGCCCCGTCACCTCTGCCTCACAGCCCCCGGTCACCCTTTCCTTCTCCCCTCCGCTCACAGCACTCACCCACCACCAGCCAGCTGTGAGTTGGGGGTGAGAAGCAGAGTGGCTCTTTACCACAGAAATGGTTCTACCATCTCCTCTGTCCGCTCTAACCTTTCTCCCTTGGCCTAAAAACATGATGACGCGTTTCCCTGCCTCGAACATATCTGGGCTTGACTCTTCTGCTTTTGTCTGGACTTCCTCCTAGAGCCAGGCCACTGCAAGTTGTCAGTGTTGGATCAGGAAAACCCCCTGTTTGGACTGGGGGTGGAAGAACTAGAGAATCTGGTAGAGGCGGAGGCCTGGGGGAGGGAAGTTAGGGATGCCACCCAGGGTCAATTACAGGGGACCCAGTTGGGGGTACTAAAGACTGAGGCAAACAGAGACGAGAGGGCAGATCCAGGGAGCAGTCTGGTCTCAATACCAACAGGAACCACAGCCAGGTGCTCCTGATTACCTCAGCCTCCTTTCAAGGCCCAGGCTTGACATACTGGGATTAGTTCCATGCTTTTGGCTGGAGGCAGAGAAGCTGCCTCATTTACTAAGGCCTTTCTGTTGTCAGCACCTTGTCATTGGTCTTCCATTCAACTAGATCTTCAGGTTCCTGGATACAGCCTTACACCATTGACAACCCGTCTTATTGGCCCCCTGATACCTGTGTCCTCCTGGTCTCGGATTACCAAAGCCAAAATTTAGACGACACTGGGGTGGACCAGTATTCCCTAACTCTGGGTTCAGGGTTTTAGAAAGAAGTAGGATCTAGAAGGTGTCACTCAAGGGTCCTCAAATATGAGGAAGGAAGGAGCAGATAATTAGGGAAAATAGATAAGAAGTAGAGATACCAGCCAAAATGAGCATAATGTCCAGAGGACTCAAACTGCAGGC
Organism: Aethalodelphis obliquidens; assembly: GCF_003676395.1. Lineage (NCBI taxonomy): Eukaryota > Metazoa > Chordata > Mammalia > Artiodactyla > Delphinidae > Aethalodelphis > Aethalodelphis obliquidens. Next base: position 18,001,164 of record NW_020837949.1, read on the forward strand.
AGTGGAGTATACAGCCTATAGAGAAGAGGGGGCGAACAGCTCCATCCCATTTACACATCTTAACCACTGTGGGAGGTGCGAGAAACATTAGAATGCCCATTCTACAGATGAGGTCAAAGAGTTGATGACTCCCCTCAAAGGTTTGGGCTTTTTATATAGGGGAACCAGTACTGGGACTGACCTCTCCTGAGTGGAGCCAGAGCTACAAGTATCTCTTTAAATTAACCAACTACTCAGAACCTATAAGCCTCTCTCCAATAATAAACTTTGATTAACTTGATGGATGAAGGACTTTCAGTAAGGAGCAAATGGTTCTATTTTGGGGCTTTGAGAGAATCTACCCAGAAAACTCTTTTTTAAAGTCTGAAAATTCTTTGGCAGCATCTTTCTAACCTCCTCCTTAGTCCTACCATGCTATTTGCATACCACTTCGTCAGCATTTTCCCCTGTCTCCCACCGGGGCCTCACCCTACCGCGTTTCTGAGACATGTGACAGACTGCAGGCAGGTGGGCAACCAGCTACTCCCTCCTCATGCCCATGTCTAAGTCACTTTTTTGTCTTGCTAAAGAATGACTAACTAGTAACCATCCTACCACGAAAATGACAAATGGAGACAACTGCATGTGTTTCTAAGAAAAGGCCTCCTAAGGTACATTTTACTTATCAGAACAGAAAATATGTAGGCTGGACTCTGGAACTTTCCATGGCTGAGCACAGGACCACCCTATACCATCTGCCCCAGAGCCGGAGATCCTCAGGCCAATCACAGGAGCCAATTAGAATTGCTAATAGCCTCACTGTCAGGGCATACTTATACGTATCTCGCTTAAATCCTTTAAACTTCAGTTTGAACCTTCTCTTAACTTTAATGTAAGAATTGTGTATTTATTTAAAGCAATCTTTTGATCCTAATTATTTAAATTGTGCATTCTACTGGTTTTGAACAATGGAAACAACCCAGCCTGTTACCTGTGGATCAATTCATAGTACATTCCTTGCGTGTGCTAAGATCAACTTTTTATTAGTGACTTTTTATTCCAGCCTTTTGCCATTGTACTTCTCTTTATTGAATGATTTTAATAAAATGAAAATTTTTGCACTGTGGTTTCACTGTGCTCCGTTTACCTCCCTATTTGGGGAGATGTGTCGTAGCTAATATTCAACAAGAGGAAAGTAGCACAAAGAGTGGCCTAAAGTCCTACGTAAAGTAAAATATCCAAATCCCCCTGTTCCGTCACTATGTAGCGCAGAACGCTTAAAGCATTATTTCAAAAAAATGTGTTTTTCTGGTTGTTGGGGGTGAGAGACCACACGAGGAGGCCGGGAGAGAGCGGTGGTAGCAAAGTTTGAACTCTCAGGGATTCGGAGATGTTGGTTTCAAAACGGAATTTATCCTCAAATCCCAAGATTATAGATTTCCTTCCAAATTGCATTCCCAACACGGCTTAGAGAACAGTTGAAAAAGAAATTGCTCTCCATATTTTGATTGACATTAAAAACACTGTGAAAATGGTCTGGAACTTGATCTCTTCGAGGGAAGGACAATAATCAAACTATAGCTTTTGCCTGCAGCCTTTCTTTCACACTTACTCAGAACTGTTCCAGGAAAAGAAATTCACAGGGAATTTTGTACTCATATATCACTTCTAGAAGGAGAGGGAGGCATTCTCAAGAAAATTATCCCCAAACTTTTAAATACAGAGAGAGAAGATTAATGAATCGCAACACAAAACCACCTCTATCCATGGAATAAAATCAAACTGAGGCAGTCATTTGGAGCTGGAAACCTTTAACATCCAGGTTTATTTTTTTAAAAAGATCAGATTTGCCCTTCTTGCTACATACCACCTAGTCTTCACTTAAGTTCTAGACATCCATGTCTGGTTTTGCCAAACACATTAGAAGGATTTTACTATTTCAGTTTACAAGTCCATCTGCATAGCCCTATTAATCGAAGGGATCCATGAATACCAAGTACTTTGTTCTCACCCATTTTTTTGACCATGCATTTCATTGCTACAGCACTAAAATTCCCCCACCCTGTACAATCAGCTCTCTCTAAAAGGAATTCCAGGCTACTACCAACTAGCTGCCTTGTACTACTGTTTAAGATGCCCCAATATGTCGGACTATCTTGAAATGAAAGGCTGTTTCCTCCCTTTTCAGAACACACTTGCAACCTACACCTTTTTCAAATTCTCTAGTGACACTCAGGCATGCTTTCAAACAGAAAATAAGATTTCTTAAGAAATAGTTTGGTCGGATGTTAAATGCGATTTCTAAAAACACACCCTCTAGCACATGCATTCTCTCATTATTAGGTTTTATAGGAAACAGATCATGGGAGGCATCTTCTGTCTCAGCAAATATCAGATCAGTTACATTAACCCAGCCGGTGCTAAATGCCAGTGCTCTTCCCCGCTCTGACCTGATTTCCTTGCAGCTCTAGAAGTTTAGTCTTAAACACTGGTAGCAGAATAAAATGTAAATGATTTTGGTTACAAATTATCACTTTTTGGTTTCTCATCAACCTAAAAAGTTATTGTTCTTTTTAAAGCAGAACCTCTTTAAATCTCTGATAATAAAAGATGCAGGAGAGACTTCTGGTGTGAGCAGACAGGCACAGAACGGCTACTGACACTGACCTACGGCTATCAGGTATAACCCCCATGACACTCCTGAACAAAAGGCTATCTTATCAAAGTTGCCAGTGGTCCCTGAATATACGTCTCTATATAATCGCTCCTCTCGTCCCAACTCTAAGAACAAAACTTGAGATCTCATCCTGTTTGTCTTCCGGGAACATCTGCAGGGCAGCAAAGCCCGGTCTGGCTCTGAGAATTTGCATGGTTTACTGGCGTTTACAATCTTGCATCTCCAGCTACCTTGGCCAGGAATGTTGACTGAAACCCGGAGGAAGTCCCCATACTCTCTGGAGGAGATTATAAGAAAGCCCTCTGTGCCTTACCTCTCAGGCTGAAACTTCTTCCCAGGGACTAAGTCAGAAAGCAAGGACTGATTTCTTTAAGCAGAATCACAGCAAGAGTGCAGGCAGGCAGGCAGCCTAATACACACTGCTCTATTCAATAAAACTCCAGACCGCCCTTCCTTAGCCCCTCCCAGAAGTCCATGCTAAGTGAACACATATCCCCTATGTTTACAGTCGGCATCGGTGGTATGCATTGTCCTGTAGTTTTTCTAATAGGCAGCCAATGACGACACCCCAGCCGAGGTGGATGCAGCCTGCCTGTGGAGATGCCTGTCATTCCCTAGGCATGCTCAGGAAATCACTCATCAGAAAAACCAAGACCTAAAAAGCTCTGAAGCTGCGTGCTGGCTGCCAAAACCAGCCTGCTACATGCCCTTTTTTGGTTATCCTTAGCAGGGCCTCTGGAAGTGAATCCATTGTCAGGAACAATCATAAGAAATGTTAATCTTGGAGAAAGAGGCTGTCTTGTAGAACACAAATGGAACTTTAAAAAAGAAAGCACGGTCCATGAAACTTAACAGTCCGTAAGTTTACTGGGGTGGAGGTGGGGAAGGCTTTTTAATTGAGGGATCCTTGATAGCGTATTTCTTTTAAAAGTAGTTGTACATACAAAATGAAGTTAAATTGTGTATGTAATTGTAAAGCCTGAAATGGCTAGGACTCAGGTCTGATGTACAGGCTAGATTTCAACCTGAAAGAGGCACAGCCTCCTAAAATATGTCTACGTGTGTTATAAAAACAACTAATAAAAAAAAACTTAGGTCTTTTTTAGTAGGTAATGTTTGCCAGAACAAGTGTGCTGCCAGAAACTCAGCTAGGCAGGATCCTATGGGCTTGGCTATCCTCATTGGTTTTCCAAATCACCTTTCTCTCTCCCTCCCCCTCCTCTTTGTTTATTCAGATTTGGCAACAGAGAGATATTGCTAGAAACTAAACGCAACAGAGGGGGTATGAAGGAACCCAGCACCTGCTTTGGAGCTGGTGTAGACGGATGCATATGCCCACAGAGATGACACTGATGCTATAGTGACTTCTTGAAAGGACTCCAACCAACTCTTCCTTGGGTGGGATATGTGCTATGAGAGGGTCAGAATTAGGAGATGCTGAATTGCAATGAAATTAACTAGCCCGTGTGTATATATACTCTGGGGTCTTATACTTCTCAATATAGAATTCACTCAATTAGTCGATCAGTGCTTAATTCAACAGCAAGAGACTATGAGCACTTCCTGTTTGTCAGGCCTGGGTCTAGGTGCTCTAGGTGCTCTACCTCATTCACTATTGCTCTGTGTTTGGAGACTGTTTCATCACTGGCTAAGAGGAGTTAAAATATTTTCCCTGGCTAATTACAAGTCCAGAAGCATGGTCTTCAAAAATCTTAGGTTTTGCCGTATAAGCCTTTCCCTATTTATGAAGATCCAAATTAGAAATGATCTCTACTTAGGAAAAAGTCCCTGCCCTTTGTGCCTCACTCAGAAGGCTTGGGAAGTGATTGATCCCTATGGTGGCTTCCTTCCTCAGCCCTGAAGCACTAACAAGTTACCCAGAGACATCTATATCAACCCACACTCATCTTTTTGGGGGAAAGGCTACTCTGTCCCCTCTTCCCAACTGCTACTGCAGCACAGACTAAAAAAAGCTACAGCAAAGGCTGCCAGGCAGAGGGAGAGGTGAGCTTCAGGCATCCCAAGTTAAAACTCAGAATGCACTTTCCCAGGGAAGCAGAATAAATAATGGCTTGTGGGTATAGAACAGTCAATGCTACATTTCAAGTACGCTGTGGTTCAACCAGGCATGTGTGGAACACCACTGTTTATAAAATTGTTCCTATGGGAAAATGTTTTCTGATCCCAAATAAATGATTTGGAAATAAACTTCGGGAACACAACCCATTTGGGCTGCTGGGGACAGGTTGTAAGGATAGAATAACACTTCGCAGTCCGGTAAACTGCTGCGCTTGAAGACATTGTAGGGCAGACATCAGTGAGTTCTGAAAACAACTCAGCTGGTGAAATCTGTGTGAAGATATGACCTGTGTCCAGAGATGTTTGGCGCCTGTGATCTCTAGGCAGTATGGACCGTAACTCAAAGAGGCCTATTTTAATGTGCTGCTTTCCATGGCCACTGCTGATTACATCCTAAGCAGCATTCTCCCTGCTTGTTTGAGTGATACCCTTTGGTTGAGCAGCATCAGGGCATAATTTGCCATTGATGAATAAAATAAGTACCAGCTTTCCAGAGGAAAGAAAAGTTGTGCTATGAATGGGGAAAATATTATCAGCAGGAAACATGGAAAGGACATGCATTTTGCATGGTTTTTAGGAGATAAATGGCTAAATATTTTTGGATTATGTCTTTAGAAAAGAGACATATGTTTCCCTAGATAAATTCTGAATACGGGGTTTTGTGGATGAGCAATCATTCAGCCTATTTTGTGTATTTGAAAATAGACTTATTGTACAGGAACTCTATAGTTGGAAGAATAATTTAACAAACTGCATGTAATATACACCATGATACAGAAAAATTCTTTTTTCATTTTTTTTAACTTTTACTTTTTAAAAAATAAGCAGGAATAAAAAAGAAATGAAAGGGAATAAAAAGAGAGAAAAGAGATATATGTTGCCAATCTCTGCCATGGGAAACTTTACTCGAATAGTATTCACTTTTTCCAGAAAGTCATTTGTAAATGACACTAAAAACACAGGATTTATATAGGAAATTTCTCTGGAATTTATTTCCCACTTGGATCATCTCAGATAAAGAACAGCTTGCCTAGCGTAGGATATATCTACCTGATCAAACCATAACAAATCTAAAAAGACATTTGGAAACATCTGGATGATTCACTGTATTTTTTCAGTTCCAACTGAGTATTTGCGATCATGTAGATCAGTAGTAAGCAGTTTTATTTTGCTAGTGTGTCAATTTGGGAAAGTAAAAGCAGGCCATACTTTTTTCATTCAAAATTAAAATCCCTTCATTGAGTTCCATGGAAAATATACATTCTTCCAGCTTAAAATATCTACTTTATTGAATTGAACAGATATTTCAAACATTTTAAAAGACAGTAGAACATCGCCCCCACCACCAACCCACACAACCTTCTGTTCCTCAAATGAAGTAAGTCCAGAGACTCAAGTTTATAAAACACTCAGATCAGACTGGTAGACTGTTGATACCAAAATTGGACAACAAAAACAGTAAAAAAAGAGAAAAGAAAAGAAAATTAGACTAAGTGTACTTACAAACATAGACGAAAAAATGAGCATATTGAATCTAACTGTGCAAAGAAAAAGAAGACAAGGCCAATGCTGTGATGGTCAAAATCTGAAAATCTATTGACATATTATACACTACTAGCAGTTTAAAAGTTTTAAAAAAAATAGAAAAAAGAAAAGAAAAAGATCATCTCAATAGATGAAAAATAATACTTGGTAAAATTAGTAATCACTTATAGAAAAAAAAGCTCTTAAAAAACTAGCAATAGAATCTTTATAAACATAATGAGAGACATTTACCAGAAATATAGAGCAAACATCACGCTTAATGATGATATTAAAAGTATTCCCGGTACAATCAATGAAAAGACAAGAAGGAATATTATCTCTTTTACAATTAAAAAATGGGCTGGAAGTCCTAACCAAGACAAAGAAATAGAAAAAAAGGAAATAGGAGCTATTGGAATTAGAAAGAAAAACAAATGTCTTTATTTTCTATGACATGATTATCTACGTAGATATTTCAAGAGAATCATCAAATATATTAGAACTAATAAAAGAATTTCACAAGATAATTGGAATCAAGTTCAGTATGCAAAAATCCAGAGTTCCTGTAACCAGCCATCTTTCATTTTAAAATATAGTGGGAAAATATGCTATTCATATTACTAACAAAAGTGTGCACTAGCTGGGAATAAATGTAACAAAACACGTGCAAGAAAATTACAAAATTTTTATTTCCTGGATTTAAGGACATAAAAGGCCCGCCTAAATGGTGAAATATATCACTTTTATAAATGGCAAACCTAAAAACTATAAAGATGTAAACTCTCCTCAAATTAACCTATGAATTTATTATTCCAGCAAAAATCCCTAAATGATATATTTTGTAGAACTTGACAAAACAATCCTAAAAGTCATATGGAAAAGTAAAGGTCTAAAAAAAAGGACTAATATATTTATTGGGCAATTCTAATTAACATAAGACAAATAGACCAATAGAATAAAGTAGAAAGCCTAAAAACAGTCCCAAGCATTTACGGAAACTTTTAAAAATAACAGTGAAGGCATCACAGATCAGGGGGAAAATGGTGGACTGTTCTATCCATGGTAAGATTACAATTGATTATGTGAAAATAATAAAATTAGATTCAGAATTCCCACCCACACCCAAAGAAACTAGACTATGTGAAAAACGAAACTTGAAAATGATTAGGAAAAATTGTAGGAGAATACTTTTAAGATAGAGTATGGCAGCATTCTTAAATCATAAAAAACAAAATGTACAAACGAAAAGACTGAAAAATTTTGAGGATACCGTTAAACTCCTCAGATCAAATGCACAACCTTCATTTACTTCTGCCTCCTTCCCAAACCTCATCAAAATAATAATAAAGAAAGAAAAAGTCATAAATAAATCCTACAGGGCAAAGAGTGCTGGAAAGGAATCAACATAATCCGATGTCAGCCAAATTCTGAAATACGGAAAATGGATGCATGGTTGATAATTGACTTACCAGAGATGAGAAACTGAACTCTGGCCCTGGAGAGCGGAAGGCCGATGGACAAGAAAGAAGCCGATTACAGCCTCAAAACCAGGAAAAACTCAGGATTTGGAAGCTCTGGGAAACTCTGAGGGTGAGGGATGGAGCAGAAAACAGGTTTGGTTGAAAATCTGTGTAAGGAACAGTTAGAAACCCAGATACTCCTCTCCCCACCCCACCAGCCAGATGTACACCCCTCCCTGAACCAGACAGAAACTGGAAGTTTATTTTCTGAAGAGAAAGGCTGGCCTCAGAATGTCAGGCAAAGCAGTGGACAGAAAAGATGCCATGTGCTGAAAACAGACTTTGAAATGAACGTCTGCTCAAGGAACACTAAGCCCCGACCTCTCACTCTGCGGGGCTCCAGGACTCTCACAGTCAGGTTTGTACTCCACAGAAAGGAAACTGGGGGATTCCACTCCAGGGAAACTGGCATGCTCACGGAAAAAAATCTAAAGGCACAACATCTGAGGAACTCCGGAAATGTCTGTCTTAACACCCAAGGCCCTTTTGTGAACTGTGCACAGGAACTTTCAACTGGCTGTTTAGCATCTCACTCTTAAATACGAACATCAAGTTAAGGAAAGGCTCTGAAAGAGAGATTAGGACAACAGAAAAAAGAAACTCAGAGGAAAAAGAGGCAGGGTGAGAAACAGAGAAAAAGCTTCAAGAAGACTATAATTACCATATAACTTCAAGAAAACTATAATTACCATTCTCAGAGAGATAAGAGAAGATGCTGTAGCCACGAAACAAGAGAAATGGGCTGTAAAAAGGTATTTGCAGGGAACAGGAAAGAACTGTTGTAAATGAAAAATACTATGACAGAAATTTATAAAAATTCAATTCAAGAAATGGAGGATAAAGTTTAGAATAATCGTGCAGAAAAGTAGAAGAAAAAGACAAGATGGAAAAAAGGAGAGAAAAGATACGAACGTTAGAGAATCAATCAAATATCCAACATCTGAGTGTTGCAGAAAATTGTAGGAATGACACTATGAAAGAAATAATACGTTAAAATTTCCTCAAACTGAAGGGCAAAAGTTTCCAGATTCAAAGGGCCCACTGGGCATCCAGTACAATGAATGAAAACATATCTCATTCTGAAGTTATTACGTTCTTGAGATTATATGCTTCAAAGGGGGAAAAACGTTGGGGTCGAAACTAGAAACCAAGAAGCTTCGAAGACAAGGATCAGAAAATACAGGATGCAAACCCATGACACAGGGGAAAGTGGTCCCATGATGATGGTGAAAGAAAATTCCAGGACAATAGCTGGTCAAGAAAACAATCAGTAGAGGTTGGAGCAGAGGACTCCAGGAAGGATATTTTAAGAAAAAGACAAGTAGATAGGTTACATATTCTTGGGGAAAGCATTTATGATAGGTACATAGGAAATAAGTAAATATAAGAGTGAGGTCATTATAATTTCAGGAAAAGTAAAATATTTGTATGAGAAAGGAAAAGTGGTTATTGTATACTATATAGTTCAACTGTGAGAAAAAAATTACACAGTCATAATTATGTAAACACTGCATATTGATTTCACCAAAACAATGATGATGTAATTAGTTTCAGAGGAGAATAAGCAAGAACATGTTAGTAGGATGGATGATGGTAGATAAGAGAGCTAAATCTTCATTTTGTTTAGCAGAAAATCAATAATAAATGTCTACTATTGAAACTTTAATAGTAGAATTAGTATATTGTTAGGAATATGAAAGTAAATACCAACTCCCCCCCACAATAGTTCATTCATTCACTGAACAAATAGTTACTGAGTGTCACCCACATGTCAGGGCATGTTCTAGGCATTCATTGTGAACAAAATACATTTTGATAAAGGGAGACAGATAAACGCATTAGCTAATACATAAATATGTAATATCAGGAGGTGGAAAGTGCTGTACAGGAAAAATAAAGTGTAGAGGAAGAGAGGAAATCAGGAAGTCCTCTTTGAAGAAGTTTTTCAATAGAGAGGTGAATAAAATGAAGGAGCAAGCAGTGAGAATATGTTAAGGAAGGGCATGCCCAACTGCAAGCATAGCAGGGGCGTACTAAAGAAATAAGAAAGATTTCAGAGTAACTGGGGAGAAGTGACCACCAACGGCAGGTCAGATCATCCAGAGCCTCATAGCCACGGTAAGGACTTTGGGTTTTGCTCTAAGTCAGATGGAAAGTCATTGGAAGATGTTGAGCAGACAGAAAAAAGTCACTCTGGCTGCCCTGTGCAGACTAGGCAGAGAGACTGCAAGGGCAGAAGCAAGAGGGAGTTGTTGCCTTCTCATAGGCAAGAGGTGCTTCCTTGGACTAGGGGAGTTGTGGTTGGGGGACTGAGAAAGCACTGAACTTTGGACACATCAGGACTCACGGATGGTTTGGATGAGGGATGTGAGAAAAAGAGAGAAATCAAGGATATCTCCTTTCATGGTCTGAATAACTGAGTGGTAGTGCTGTTTAATGAAATGGGGACCACTGAGGGAGTTATAAATTTCAAGGAGGGGTGGGAATCACACTAGACATATGTTAGGCATATTAAGATGAACAGAGGCTTCCAAGTGGAAGTACAGATAGGTCATGGGATGTACAAATCTGGTGTTTAGGGGAGAGGATGAGGCTTGATATATACCCATGAGATCCATCCGTTTATAAATAGTATTTTTAAACCAGGAATAAGTTACCTGAAAAAATGAAGCAAACAGTGAAAACAAGAGGTGCGGAAACTGACACCCCATTTAAAGCCCAGAAAAGGAGACTGAGAAGGAGTCATTGAGAGTCATTGCTTAGTGGGAGGATCAGTTAGTTGCAGGAGTGCGTGAGGTGGATGATGACTGCTTTTTGTTAAAAGCCACATGTATTATTTGACTTCAAAAATAATGTAGTTTGTAATAGATTGGATTGTTGTAGCCAAGCATTCACTTCCTCTTTGACTGGGATTAAATACTCATGTCCTTTGCCTTGTGTTGTTGCAGTGCTCTCAGTAGGACGACTTGACCTGGGATTTGCTGTGAACCATGGGATGTGGCTGAAAGTGATGATGGGTCCATCCCAAGTGGAGGCTTTAAGAGGCATCACATTTGGTTTTACCCTGGAGTGTCTGCCCTTTGCCATGATAACAACAGGTCCCATGGAATGGGTTGAATGGTGTCCACCCTCCTCCCAAAGATATGTTCATCCAGAACCTGGAAATGTCACCTTATTTGGAAATGGGATCTTTGCAGATGCAGTTAAGTTAAGAATCTCTTGATGAAATCATACTGGATTATCTAGGCGGGCCTTAAATCCAATGGCAAGTGCCCTTATAGGAAAAAGGCAGAGGAAGACTTGAGATGTACAAGTGACAAGAGAAAAGGGGCTGTGAAAGCAGAGGCAGAGACTGGCGTGATCCTTGTACGAGCCAAGGAATGCTAAGGATTGCCAGTGACCACCAGGAGCTAGGAGAGAGGCATGGAACAGAGTCTCCCTCAGCACCTCCAGAAAAAGCCAACAACCCTGTCAACACCTTGATTTTGGACTCCTGGCCTCCAGAACTGTGAAAGAATAAATTTCTGTTGTTTTAAGCCACCCAGTTTGTGGTAATTTGTTACAGCAGCGTAGGAATCCAATACAGCCCAGATCGAGGTGGCTCTTTAGCTTGAGTCCCAGAAGAGGAGACACAAAGGGCTATGTTGGGCCAGTGAGCCCAGCCAGGACCAGCAGAGTTGCTACTGACTAAGGAGTAAGAAATAAACGTTTGTTATAAGCCACTGAGATTTTGGAGCATTTTTTTTTTTTTTTTTTACCAAGAAAAAGCCAAGTAATATTTCTATAGAGTAAGAATTAAACTAAAGAAATTTAAACTAAGGAAAATTTGGTTACTTCAAGATGTAAAAATTTCTGTTCAACAAAAGCCACCATATACAAAGACAAGCCAAGAGAAGATGGGCAATGTATAAAACAAAGGATTAGAATCTAGAATATCAAAGAATGCCTGAAAATCAATGGAGGTGGGTGTGGAAGGGAGAGAGAGAAAGAAACACACACACACACACACACAGAAAACCAGTGAAAAATGGGAATAGGATATAACAATCCACAGAAGAAAAAATGCAAAGGCCAAAAACCGTGAAACAACGGTCAAACTCATTAGTAACCAGGAAAATGAAAATGAAAACTTTGACACCAGTTTGCAGCCGGCAAACTGGTAAAGAAAAAGACATTTAACTTTGAAAAACTAAATGTTGTTGATAATGTGTATACATTTGGATGAGAAAGTAAATTGGTACATCCACTTTGCAGAGTGATTTGGCAATATCTAGTGATGTTTAGCATATGCATTCCCTGCCTGGCAATGCCATTTTTAGGTATATCCTCTTGGGAAGCTTTCGTATTATTTAGCAAGGAGACACATAAAAGGCAGCTCTTTATACAGTATTGTCTGTAATAGTAATATCATTGGCAAAAATCCCAGCAGCAATTAGTGGGGGAGAGGCTATATAAACTATAGTGTAGCGTGGAATACTACATAGCAGCTAAAATGAATGAACTAGGTGTATTTGATCTCAAAAACAAATTGTATGAAAAAAAAAGCAAGTTGCAGTTGGAATGATTCTATTCGTATGAATCATATATGAATACATGAAATGGTAGACTAGAACCACACCAAATTCAACACAGTGGTTGCCCATAAGAAGGGAGAGAAAATGGTACTAGCCACAAAATAAAGAACTTGAAATTTATTGACAATATATAAAAGAAGATCTGAAGCAATTATGACAAAATGATTACATTTGTTAATTCTGCAAAGCATGTACACAGGTTTTGTACTATCCTTAAACTTTTTTTTCTAAGAAACTGCTGTACAGATGAGAACTCTCTCCCCAGGGCACTAGTATCTGGTCACCTATGGGACACTGGGAAAGGTTACTGCCCCTCTTTGTCCTCAGACCAGTGGTGCCCTTCACCAGGGTCAGCCTGACTAGCAGGGAGAGGGGACCTGCCCTGAATGTGAAGTCCTCAACTTAGTCACACATTTGTATGAAGGCTTTGACACTATAGAAGCAATAGTTACCCTTAAAGGGCTAACACCTTAAGCCATAGCCTGCCTTAGTGCCTTAATGCCAATTTTTTTATGAATAGGGTGTGGCTGAAGTGAGAGCCTGCAGTGCTGGGGCAAAGAAGAAAGAGGCGCTGGTCTCTCAGGGCACCAGGTGGAAGAAAAGGGGCATGGTTGTCTGGGATAAGGGTGAGGACCTGACAAAATGGAAAGAGTGTGTGATCAGAGAAGATCCAGTGTGGACGGAAGAAGGACCATCTGAGACAAATGTCATCTTTCCCTACTTCTACCCAACAGGACTGGACAATTCCCTCAGTCTCCCACAAGAAATCTCTTGTCTCCCTATTTCTTGAGTTAGGGAGGATAACTGATGGCTCTCTGGTTTCCACTCTTCCCTCAGTCATTTCTATTGGATTTGCTCTACCCTCAAAGAAAAGCAAAAAGGTTACATTCAAGAGAAATTCCTCCTGTCACTCAGAGCTGCAACTGGATTCTTCTCAGATAGTTCTTCATTCATTCAACCAACTCCTGCACACCTATTACCTGCAAGGCTTAGTGTTATGTTCTGTGCCTTCTATAGTTTTGTAAAAACCCTGCACCTGCATTTAAAGAACCACCGTTCTGATGGGGAAGCTCAAAGTACACGAGACGGACTCCCAGATGGCAAGTTCTAAGAGAGACCCCCTTGCTCCACATGTGTTTATTCAGCTGTATGTGTTTCCTCTTCCTGTCCCAGGCTTACCGAAGACTGTCTGAAATCCAACCAACACTGTGTGGTGTGACCTGGTGTCCCCTTTTAACCAGAAAACATGTCTTCTCTCATATCAGGAAAAAAATAAAAGCCAATCTTATAACTGGCTTTGCATTGCAGACATACTTGTGAGGGGTGCAAATAAGAAAATATTTAAAATATTTGATCTATTTTGGGTGAGGTTTTGTAGCTTTGGCCTGACAGAATGTCATCTGAGAGGCAGTGATTTCTCTTGGGGAGCAGACTATTTTTAAGATCCAAAAAAAAGAGAAAACATATTTTCAAAGAGATAGTTGAGTCTGGTACTACATGGGGAAAGATGGCTGTTTGGAACAAGCAAACTAGCTATGTAACTTAGAAGCATCTAATCACTGATCAAGCTCTGCTGGGGTTTGATCTCATTGTACCACCGAGAGAGGTGTGTGAGACCTGAGATGTCTTTGCAGCCTCACATGCCTCCTTCACACAGGTTGTCCAGCCGCACCTCACCTCATGCTCTCTCGTGCTCTCCTCTTTCTCCACTGGTCAGTGCCCTCTGTCTAAAAACATGTCCAAGGCTTGGGGGAAAATCACCTTTGGGTCTTGTTTCTTTTAGCTTCACTCCTGTCTTTTCTTTTGATGTCAAATTTCTCCAAATAATTAATTTATGATGCAGTCTCCCTCCGCCCCGACTCTTCTTCCATGACTTCCCTTCTTCTTGGCCCCTGGACATTTTGACTTCAGCCCCCCCTCTTCTGAGCAGTCCTGTCTGTGATCCCTAAGGGGCTGAATCCTGCGCAGCCCGCCCCTCAGCCCCCGAGCCCTCTTGGCTGTCTCTGATAGCCCCTGCCACTGGTGTCCTGACTGGTGTCTTACCTCTCCGGCCTCTCTGATTTTCCCACTAGGTCTTTCTTTTCCTACAGTGCGGACATACCCCGGCCTGATCTCTCTCTTAGAGAATAATAATATCTACTTCACAGGGCAGATGTAAGAATTAAATGAGATAAAATGTTTATGAAGTTGCTTTGTGAACTAAACGCTCATTTATTTATTCATGAAGTACCTTCCCCATACTGAAACTTTTCTCAGTCCTGTATAAGGCACTGTACGGCCTCTTCCCGTAAAGGGGTTTGCCTTTTGCTGGCAGACACACGTTCTCAAAGAAACAAAGTAAAGTGGGCAGGTATTGTCAAAAAAATTCTGTACGGTGAGGGTCACACTGAGCTACCAGAGAGGGAGAGGTCATTTTTATCTTAGTGGTTTTTTTTTTTTTTTAAATCTCACTTGTTCTCATGTTTTCAACAATTACCTCTTCTGATATGAAAAATAAAAATACATATTTAGCCCTGAACTTTCATCATGAATTTCCTTGCTCAGAAATCTTCGATATCATCTTACCACTAAAAGGATAGAGTCTAAACTTGGCTTGGCATTTTACAGTGATCCATAATCACCCTCTTCTTGCCTCTCTGCTGATTCTGACACAAACCACGCCCCCTCCCAGGCTGACCTGCACCTCCTGTCTCAAGGACTTCAGTCATCTTGCTTCTCCCCCTTCACACTTACCTGAGCCCCAGACCCACCGGAAAGCCATCCCTAAAATCTCAGCCCTCAGTCAACAGCCCTCCTTAAATGAACTACAGAACCTGCTGTCAGACCCACTCATTTTCTGTTTATCCATTACTGACTTATTTGATTTGATTTGGATTTTTACATCCTATATTAATTAGTCAATGACTGATTAATCAATTAGTTATTTAATTAATAGTTAATTAATTAATAATGAACAAATATTTCTAGAGTGCCTGCTATGCCTTGTCAACTCTATTAGGTCCTAGTGATGTAGTGGTGAACAAGGCACAGAACCTTTAAAAACAGGGACCATACATAAAATTATGGGCCATATATTATGCTCATTTTTATCCCCCTCCCATGCTGACTTTGGGGGCCAGAATTTGGAATTACAAGCAAACCAAACAGTAAGATATCTTGACAAAAACTATTTATGTTCAACTGTATACAAACTCAGGATCAAAACTGAGAATTCGGGCTTCCCTGATGGCGCAGTGGTTGAGAGTCCGTCTGCGGATGCAGGGCACACGGGTTCGTGCCCCGATCCGGGATGATCCTACATGCCGCGGAGCGGCTGGGCCTGTGAGCCACGGCCACTGAGCCTGCGCGTCCGGAGCCTGTGCTCCGCAATGGGAGAGGCCACAACAGTGAGAGGCCCGCGTACAGCAAAAACAAACAAACAAAAAAACTGAGAATTCAAGTCAGTGCTTGGGGCGCGGTGAGTGTGACTGGGTCCAGGCCAGGAACCCTGGAGTCTTGTTGGGGCAATCCTGATTAAAAGCAGGTGGCTGGGGGAGGGGAACTCCCACAGGTACATGAATACCAGGCATACCTCAAACAGAACTATCCATGTACAGAATTTTGGGGACACTTGGTTCTCATGGTTCTTCTGGAAGGCAGGGAAGTAATAGTCATAATAAAAATTACAGACAAATGCATATGACTAGAGTTGATTTAGAAACTAGAGTACCAACTTACTATCTTCAAGTTAAAATATATCCTGAGACAGAAAACTGAGGTGGCCATTTGAACCAAGGCTCCTTTCCAATGGGCAGCTCACCTCAGGACACAGAAGGGAGGTATTAGGGAAAGTTTTGACCCAAAGCCCAGAGGCTGGCCAATTTGGAGGGATGATCTCACTTCATCTCTGTTGGCTGATAAATATTACTAAAGAGGAATATTTCTGTCTGAAGAATAAGACCCCATTGCCATTGCTGGGAGAACTTCTCCTGAAACGGTACTGGAGGAATACTGGCATATTCTTCTTTCCAAAGCTCTAAAACACCAGGCTTCTCTTTGCCTGTCCTACCATCTACATTGCATTCTTTCAACTTATAGATCTCAAGTTTATGTATTATTTTTAATTGACTATCTCCTCATATTCTATAGGAATCTATGTTCTTAGAAATTATCTCCAGAAAAGGACCACCTCTATATCTGTTAATCACTCTGTTGAATGGAAAATTTCTGGAAAGTTTTCATTTAAATTGATTATTCACAGTCTGTCTCCTTCTCTTTCTCTTTCTCTGTCTCTGTCTCTCTCTATATATATACATATATATTTATACACACACACACAAGCAAGTACTCATCTCTGTATCCCAGTACATAGTATAATACCTAACACAAAATGTTATGGAGTGAATGAATGAATTTTAGAGAATTCAACTTCCTATTATCATTCCCAAGTTTTGGGATGCTTCTTACTTTGGAAACTGTTAGCTAGGAGAGATTTCAGCAACTCTCCCAAGCCAGCACTCTAACACTCTTCCCTTCCCTTGAAGAAAAGCCACGTTAGGGATTGGTCAAGTTCAAGGAGACTGATTGGGCTAATTTTCTAGGCACTAGGAGCTAAAGCCTTAGAGTATATCTATTTGGGGTCAGATGCTCCGGCTTTCCCAGACCAGAATATTAAGGAGAGCTGGGGCTGTCCTCAGGAGAACACCCAGCCATTCATCACCTCTACTCCCTCTTTACATATCTTCCTCTCCATTTTTCTGGCTGGTGGGCTTCAGGCTAGCCTTTTTTCCTCAATGGAGTGATAAAATACAAGATTCAATTGTAGAGTCAATTGTAATCCAGCCAATCTCACTTGGCAGTTATCCTGAATTTGGGGCCAGGTCTCCAGCTAATAGGTGAAATGATACTTCACCCGACCCTGGATTCTGTATATCATTTCCTTTGAGAAGCTCAGAGATGGCTGCCTGATGCTGGGGGTCCAGTTTGGGTGTTCCCAGCCACCTGCAAAATACCATCCCTTTAAGATAGTGTATAAGCTGCAAAGACCTGGTTGCAAATATTTCAAAAGTAATAATAAACCAAAGATACAAATAATGGTAACTATCTGTATCTATCTATCTATAAACATATATTATGTATTAATTTATTTACACATAAATAATGTATTAATTTATTTACATATAATGTATGTACTAATTTAATACAATATTATATTACTCAATTTAATACATCTATTATGTGTTAATATAGTTAATGCTTGAATATTATAATTAAAGACATTTTAATACATTAAATATATTAATTTATAAAACAAATTATTTATTATTCCGTATTAATTTATTTAGCACTTTTATTCCAAATAACCATTCCACCCATGTTATCATCACTTTTATACATCCCCACAAAGCTAATTGGCAAATGTTACATTTACTTATGGGAAGCAAAGACGGGTGAAGAACCTGCCCTCAGAACACAGAAAGAGTACGAATCACAAATTAAGCCATCTTAATAAGGCATTTAAGCTGAGTTTTAGTTTTCTCATTTGTAAAACAGCTGCCTTGAAGAGTTGATATGAAGATCAAATAGACTAATAAATGTGAACGTGCTTTATAAACTGTTAAAAAAGTACTTAGCTAGGAGTGATTATCATTATCAGCACAAAACTGAGATTAAAACCCAAGTGGCCTCCTGGTTGTCAGTTTTATTTTTTTTTAACTTTGAGTTAATCTACTGCAAATTTTCTTCCTATGAGATCTTGACTCGTGATAGACTATGGAACAGTGATTTTAGCAGCCGCAGAACTTTTTCTGATACTTGTCATTCCAAAGAAATTGGTGAAATTCCACTGTGTGCAGAGAGAAAAACACTAAAGTTTTTCTTAAATGTCGGAATAAGATATCTTTTGGAAAACTGGGTTGGGGAGAGGGGTGGGGGTGAGGAGAAGCAAAAATAAAAGTTGGTGTTGTTCTCACAACATCCTGTCATTTCACTTCTCCCCACTGAAGGCAACCATCCTCTTCTGTTAATTGTGCATTTTTTGTATTACATGCCTTCTTCCAAAGTTTATAAGTATCATTTTGTGTGCATGTACTTCCAGCCACATGGGGATATGCCTAGTCCAGTGTCCCATGGGGATTTTTAAACAGCCCTTGATTTGGGGAATTTCTATTAACATCAGTTTCATCTGTGTGAAAGGCCCTCAGGCTGGAAGAGAAGGGACTAGAAGAGGGTGCTGAGCTGAGTGACAGATAGCTGACTGTCTTGTGGGTTATTTTAAGCATATATTTCCAGGAAGAGAATGCCAAGCTCTATGTGAACTCGATTTTCTCACATGTCAACATGAGAATAGCAATAAGGGCAGAATCCTTCCCAGCATCCCTTTGAGAAATAATAAATAAATGTGATAAGAAACTGTTTCACAAAATAAAACAGACTTTGAAGTAAAAAGGCAGCCAGCCAGAATTCCACACGTAGCTGGAAACTGTTCCACATTTTAACCATTCCTGTCAGTCTAATGGGTGGCAATCAGCAACCTTTCCACCCTCACATTCTTACAACTGCACATACACATACGCACACGCACACACACTCAATAGGTGCTATGGATATTTTAAAGAAAGGAGAGCTAACTTCATGTGGACTCTTATCCCAAATGATCAGTTCATTTAAAGTTTAAATTTATGTTAATTTTCATTTATATATATTCATTTATATATATATATATATATATATATAAAATCAAGTCACATCAATACGGCAGTCATCCCAGTTCTAAAATGAGATGGTTAGACTAGAAGATCTCAAGGCATTTTCAGTTCTAAGAATCTATGAATCCAGGATTTTTGACTTTGACCTTGCATTATCTTACACATGCTTTAAGAAAGAAGAACAAAGTTGCACATGACAGTCTGAATAAGCCAGTATCACTCAAACACAACAGCATATGCAATAGCCCATAGGGCAGTTTCTGGTTGGGTAAATGTAGGCTATGCTTGCACACTGAACAGAATCTCTGTGCCACAAATTTGACTCCAGAAGCGAACTTTCCATTGTCATCAACAGATGATCATGCATTGCCAACAGTCCTAAGCCTTGTGTGAGTGAGCAGGCTATCATCCTATATGGCCTTTCTAAAAGAGCTTTAACTATACTCCATATTGTAAAAGTAGTTACAAAGGAGACTATTTGAACCCTTTTAAGAAAAGTCCTGATAAGAACTCAGATCTGGAAACTGCTAGAAGTCTCTAGGCTAATTTAATGAATAACGTTTGCAGTATGTGGGAGCAGGTCTTCAAGGGCCACAGAGCTGCAGAGTCTAGGCATCTACAAATCAGTATATAGCAGATAGCAAGGTAGTCAGAGCCAAGCAGCTCTTTCTAATTAGAAAACTATAAGAGAATGGGGGTTGGGGTGGAAGGAGGACAGTACTGTGTACTGCACAACTCCAGAGGGAGTCATCCCCACTCTATTTCATGTAGATAGTGCTATCTGGAGAGAAGGGAGAATAAGTACAGTTTTCATTCCATTGGTCCATATGGAAAGCAAATATGGCCAATAAGATTTATACTTCAGGTTGTTTATTCTTTTAACAAATAACCAAATAACTAAGTCTTGGATTTAAATAAATCCCAAAGAAAAGAATTGAATTGATTCAAAGTTTTCTGGCTAAGAAAGCCAGATTCAAGCCAAGTTCTAATATCATACATTGTAAAGCAATGAGAGCAAAACAGCAACTCTGAATGAAGCAAATCAGTAAAGTGCCTGGAAAAAAGTAATCATAATAATGCTTTTTAAAGTTAAGCCTGGTATTAGCTTCATTCATCCTGCAAATGTGTATTTCGTGCCTACTATTTGTCAGACTGTGCTATCAGATGCATCCTGCATTTAAGGTTCTCACAGCCCCATGGAAAACTCAAATGTTTTTATCTTTGCACTTTTGTCCCAAGTGATCAATTTAAAGTTAAAAGATATATTTATTCATTTTTACTAATTTACTATGTATGTGGTTAAATCAAGTTAAGAGTTTTCAAGTCAAGCACAGTATTCAGGAAGAAAAAAACAGGTTGGCTGCTTAGCTGGGCACCAGGATCTTGTGTATAAGCATCATGTAAGATCTACCAGTTCTAACTATACATTTATAAGCGTATCTAGACAGGGGTCTTCAAGGTAGGGGCTTTATAAAGATGACAAACAAATTATTGAGATTGATTGACCCTCCTTTCAGAAGTGAGAACTCCATATAATTTATAATACATAGTTTACTATGACATCAAGTTGTATACTATGAATTAAAGCCAGTATTGAGTGGATTTTTATTTTAATCTCAACTTCTCAGTTATGAATAGATAATGATAACCCTAGTGTAGCTAAATGAATACTTTCTCCAAATATTATTTTAATCATAAGAACAGAATGCAGAGCCCCTAGGTGGACTCAGGAGTATAGGAAAATAACAGTATATAATAAAGGTAGTATTTTAGATAAGGGGACAGGATAACTATAAATAATTTGTTGGGACTATTGGTTATGGTTATCCATTAAGAAGAAATAATGTTTAGGTCCCTATTTCATGCCATTTACTAATAATTTTCAGATACATTAAAGATACAAGCATAAAAAGCTATGAAAACAATCAGAGGAAATACAGGAAAATGTTTTATTACCTTTGGTAGGAAAGAGCATTTTAAACAAGACTGAGAAGGCAAACAACACAAAGGAAAAGATTGATAGATATGACTAAAAAAATAAATTTGCTATTATGAAAATAACACAAGCAATTTTAAAAGACAGGAGACAGATTAAGGATAAAATGTTTACATAATTCATCACAAACAAAAGACTAAGAACTGCCAAGTATGACTGTGTAAGCTGTACACTGCACACCACCAGGGGAAGCCATTCATGTAGACTACAATGCGAGTGGTGTCCCTGAAGTTGCCTTGATCAAAATCCATAATATTTAAAGCACTCCTTATCAATAAGGAGAAAAAAATCAATAAGTCAACCAATGGAAACGTGGGCAAAGGATATGAAAAGTGAATTCATAGAAGAAGAAACACAAGTAACAGTAAACATATACAAAGATGTTAAATCTCACTTGCAGTCAAAGAAACGTAAATTGGAACAATAATGAAGCATACTTTCACCATATCAATAATGAAAAAACATTTCACACCAATAAAGAAATACCATTTCAGATTGACAAGATGTAAAATATCATTGTTGGCTAGGACATAGTGAAACGGTATTCTCTTGCATTTCTAGTATGAATGTGAAGTATGAATGTGACAATACCCATTTAAATTAAAAATGCATATACTCTATGACTTAACAATTTTACTTCTCCTGATCTAAAGAAAGCTTCACTCACACATACAAGCTATTCATTGCAGAATTTTTTGTAATCACATAAATTAGAAACATCTCACTTGTACGCAGATAGAGTTTAATAGTTGAGTAGAATGAGATAGATCTATATACAGTGAAATCAAAGATCTCCATTATATACTGTTGGGTGAAAGAAGTAATTTTCATAGTGATACATATGGTATGATACCAGATATATAAAACACACTCTCATATACACACATTAATCAACTTTATAATATTATGTTATATAATTGTATGTATTATATAATATATACATATGTTTTTGTATGTGAATGCACTAGAAGGACTATACCTCAGTTAACAGAGGTACTTCCGGGAGCCAACTGGGATTAGGCATGGAAGTCAATAGTGGGTTTTAGTTTATTTTTAATGTCTGAATTGTTGAAAAGGAGGATATTTGTGTTATTTTATTGACATTTTTAAAAATTTACACTTCCAACAAAGTTTGAGTAATTGCCTCATGTTCTCCAGCAAGTTGTGAGACCAACACTGAGTAAGGATATATATCAAAAATAGAAGATAGCAAATGTACTTTAGTGGGGTAACCTGAATAGATGGAGAGAAGTCAGGAGAAATTAACAGTGATGCCTTTATTGGTGGCATTTTAGCAAAGGTTATCATAATATCCTACCCAGCAACATCTGTGACTGATACTAGTGCCATGTTTGTAAATGTAAAAAGTATACTAGTAAAGAATGCAAAACAAGAACAAAAAATTAAAATAAAAAATTTACACTTCCATTCTGTGCTTGTATCTTGAGACAATGGTACTATTAAAAAGTCATGAAACAAGACATGTGGCAGTACTTAAAAAATGACAGTGGCAGTTATACAAGCTAGAGTAACCAACACTAACATTTCCTGTGCACTCCCAGATTTACCTAAAGAAGACTGTATTACCTGTCATTCATTTTTCTTCCCCTCTTCCCTTTACAATGTTCCTCCTTACCACATCTCAGGCCCTCACTCAGGAACCTGGCTCCTGGCCACCTGGGGTTCCCGCTCCCTTTGTTGTGACTTTCCTGGCCAGGATTCAAATCCAAGCTGGTCTGATTCACAATTGCACCACTGATGCCTCCTACAACAAGAAGACTACTATCTACATGGATAGGCTTGACCTCATCCCATCCCATCCCACAGAAGTCACAGGCTGAACAAATTTATTCAGGACTTAATACCTGTGGAGAGGTCCCAGCCTCCTGCCCCAACTGAGAAAGCTGAGTCAGATGCCTGCCTCAAGTCAGTGCAGCTAGAGCAGCTTGCAAAGGCAGCTGGGAAATCAGGAGGCTAGAGTTTGCAATAGAGGGGATAAGCACTCAGAAGGAAAATACACATTTCTAGAGTCAGAGCAGGCTGGGGAGAGACTAGCAGGCTTCTAACTTGGCAGTTAGAAGCATGAAATTAGAGGCTATAGATTCAAGACAATTTATAGTCAGGGGCTAATGCTACAAGGCTGGAGAATAAACAGTGTGAGAGGAAACAAGGCAGCAACAATGGGGAAGAGCCTCCCACTATGACCCTAGTTCACATCGTTGCCAATGGACCATGCCGTAGCTCTCATGAGGCAGGAGGCACTCTGGGCAGTTGACCTGAGCCAATGTTTCTCACCTGGTTTGCTTTAAAAAAAAAAAAAAAAAAAAAAACTAGCAATGCCTGGGCTGCATTAACATTTCTTGGGTAGAGTCAGACATCAGCAGTTTTCAAATCTCTCCAGGTGATTCTGCAGGACTGAAATGCATTGCCCAGGCCCTACAAACTTGGAGTGGGTAATTGGTGGCATCTGGCACAGGTGGGGGTGGAGATTCCTGGGAATCCATTCCCTACAGAACAATTATTTCATTACTTTAGTAAATGAGATGATATACCCATTTTTTGCATTAAGATGCCTTCTCTCATTATTTTCTCACATGAGAGTTCAGGCCCAAGGTTCATAACATCATCATAATTTCAAGATCCTAAGACTAAAAGTTCCCTTTTCAGAGCTGAGGCTACTCTGGACACACTCCACACCCAACCCCAGCCTCCAACAGAGTTTGCATCATGGACTCAACATAACGTTCCATTCTTTATTTTCTCTCTGAAAATAATATATTCAAGATTGCAAAGTGTATTTTTGATGATTGGTGTGAAGGTTGGATTTATAGTCCAGTCTTACATGTCAGGCTCAAAACTTATTGGCAGAAACGTAAGTTGCATAATTACTCGGCAGCAGTTACACATACTTGACACATTTATTTCTAGAGCCTGAACTCTGTACATGCATGGACACATATGAAATTCTCCACTCCTGATGCCTCTTCTCTGGCTCTTGGAAGTAGATTTATGAAGGTATCACTGTACAATATATAGTTTTACTTTTATAATTTGGATGGTTTGTGGTAGCCAAGAGAAGTAACTAAACCATTTTATATGCTGAAGTAATAATTTATTCCTTTGAGAGTTTGGGGCTGGATGTACAAATACAAACACAAAATGAAAAATAAATTAACATGGAAATTATTTGGTTGTTTTGATTAGATAACAGATTTCTTTGGCATTATGCAGATAGACTCATTTTCTGACAGTCTCAAGATGCCCTACTTAACCTGTATGAAATAAGCATTCTGTCCAAGTTGAATACCTAAGATGGATCACCAAGTTCTTGAAATCTACTCCCTTAAGCTCTCAGGTCTGCTCTCACGATTCCTCTGCCACTTAAAGATTCCTATTAACTTGCTCCTGGAAATCTCCTCCCGGCACATCTTAAGTTTAAAATGCTGCATAAATGACATTAACTGAAAAGAAACTACGAGGCCTTGGACAAGGAATCAAAGGACTCTATAGCATAGATCAGGAGTCCCCAACCGCTGGGCCGTGGGCCATTACTGGTCTGCGGCCTGCTAGGAACCGGGCTGCACAGCAGTAGGTGAGCAGGAGGCAAACACGCGAAGCTTCATCTGCCGCTCCCTATCGCTCCCCATTGCTCCCCATTTCTCGAATTACTGCCTGAACCATCCCCCCACCACCATGGAAAAATTGTCTTCCGCAAAACTGGTCCCTGGTGCCAAAAAGGTTGGGGACCGCTGGCTTAGATGATGGGCTTATAGTTTTCTCTACCAACAGTAAAGGCTTGGAATAGAAAGGAAGATGTGGAAGTTGAATGTCCCAATAAAGAGAAGATAACGAGAAATGAGATTTAAAAGACAAAACTATGGCCTTAGGTACTGGGATGAATGATGGATTCTTGGCCAGGGAAGTATATATAACCGGAGTCTGACCTGATTGAAAAACTAAATTAAATAAAGAAGGAGAGGGAGAGTCGCCTTGATAAGCCTATGAAAGTGGTACCTATCGAGGACAACAAGGGTAAGATGAGAAGATGAACAAGAGTATGGGACTTGGTGTTTTGTACCCCCAAAATATTAGAGAGCAAATGGAAGAAGGAAAGAATAACTTATAGCCTCAACATCTTTATACTAATAATATCTGTCACTGATTATTTACTATCTTCATATCACTATTAAACTTAGGAACAATCCTATAAAGTAAGTACCATTATTACTTCCATTCTACAGATGGAGAAAATAAAGCTTATAGGAGCTAAACTTATACACGCTTAAGAAGCCATGTTCACAAGGACATGCACAGCTGGTTCTTGTGGGAAAAGAAGGATTTAGACATGGGCAATCTGGTCGAGAGCCCACACTACATCATACTGTCTCCCTAACCTGCCAAGTGTCTAGTGTAAGCAAAGTGAGCTTGAGATTATACCATACTGTGATTTTTGAGACATGGTGGAAAGAGATTCCATATTGAAATGCACTGATGGAAGAGCAAGTCCTATTCCTGAACGATAGGCCTCTAATAAGGGGAGACTGAATGATACTATATGTCAAGGAGCTATTCACATGAATAACCTATGAATGGAAACACTGCAGAGTGAGGATGAGTTAGAGAAGAAAAGATACGGCTTGTTTTGGAACAGAAGGAGAAAATTAATTACACATTTCTGACAGATAAAACTAGTATAGCAGTGGGAATTCCCTGGTGGTTCAGTGGTTAGGACTCTGTGCTTTCACAGACGAGGGCCTGGTTTCGATCCCTGGTTGGGGAACTTGGGGAACTAAGATCCCCCAAGCATGCCATGTGGAAAAAAAAAAAAAAAAAAGGAGAACTAGTAGTATAGGAGTGAGATCTAGAATTGATCACTGAATATATATTATGTATGGTGGTAGACCCATCCTTGAACTTGTCTTCACCTTTCAGAAGAAAGTGGAAGTAATTTTTTTGTTGTTTTTTTACTTTTAATTGCTAGGAGTAAAAGAATAAGCAATAATCAAGCATATGCCTTAGACTTTAGGAAGATAGAACTTTTTTAAGTCTAGGTAAGAAAGGCATGGTTCTCCCTTCCAAGAAAAGGTACTTGGAAAGGCCTCAAATATGATTCCAGAGTAATTAATAATACATGATTATAATAGGAAAGAACCAGGTGTTTTCCCGAGGATCTATGAGGAGAGTGTGCCAGTTATTAAGGTGCTACCTCTCAACTCCAGATCCACCCTCCTCTATTCTGCTTTGTGATGCTGGGACTCTGCACAGCACATTTCTGCTTTGACAGCAGGTGCCCTGTTGGACTCTGCCAATAGGGGGCGCCACAGGGAGACTACAGGGCTGAACGGAGGAAGGGAAGGGTGTTGCCTGTTCCTGTATGCTAGCAGGTCTTTAGGTCACCCCAGCAATGTTGTGTCACCTCAGCAATAGCAGTTTCTTCCTGAAGCGGCAGTTGAATCTAATTTGCAGTTTCTCCAAACACTCACCATATCAACCCTCCACCCAGTCCCCCCAAGACATCTGATCCGTACTTCCCCCTCAGAAATCTAGATTTCCTGAAGCCTCCTCTCCTCCAAGTTCAGAGATACCAACACCAGCCAAGCAGCCTCTTCTCCTCAGAAATCTGAATTTCATCTCTGTGGAAGCCCTCCCTTTAGTTTCCAAATTTTAATAACCCAACCTCCTCTCTTTGTTCTTTCTATTTTAGGAGTTCTTCCTGCTGTTGCTTCTTCCCTGATACCTTATTTACCCTTTAGTTACTTTGCTAACAACTCTATATCTCACTAACAGGCTTTAAAAATATATTAAATTCTCTTTGTTCAAATAACTAGTAGGGGTTTTGTCCCCTGCATGGACTCTAACTGGTAGAGAAAGCATTGGGAATATCAAAGCCCTGAGTGAGCAGAAAATAGCAAAAAATATTCACGGCAACCAGTGGGGTTTTTAAAAGGAATTTCCTGATCAAGAGGAAGATCAAAGGAAGGCCAGATGTTTGGAGAGGATGGTAAAGTGGTTGGTGTCATTTTATTGGAGGATTTAGAACTTAGGCTGGATCATCAATGGGTAGAAATGTGCCAGAGGAAGTCATCAATCGGAGAAGTGTTCACTCAGAGGACTGTTGGTCTCAGGATTCTGGGAGGCAGTACCCATCCCAACCCAGAGTTCCCAGTGTTCTCACATTATCAGAACAGTTCCTCAGGGTTTCTGAAGGGATCATTCTCTATTTCTTCCTCTTACTTTTCTAGTTCTGGGAGACCTGGACCTATTGGTTCCCTTCTAGAGTGCTATTCTTTACTATGAATTGCGTTCCCTAAAGAGGTCCGAGAATCTGCTCTTTCTGTGAGATCAAGAACTTCTTTGGTCTAACCCTGAGCTCTAG
This sequence comes from Aethalodelphis obliquidens, assembly GCF_003676395.1. Taxonomy (NCBI): domain Eukaryota; kingdom Metazoa; phylum Chordata; class Mammalia; order Artiodactyla; family Delphinidae; genus Aethalodelphis; species Aethalodelphis obliquidens. The sequence goes on from NW_020837949.1 coordinate 18,028,575, forward strand.
AAATTTATGTGTTCTCTAAATAAAACTGCAGAAATGTTACCCACTCTTGCACCTCTGGCACCTCAGAAATCTGTGTATTTCCTCGGCACTACTCAAACTTCTGCTGTCTTCTGGAACTTTGAAAAGCACCCCCTCTGGGGTTGGCTAAACAGAAGCCCCTTCATAAAGCTAGAATGACCACCTAGGTCCCTGGCTGTGGGTGCATCATGCCCTTCTGCATACAGAAGCCCCCTGAGGCTAGATCCACCCCACATCTACCCGTTATCTCACTCTTTTGTCCCTGTCCTTGAAAGTCCCACTCCTTGCTCTGCACTCTTGTGTCACTTCCATGGTTGGTGCCGGGGCTGACAGGCATTTCTCTGTATTTGTGAAGAAAAATAAACAAGCCTATTTTTTCATTTCTCTGGCCTCATCAGACTAATCTCCGATTCCTCAGATATTATTCATCAACAGCTTCTTCCTTCCCCAAAGTCCAAATATACAGAACCTAAGCTCTGAGCCCCAAAAGTACCATTGCTAGAGATTCCAGCCCAGTTAGGCTCTTCGCACGGACTGCCCACAGAATCTCTCCAGTCATCCCAAACTAAGAGCAGTTACTTCATCAAATCCACACAACCATGACAGATAACACTACATTACAAACTGAAAAATAAATTCCACCATCACCACACCAAAAGGCTTCCCAAGTCTCCCCAAACTCTTGGACACTGAGAAAAAGGACAGGAATTATCTTACCTACTTTCTTTTTTTCTTCATATAATTCTACCACTTGCTCCTCATCTTTTCATTACTTACATATTAAGAACACATCACACCAGGTATTGTATGGAACAATTAGGAGATGGAAGGCACTAGGACACTAATAGGAGACAGTATATTTAAAAGTGCTGGGCTTCCCTGGTGGCACAGTGGTTAGGAACCCGCCTGCCAATGCAGGGGACACGAGTTTGAGCCCTGGTCCGGGAAGATCCCACATGCCACGGAGCAACTAAGCCCGTGCACCACAACTACTGAGCCTGTGCTCTAGAGCCCGCGATCCACAACTACTGAGCCCGCGCGCCACAACTACTGAGCCCGTGCGCCACAACTACTAAAGCCCGAGCGCCTGGAGCCTGTGCTCCGCAACAGAAGCCACCCAATGAGAAGCCCGCACACCACAACGAAAAGTAGCCCCCGCTCGCCGCAACTAGAGAAAGCCGGCGCGCAGCAACAAAGACCCAACGCAGCCAGAAATAAAAATTAATTAATTAAAAAAATTTAAAAAGTGCTATTTTAAGGAATGGCAAAGCGACACCCCACCCCACCCCACCCCTTTTTAAAAAAATATAATCAGGGAAAATTTATCAGAGAAGATAGGTCGGAGGAGTGAAAGCTAAGTGGCAATTGCCCCTTGGAATTTAGCTTAAGTTCTCGCTTCATGCATATGTTTTGATTTAAAATAATTACCCTTTGTTCAGCTTAACTCTGAACTCCCAAATCTTTCTGCTTTCAATTCTTCAAGTAAGGCACCCCTGAGTACAGTGTGAGGGAGTCAGTTTAATCCAGAATTCTTGAAAACAGCTTGGTATTTTCGACTAAATCCAGTAGCAGAATGCGGGCCTAACGGCCCCCCCCAATTTCTCCCACCCAGATATTTTTCCTTTTTGTCCAGCAAAGTGTCATCTGTTCCCAAGGAAGGAAGAAAGAAAAAGAAAAATGTTTACTTAAACTATTACACTCTAAACTGCTCAATTGATTCTGACCCAATTTAAGATGCTTGATACTGAGTTAGAGAAAATAAGAGAAGTATTTATTTGAAACTTAGAAAGTGGAGATTTGACTTTCTTTATCCTCACTTGTAAGAATATTTAGGTTGCAGCTGTGTTACTGCTGTGCAGTAGAGCTGGCTTTGGATGCATTTATTTTATTGCTAAACACACACTTACTGTGTGCCTTTTAAGTACGAGGTACTGTGCTAAATAGTGTGAAGACACAAAGTATGATGCAGATCTTCCTTGACTTACCACGGGGTTACGTCCAGATATCATAAGTTGAAAATGTGTTTAATACACCTAACCTACCAAACAGCCTATGTTAAATGCGCTCAGAACACTTACATTAACTTACAGTTGGGCAAAATCATCTAACATAAAGCCTATTTTATAATAAGGTGTTGAATATCTCATGTAATTTATTGAATACTGTACTGAGAGTGAAAAACAGAATGGTTGCGTGGGTACAGAATGGTTGCGAATGTATCCACTGTTTACCCTCATGATCGCATGGCTGACTGGGAGCTGTGCTCGCTGCCGCTGCCCAGCATCAGGAAAGAGTACTGGACCGTATATCACTAGCCTGGGAAAAGTTCAAAATTCAAAATTCAACGTATGGTTTCTACTGAATGCGTGTTGCTTCCACTTCCGTAAAGTCGAAAAATCCCAAGTTGAACCGTCATAAGTCAGGGACTGTCTATATATCAGAGATCTTGCCTTCCAGGAGCTTACAAATCAGATGAGATAAGCAGAAGGGATAAGATGTGAACATACATTGCTATGATGTGGCACAATGAAACAAGTGCCATGAAGAGGTGTAATTAAAGTTCTGCGAGGGTCCAGAGAAAGGCGAGTCACTTCTTTTCTCCAAGGAAGTCTTCCTGGAGGAAGAGGCATTTCAACTGCCCTTTCAAGAGCAAAGAGAGAAGGGCCTTCCAAGGCTTAGGAAGGGCGGGAACTGAGGGGCTTGTCAGGGGAAGGAAGGGGCTTCTCTGGGGAAATGAAGTGATAGTGACCAGGAAGATGCAGAGGTAACGTCTTCTGAAGAATCTTGTTCTGGCAAGCTTACTGGGATTGGCTCACTTTGATTTTGCCTAATTTCAGAGTAATTCAGTCAGTGTCTGCATATATAGGTGAACTTCCTGTGCTTTCAATATCTCCAGAATTTCTTATAAAAAATTATGCAGTCAGTCTTGCTCTCTCCCTCTCATACCTCCCCATCCCTGAATACAAATATTTCCTGATAGAAGAGAATAGAATAAATACTTAAAGCCAACTCTAAAGAGGCGAGGCCTCTAATTTTCTCCATTAAATAACTGACCTGAACTCTGAGCTACACACTCATTCTCATCAGAAACATCTGGAGGTCCCTGGTCTTGCTTCCTGGGAATGAGGTCAAAAGATTTTGGGCCCGAGAGCAGCTTGATACTTCTTCAGCACTTCCCTTTGCCTAAAAGTGGCAGTTTTGGGTAACACCACCCTTGTCTGCTTTAATAAAAATACTTCTCATTGCTATGAAGTATAACGAACTGCTGCTAGAGAAAAAGTTTCCCATGGGCCAAGGGCTTAACCATGGGGCTTTGTTCTTTCATCTTTCTGTCTTGATCTTCCCCTTGTTAAAAGATAAACTGCGGCATATCACATTTTTAAGAGTTTATTTGAGCAAAAATCGATTTGAATTGGGCAGCACCAAACCAGATGTGGTTAGGAGTGCTCCACCACTTATAGAAGCTTGGGTAGAGACTTGATAGAGAAAAGGCAGAAGCAGAGCAAGGAAATTATCTGACTGGCTATAGTAGTTGCCTTATTTGGGAAAGTTTACTTGGTTATTTGTGATGGCCTCTCCTTACATTTGATTTCTTAACCTTGAGGTGTCTACAGGTTTAGGTTTGGGTTTGCTTAGGTTTGGGTTAGGTTAGGCTACTGAGGCATTAAAGCCACCTTAGTCTAACAGACTTCTTGTTTAATTAACTCCCTCAAACATGGGTGCTGCAGGAAAAGAGGGGCCCATTGTTTTCTAGACCTTAAAACATCCTACTGCTTTTTAAAATGATAGCAAACAACTGATCTGATTGGCTATTTTTCATTAAATTTATTAGAGGACTGTAAGCAGATAAGGAAGGGTCCCCAGAGAAAGAAAACCAGGCATAGCTTTCTTGACATAAGTGAAGCCATTTTTGGCCTAAGCCACTTTGTGATCCAAGCCTGGCCATGCCCTTGAACAAGTCTCAGTAATTAATGATCTCAAGGGAACAAAAGAATGCAGAAACAAAGACTGTTAAGGCAAGAGAGGTAACACTAGAAAAGATAATATATCACATTTAAAGACTCCCAGTTCTGTTTCAGTGGTAAAGACTAGCCTGAAGCGCTCAACCACCAGATCAACTGCAACCTAAGGGATGATGGTGTTGACCTTTTCGGACCCTCCTGACTTCAATCAGCTAAAGCTTGGACTCTGCCTACTACCCAAGCCTTTTCATGAATATGCGTGTACCCTTAGCTTAAACTTCCCCAGTTTTGCTATTCGGGGAAACACAGCTTTAGGAAAGATCCCTGGTGTTCTTCTTACTTGCTGCAGGTAATAAGTAATCCTTTCTTCTCCCGATTTTTGGCTTGGTTGTGTCTTTTGGCTCGACACCCACCAAGAAGTTGAGCCCAGTTTTCAGGTAACAGGACTGCACTGAGGAAATTAACCAACTGCTTGAGGATCATATAAACACTCAATTTATGGGTGTTCATTCTTCTGCCCAAGGGAACAGTGATTTCTGCCATGCCATAGCATAAGTAAATCAGATTTGAATCCTATATTTGCAAGATGCTGTATGACTGAAGTCATGCAAATCTCAAAAGGTGAATTCAACAAAAGGTAAGCAGAAATTAGGCTACAGCACTGTTGCAGATTACATTAGGATGCAGATATTTTAATAACCATTAGAGCTTTCTGATCAGTTCCAAGTTAATATTTTCCAGCCCATGCTTGTTGCTTGTTCATTGATAAAATGCTGACTTGAGTGATTGCACAAGCACAGAACATGTCCTTTTGGAAAGAGATGAACAACAAAACAATAAAATCATTTTACCAGGCATCAGAGAAAAGAAGTTAAGCATTTGCTGAGATCTCAGGGAGGGAAATGAACTCCAATCCTCACTCCTCTTAGATTTGCACAGGATTGTCAAGAGTTGAAGAACTTCAAAGTATAACAAACTGTGGCTCAATTTTAGAAATATGAAGCATTTGGAGTAGCTAATTTGGCCAAATATTTAGGTTTTGGTGCATAGTTGAACAGCTTATCAGACCTTCAGGAATTCTTTGTTTTTCATTTTTGTGCTTTTATTTCCTCTCCTATCTCCTCCTCCACTCACTAGAAGAAAAACACCCTTGGGCAATGAAAGTTAAAGATGCTTCTCCATAGAGGCGCCAAGCCAGGGCCTAGGGGGCTGATCCCCAAGCCACTGCCAACTGCAGTCCAAGCAGTAATTTTCCTTCCCCCCGACTCTCTTCTTGGAAGTCCTGGAAAATGTAGAAGTCTCTAAGGCCTTCTAGGAGAGAAAAAGAAACCTTTCCCCTGATGAGCATTCCAACTCTCCTTGAAAGATCTTTTATTGACAGGACTTTAAAAGGCTGCTGCAGAGGGCCTGGCCTTTGTGTCTGCACCAACAGGCAGAGGTAAGGCAGGAGAGTTCCCAGGAACTTCCAGGGCTGAAGGACCAAATACTTTGCCTCTCTTTTCACTACCAATACTCCTTACCCTTCGCTACCTGGGTCCACAGTTTCTCTTCAGTCCTAACCTTAAAGAAGACTGCTCATTTACAAGGAAGAAGAGTAGGTGATGCAGAATTTCTAACTCTCCGTGGACACGGGCGAGAGAGGCATTTGGATAACCTCTGCTGGAAATTATGCTGACACGGTGGATATTTGTAAGAAGGGATAGAGGAACCACTATCTTCCTTCAGCTCCAGCTGACGTCTGCTTTCAGGGAGGCCTGCAGTGACAAGTGCTGCATTTCCTATTAGCTTCTTCACCTCCCAGCCCTGGGGGCTGCTGAACCACACCAGAGATCCCAGGTGGCTCCAGACCAGCCCCTGCTAGCAGAGCCCTACAGCTCCCAGGCTCCACCGCCCACGCTGATCGGAGCACATTCCAGGACATTCCACAGCTGGGAGGCTGGGAGCCTGGGATGTCTGGAACCCACAGGCGGAAGGTGTCCCAGCATGCGTCCCCACGCCAACCACACTTGCCCAAAGATCCCAAAGCACCTTCCGAGGGTGATCTCATGTTCTAACAGGTGTTTATTTCAAAATGTTCATCCCTATGATGGCGATGACTCTCTTTTGCATGAATGTCACTTTGATTTTTTCACATAACCTATCTCATGGTAAGAACATCATAATGGAAACCAAGAGCTCAACTACTAATTAGATATGGAAACCCCTTTCCACCAACACACAGGGCTGTGACATTTAACAATGAGGAAGAATGACCCCTCCAATTCCAACCTCTGAAAGAAGGATAGGTAATGTGGGGCCCAGACATATTTCACACGTATTATCGTGTGTGTGTGTGTGTGTGTGTGTGTGCGTATCTCCTAGTGCTAGTGTTGATGCAGTCTTCAGGACTTCCATTTCCTTATCTATGAGATGGAGATAACACCTGCTTTACAAAGTTCTTATGATTTTGTGGTATTGCCTGGCACATAATAGATAATAAGTGTTTGTTGATAAATACATGGATGGATGAACAAATGTAGTCTTTCTGGGCTTGCTTCCTTAAACTTGTCATGGTTAATTTACAAAGCAATTTGTAGGATTAAATAACATCAAGTGTTCTCAAAATGCTTTTGACACCTGAAACTAATGTAATGTTGTATGTCAGTTATACCTCAATAAAAGAATAAAATGGCTTTGAAAACTAAAAATATATAGATTATTATTCATGAGACTACTAGAATAGGTTTCCAGGTATATCAAAACCTCATGAATGGACTTCCCTGGTGGCACAGTGGTTAAGAATCTGCCTGCAAATGCAGGGGACACGGGTTCGAGCCCTGGTCCGGAAGATCCCACATGCCATGGAGCAACTAAGCCCGTATGCCACAACTTCTGAGCCTGTGCTCTAGAGCCCGGGTGCCACAACTACTGAAGCCCGTGTCCCGAGAGCCTGTGCTCCACAACAAGAGAAGCCAACGCGATGAGAAGCCCATGCACCACAATGAAGAGTAGGCCCCGCTCGCCGCAACTAGAGAAAGTCCATGCACAGCAACGAAGACTCAACGCAGCCAAAAATTAATTAATTAATTTTTAAAAAAACCAACCTCATGAGTGTATTTCTCTTCTTATATGCAGTGGGCACTAGACAAATTCCCAGTAGTTATCAGAGAAGAGCTCTGCCCCTCTTGGTTCTTTCTACAACTTGGTTTCTATGTACCACTCACCTCTCTCTCATTAAAATTATTTATCATGAGTGCTTAAGGTTGGAGAGTTTCAGAGCTTGATCAGATAGATAGCATATGGGTGAAGAGTAGCAGTCCTGGAGTCAAATTGCCTGAAATTGTGCCCTGACTGCATCATTTACTAAGGAACTTAACCCTACTATGTCTTAGTTCATCCATAAAGGGGAGTCACTAGTAGGATCCATTTCATAGGGCTGCCATGAAGGTTGAATAAGATAATATATGTAAAACATTTAGAGAAATGCCTTGCACATGGGAAAAACTCAATCAATGTTACCTATAACCATTGTTGGTGCTATAATTATTAAGATTCCTTTGTTAATGGAGCTTGTCTAGTGCATGAGACAGACTATAGTGCAAAGCTGGAGAAATGACACAAGCACTAAATAGGTCGCCAGTGGTATGCTATGGGTGCAGAGGCAGGAGACATCTTTATCCACCATCCTCATCACCTCCTCCATGGAATCTCTAGTTTGTCACTGTTCCAACATACACAGAGTTTTAAAATTATAATTAAAAATAATACCCCAGATTTCATCTGAGGAGCACAGAGCCTAATGTGTCTCATGATGGTCACACAATTCTTCCATTAAAGCAGTTCAGTTTGTGAAGCCATATCACACTGTTGGCTCAAACTGAGCTTTTGGTTAAGTAAGACCCCCAGAGCCTTTTTACACCAACTGCTGCCAAGTTACATGTTCTCCATCCTGTATTCTTATAATTCATTTTTGGACCTAAAAACAAGACCTTGCATTTATCCTTATTACATTTCATGTTGCTGGTTTCGGCTCAGCACTGCAGCACATCAAGATAATGAATCTTGATTCTGTCAACTATCTTATGTCTTATTTCTATCCCCTCCAGACTTGTGTCACTAGCACATTTGACCAGCATACCTACTACATCCTCATGCAAGACACTGATAAAAATGCCGACCAAAACAAGGCTAAGAGAATAGCCCCATATTTCAATTGCAGAACCCTCTGCATACTTAAATGTGTCCACTAATCACTTGGGGTATGACTGATTAAGCAGCTTTGAACTCATTGAGTGGTATCCCTATTTCACCATTTTATTCAAAATGCCTTGTTGATATCAAGACACACTGGGTCTACAATATTGTTGAATATCATTTTAAACTTCCCTGAAGTGCTGCTATCTCCTTTGAATTTGATGAGAATAATCATGTCTATATCCAGATTACCAAAAAAGAACATGGAGATATAGTTTAATAGATTAAGAATAAATTTATGCCATTTAATTATCACTCTTGTAGTCCCATTTTAGGCTTTAATTTGAAGGGTGCATTTGTTAGGGTATGCTATCTACTGTAAACAAAACAAAACAAAAATGTCTCCCAAATCCCAGTGACTTAAGACGATAGAAATTTATCTCTCACTCACAAGAAGTCATACTAAGTGTACCTGGTTAACAGGCTGCTTTCCATGTGTCATTCAGGAACTGTTTCTTCCATCTTATGGCTTCACCCTTTTCTTGGTCTTTGGAGTCCTCTGCATTCAGCAGCTAATGGAGAAAAAGGAGAGATGATGACAGGTGCCGTGTTTCTGTGGTCCAGGCTGGGAAGTAGTGCACATACCCTCTGCATATATCACTGGTTAGAATTCAGTCACATGACCACCTCTACCTGCATGGGAAGTTGGGAAATGCAGTCTAACTACGTGCCCACCAAAAAGAGGAAATGAGTGAGATGAACAGTAAATCCAACTCTAAAACAGACAGCAAACATAATTTAGGTGGGACCCATATATTATTCCAGACCAAGTATGGGGCTAAACCTGCCAGTAGAGGAGTTTGATGAATCAAGAGTCATAAGAACTGGGTTCTAATACGAAGTCTACCATTTATTGGGTAAATATAGACTTGGACAAGACACAGAACTGTAAGATTTCTGGGTCCATGAGAGCACAGTCTTAGCTCATTTTATCCATTGCTGTACCGCCACCCCTAGCCCAGTGCCTAGCATGTAGTTGGTGCAATAAAGATTTGTTCAATTGTTGAGTGAATTAATGAGTAACCTTTCTGGACTCTTTTCCTTATTTCTAAATTTGCTCTACCTACCTTATAGGTTTTCATAAAGAACAAATGTACTGTAGCTGTAAAAATGCTTTAAAAACTAAGACACTGTAAAAATATAGAGTATAACTATTACTCATATTAAGACTGCCATTTGTGTCATATTCCATGGACTGACCTTCTCTGCATTGTTTTCTCTTATTGTACATGGTAGAAAGTAGACAAGCTCAAAAATCCATTTAAGCTAAAGCTCTGCCCACTTACATTTCTCCTATGACTTGAAGTCCAATCACCAATGTCCCTTCTCTAATTAAATTTAAGAAGGAGGCATTGGATTCCTGTTGGTCAGGACATGTGCTAAGATTTGGGGTAACACAAGGACTAATACAACCCATACTAAAATAGATAAAAACACCAGTCCTATAGTTGGGGATCCATCTGACAGTTATATATACCAGAGAGTACTTGCCTAATTACTAAGAATGTTCAACAGAGAAAAATGAAAAACTTCACTGAAATCAGTAGAAATTATATTTAATTGGAGGCCAGATTACAGATGATCTTATATGCAAGGACAAGGAAATTAAACTTTATGCAACAGGTCTCATGAAGGCCATTGACTGTTGTTAAGCCGGGAAATCAGGTGGTCAAAGTGGTGTTTTAGAAAGTTGCATCTGAGAGATGGTATCTTACACCACTTGGAGGGAAATGCATTAGAGGGCTACTGCATCAATCTTAGCATGAGGACTTAAGAGTATGGGAAAGAAATAATGAAGCATAGATGAAAGGACTTCTGATTATGATAATATGGCAGGCTAACATAACTTGAAAACTCTTCCTTCAGGTATACATAGGATTTCAGGATAAAATATAACAAAAACAATTTTAAAAGCAAACTTAAGATCATAGGAAAGAAGGGGAAATCACAGAGGAGGAAGAATAAAACCAAATAAGTTAGCATATGAACTGATGCTCCATTTGCCCTCAGAATTGGAGTCACAAATCTTCATAACCCTTGGAACTTGGGTCTTAATGACCACAGGAGATAAACCTGCACAAGATGGGGTGGAAATGACTCTCGCAGGAAGCCAAGACCCTTGTAGACCTGAACCATCCGGGAGAATATTGACCAGAAAAAAAATTCCTAACCAGGACAGCAAGATTACATGAAACTTCATTTGTCTCTCTTTGTGGAAAAAAAGTCCTTCCTGAGAATTTGAAACCCTGGACTTGGTCTACACATGAATTTGTTTTTTTAAATTGCCCTACTGGAATGGCCCAGAAACTTCCAAGCCAAGAAATTAATGTAAAAACTGGTCCCTGACTAGTAATATTTTGGGAGTGTCTGGCAAAAGCAATTACAAAAACACTCTAGAGAAACATTCCACAATCCAGAATACAGGTAGTTTAACAAAAATAAGCAATCCCCACACGAGATGAGCTCACAATAAAAGAAATTACAAGACACTGGAGGGACAAATCCGTCATGGGCAAGAGTCAATAGAAATTACAGACAACAGAATTCACCTCCATCACCTCCCACTTCCCAAGGAACTGAGCTACTAAAACAACAATCTGAAAGAGAATATAAAATAAGCCTGTTTAGAATGATTATAGACATTACAAAAGGAAAGAAATCTATGGAAGAAAGAAAGAAAGAAGGAAAGAAAGGCAGGAAGGCAGGAAGGAAGGAAGGGAGGGAGGGAGGGAGGAAGGAAGGAAAAAAAGGCAGGTTTAAAGAATCAAGCAGAAAGTCTAGAAACAAAATACATAGTTATTGAAATTAAAAACTCAATGAATGGACAGTAGATTAGACATACCTTAAGAAGAATTACTAAACGAGATGACCAAGCTAAAGCAACGTACCGGAAATCAGCCCAGGGAAATAATGCGATAGAAAATTTGGAAGGGAAGTTAAGATAGAAAAGGTAGCAAACATGAGAAAGTTCAATTAAGTCTAAAAGGATTTCTAGAAAAGAAGAGAGAATGGAGCCAAGGTAACACTGGAAAAGGTAATAGTGAGAATTTTCTAATTTGATAAAAAACATGAATCCTCACAGTGAAGCAGCACATATAACAATTTGCCAAGGACGTCATCTTCGTGATGTACCCTACCTACCATCAAGTGCCATCAGTGAGTGTTCTCTGGGGACTGAAGGCCATCTGGACAGAGCTGTCATTAGCCAAATCAGATGGCCTTGGCCGGAGGACGTATTGTTTAACTTTACTGTTTGAGGAATGGATAGCGGCACTCATTTTGCCTCCCTGTATGAAACACATGATTTCTCTTTGAAGTGTCTGAGACATAAAAGGAAAGGGAGGGGGGCTTCCCTGGTGGCGCAGTGGTTGAGAGTCCGCCTGCCTATGCAGGGGACACAGGCTCGTGCCCCGGTCCGGGAAGATCCCACGTGCCGCAGAGCAGCTGGGCCCGTGAGCCATGGCCGCTGAGCCTGCGCGTCTGGAGCCTGTGCTCCGCAACGGGAGAGGCCACAACAGTGAGAGGCCCACGTACCGCAAAAAAAAAAAAAAAAAAAGGGAAGGGAGGGGTCTTGCTGCTCAGAACCTCCACTTTCCAGGATCAGTCTGGGAGCGTGTAGCACGCGGAGCACCCCAAGGGGAGTGGACAGAAGCGGGGTGCAATTTTCTGTAGCTCTACACTCTCACGTACATATGTATATGTACAATGAGGTGGGGGGGGTTGAATTTTTTTTTATACAGCAGGTTCTTATTCGTTATCTATTTTATACATATTAGTGTATATATGTCAATCCCAATCTCCCAATTCAATTTTAAATACATAAATGTGCTGTCCTTTTTGCTGGAGCACATCCTAAACTGGAATTTGAGATTCTTTTCACAGGCTTTCACTGATCTTACACCTCCATTAAGAGATTTTTGGACTTCATCCTATCTGTTCAGATATACTTCAGTTATTATTCTCTGCATTTAAGGGAGACGTTTGGTTTGGGTTTTTGATGTTGGTGGTGACGGTTTTTAAAGCAGAAAGTGACCTCTGCCTTCACTCCTTTTCCTTTAACAGGCACGTCAAGGAGAAGGATTTACGTTACCATTTCCCATGGCAGGCACCACCATATGCAGGAAGAATCAAGGGCCAAAACCCCCTGAAAAGGGACTTTTTAAAAAGTACTATCACCGACACACCCCATTAACAATTCCCCGGGAAGTAAAAATAGAATCTTTGTAATAGAGTCTGACCGTTTTTTTTTCCTTTCTTTTCCTTTGAGCTTTGTCTAGCTTCACTTGCACATAGGATGCCTCGTACAGAGACCTCACACCCGGCACTTCAGACCAGAACTCCCAGTGCAAAATGACCGCCCGGACACCTCAGCTCACGGGCCGTGGGCCGAAGCTCTGCTGCTCGACACTGCAATTCAAGATGGCGGCGACGGGGGCGGCGGGCTGTGTGCAGAGACGCTGCACAGGCGCTGCAATCTGGAGGTGAGCAGTGCAGCTGTGCCAGCCCCTGAGAGCTCCACCCCTCCCCCGGCTCGCGAGATCCCTGTAAAGCGGCCCCGCCCACAGCCTGTCCCGAGAGTGTGCGCTCTAGAGCGTGAGCTCATACCTCTCCATTCTTTGAGCAAAGAAGAAAACTTTTCTGGGTTTCCCTGGTGGCGCAGTGGTTGAGAGTCCGCCTGCCAATGTAAGGAACACGGGTTCGCGCCCCGGTCTGTGAAGATCTCACATGCCGCAGAGCGGCTAGGCCCGTGAGCCATGGCCACTGAGCCTGGGCGTCTGGAGCCTGCGCTCCGCGGCGGGAGAGCGAGAGGCCCGCGTACCGCGAAAAAAAAAAAGAATAAAGCTTTCCTTTGCTTCTGAACCGAACTCTGCCTCGTTCTATTGGCTCCGAGGACACAGAACAGGAGGACCCTTGTTGGGGCTCAACCTGAAAGTGTCGGTAACAGTATGACACCACATCTGGTCATTCCTCTCCATTCTGGGGTTTTGAGTATGAGTAGCTCTTGTAGTCTCAGTGTTGTGCTGGATTTTTTTTTTTCCTTTTAGTGGTACTGTCATGAGTTTCCCAGATGGCACTCACCAGTGTCCCCAGAATATTTCTCCATAGGCTACTGCTCAAGGACTCCATCAGACCCCTCATAACATGGACCCCAGTTGTGCTCTCAGGAGCCAGGTTGCAGAGAACTGTACAGAGCTTCCAGGTTTACATGCAGCACTCCCCCAGCCTAGAAGCTCACTCTCCCCTGGGTACCACACTCCGCGACCAGGGAAGCAACACAATGCCCAAGAACACTGTCTTATCTCAAGTGACATTTCCTTATTATTCAGTGGTTTCCTCTGAGGGGCTTGTTATATATCCCTACCTCCCAGCAGTGCTCAACCTCAAGCAGCCATGAAATTTTACAAAAAGTTTTAAATTCAACTTTAAAGCCCCTTATGGCAATAGGATGTTGTGTAAATTAAGTCCCAGGAGCAATCCTAGGGACCCCCTACTACTTGGAATAAGTATATAAACTTGTTTCTGCTAAGAGAATCAAGTTCCACCTAGACACACACGCACACACACACAGAGAGAAAGAGAGAGAGGAAAAGAGAGAGAGAGAAGCCATTCCTTTAGGCCTGTTTGACTGTTATTTAAATAAGTGAGCTACATGATATGCACACACTCACCAGATTATATGCATATATGGTATTACCACCCAAGTTTAAGTTCTACGGTTTACTTCAATATTTCACCCCTCTGAACTCAGTTATTCAAATATACTGAATGGTGTTTGTTAATGTGCAATGAGTTTTTCCATCAAGACTCTCCAAATAGACTGATGTGTCTAAATTTTGAATTATGTGCTGTGACGAGGTGACATATCAATATTAAGGCACTTCAAAGAGACACATTTGTGCTGCATCTATTTGACACCAAATATCTTAATGAAAGTTGAAAACAGTGAATCTCAAACACTAATTTTCTACATATCCAGATGGTTGGCATTATATGAAGTGTCTGGGTGGTACAAAATGATTCACTCTTAAAAAATAAAATGAGTAAGTTTCCTCATGAGTTTTGGAAAGGAATAAAAATCTGGCCACTTTGATAGGATTTTAAGAAATAACTCCTATGAAAGGAGACATTATTTTATCTGATGATTACCTTTGAACACAGAAAGCTATGTGTGTCCATTTTCTCTGTGAGCCTCCCCTCATGCTATGCAGGCTCAAGAATAATTTGTTTCCCTGTGTAATAACCAGCTTTGCTTCTGTAAGTCTCTGGTAATGTCGCCGTTGCGTATTAGTAGCCCTTTAAATTTTAACAATTTAAAATAAATAATTTTATATAATATGTTCTATATATGATATTTTATAATATTATAATCTACCAAATTTATAATATATAAGTTATATAATGTAAAGTATTATATAATTACTGTCACTTACATGTAATAATTATGTCATATAATTTAATAGTATGTACCAGACATTATTAAGCACCCAATATATGTATCACCTTAAAAGATGTACAAAATCTAGTCCTTGACTTCAAGAAGTCTACAATTTTATCAGAGAGAGCATTTTGAGTTCTTCTGTGGTTTCTGAGAGAGATGTTTTCCCCTAAACACCACTTGGTTCTTGTCCTATCCCTTATTCCTCCCGGTAGAGGAGTGAGTTACCCGATGTAATTTACAGAGCCCTGGCTGGGATGGGCCACTTACTTCTCGCCCACTCAGAAGCCCTGCGTCTTCTAACCCTGCCTGTGACTAGAGAGGAGTCTGTCACATTCTGGGGTTTCATGTATTAGGAAGACTGTTGTTGCAGCACAGCAAAGCACCTTTCTTCAGAACCAGTTTTATTAGTAATAAAATGTTGTTTTGATCTTATCTGCCACTCTCTCTCTCCTTTGGTTCAGAACTCAGGTGGAGAGGAGAAGGGTGTAATTTCTTGGGGCTGCCTTCAATCTCAACAAGGGTAAGACTGGTAACAGGTAATTATAATGAAAAGCACACTGTGATCAGTGCAGTGTGAGTTCCAACTTGGAGGAAGTCCTTAGCAAAAGAACAGCCACTTCTGTCAAGAGGATTGCAAAGAATCAGAATCAGAGCGGGAACATCCATGCCAGGGGCCTCCTGCTTCAGAACTTCTTCTTATAATTTTATACATATAGCACATAATTTAATCAATAAATTTCATTATCAATAACTAAATCTATACATAAATAAATTGAGTTAGAGTTTTTTGTTTCCTGCCACTGGCTGTAAAAATTTAGCATATGATTGTGTGGTGGTCACCAGAGTAAAGAACTGGTGGAGAAAAAAAAAAAAAAAAACTGATGGGAAATAAAACTAGAGATATAGTTTGGGGATAGAGGCAAAGGATCCTAAATGTATTGTGTGTGTTTGGGTATTTATGCTGTAGGCATTGGGCAGTCATTAAAAGTGTCTGAACAGGAAAATAACCAGCTTTGATGTGTGCTTCAGGAAGATTAATGTGTTAGTGCTGTGTCAGAATATCAGGTGCTGCCCAGTGGGGTGAGACTGGAACTAGGGAAACCTATGAGGAGATTATGGCATTAAATAATGAGAGAGGAAGTCAGATCTTGAACTAGAGGGTATCAGTGGGTATAAAAAGGAAAGAAGAAACACAAAAGATACATGTTTTCAACAAAATTGACAGAACTTGACTGCTAATCAAATGTGGGGCAAAAAAGAGGGAAGAATTAAAGATTCTACCAACATTTTGAGCTGGTGCGATTAGAAAACTCTTAATTAACAGAAATACGGAGAAGTAAATGTTCAGGAGGGAAAAGAAAAAATTCAGATTTGAACCTATTAAGATCAACATACTGGGAGAACATACGGGTGGAAACTTCCAGCCAGGAGCTGGTGAATCCAGATGGGAACCATGAGAGTTGTCAGGGTGAGAGAGGAGGCTTCAGAAATGAGTCATAGGGACAGTAAAGCCATGAGACTGAATGAGTTTTCCAAGAGGACATATAGAAGAGAGGATGCAGAAGAGGATCAAGGGCAGATTTTTCGGGAAAACTTATCTTTGGAGCTGGAAAAGAAGAGGAAGTGGAGGAGACACAGGGATAAAAGGGGGGATAAGAAAAGTATAAAGGTAAGAATTGCCCAGGCATGGGGACACAGTTGGGGATGCAGGAACAGGGCCAATCATATAAAGTGACTAAGCAAAATGAAAATAAAACAAAACACACTGCATTTGGTAACCGGCTATTGACCTTTAACAAATTATTATGGAGGGATAAGAGCTGGAGCCTAATTGCAAGGATTTGCAAGGGAGCTGGTGGTATCAGAATGAAGCGGTCGACAAAGACGACTTTTTAAAGAAGTTTTATGTTGGAGAGAGAGTGAAGGCACTTGCCCCAGAGGGGTGAGCAGCAGACTGGAGGGCCAGTGGTTTTGTTTATGTTTGTGGGGTTGGTTTTTTCTGTTTCTTTATTTATTTATGTATTTTTTGGTTGGTTGGCTGATTTTGGACAGGAGAAACTTGAATGTGATCACAGTCAGGGAGCAAGATCCAGTGGCAGCCAAAGAGAGGAAAGTAAGAGAGACAGCGTGTGAAACGGGGCAAAGCTTTAGGGCAGGTGGAGGAGCTCCAGTCAAGAAACGACAATGGCAGGTCAGCCTAGAAGGAGGCTGCCAAAGGGGCAGGTAGGAGCTGGAGAGGTAGCATCAGAACCAGGGAAGCCTAAGGTGGACAGATGGAACGATGGGGAGACAAGGGAAATAGACCAGATGCTGGAGGTGACAGTGGATCAACAGTGCAGTGGGACTGAGGGGGTAGGATAGGCGGGTGGGGAGTGGGTAAGAGCAGATTTCCTTTGGGTCTATCTACATCTGGAAATCTCCCCACTCTACCCCCCTCAGTCCCTCCGCCACATAAATGCCAGCCTGTCTGACATATAAAATCCTGTGAATCATGAAAGCCAAATGTCTAATTTAATCCTAAAATTACCTTCTACATTGCTACTTTGTAAATTGTGCTGTTCTTAATTATGGTATTAACCAGTCAATGTTTTATTATTATTATTATTATTATTTTGCGGTACACGGGCCTCTCAATGCTGTGGCCTCTCCCGTTGCGGAGCACAGGATCTGGACGCGCAGGCTCAGCAGCCATGGCTCACGGGCCCAGCCGCTCCGCGGCACGTGGGATCCTCCCAGACCGGGGCACGAACCCGTGTCCCCTGTACCGGCAGGCAGACTCTCAACCACTGCGCTACCAGGGAAGCCCACCAGTCAATGTTTTAACATCTTTTTTTAATTCTAAAAGATGGATAAGTCCAAAAACTATATAAATAGACTAGTCTGCATTGCTAGTTTCTGTGTTTCCTCAAAAGAAAGTTTGCCAGATAGAAGACATTTTTGAGATATAATCTGTTATCAGTCTAAGTGCCTAAAGTCTGGGTCTTCTAAGAAGCTTAGATCATGGTGCGGTGCTCGCGCTGCTACTTGTAAAGCCTATTTCTGCTGAGAATACCTGACTTTCCCGCTGATGAGGAAAGAACTGGGAAGTTGGAGCCATTGCAGGATGGTTTTGGCAGCAGCTTTTCTGTTTTTCTCCACCATTGCCTGGCCTGGTTGGGAAAACGGAAGGATTGCTTGATGCTCTTTGGCTTTAGTTCTCTTTACTTATCTGCTGATGTTTCTGGTTGTGTGATTTATATTTAGAATCAGACACTTTGGATGCTGGGGTGGATGCAGAGGGAGAAAGAGACCAAGAGACTAAGAGAGAATCAGGAGGGGATTTGAATGGGGTTTGGATTCTGGGCTTTTCTGGGAAAGGGACAGTCCCCCAGAACTAAAACTCCCTATTTACTTTAAGGGTAGTAAAGTCCCCAGCAGAAACAACAACGGCGACTTCATGGCTTCACATCTGTGACTATTTCTGCTTACGTGGCGCTTTGTGAATCTGTCCAGCGAAAATGCTGGAGAGTCCACAGAGCCTGCCATCCTGGTCGTAAGTCTCCGGTCGGACTCTCCATTCAGACGTCTCGATTTAATTATGGCCCCAGCAGCTTTCATTTCTCTCATCAGCAACTTGCCTTACTGTTATGCATGTTGCTGACTTTGCTTCCAGTAGGCAGCAAATCATTTTCCGTATCTCCTTAAGCATCACTCATAGCTCCGCTTAATATCCCCCCTCCCCCGCTTTGTCCTTGGGCCTCAAGGTGGCAGACAGAGTCTGCCAGTTTCATCAGGTATGAAAGTAACTGGGGACTTCTTCAGAAGGCAGAGCCATTTGCACAAGAGCGCTAAGGGCGCCCAGCCACAAAGCAGGCAGACCCTTGGCCAAGGGGCGATTTGTGCTGTGCCAGCCTCCAGATCTTTCTCACGTGTGCCCCTCAGAGTCCCCACCTGGACTCAGGACTGCCTTGCATGGGCCATGTGCTGTGCCCTGGACCCGGGCTCCCTTCTCCCTTTAGCAGCATTTACCTGCCCCGTGTCCTGCTCCTGTCACCACTCTCTTAGGTGAGAAGCACCCAGTGACAGAGGCTAGACAGGTAGCAGTTACAGAGCAACTCTGGGGATTTGAATCACAGCTCTGCCATTCACTGACTGAGTGACCTTGGGCAAGTAATGTGACTTCTCTGCCCCTTTCTTCATCTGTAGAAAAGCAGTAATAATACCCCTATGAAAAGGGCTTTATGAAGAATAGCGACTTAAATTGCAAGTGAAGCACTCTGTAGTGCCAAATGTGCGTGTTAGTGCCTGAAAAACTTACACCTTCAAGGTGTTAAAAGTGGTCATTGTTTTACGTGTTGTCCTTTCTATTTTTTTTAAATTAATTAATTTATTTTTGGCTGCATTGGGTCTTCGTTGCTGTACGCGGTCTTTCTCTAGTTGCTGAGAGCGGGGGCCACTCTTCGTTGCAGTGTGCGGGCCTCTCAGTGCGGTGACCTCTCCCGTTGCGGAGCACGGGCTCCAGAGCGCGGGCTCAGTAGTTGTGGCACACGGGCCCAGCTGCTCCGCGGCATGTGGGATCCTCCCGGACCAGGGCCCGAACCCGTGCCGCCTGCACTGGCAGGCGGATTCCCAACCACTGCGCCACCAGGGAAGCCCCCTTCTGTGTTTTTGTTTGTTTTTTGTTTGTTTGTTTTTGTATTTTAATGAGAGCCTTATGGAAAGGGTCCAAGGAATGAACTTTAAAGGACAGAACAATAAGGGCAAGGTAGAGATCCTCCCATCACTCTTAAATCATACTAATGCAGCTGTCCAAAGCATTGGTCCTTCCGGTCAGATATTCCCTACTATTGATACTTCCTTTTAAGCAAGGAGAATGGAGGCTGGGGGGTTGGGGGGTAGGGCTGCTTAAGAATCATCACAGATTAAAGACTTAATTAATCCAGGAAGCAAGTTGATCAGAGCTAAACCAGGGTTACAGTCATTCTCTACAGTAAATACCAGAGTACAAAGGAAAGAACAGTGCATTTAACTACCTGCCATTCTATTTGTAGATTTTATTTTTCCCATCCTCGATACAAAGGTTGGTAGCCAATAGGATGTCCATAAAGTAACAAATGTTAGTAAAGAAAATCACAAAAAATGGGACGTTAATCACACTGACTTAGATGATTTACTTCCGAGTGATCCCTCACACATCTCAAATATGTCTAAATATGACTAAAATTTATTCATTAGGAATAAAAAGCAAAGGCAGGCTTAGACGGGAGAAAGCTGGGTTCTGAAGAGTAGAAGCTGAGTCACTAATGTTAAGGTCTCCCCTTTGCCCTGCACTCGTGGCTCACCAACATCAGTAGAATCTGAACTCAATTTGTCGGTGATTACTATTATTACTATTACTACTATTATTATTACTACTATCATGATTATTTGGCTGTTCAGTTTCTGCACCCTTTTC
The DNA here is from genome assembly GCF_003676395.1 of Aethalodelphis obliquidens. Lineage (NCBI taxonomy): Eukaryota > Metazoa > Chordata > Mammalia > Artiodactyla > Delphinidae > Aethalodelphis > Aethalodelphis obliquidens. The sequence goes on from NW_020837949.1 coordinate 18,048,661, forward strand.
CAGTTTTGAGAAGATTTGTTTTCCTCTTGATGTTTTCTGGGGCAGAAGCTGAAAACTCCCTCTCCCAGTCTTCCTAGCAGCTGGGACTCAGACTATGACTGAGGCTCTGCTGTCCAATGCACCCATTGTAGCCTTTAGCTAGTGGTACAAGGAAGCAAAGGCAAGGAGGAGCCCTGTTGGCAGTTGGCTACAGCAGTGTCAACAATGGGGACTTTCTAGCAGCAGCAGTGGCTGGGGAGCCCCAGCTGCACATGTGCTAGGTGACTTCAGAGGGCAAGTTGTGATGTCCATCCAGCAAATGTTACCTTCACTAGATGAGCTCTGGAGCAAGATTTTGGCTGTGGTCCTGGCTGCTGCCACGCCTCATTTGTTCCTGCTCAGTTTCTAAGCCTGGTTCTGAAGTCTGTGAAAGGCACAATATCCTTTTATTAAATTTTTTTCTCACTTAAATCAACCACATCTCTTTCAGTTGTTTGCAACTATAAAACCCTGGCTAATGCAACTGGTGAGACAAGTTTTTACTATGATGGCTGGGACCACCAGCCATCTGCCAATTTTCTCCCTTTCATCTTTTGGTAGTAGAACTCCAGATTTTAGCTTCATCCACAGCAGCATCAGGTCCTGATCTTAGGTCCTGATCTTAAAAAGAAAGGGTATATGCTAATTCTATCATCTGTGTCTTTTCAGGGTCAGTTCAATTGATTGATTTTTTTTCCCCCTCATTATGTGTTGTATTTTCCAGCTATTTTGCATGCCTGGTAATTTTCTGTTGGATGTTAAACACTGTTGTTAGGTGCTGAATAATTTTGTATTCCTGTAAACATACTTGAGTTTTGTTATGGAATGCGATTAAGTTACTTTGGTCTATTAGTCTCCTGAGGCTGCTGTAACAAATTACCTCAAATGTAGTGGCTCGAAACAACAGAAATTTATTCTTTAGGCCAGAAGATGTCAGCAGGGCATTTCCAGAGGCTCCAGGGAAAAATCCATTTCTTGCCTCTTCCAGCTTCTGGTGGCACCCAGCATCCCTTGACTACGACACTCCAATCTCTGCCAATTATTTTCCCAGTGCCTTCTCCTCTCTGTGGGTCTGCTTTGCCTCTGCCTCCTTCTTACAAGGACACTTGTGATGGCATTTGGGGCCCACCTGGATAATCCAGGATGACCTCTTCATCTCAAGATCCCTAACATAGTCACATCTGTAAAACTCCGTTTTTTCAAATCAGGTAACATTTATAGGTTCCAGGGATTAGGACTTTTATCTTTGGGCCACCGTTCATCCCATCACACTTGGAAACAATTTAATCTTTTTATGTTTTGTTTTAAGCTCTGTTAGGTGGGACCAGAGTAGTGTTCAAGCTAGAATTCATTTTTCCCCACTATTGAGGCAGAACCCTCTGAGAATTCTACTTGACATCCCATGAATTAGGAGGTTTTCTACTCTGGCTAGTAGAAGAGGACCTATTCTTGCCGCTGTGTGAGCTCTAGAGAATTTTCTTTCTAGTACTCACAGGTGATGTTTTCCCAGGCCTTGGCTAGTTTCTTCACACACATGTGGTGATCAATGCTCAGATGAGACCCGAGGGTAGGGTTAGGAGGACTCTGCAGATCTCCAGAGTTCTCTCTGTAAAGCATTCTCTTTCCCGGTACTCTGCCCTGCAAACCCTAACTACCTGGGCTTCCTGGGACTGCCAGCCCCACTCCCTCAACTCTGGATTTCCCCATCTTGCACCACACTCTAGGACACCTTCAGGGCTCACCTCATTTGTTTCCTTTCTCTCAAGGATTGTTGTCCTTTGTTGCCTGATGTCCTACATCTTGAAAACCATTGTCTCGTGTTTTGTCTTGTTGTTGTTTGGAGTAAGAGGATAAAACCAGTCCCTGTTACCCCATCTTGGCTGGAAGGAGAAAGCACTGTTTTTTAAAAATAATAATCATGACCAAGTGTGCCCTCCCCTTCCCCTTTCTCCTTTCTTGCTCACTGGAATATGGGTATGATGGTGGAAGGTGGAGCAGCCATCTTGGACTATGAGGTACAGCCCTGCACTGCCTGCCCAGACTCTTACATACAGAGAGATACATTTTTATCTTGTTCAAACCATTGTGCTTTTAGATCTCTCTGTTTCTCTGGCTTAACTGGTACCCAATTAATAGAAGTATTTACAAAACATCGTAGTATCATCTCTTTTTGTCCTTTCTGGCTGAGAGACTTGAAAAATGATCCTCTGGGCCACAACAGCAGTCTACAGATAAACCCTCCTCAACAATTCAAAAGTAATTTCTAACGGGAATCAGTGCATACCTTTGTGTGTGTGCATGTGTGTGTTGCATAGATCAACAGACATTGTAACTTATTTTTCTTTTAACAAAGTTTCTGAGCACAATAAATAACACTTAATAGCATTATGACGTCTAACTTCTAGTCTAGGTGCCATGAAACTATGACCTGTGGCCTAAATCTGGCCCTTCACTTGGTTTTGTAAAACCCACAAGCTAAGAATGGTTTTTACATTTTTTTAAAGAGTAGAAAAACTCAAAAGATTTTTTTGACATGTGAAAATTCTATGAGATTCACATTTCAGTGTCCATATATAAAGTTGTATTAGAACACAGGCATGCTCATTCATTTATACTTGTCTACAGTGGCTTTTATGCTTCAATGGCAGAGTTGAGTAGTTGTGGCCAAGACTGTGTGGCCAGCAAAGGCTAAGGTATATACTATATGGCCCTTGCCGAGAAAGAATCCTGACCCCTATTTTAGTCCAAAGAACACTTTTTTAAGCTTTAGCTCTACCGCTTAATAGGCATTCGGATGGCATTGGTATGTGATATAAAGAGGATCCTCATGTAGAGCAACAGCAAATAGGAGGCGCAAGTTCTCTCAGTTCCGGGGCATGTAAACAATAGTGCGTCCACACATCACAGTCAATAGCTGTCGGGCATTGCTGTTCCCCAGGCATTTCAAATCACCATGGAGCACACAGCCTAACCAAGGCTTTCTACTCACTCAGCCCACCAGATCTGGAGGTTTCCTCTCACACCTACCTCCAGAAAGAAAAAGGAGATTCATATCTTTTAAAATTTTGTTTATAAATTGTGGATTGGAATATTTCAAATCTTCAGAATTCAAATTGACCGACAATGCAACCATACTGTGATGATATATGTGCCTCTCTCTTTGACATAGAGAAGGGTCTTTCTTCTGTCTCATGCACGGGTCAAAAGTTTCAGAGAACTGTGGAGTAATGAGAGAGGGAATGCTCACTTTATTACTGATTCTAGTAGGATTCTAAGTTAAAAACCCCTAAACTGTATGATCTCTCAGGCTCTGTTCATGTCTAAGGGAGAAGTAACATTTGTCAAGCACTAACTGTTGGATATAGGAACACGGCCAACTCAGAGGGTGACGTTAATATCCTGTGGTCAGGAAATTGAGGAATAGTGGAATCTTACCCTAAATCTCCCACTTTTGAAGACCTCCCTGAGAGAGACAGGAGTACTGATTACGAAACCAGGTAAAGCACTATGTTCTCAGCAGAGTTTGGATCCCATATGCAATGTAGGAGCCAGGGAGCCAGGCTGAACCCAGGGAATCCTTCTTTTGTTCCACGGAAGAGAGGCCTGAGGAGGTGTATCTGTCAATCTCTGCATCAAGGGTCAAAAATACTGGATTGAGGGAAGGCTCCACCCAGCAGAAGCAAGACTTGCTTTGAGGCTTAGAGAGGAGCTGACCTGGGGTCTCCACACAGGTGACCGGGTCAGGCCAGTGGCCCTGGAGGAGGGTGTCTGAGGAGTGAGGAAGAGAAGACAGGTCTTCCCAGTTCTGAGGAGCAAGATGTGGACCACCTAACCTCAGCATCCTCAGAAGTGGAAGAGAAAAGGTCGGCAGAGGGAGTTGACTGCCTCCACCTCTGAGACTCCTTAGTCAGAAGGAGCTGACTGCGGCTTCAGAAGAGAGAAAGAGGCGGGGGAGCCAGATTCCTGGACAGGCACGGGGCCTTTATCTCAGCTCACTGATGCTCCCCACAGGCACAAAGGCTGATAAATGTCCTGAAAGCTGACCAACCACGGCTGGGGGCAGAGGGGTGCGGGGGAGGAGAAGGAGGGGTAGACAGGAGGAGTGTTGAGCCCCTGCTGGAGGCCACAGCCAACTGCAGACCAGAGGCATCCAAGGTTGTTTCGAGCTGACCTTAACAACACTCCTTTGAGGTGGTCTAACTGTGTCCATTTAAGCAAGGAAACTGAGATTAAAAAGGCTAAGAATTTGGGGAGACAATGGGGCATAGTGGAAAAATCATAGGCTTTGGAGTCAAACAAACCTAGGTGACTTAGCCAGCTACTGACTATATTATGTAACCAAGCTACTTTGAAGTGTTTATGTAAAAATAAAGTGAACTCATATTGCATGTGCAAGAGTAGCATTAAGTCTGGCGTATGGTAGTGTGCGGTAATTTTAGTAATTTTTTTCTTCATCCAAGGTCACAGGGTCAGTAAGCAGCTACAGGAGCTGGGGTCGATACCCTGGTCTTCTGGATCCGGAAACCCAGGCATCATGCCCTCGGTGATGACTTCCTCTCAGCTTCCTGCGAGAGTATACCCAGGTTCCCCTTTAAAAGACCTTTCCCAGTTAAGCTGGTTCATCTTCACATCTAAGAAATAAGATGGTTCCCAAACAACCCCTTTTTAGGGCTAGAATGCTATTCTTCCCACAACCTCTTCACTCTTACCTCCGGGGAAGTATAAACACTCCTTGGTGAGGGGTTGGAGCTCAGAAGGCTGGCCAGCCTTGCCTTTCCCAGTGGTTGTTTTGAGCTCGCAAGGGAAACCCTTGAAGGGAATCCCTCTGAGCAGCAAAGTCCATCCCTTTTATGGACAGATTCTCCTGCTGCTGCATAGCAAACCCTGAGCAAATTGTTTTGGCACGCACAAGGCTACAGATCTTTTTGTCCAAAAGGCAAACATGTTTCTCTGAATTCATAACAGCAGCTCAGTCTTAAAGGTTTTCCAATCCCGTTGAATGCCTCCTCTATCCAGACATTTCTCGAACTTAATAAATAGTAAGAGGCTAAAGCTAAAAAGGGTCCCTCTATTTACAGAAATGATTTTCCAACTGGCTACTTCTAAACTAGGGTCTTTCCACCTCAGCACTATTGAAATTTTGGATGAGGCTTTTCTTGGCACTGTGGAACGTTCAGCAGCATCCCTGGCCTCTACCTATTACCTGCCAGTAACACTGCTCCACCCTATCCTCCCAAGTTGTGACAATCAAACATGTCTCCAGACATTGTCAAATGTCCCCGGAGAGTTAAAATCACCCCCCACCTGGGAACCACTGCTCTAACAGACCTGGTATGACATTGAAAATGGGTTTTAAGACTCTGGTTTTTAACCCTTCCTTCCGCACTGGACACCTCAAGTCATTAGTGAGCCAAATGGGAATTTGGGGGGATGCCAAGTATGAATGCATTTAAGGGTGCTGAGAAACAGTGATGCATAGCATACTACAGAGATGTTCGCCATCTTCTTATTTCTAACTCACTTAATGTCAGGACAAGAGGACCAGGGTAGGGCACTGAACCAAACGGACCCTAAACTACACATTAGATGAACAAAGCTTTTCTGAAATATTAAAATCCCAGGCCAAGATACAGAAACTGCATAGGAACTTCAATGTACCCTGAATGCACTTCACCTGAGATCTCATTGAATCTCTGTTAGTAATAAAAGATATAGGTGTCATATCTTTTTTAGAGGGAACCAAAACTCGAAAAGGTTAAGTAATTTATCCAAGGTCAGTCGGCTGATAACTGGCAGGGAGGGGCTTAATACTCAGAGCTGGACGGGATGATAGTTAATATTAGAGATCAACGAGGGCTCATGTTTGGCCAAGGATTTGAACACATCAATTCTTTTAACCATATTGTTTGGGTTACTCTTATTGTAATATTGGGACAGAGGTCAATTTGGCCTTTCTCATTTAGTGATTTTTCCCATCCTTTCGGGTCAGGCAGCCCAGATGCTGGATTTGTCTTTTGGATCAAACACAACGCCTTACTCTTCTAACCGCAGTCACTCTGACTCCCTCTTCCCTTGACTGGTTAGCACCTAGTGCTCCTGGAGTCACTACGACCCCAGACAGTTGCTAGTTCTCGGCCTGATGTCTCTACATCCAGAGTAGCTAGGTTCTCTGACATGAGCCATCCTCTGGAAATTCAGTCCTAGGAGTTAACTGCAAGTCCCATTTCCTACATTCACAGAGAAGTCCATCTGCCCTTCTCGTACTTATCTTATTGAAAAAGGCCCGCCCCTCCAGAAGGTACCGTGGATCAATGGAAGTAAAATTTTAGACAATAAAAAGGAAAGGAAGGCAGGGATGGAATAAGAAGTGGTAATGCAGTAAGGAATGCGAAATACTGAAGACTACACAACACAAAACTGGACAGAGGGGAACACTAAAATCAGAAGATCAGGAGAAGGAAAGCAAAGAGAGGGAGAGTGGTCAAAAGATGGGAAAGAAAGATGAGAGAAACTGAGCCAGAAGAAAGGAATAGTATAAAGAGAATCTGCCCCAAAGCCATCTTCTTGACTGTTGATTTCTGGTTAGCTTTCTTTTTTTTTCCCTTCAATTGAAGTGTAGTTGATTTACAATACTGTGTTAGTTTCATGTGATTTTTTTTTTAATTGAGATAAAATTGGTATATAACATTATATAAATTTCAGGTGTACACCATTATAATTCGACACTTGTATACATTATAAAGTGATTACCAGCAAAAATCTAGTAACCAGCCATCACCATACAATGGACCCCCTTCACGCATTTCACCTCCCCCCGCCACCCTCTTCCCCTCTGGTCATCACCAATCTGTCTTTCCGTATCTATGAGTTTCTGTTTTGATTGTTTGTTTTGGTTTGTTTTCTCCTTTTAGATTCCACATAAAAATGAGATCATACCACAGTTGTCTTTCTCAGTCTGCCTTATTTCACTTATTTAATACTCTCAAGGTCTATCCATGTTGTTGCAAATGGCGAGGTCTCATCCTTTTTCAGGCAGCGTAGTATTCCATTGTATATATCCACCACATCTTTGTGCACTTGTCCATCGATGAACACTTAGGTTGTTTCCATATCTAGGCTATTATAAATAATGCTGCCATGAAAATGGTTAGCTTTTAATTTGAGCATATACCTGTGAATAAATGGCAAGATGTCTGTGCACAACTCATATAGTAAAAACTTCCGCTTATTAGAACCCGACCTTTCTAGATTATTAAATTAGCCAGAATGGTTTAGCTATACTCTCATTTTAGGAGAAAGATGCACACAGAGTAAAAAGCTACTGTTAGGGAGTCAAAGAAAAATGCCATGGTGGATCCTCAGTATAGATTCACCCATAGGTAGTGCCAAATGGAACCCCCATCACAAAGTATTGAGGTTGCTTTCCATAAACCACACCAGACAAGTGGCCCCACTATTATAAAATCCTACTTCCATGATCAAACTAATCTTCAAACCACTGACTCAAAATCCATAAATATATAATAGTTACCATTTATTGATCACTTACAGTTATTCCTACAGCAGTGCTGTAGGGTGAGGGCCATCATCCCCATTGACAGGGACGAAGACATAATGGCCAAGAAAGGTTGAGTAACTTGCACAAGGTCACACAGCTAGTCACTGGGGTTGGCTCTAGACCCCTCAGTCTTTCCCCTAAGCTGGGTCTACCCCTCCCCTTCCAACTTGCCCTCCCCGCAACACTGCCATCTGGTTATAGTCAATGCACAGTTTTTGCTAGAGTAGACCAGTAAACTCAGAAATTTTTATCCACAAAGGCTGAAACAAAATCATGCTTTGTGCTCAATTCATAGAATTGTAGAATTCCAGGGCTGGCAGGGACACCAGGTCATGAAGTCCCCCTCTCTTTTTTTGCAGATGAGCCAAACCAGGCTCAGTGAATTGAAAGGTCCAAAGGCACTACAGCTAACTAGAAAATTAAGTCGAATTCCCCATTCTTTAAAAATATCCTATTCCTGAGAGTTTTCTTGTGCCCCTGAGGGCACATTCTTCTCTCCCAGAGGGCTGCTTTGCTGCTCTCACACCTACTGTGGGCGCTCTGGAGCCTCCCAGATGCACCATCTTGCGTCCCTGCAGGGTGGGTGGGGCTACAGTAGGAGCAGCCCCCGGGGTTGCTGCTGTGCAGGTTGGGAGGAGCACCGAGGTCTCTTGGCAGACCACAGCTTTGCTCAGAAGCTATGCGGCAAAAACAAAATCAGCAGTTCCCAGCTCCCTGCTTGATACTATTACTTTTATAATCTATGGTTCCCTTTAAATATCGTGTAACATAACAGGCTTATAATTCAAAACACATTTGTACAAAATGTAAAAGACGTACTCTACAAGCCCATGAATACAAGAAGCAATGTTCCCTTCGGGCCTCCTATTGAAAGCCGACAATACTTCTTCAAACAATCTGACATTTTTTGCCTCTTTGCTTTCACATTCTGCATTATCCACTCACTGTTGTTTTCCTATCGATCAACTCTTAAGTTTCGCCTGGGTCCTCTTGCTGGTATGTGAATGCATGTTAAGCGCTTGTTTTCTTTCAGGACAGACATTCCCCGCTGTGCTTTTCCTGGATTTGGACTATTTTTATTATTTACTTTATGTTGCCATGGAGATGGGGAGATCACAGATGTTCAGAGCTGGAATCTAGGGCCACAGGAGACATTTATCACTGTACTTTGGATGAAGTGGGCTCTTGTTCCCTGTTTCTGCAGAGCCAAGTGTTTATTTTGTAAAGAAGTTACTAATGAGGACTCAAGCGTAATGAATAATCCGAAACTCTCCTTCACCTCCACCGCACAACAGGGAGTGATCTTCTTAGAGTGCGAGGTGTGGTTCTTGACAATACAGAGATGAGCAGCTGTCTGTTTTTCCCCTTGTAGGAAACAGTATGATGCATCAGAACAAGGGACCCATTCATCATTCTTTCCCAGCCCCCCAAGAAGAGAAACTGTCCCAATTTATTTCAACCATGCTCTGCCAGGAAACAAAGAACCGGGGGGCTCACCAGGATGCTGCCATCATCACTGATGGATGTTTGCAGAATATCAGTGAACAAAGTGTGAGTCTGAACAAAATAAACTATGGTGGGCAATACTTACAAGGCTACATGCTAAAGCCACACTGCTTAGTTACTACCCAGAGTGGCAGTAGTAACAGCAAACTTTATTATTTTCAAGGCTCTGCGGAGCTCAGAGTACAACTGAATTGAACTAAAGATAAAAATAAGGACACAAAAAATCACTGCAGGTGAGATCTTTGGAGACTGAGCCCAAACATTTTAGCTTTTAAACAAGTACCTTATAGTGTTCATTCTCCTAAGGGCCACCCGAGGTAAATGGCGGTTATCGTCTCTCTGTCCAAACCAGATTGGGGTCCTTAACAGTTCCCTTCTGCACACAGGAAAGACCACTTATGTCTAAAGAAAACAAAGGAGATAAACACAATAATGGCAAAAGACTGTCCCCACTTTATAATATTCCAGGGCGTCAAGCAATCATTCCTAGTTGCCCTCTCCAACTACCAAGACCTCTCCCTTGATCCCCTTCTCTCACTTTTTCTATGGGACTCTGATGACTGCCCCATTTTCTTGGACTCTTGCTACTTGACTTTTTGGCTCCCTGCAGGCTTTACCTGGGCACTGTGCTTGGGATTTTCCACTGATTTGCACCAAGTCCCCTTAACCCGCCCCATAACCTCCTCCTGCTTCCAACCCTTGTTTTAGGGACCCCAGTTCAACACTTACCCTCTAAAAATATTTGGACATATTTTTTCGTCCTTTCTATCTCTCCTCTTTCTTTTTTTCTTTCACCCTCACTCCTTCTCCACCTCTCCCTTTCCTTCTTGTTTGAAGCTCACATTTTCTCTTTAAACAATCATTTTTCCTTTCCCAGTAGCTTTTGTAATTTGGTATGAAAATTAACACATCTATAGCTAAAACATTAAAAGAGGCAATAGTGGCAGAAAGAACACTGGACTAGTTTAAGGCTTTAGTTCTCACATTTACTAGCTGTAGGATATTGGGAATGTACTTAATGTTCCTAAACCTAGGTTTCCTCATTTGAAAAATGAGAATAATAGTCTACACTACACAGAACTGTGAAGCTAGCATGGAAGAAAACCCCTGGTAGAGTCTCACTAAAAGGTGATTCATTCATTCAACTGAACTCAAAGATTCATTTGGCAAGTATTATTCATCTAGGTATGACATCTAGGTAATGGTGATGATATTTTCAGAAAGTAAAAAAATCCAGGGCTTCCCTGGTGGCACACTGGTTGAGAGTCCGCCTGCCGATGCAGGGGACACGGGTTCGTGCCCTGGTCCGCGAGGATCCCACATGCCGCGGAGCGGCTGGGCCCGTGAGCCATGGCCGCTGAGCCTGTGCATCCGAAGTCTGTGCTCCGCAACGGGAGAGGCCGCAGCAGTGAGAGGCCTGCGTACCGCAAAAAAAAAAAAAAAAAAAAATCCAGATACAGTTGTCAAGAACTATGAAGAGTCTGAGATTTTACCCTTCTTATAAGCTAGCAAGTTAACCTGGTGCCGTTGTTTAAGGGCTGGCAGAAGACACAAGACTACTGGCTCAGAGACAAAGGCCTTTGTTATTCACAACAGTAACAGTAGTTGTGTTTTGGCATTTTTCTTGTGCCAGATTCCTGAAACACGATCTCCATTGGGCAACATGAAGAAGGCCAGGTGACACCTGCACACACAATGGGTTGTTTTCCAGGAGAGGAACCCTGAGCTAAGGGAACCTGAACCCATAACAGAGGTCCATAGATCATGCCTGCTCTTTGCTCCTGGAGGTGACACCGTCTCTACCTTCCAAAGCTGTTTACTACACAAATATCATTGAAAAGATCATCTAGAAGAAAGTCAGTGCCTCTGCTTATAGAACATCCAGAAATGCAAGAGACCCATGGAGAATCGTCTCCAAACAAAAGCAAACTGTTCGCCAAGCATTTGCCTAATCCTAGTGACAAATGGACAGAATATTTGAAATTTGAACGTAAGTTCAAGTCTTCTAGGTCTATCTGCACTACAACAGAATCTATATTAAACAATGGAAGACTACTAATTGTGACATAAATCTGAACAGTAATTTACTACAATTTAAAAACAGCTAAGGCCAGTATTCATGCATTTCTAAATATAGAAAAAGTCTTACAGACCATCTTTATTTGGCCACTTATCTCAGTTCCCATCTGAGATAACATCATTATATTAAGCTTTCCTTACTTTCCCATTAAATAAACAGATGTAACTATGTAATTTATAGCAGTAGTAAGAACTCAAGTTCAGGAGTCAGCCTGCCCAGGCTCAAAATTCAGCTTAACCACCATAGAGGGACCTGGAGAGTTATTTAACTTCATTGCTTTATTTCTGCTTCTGTAAAATGGAGATAAAGTGTTTTCTTTGTAAGATTGATGAGCAGATAAAATGTTATAATCCATGTAACATGCTTAGAACATGCTTAAATAAATGTTAGCTATTTTTAACAGTGAATATTCACACAATCCTTCGGGTATAGTGTTCTTCCTCAAGTGCCAGACTTTAAAAAACATATTCAATCTAGAGCCTAGGATTTCAGAATATATCCACAAGCACTTATAACCAAAACTGCTCTCCCTGTTTTCTGCTCCTCACCACCAACCTACTTAAGTAGGGTTCTATGTAAATAAGAAGAAAGACAAATCGGTACCAAAGAAAAGGTCCACCCTCCCTGAGCATTCATACAGTTAGTTTCAAGCTTTATTTCCATTCCAAGAAGAATGTTCTTTAATAAACTTTATTCATGTACTTAAGGGAGATGAAGAGAATAACATTTATGGATTCTTATCTGGAAATAATCTGAGTTAGTATTATTGTCTTTCTGTTTTAGCTGTAGCCCAAACATTCTATTTAACGACTAAATTGGTAAAATCCTAAGTAGGAATCTGTCTATTTATGTTTTCTTAGTCTTTTTCATTCTTGAATTCTCCAAAGGCAATCAGCACAAGAAATCCTGGGGCTCAAGGAAAATGTTTTCCAATCCACTAAACACATACTACCCTAGTTATAATTATCTGTGCCCTCTTTCAGTTGCAGCTGGAAGGGCCTTTGCAATCATGGCTTCAAACCCTTTGCTTTGTGGACCAGGAACCCAGCCAGCTGAGGCAGATGGTTCCCAGTCAGGGAGTGGCAAAGCTGTGAGCTGGGTTCCAGTGCTGTCTGACGCTCTGCATCATACCTCTCCTTCTGCCTCACCACTCTATCCCCTTATGCTTCCTTCATTCTCAGCATCAAAGCAGGTAAATTTAGTTCGTATCGCATGAAATGTGTTGAATGAGATGTATTGAATGGAAACGAAATGTGTTTCATTTTAGTTGCTGGTGCTTTATTCTCCAGTTGTGAGCAAGGTAACAAGGTTACCCTGATTTCCCAGTTGGGATCTTTCAGCTTATTAAAACCACGGTGGTCCTCGGGGTGGTGACACTATCCGGTTTGACACTGTGATGGCAGACACAGGATATTACACACTTGTCAAAATCCATAGAATGTACAACACAAGGAGTGAACCCGACTGTAAACTATAGACTTCAATTAACAATACTGTATCAATATTGGGTCATCACTTCCAATAAGTCTACCACAGTCATGCAACATGCTAATACTAGGGGAAACTGTTGGGGAATAGAGAGGTATCAGGGAACTCTGTACTCACTCCTCAGTTTTTCTGTAAACCTAAAACTGGTCTAAAAAAATAAAGCCTGGGAACTGCCTGGCGGTCCAGTGGTTAGGACTCCGTGCTTTCACTGCCGAGGGCGTGGGTTCAATCCATGGTCGGGGAACTAAGATCCCACAAGCCACACGGCCAAAAATAAAATAAAATAAAATAAAATCTATTATATCTATTTTTTAAAAAACCTACAGTGGTCCAACCTTGTTCTGTTTGAGAGATAGTGTGGTAATGGAGTTTCTTGACCAATAAAAATAGCCACAAACAAACAAACACCAATAATGTCTTATCTCATTTGGCCTCTGACTTTGGTATGAAATAGTAAATTCTAGAACTCATTAATCATATTGTTTACATCCAACGTGGAAAGATACAAGGTAAATATTGTTTCTTAATAAAATTGACAATTTGTATGGCACTATTCAATGTGGTTTTGAAACTGCCATCTTACCGATAGCTGGTGCACGTCTGCTCAACGCACGGTGAACACTGAAGTGAATTCTGCTAATGGTTTTGAACTGTTCCTTCTGAGTTTTTTCCCTGCCATTGTTTTCGTACTGTTTGTACAGCTAGCTTATATTTTTGCCAGTTTCTTTGATGGCTTGTTAAAAACCGATCTAAACACCTTAAAATTTCTTCTTCTTTGTGCACATGTCAGAAGTTTTCAAAAGTAACAAATCTTTCTCATATTTGTCTCCATGAACTTATAACACAAAAGCAAGCAAAGCGGAGTGTTGGCCACCGGATCCATGAAGATTTTGAAAATCTTAGCCTTTGAATTAATTCACCAAGCACATTGGGTAATAATTCTTGAATTTTTCACTATCCTCTTGTCAGACAATGGTAGTGGTTGAATTTTTATAGTAGCCAGTTGCCTTGTTAGTAATGGAACATTTAACGAGGTTTTCCCTGATGGAACATTCCATCCTGTCTCCCAGAGCCCATCTACTTTGAATGATGCTGCGTGTGAAGTTTCATTGTCAGATTTAATTTTAGTTCGTATTCAGTTTTCTAGGAACAGTAATCTCAAGACTGTAAGATGTAAGATGTCAATAGCCTTCTTTTTATTCTCACTATATTCTGTTTCAGAATACCACTGTAACTTGGCAGGCATTGTAGAACTATTTTGCAAATTTTTACTGCATGAAGTACATCCAGTAACTCTCAGCACCATAAAAGGTGAACCCCGGTGACAAATAATAATTACTGTTCTTCTTATCTTTGCATGACTTTATGAGATACTTTTCCACACATGGCCTTCGTTTTCTGGAAGGATGCTTCATTCTGGTCAGACTTGTCATGATCAGCTTGATCCTTTTCTTGTTATAAACATAATTATTTCATCTTACTATGGGGGGATAAATATAAACATAAACTCTGTCACAGAGATAGATACATATATATGTATTATATCTGTAAATAGGAAGATTGAAAAGACAGAAAAATTAATTCATTAAAACTACAATAATATGATACTACCATAATGCAATGCATTGCATGTCCACTTGATATTGTACAACTGATTTCCACTCCATGAGGAGAACACGTGCTAAACACATGCACCCAAGGCTTGCCCAGCATTTAATGGAGCGTGGTCACTCCCATGTTAATGGAGGGTATGCACTTGTAATAATTTACCCAAGGGGACACGCACAGGCCTGGATTCAGGAACAGAGCGGAGCAGAGCTACAAGCTCCGTTCAGAGGAACATCTATCCATAAAACATTCCAATATATACACAGAGACACCAAGAGAAATGCTATTTCCAGGTCTGAATTAAACCAAACTCACCCAGCAGTACAAATAGTGGTGGTCCCTAATATGCTAAAATCTGGTGCATGTCAAATTAGAGTGTGTGTTTATTGTCATAGTTTCTTTTTTAAATAGTGGAAGCGTATATATTTTAAAAAGAAGCCAGAGTTCTACATTTACGGAATCTTTGCAAGCAGGCATATGCTTGCTCCGTGGATAACATATGACAATGCAGGAATGGAACGGAGCCAATCAGGAAAATGAAGCCCCCTCCCCTCCTTAGGCAAACATGAAAGCACAGCTGGTGCCAGCACGCAGAGATGCAGAGGAAGAAATGGCCTGAGAGAAAGAGGAGCCTGAACACAGCAAGATCTTCTCCATAGAACTTCTCTGAGTGAGAAGCAGACAGAGACTGGCAGAGGAGGGACCCAAAGGGCTGGACAGACCCTGCCAGAGGAGGAGCAAGTCGTGTAGGAAGACGGGGACTCGCCATCTCTGTGGTTGTGCAGAACCGTGTCATGGAGCTGGAACTTCTTCCTCTCCTCCGAACAAGCCCTCGCAGTTCTCTCTGCTGTTTGGAGTCATCTGAAATCCCTCCATCTCCACTTCTTTTTTTCACTTCATTAGCTTGGGGGTGTGCCTTTTCCAAACTAGTGTTCTGTGGATCATCAGTCCATAGGAAAAAAGTAATTTTTCCACCCGGGATTATTATTAAGTTAAACTAAATTAAATGAGTTTCTTTACTGCAGAATATCGAGCATTTACTTATACTAATGTTTCTTGGGAATTTCCAAGGGAGGATATCATATGTCATATTTCTCATGCTCATTCAATTGAGAAACAAATTCTTTATTGAGTACTTGTAAATATCTCCCCAAACTCATGTTCCACAGAACACAGTCCGAGAACTACTGCATCTCCTGGAGGCCCCTGGTCTCAGTCACATACACGGTCTGTCATTCACCATCCTCTCCACATCTGGGGCAACTGGATGTTGGGGAGCCAACCACATTGTCAACTGAACCCCTTAAAAGGAAACTGTGCTATGGTTATTTTCCAGGTGAGAAGAAACAGGACCCAGGTCAGGTAAGTGTGGATTGGAGTGGAAATTAACAAATCAGCGTAGACTCTAGGCGAGCATTCAATAGAACTCCCAAAGAGGTGTGTCTACAGGGTGCCCAGGGAATGAGGACTAAAAAGTGGGAGAGCGGGGCTTCCCTGGTGGCACAGTGGTTGAGAGTCCGCCTGCTGATGCAGGGGACGCGGGTTCGTGCCCCGGTCCGGGAAGATCCCACATGCCACGGAGCGGCTGGGCCCGTGAGCCATGGCCACTGAGCCTGCGCGTCCGGAGCCTGTACTCCACGACGGGAGAGGCCACAACAGTCAGAGGCCCGCGTACCGCAAAAAAAAAAAAAAAAAAAAAAGTGGGAGAGCGGAAAATGAACACAAATGTCACTTACTTCCCTGTGTTGACTTGCTTGGAAGTAATTTTGGGAGATCTCCAGAACTTGATGTGTCAATGTAAAAGGTGGGCTTAAAGTTCCTCTCACAGTTTGTACCCCTTGTGATCTATATACCTGAGTGCCTTGCACGTGACAGACTCTTGATAAAACCTTGAATAAATTGCATGAGTGAGTGAGTGAGTGAGAATGATCCTAGGCCAAATTAGAAAAAAAACAAAGTTTATTTTCAGGTGTGTTTTCTTGCGTCTTGGGTTTCAATGCCTCCTCTCCTTCTATTATGAAAACTACACTAAGACATGCCTGATTCCACCTTAAAGTGCTCTTTTTTCAGGGGTAGGTTTCTATCTTGATACAAGTCAAACCTTAACTAAAAGACTCTGATGCTATGGTGGGGAGGATCTCTGAGCATCAGAGTCTCCCCAGACCTTTGCAATACCACCACAAAAGAGAAAACCCACTCTTAATGGAGTCCTGAGGATCCACAAAATGAAGATAATAAAATGATAACCCATCACCTTTTGTTTCTACTTCCATTCCAGAATATCCTCCAGGTATTGTGCCTGGTGGGATGTTTTTCAGAGGACACAGCCCCTGTGCCCCGGACAGGAATGTGGCTGCTTCGTGGGTGACTCCAGAGCATGCCAGGGACAGAAAGCAATGCATGTATCCAACTGAAACCACAGGGGGGAATTCTGGTGGTCAGGGTGTGATTGCCCAGCAATCTGAGCATTCATCTTCCCTGTGCCATCTCTCCAGCCAATCCAGTCAAAGCAGAGCGTTATGGCTGTGCCACGACAGATTTCAGACGAAATACTTTAAGGTAAAAAGGGGATATTGCTGGCCAGAACTTCAAGTGATATAAATGAGAGAGGTGCCTGATGAAGCAGAAGTTTTGGGGACATGGTAAGAGATTTGTGCTTGTTGCGTGATTCTAAAGTATGCAGAAGAGGAATACTTCAGGCATTATTTCAAGGATTAAAAAGAGAAAAGGGCAGCTAGAGCAGTCTTGCCTCAAGCCTCCCTTGGGACTTCATTTTCTCCCTCTATCCCTCTCTCCTGTCTGCCCTCACTTCTCTGCTCCCTTCCTTCCTTCCTTCCTCCCTCCCTCCCTCCCTTCCTTCCTCCTTTCCTTCCTTCCTTCCTCCCTCCCTCTTCCCCTTCTTCCTTCCCTTCTTTCTCCTTTCTTTTATTGGTACTTATATACAAGGAACTGTGTAAAGGCTACAGAGATAAATAGGATATGGCTTCTGCTCTGAATATATCAAATAACCACCCCCCTTTACTCTTCAACCAATCTTATCTGAGTATTCACCTCTGTTTACCTTTCTCTATTTTTCCTTACACTTTAGATAACAACCTATATTAGTTATGGTTCTCCAGAGAAAAAGAACCAATAGGATATATATATCTGCATATGTATGTATATATATATATATAGTTGACCTTTGAACAAGGCAGGGGTTAGGGACACCGATCCTCTCTACAGTCGAAAATCCATGTATTACATATAGTCAGCCCTCCATGCATGAGGTTCCTCTGTATCCATGGTTCTGCAGCCACGGATTCAACCAATCTTGGTTTTTTGTAATATCATATTATTTACTGTTGAAAAATATACACATATAAGTGGACCTGCACAGTTTAAACCTGTGATGTTCAAGGGTATATATATATATATATAAAAAATATTTTTATATTAAAATATAAAAATATATAAATAAATATATATTTATTTTATATTAAAAATACATTTTTTTTGAAAGAGATTTTTAGGAATTGGCTCACATGATTATGAGGGCTGGTAAGGCCAAAATCTCTGGCAGGCTGGAGATCAGAGAAGAGTTGATGTTGCAGTTCAAGTTCAAGGCAGTCTGGAAGTAGAAATCCCTCTTCCTGGAGGGAAGTCAGTCTTTTTTCTCTTAAGCCTTCAACTGATTGGATGAGGCCCACCCACATTATGGAGGGTAATTTGCTTTACTCAAAGTCTACTGATTTAAATGTTAATCACATCTTTAAAAAAAAAAAAAAGAAAACACATCACAGTGACATTTAGACAGGCGTTTGACCAAATATCTGGGTACTATGACCTAGCTGACACATAAAATTAACCATCACATTGCCCCTCCCACCACCATTGCCAGAATCCTTCCTACATTCTTCCTTCCTCTGAGTCATCTCTGTACCTTACCCCCTCTTGTTTTCCCATCAAACTTCCCCCACCTTCACAGGGACACTGAGGCGACAATGATAATGGCTAACATCTACTGAGCTCTTATAATTCGCCAGGCACTGTGCTAAGCTTTGCATGAATTTCTTATTTAATTCTCACAACAACTCTATGAAGTAGGCACTGTTATTATTATCTTCTCTCACCCAGAGAGGTTAGGCACCTTACCTGAGGTCCTACAGCTGGTGCATAGTGGGGCAGGGATTCAAGGCCAGTCAGCCAGACACCAGAGCATGTGGTATTAACTCCTGGTCAGGCTGCCTCCCTCAGTATGTGGGATGGCCATGACCAAAGGCATCCTCCCACCCTCCAAGGAGCGGGTTCCAGGTTGTCGAAGTCCTCGGGCGTGAGAGGCCGGTGCTGCCGATTCTGTTGAACCCCAGGGGACAGCACAGAGAGTGACGGTGGGCCCAGCAGAGGATGCCAGCAAGCATCCCACCATGGGATGTTCTCACCAGAACACATGTTCCTCTAGAGCACAGAGGTCAGGGAAGTGCTAACCAGCCTGGCCCAGCGAAGGGCTCCTGGAACCCTGACAACCTATAACAACCTATAACAGACCACACCAAAACCCACGGCAATGGGTTATTCTACAGCCACCTACAATCACTCAGTAGGAGAATGTTTAATGACACGGGCAAATGTTCATGAGACACTAAATTAAAAAACCAGTTCCTAGCAGTTTGTAAATATGAGCTCATTAAAAGTGTGTATTCCATATATTATACAAATCTAACATATAAATGTGTGTGTATATATATATGTATGTATATACATAGAAAGAAGATTAAAAAGATAGGCTCAAAAATGAAATATGATTATGGGGGATTTTTATTCTATTTTATGCTTTTCTGCATTTTCTAAATTTTCACAAGTAAATATATTTTGTAGAAATGTACAAAATACCATACTTTTACAATGAAACATGTAAACATACTTTGTAACTAAACATTTAAATATATTTTGTAGAAGTGTACAAAATATATACTTTTGTGATTAAAGAATGGCCAATATGAAGACACAAATATTTAACTCTTTCTTGGCAATTTAATCCTACACCAATCTATTTTAAAAAATTAAATCCTACAACTACGAGGCTCAGACAGATCCACATTGAGATTATTGGTTACAGATGGGATGTCAGCCCTTAAAGAGATGAGGTGCCTTGCCCAGGAGGGAGCTTCAGCTCTCCCAAGAGGAACCTAATCCAACAAAGGTGTTTGGCTTAATGACAAGAATTTTCATTGCAAAAATATTTTCCATTCTTTAATCAGAGCCTAATCCAAAAGAAACTTCAGATACCCGTCATGGTACCTTCCATTTAAAACCTCTACCTCCCTCTCGTTTCAGTCTCAATAGCATTCCTTTGCTTCGCAAATTAACGAAAAAGCTGGGAACTGTAAAAGTCTCTGTCAAATTGTCACCCTTTTTATTAATCCCTCAAATTGTCCTAGTGTGTAACTGAATTTTTAATCAACATTCTAGGACTAATGCAACAAATGAGAAATGTCTACTTTATGAAGACAAAAACTTATTCCAGTTAACTTTCAGGAATCCAAACATTCTGGGAAATCTTGGTGTGAAATTACTTTCACAGCCTACGGGTAGCCATCTAAATGATAATAATAAATAATCATACCACGTATTTATACATTATTCCATTTATCCTCAAAACATCCCCCAAACTTTGTGTTACTTCCATGGCATGGAGAAGGCCCTGAGCTGTAAACTTATTTGCCAAGAACACAGAGCTGGCAAATGAAAGTGGCTTGAGTTTTTGGAAACAGCTATAAGTTATTCACACCAAAGTCCTGTGACTCAAGGGGATCCTCAATCAATGACTAAGTCAATGAGGAAATACTCATTGGACACTGTTCATGGAACAGTCCCTGTATGTTCACTCTGAGGAGACTATTAGATGAATAACTAGTGGTCCCAGCTGCCATCAAACTGAGTAATCATAGTTTTTGGTCAAAAATGAGGTGTCACTATGATGTAACAAGACTGATGGTGTGTGTGTGTGTGTGTGTGTGTGTGTGTGTGTATTAGATCGGCTCTGAGGTCTCCATTAGTATCCATCTCCTTGAAGGTACCAGGGACTTTTTAGATGTTAGGCACAGTATGATGCTATGAACATAGGTGTGCAAATATCTCTTCAAGACCCTGCTTTCATGCAAACTATTATATATAGTATGGATAAACAACAAGGTCCTAATGTGTAGCACAAGGAACTATATTCAATATCCTGTGATAAACCATAAAGGAAAAGAACATGAAAATGAATATATATGTATGTAGAACTGACTGTATAGCAGAAATTAACATGACATTGTAAATCAACTATACCTCAATAAAATTGTTTTTAAAAGACACTGCTTTCAATTATTTTGGGTTTATAGCCAGAAGTGGAATGCTAGATCACATGGCAGTTCCATATTTAATTTTTTGAAAACCACCATACTGTTTTCCATCGCTGCTGTACCATTTTACATCCTCAACAGTACACAGAAGTTCCAGTTTCTTCACATCCTAACACTTGTTATCTTCCGTGTTTTGTTTTTTTTTATAATAGCCATCCTAAAGGGTGTGAGGTAGTATATCTTTGTAGTTTTGATTTGTGTTTCCCTGATAATTAGTGATGTTGAGCATCTTTCATGTGCTTATTGGCCTTTTGTAATCTTCTTTGGAGAAATGTCTTTTCGAGTCCTTTGTCCATTTTTGAATCAAGTTGGGTTTTTTTGTTGTTGAGTTTTATGAGTTCTCCATATATTCTGGATATTAATCTCTTGTCAGATATATGATTTGCACAGATTTTCTTCCATGCTGTGGGTTGTCTTTTTACTCTGTTGATTGTGTCTTCTGTGGCACACATTTTAAAATTTTCTTAAAGCCCAGTCTATTTATTTTTTCTTTTCTTGCCTGTGCCTTTGGTGTCATATCCAAGAAATTATCACCAAATCCAATGTCCTAAAGCTTTGCCCTGTGTTTTCTTCTAAGAGTTTTATAGTTTTAGGTCTTACATTTAGGTTTTTAATCCATTTGGGGTTAAATTTAATCTGCATTGTTAGGTAAAGGTTGGCCACAGGTACTCTTTGAAATTGCAAACATTTTTCTGATATTCCTTTCTACAAACTCCAACAGCTACATAAGTAAAGAGGACCCCTCCTGGGCTTCCCTGGTGGCGCAGTGGTGGAGAGTCCGCCTGCCGATGCAGGGGACACGGGTTCGTGCCCCGGTCTGGGAAGATCCCACATGCTGCGGAGCGGCTGGGCCCGTGAGCCATGGCCGCTGAGCCTGCGCTTCCGGAGCCTGTGCTCCGCAATGGGAGAGACCACAACAGTGAGAGGCCCGCGTACCGCAAAAAAAAAAAAAAAAAAAGAGGACCCCACCCCCCCAAATAAACCCCTCATTTTTTTCATATTTTGATTAGCAGGAATAATCACATCTGTCTCACATTCTCTATTCAAAACACCAAATGTCACAATTTCAATAAAATTGTATTTACAAAATCTTGCCTAATAAATACAACGACTTCGGAAGAAATGTTGACAGTAGAAGCAGCTGTTACTGCTGAAAATTTTGGGGCTATGTTACTATCTTCTCCTAAACTGGTTCCTCTGGGATGGTTTTTCCTTGTTGTTAAAGAAATGTGCTGTGACTTGTCTGTGCCCATGGAGCGTCCAATCTAGTCTCTAGCACCAGAAATGCCCTCCTGAGAGGTGCACAGATCAGGGCTGCATACTTCTCACCATGTGGTGGGTGCTCATTTCTTGCAGAATGAAGGATGGATATTTTTTCTCTTTCTGGTCTTGGCAGGTTGGCTATTATGTTCTTTTTTGCAGCCCTTTTATTGTTTGTATTTGCTTCACAATTCAAAACAGTCTTGAGTACACCCCCATCCAATCTCTTAAAATCATCCCTAAAAAATCTTTTTTTCTTTGTTGGTCGGCTGGTTTAAAGATTTGTCAAGTCCAAATCGGATAGGGAGACAATTGTACCACATTTAATTCCCCCAAATCATTGATTTGTCTCTGTATTGGGTCATAGAAAATGATGTGCATACTTCACCTACCCATTCATTTGTTTCCACTCCCCAAACACAATAGAACTAATAGCTCTCACATTTTATGAGTTTTCTATGTTCCAGAAAAAAATGTAGGGTGCTTGACTTACATGTTAGTTCATTAAGTACTCAGCGTAACTCTGTGAGTGGATGTTATCAGCCTTAATTTATAAACAAGTAAATCTATTTGTAATTAAGTCTGAAATTTGGCGAAGCACTCCTCAATATCGAAAAGCATATTATTACTTTCATAATTGCTTGAAAATGTCCCATGGCACTTTTCCTATGCTGCAGTGCAACTTTGGGGTTTGAAAGATGTGAGTTTGAATCTTCGCCTTGCCACTTGCTTTACTGGGACTTTAGGCAAGTTGCTTACATTCCCCTAGGACTGTTTCCCAGGATGCAGTGTGGGCCAGTGGGGACCAGGAACTCCCACTAGCGAGTACTGTGGGCATTAGGGAGGCACTATAATGCAGCGTCTAGTTCTGGGTCAGCTCCTCCCCTCTCTAGGACACTCTGGGAAGGACAAGTGCCAAAGTCTCAACACCCCGAAGAAACCTCTTCTTGGGAGTTAGGGTTTGGTCAGGACTCCCTAAGAGCTGCCTGAGTCATAAGAAAACATGAGTCTCTCATGCTCCCTGAAATACTTCCAGAATGGGTCTCCAGGGCCCACCTCACGCAAAATGCATCGGGGAGGAGGTTCTTTGGTTCCTCCATGTTAATCTGCAATAGGTTTAGCATGTCCACTTGCTTATTAGCAAAGGGACCTCTTTGCTGGGTAGTTTCCCCTGTATTTTGGGTGTATCCCAGGCCCCTGGATCTCTGGCAGCATTCAAAGTATTACCATACAGTAGTTACTAAGGTGACCCAGGAATATTTAGCCGTTATTTTTAAAAAGGTGTTGAATGGATTTGCAGAAGGACTTAGCAAAGGGCACTTTGGAGTTTGCAGTATTCCGTCAGAAAGGTCTCTGCAAGAACATTACTCCTGTAGGTTCTCGGTTATAAATATTTAAAAGTCTGAGTCCAAGTGTCCGTTCTCTACGTCTGCATCTGGGGAGGGTGGGATGAACTGGGAGGTTAGGTTTGACATAAATACAGTACCATGTGTAAAACAGATAGCTAGTGGGAACCTGCGGTATAGCACAGGGAGCTCAGCTCGGTGTTATATGATGACCTAGATGAGGGGAATGGGGGTGGGGAGGGAGGTCCAAGAAGGAGGGGATATATGTATACGTATAGCTGATTCACTTCGTTGTACAGCAGAAACTAACACACCATTGTAAAGCAACTATATTCCAATTTAAAAAAAAAGTCTGAGCACACAGAATGCCAAATTTGTCTATCAGCTCTGCAAATAAAACCACCTATTATTTTTCCATTTAGTACTACACATTTCCTAATTTATACATGCCCCAAATCAAGCTGTTCCTCCTTATACAGTGGTTTGTCTTCTCCCTGGAGTAGCCTCAAGTGAGCCAGCTGCTAAGAAGACTGATGTTTTTATTTGCAGTTTGTTCTCAGTCCTTGACCTCAGAGAAACTGCTTTCATGAGAGGTTAGGACTCTGCTATGGTGGGAGCAGGGGTGGGGGTGACAGTGGTGAGGGAGCAGCTTCTTCTGGAACAAGACCATCCAAGGCCCCTTCTGACCTGCTCCATGAGGCCTGTGAAGAGCAAGGGTCTCCTTTCTCAAGAAGCCTTTCTCCTCATCTTGGCAACACCAGAGACCATGTGTACACCAGCGTTAACACATTTTGTGGGGCAACAGGCAGAAGGGAATCAAATCTATCTTTGCCTGAGGACTTGAAATTTCCTGGCCCTTTCTTACCCACCCACAAGTATTCCTTATGCCTACTTTCTAGCTCCCTGTGTAGAAGGAAGCAGAGAAAAAAGAACTAGCTGATTGCTGTTTAAAAGTGAGGCGAAGGACCACATCAGTCATTCTGAAATTTAAGCCTAAAGGGAATTCCCTGGCGGTCCAGTGACTAGTACTCCATGATTCCACTGCAGGGGGCACCAGTTTGATACCTGGTCGGGGAACTAAGATCCCACGTGTTGCGATGCAGCCAAAAAAAAAAGAAAGAAAGAAAAAGAAAGAAATCTTTATTTTTTTATTTTGAATTTTATTTTATTTATTTTTTTATACAACAGGTTCTTATTAGTCATCAATTTTAAACACATTAGTGTATACATGTCAATCTCAATCTCCCAATTCATCACACCACCTTCCCCACCCCCACCGCCGCTTTCCCCCCTTGCTGTCCATACGTTTGTTCTCTACATATGTGTCTCAACTTCTGCCCTGCAAACCGGTTCATCTGTACCATTTTTCTAGGTTCCACATACATGTGTTAATATATGATATTTGTTTTTCTCTTTCTGACATACTTCACTCTGTATGACAGTCTCTAGATCCATCAACGTCTCAACAAATAACCCAATTTCGTTCCTTTATATGGCTGAGTAATATTCCATTGTATATATGTACCACACCTTCTTTAGCCATTTGCCTGTCGATGGGCATTTAGGTTGCTTCCATGACCTGGCTATTGTAAATAGTGCTGCAATGAACGTTGGGGTGAATGTGTCTTTTTGAGTTATGGCTTTCTCTGGGTATATGCCCAGTAGTGGAATTGCTGGAACATATGGTAATTCTATTTTCAGTTTTTTAAGGAACTGCCATACTGTTCTCCATAGTGGCTGTTTCAAATTACATTCCCACCAACAGTGCAAGAGGGTTCCCTTTTCTCCACACCCTCTCCAGCATTTGTTGTTTGTAGATTTTTTGATGATGGCCATTCTAACTGGTGTGAGGTGGTACCTCACTGTAGTTTTGATTTGCATTTCTCTAATAATTAGTGATGTTGAGTAGCTTTTCATGTGCTTCTTGGCCATCTGGATGTCTTCTTTGGAGAAATGTCTATTTAGGTCTTCTGACCATTTTTGGATTGGGTTGTTTGTTTTTTTAGTATTGAGCTGCATGAGCTGTTTATATATTTTGGAGATTAATCCTTTGTCCGTTGATTCCTTTGCAAATATTTTCTCCCATTCTGAGGGTTGTCTTTTCGTCTTGCTTATGGTTTCCTTTGCTGTGCAAAAGCTTTGAAGTTTCATTAGGTCCCATTTGTTTATTTTTGTTTTTATTTTCATGACTCTAGGAGGTGGATCAAAAAATCTCTTGCTGTGATTTATGTCAAAGAGTGTTCTTCCTATGATTTCCTCTACGAGTTTTATAGTGTCCGGTCTTACATTTAGGCCTCGAATCCATTTTGAGTTTATTTTTGTGTATGGTGTTAGGGAGTGTTCTAATTTCATTCTTTTACATGTAGCTGTCCAGTTTTCCCAGCACCACTTATTGAAGAGACTGTCTTTTCTCCATCGTATATCCTTGCCTCCTTTGTCATAGATTAGTTGACCATAGGTGTGTGGGTTTATCTCTGGGCTTTCTATCTTGTTCCATTGATCTATGTTTCTGTTTTTGTGCCAGTACCATATTGTCTTGATTACTGTAGCTTTGTAATATAGTCTGAAGTCAGAAAGTCTGATTCCTCCAGCTCCATTTTTTTCCCTCAAGACTGCTTTGGCTATTCGGGGTCTTTTGTATCTCCATACAAATTTTAAGATTTTTTGTTCTAGTTCCGTAAAAAATGTCATTGGTAATTTGATAGGGATCGCATTGAATCTGTAGATTGTTTTGGGTAGTATAGTCATTTTCACAATATTGATTCTTCTGATCCAAGAACGTGGTATATCTCTCCATCTGTTGGTATCATCTTTAATTTCTTTCATGAGTGTCTTATAGTTTTCTGCGTACAGGTCTTTTGTCTCCCTAGGTAGGTTTATTCCTAGGTATTTTATTCTCTTTGTTGCAGTGGTAAATGGGAGTGTTTCCTTAATTTCTATTTCAGATTTTTCATCATTAGTGTATAGGAATGCAAGAGATTTCTGTGCATTAATTTTGTATCCTGCAACTTTACCAAATTCATTGGTTAGCTCTAGTAGTTTTCTGGTGGCATCTTTAGGATTCTCTGTGTATAGTATCATGTCATCTGCAAACAGTGATAGTTTTACTACTTCTTTTCCAATTTGTATTCCTTTTATTTCTTTTTCTTCTCTGATTGCCATGGCTAGGACTTCAAAAACTGTGTTGAATAATAGTGGTGAGAGTGGACATCCTTGTGTCGTTCCTGATCTTAGAGGAAATGCTTTCAGTTTCTCACCATTGAGAATGATGTTTGCTGTGGGTTTGTCATATATGGCCTTTATTATGTTGAAGTAGGTTCCCTCTATGCCCACTTTCTGGAGGGTTTTTATCATGAATGGGTGTTGAATTTTGTCAAAAGCTTTCTCTGCATCTATTGATATGATCATATGGTTTTTATTCTTCAATTTTTTAATATGGTGTATCACATTGATTGATTTGCATATACTGAAGAATCCTTGCATCTCTGAAATAAATCCCACTTGATCCCACTCTTTGATTTCTTCAGTGATCTCTTGGTTATTTAGTAACGCATTATTCAGCCTCCATGTGTTTGTGTTTCCTACATTTTTTTCCCTGTAATTCATTTCTAATCTCATAGCGTTGTGGTCAGAAAAGATGCTTGATATGATTTCAATTTTCTTAAATTTACTGAGGCTTGATTTGTGACCGAAGATGTGATCTATCCTGGAGAATGTTCCATGCGCACTTGAGAAGAAAGTGTAATCTGCTGTTTTTGGATGGAATGTCCTATAAATATCAATTAAATCTATCTGGCCTATTGTGTCATTTAAAGCTTCTGTTTCCTTATTTATTTTCTGTTTGGATGATCTGTCCATTGGTGTAAGTGAGGTGTTAAAGTCCCCCACTATTATTGTGTTACTGTTGATTTCCTCTTTTATAGCTGTTAGCAGTTGCCTTATGTATTGAGGTGCTCCTGTGTTGGGTGCATATATAATTGTTATATCTTCTTCTTGGATTGATTCCTTGATCATTATGTAGTGTCCTTCCTTGTCTCTTATAACACTCTTTATT
Organism: Aethalodelphis obliquidens; assembly: GCF_003676395.1. Taxonomy (NCBI): domain Eukaryota; kingdom Metazoa; phylum Chordata; class Mammalia; order Artiodactyla; family Delphinidae; genus Aethalodelphis; species Aethalodelphis obliquidens. The sequence goes on from NW_020837949.1 coordinate 18,075,965, forward strand.
TTAAAGTCTATTTTATCTGATATGAATATTGCTACTCCAGCTTTCTTTTGATTTCCATTTGCATGGAATATCTTTTTCCATCCCCTCACTTTCAGTCTATATGTGTCCCTAGGTCTGAAGTGGGCCTCTCATAGACAGCATATATATGGGTCTTGTTTTTGCATCCATTCAGCAAGCCTGTGTCTTTTGGTTGGAGCATTTAATCCACTCACGTTTAAGGTAATTATCGATATGTATGTTCCTCTGACCATTTTCTTAATTGTTTTGGGTTTGTTTTTGTAGGTCCTTTTCTTCTCTTGTGTTTCCCACTTAGAGAAGTTCCTTTAGCATTTGTTGTAGAGCTGGTTTGGTGGTGTCGAATTCTCTTAGCTTTTGCTTGTCTGTAAACCTTTTGATTTCTCCATTGAATCTGAATGAGATCCTTGCTGGGTAGAGTAATCTTGGTTGTAAGGTTCTTCTCTTTCATCACTTTAAGTATATCATGCCACTCCCTTCTGGCTTGTAGAGTTTCTGCTGAGAAATCAGTTGTTAACCTTATGGGAGTTCCCTTGTATGTTATTTGTCGTTTTTCCCTTGCTGCTTTCAATAACTTTTCTTTGTCTTTAATTAAAAAAAATTAATTTAACCCTAAAAAGTCAATCTGAGGTGCTGGTTAAAATGCATATTCCTGGGCCCTATTTCCAGCAAATCTGGTTCATTAGTTCCAAGTCCCCTGATGATGGCTTCCAGACTAGTTACCAGGGTAACCCTGGCAATTACTTAATCCACCCCAGCTGATACATCCCAAGGTTTTAGATTTCATTGATCCCCAGCCTGGGGCCAAATATCCAGTCATCATTGAACTCTTAGCCAGTCACTGATTCACTGCTCTTTGTTGTAACCCTGCTTCCTGTTCAAGTACATGACCACACAGTCCTCCTATAAAACAACAGTTCAAAGTTCCTGTGTTCCTCTTCCTCTGTTGTCAGGGACACCCCCAGGCAAGGCAAAGGGAAACAAGAGCAGCTGTTTTTCAGTGGAGTGAAAAGGCTCTTTGGTCCATCTTTCTCTCCCAATGCTTGCTCCCCTGACCCATCTCCTCCTCCAACTGGCATATTGGTCATTTCTCACATTTTTTTAGTAAATAAAATCACAGTCACATCAGAGCTAAGCAGTACCTTTGAAAGGACCTGGTCCTACCTCCTTACTTTCCCGGAAAGTAAACTAAAGGAGAGAGGGGTTAAGGGACTTACCCAAGGTCACACAGCCAGCAGGGGCAATGGTGGGGTTCAAACCCAGACAGTCTGGCTCCAGCACTTCTGCTTTAACCTCCATGCTCTATGGTGCATAGATTTAATGAGAAAGCTGCACTAAGAGTGGAAGACAGGCTGGCATAACCATGTTGGGAAAACACATGTATAGTTCAAGGGCAAGGCTATCCTTATGCTATTCTTGTGATTTTGTTCTTCTGTCAGTGTGTGGGCAGAAAAATAGGCAAAGCTGAACACTGTCTTGACTATTTCGAAGCTCTAATTACATCAGAGAGGAGATTAAAACCCAGAATGTAGGGTTATTTGGCCTCTGTCACTTCATTCCTTCCCATAACTCAGAAGAAGAGGCAGGTAGCATGGACAGGACAGGGAGTGCTGGTTGACTCCAGAAGCCTGGGGTTCTACTCCAACTCCCAACTCTGCCTCTTCCTAATTCTGATGGTACAGAACTTCTCTTCTCTGGGCACTATTCCTTCATCTGTAAATTGGAAAGAGGATTCGTTCAAGGTGATTGCTGAGCTGCTTCCAGTTCTATGATTGGATGCGTGTCTCACCAAAGAGTTGGCAGGGGTGTTTGTGCTGTCTCTGGGCAGCTGAGGTTGAGGGTAAATGTCTTGGTCACTTGCATTTCTATTGACTGGTTCTGTGTCAATACATACCCTTAGGAATGGGGAGAACCTTCACAGCCCTTCTAACTCCCTCAATATTCTGCCAGTGAACAGTATTGAATAATACTGCTGAGTGGCTGTGTACAGGGCCAGAGCCAGCTGGGGACCCCCAGAGTCTTCATAAGGCTGCCCTCTATAGAATCCTCCTGCTCTCCTCCTCTTCAAGAAGTCACTCTGGAGTTTAGGGGGCTCAAGTATCAACAAACAGATCTGAGTGACCCTCTGACTCTGTCATCTCATGGTGACTGGGCAGGAAGACAGCCTATCTCTCTGACTCTTGTGAGGCTGCTCCCCTGACCTGCACAGATATCTGACTGGAGGCAAAGGAGCCCTCATTTTGCTTCTTGCTTGGGTTATCTGGGGTGCCTCAGGGTCTCTTTGACAAAACAGAAAGTGTTCAAAATCTTTAAAGTATCCCCCTGTCCCTACCTTTGACCTACAGCCCCGTCATCACCAATAATTAGTCAGTTTCATCTCTTCTCCCATATATCCATATCTCCCATATCCCTGGGGTAGGGAGATGGGTTCCATCCTGGTTTCATGATGGAAGGGTTATGAAGATTTGTGTCAAAGCCTAAGACTGTATAAAACCCAACAAATTATTTGCTGAAAAGGAAAGAACTTCTGTGTTTTCATTATGCTATTGCCAGGTAAAATTCCACTTCAACAAATATCATGGTAAATATACAAGTTTTTTGCATAGCCCAGCTGTTTTCATATTTCTTTGGTGACTTGTTACAACATCCCTTCACAAAGAGTTGTCTGAGTCCATTCACGCTGCCATTAAAAAAAAAAAATTCCATATACTGGGCAGCTAATAAACAACAGAAATTTATTTCTTTTAGTTCTTAGAAGTCCAAGATTAACATGCCAGCAGATCTGGTGTCTGGTAAGAGCCTTCTTCATGGTTCATAGATGGACAGTTTTTTGCTGCGTTCTCACATGGTAGAAGGAATAAGGATCTTTCTAGGGCCTCTTTTTCTAGGGCACTAATCCCATTCACGAGGGCTCCACCCTCATGACCCTATCATCCCAAAGCCCTACCTCTAAATACCATCACATTGGGCATTAGCATTTAACATATGAATTTGGGGACAGGGGACACAAACATTCAGTCTATAGCAAGAGTCATTTAGTTCAACAAACTAATTATGTCTCTCTTTTAGATAGAACACATCCTTTCCTCACAAAAGTAACCAATTGATGGCACCTACCTTATAAGAAGAGTAGACCAGAGTTCAGTGTAGTTATGTCTGACTTCAGGGCATTCTTGATCTCCAGAAAGCAGCAATTCCTTTTAACTCCTCTTTTATCTCTTTTCATGCCACAAATCCCACTAACACACCTAAAGCCCCCCAAAATTCAATCATACCCTTGGGGATGCATATCACAGTGCTTTCCTCTACTGAGAGATTGAGCATAAAATCTCTTTCACTCCTTACTCTTTTCAGACTATACAATGGTGTCTGGTGGTGAATTGTGTATACAGTCCACCAAAACGAGCCAGCGAAAAATGGAGTGAAATTGCCTCATTTTTTGCTGTATGGATTCCTGAAAGTTCCATCACATTGTCAAGTAGGCTTCCAAAATGGAAAAGCAATGGTCAAAAATCTAGTTGGCAACATTAGGTAGAGGAACAAATGCTATCAACAGACTAATGTGTTTCTCCCTTAATTTTACTTGTTAGCTGTGTGAACTTAGTAAAGCAAACAGCCTCTCTGAGCAGAGATCTTCCTCTGTGAGCTGGATGATCTCTCAAGTCTTCCCAGTTCACTGATCCTGTACCTTTATTTCCCTGCTTATTTATAAAGCTTACCTTTTTGCATAGGACATCTTTGTTCTGCTTTTCTAATTTTTAAAAATATTTAATTTATTTATTTGGCTGCATCGGGTCTTAGTTGCTGCACACAGGCTCTTCCTTGCAGTGTTCGGGCTTCTCCCTAGTTGAAACGCGTGGTCTCTAGAGTGTGTGGGCTTAGTTGCCCCACAGCCTGTGGGATTTTAGTTCCCTGACCAGGGATCGAACCTGCATCCCCTGCTTTGGAAGGCGGATTCTTAACCACTGGACCACGAGGGAAGTCCCACTTTTCTGATATTTTAAGAGAGTAAAAGTTATTTTGCGAAAAATATTGAACTTCCCAACTTGCCATATACATTGTTTTACCTAAAATGTCAATTTCCCTATCCAGAACTGAAAACGTTCATTGATGTAGTCGACCATTCATTTGATGTTATTTCTTTCCACTCCACGTTAATGTGAAAGAGCTAACTTTAGCTCATACGGAAGGAACGACTGTTTCCAAAACTTTGGGAGAAGAATGAGGGAAAGAAGATTTCGTGTTTGTCTTGCTTTTATTTTAGTTTTTCCTCCAGAAGAACTCCTCCTATATTAACTGCACCAGGACCCATCAGAGGGAAGAGGGTCCTCACACCTATGTTCAGATGCATGAAGGGTCTTGGGCACATCATCCCTCACTCGTCCTTCCTCCCCAGATTCTCACTGAGGCACGTAAGTCATGCCCTATACGAGAACTCTACCTATGCCCCCAGCCCCTGCTCAGGCCCCTCCACCCAGCTGCAGTTGCCTCCCACCCCCCAAGCCTGGGGCTCTGGCCAGGGAATTTGGCTCACCAGGCAGAACCAGCTGGATAACAAATGGTCCCAATTAAGGTGCTCTCTGATCACATTAAGGTGTGAACCTCTCCAGCACTATTTTTATTTTGTCTCACCTAGAGGAGGACTGTCTGAAGGAAGAGTGGGGAAGTGTAAACAGGCAGTGAGGTTGGAATGTTCTGACAGTCCAGTGCCTCCCACAGCTCCTGGACTGAGGCAAGCATGAAGGCTGCCCAGAAAAGGGGGCCATCATGAGAAAAAGCCACTGACCGGAAGTCAAAAAGCCTCATGAAATATGTACAGCGTTGGAGTGCTTAACTCGAAAAGGGAGTGGGGAGCCTCCAGAGTCCCGCACATCCCTTACCCCACACAGTGGTGCCAGAGGCACCTCCTTGGGTCAAAATCGTCAGTGATCACTTCCAGGAATAATTCCAGGAAGCCTCACTGCCTGCTGTGTGGAGGCCTTGATACCATTCCCTGATAGAAACAGCCAGAGGTGGGCAGGGAGCTTCTGCTTCCTCTATAGAACTCTCTACACCCCTCACTTCACAGTCTGTGCCTCAGCATCCTTCTATCCTCATCCCAGCGGCTCCACCCTCACACCCACACACCCCACCTCCGCCATATCAAGCCATTCACAGTTGTTCACATCCTTTCACTTCTCCATCATTGGGATGCCTTTCCTCTGGGGGAGCCTCTTCTCAGCCTTTAAAATTCACCTCAAATTGTACCTGTTAAAGCATAACCTTCTCATACTGGCCTGAAGTCTACCCTTCTTGGTCTTAGCTTTGTATTCACTTCTGAATATGATGTTTGCCAAAATAATTTCTTCACTTCTTTCACTTCTCTACTTGACTATCAACTCCTTAAGGTCAGGGACAAGGTTATATACATCTTTCAGCCCCAGGGCTAAATACAGTACCTTTACATATGATAGTTACATTTCTGTATCACCATGGCTAGCTATGGTGCACAGTTGTTTGGTCAAAACCAATCTAGATATTGCTGTAAAGATATTTTTAAGATGTGATTAACATCTAAATCAGTAAACTTAGAGTAGAACAGATTACTCTCCATGTGTGGGTGGGCTTCATCCACTCAGTTGAAGGCTGTAAGAGAAAAGACTTAAGTCCCTGTAAGAGGAAGGAATTTAGCCTCCAAACTCCCTTCAGACTTGAGTCACTACATCAAACTCTTGGAATTTCTAGGCTGCCAGCCTGTTCTGCAAATTCTGGACTTGCCAGTCCCCACAATCATGTAAGTTCATTCCTTAAAGTAAACTCTCTGCCTCTCTCTGTCTCCATTTCTCTGTCTCTATCTCTCTCTGTGTCTCTGTCTCTGTCTGTCTCTGTCTGTCTGTCTCTGTCTCTTTCCCTCTCTCTCTCTCTCTCTCTCTCTCTCTCTATATATATATATATATATATATACACTATTGCTTCTGTTTCTGTGGGGAACCCTAACTAACATAATGCCTGTTTACTGGCCCTCAGACTTAATAGCAAAGAAAGGAATATGGCAAATGGGACTAAAGGCTGAATAGGAGAGGGAAAATGGCTGAAAATATGTGGCTACGTAGACAGATTGAATGACCAGAAAGTAAACAACATGCCACTATTTTTGAAATAATGATTTCTACATTTATTATGCACCTGGGTACCATATGTGCACAGAAATATTTTAATGCAATTGGATATCCTTAAATTTTAGAGGTTCCCATGTAAATATCAAACTTTAAGGTAGAATGGGATTAAGATATGGAAAAGGGGATTTAGGCCAACATAAAGCACATATAACAAAGCGTATTCATATTTTGTAGGGGATTTTCTGGAATCTTTAGAGTCTTTTGGGACTGGATTAATTCCCTGGGATTCCTAAACCCTTAGAAGTCCTCAAGCTATTTTCAGCATTTTTAGAAGTCACATTGAAGTCCTACCCCTGCCTGCTAAGACTGCATAGGCTCATTAAAATGTCAAATTTTGTTTGCTTTCGGCTAGAATTCTCTTAAACCAGTGTGATGACATTGGTTATCCTTTGCTGCTCAATATCTCTATTTGTTAATTGTATATATCTTTGATTAATTTTTTAAAATGGAAACATAGCTCAACTAATTAACAAATATAAGATTTTGATAGCAAAATCTCTTCAGACAAAGGGGACCCAAGAGGTGGAGAAAAGTGGGGAGATAATGAAAGGAGTTTCTGGTGATGGAAAGGTAGGAATCCTCAGACTGGATGATTGCTGAGCTCCTTCAAGGCCCCAGAGCTTAGTGAAGTCATCTCAGTAGCTTATTAGCCACTAGGCTTATGGTGGGCAAATGATAAGTGCCTGCCCTCAAGTTCACATGCAGGTGGAACAAGTAAGATGGCTTAGAGAAGCTGGTCCAGTCGGGCAATGGGTCCAGCTGAGAGGCAAGGTGCTAGAACAGCAGCTGCGGTGGTTCTGCTCCTTAAATCTTGACTGTGGGATGTTGAAGCAACACCCCTCAACCCAGACTGCCTAACTTTGAGTCCCAGCTCTGTCCCTCACTAGGTCTGTGACATCTTTGTGCCTCACTTTCCTCATTTGTAAACTGATGATGATGCGTTCTAGATTTGTTATAGGGATCAAATACTTTAACATGCAAAGCACCTGGAACAGTGCCAGGAACAGAGGAAGCCTCCAATAAAACTGGATTTTTGTTATATGTCAGACATTGTATCAAACATTTTGCATACACTTTCTCTGTCTCCAGAATAAGCCCTCAAGGTAGGTACTATTATTATCTCCATTTTACAGATGAGAAAACTGATGCTTAGAGAGTTTAAGAAACTTGTCCAAAGTCACCCATCTCATCAGTGTCAGAAGTTGGACTCAAGTAAACCTTGACATTGCCAGTCACTCTTTGCCTGCCCCAGTGGAGTGAGGGTTGTGCCTGTGGGAGACCCCAGAGCTGCTCACACACTGTGTGCCTCTGGGCAAGTCACCCAGCCTTCCCAAGCTTCCGTATTTTCATCTGTAAGGTTAGAGGGTTGTTTCCCAGTTTGGATAATTTATTAAGGTTATGTATACTGTTGTCATTAGGGAAAGCAGGGTGAAGCACAGCAACCTTATGCACTAACTTTGCAACTCCTTTGGAACTTCTAAAATGATTTCAAAGTAGAAATTTTAAACACTACTGTAGGGATATGCTACTTGGCATTTTTCTTCATGTCAGGCACTGTGTTTTGCACACAAATGGTGCTCACAAATCCTTACTGATGTGATTTATTTGATTTCTAGAAAATGAAATGTGACCAGTACTGAGCAGATTGCTCTGTGTGATACAAAATACAGAGGTCTCTCTGTAAAGTCTTGATTTAAGTAGCAAGAACAAGTAATTTAGATGATGAAAACATCTTATTCTTTAAAATAACATTTTTCATGCATTTAGAATTTTATATTAAAAAAAATCCATCACATCAACAAACTAAAAAAGAAAAATCACGTGATCATATCAATAGATGCAGAAAAAGAATTTGGCAAAACCTAACACTCACACATGACAAAAACTCTCAGTAAATGTACAGCACACAGAATATAGCCAATCTTTTATAATAACTATAAATGGAGTATAATCTTTTAAAATTGTGAATCACTACGTTGTACACCTGAAACTTATATGATACTGTAAATCAACTATATTTCAATGAAAAAAAATCTCCAAAAACTCCTCCTTTAGCTATCTTGTTAGTGAGTATTTTAACTCTTGGACTGTCTTATGTATTATAAACATTTTTTCCAATTCATCATTTATATTTGCATGTTTTTGTATATAGTCATTAAACATTTTTATATACACTTCAATAAAAACACCTCTCAGTAAACTGGGAATAGAGTGGAACTTTCTTAACTTGCTAAAAACTAACTGCAAAACTCTTAGAGCTAACATTATACTTAATGGTGAGAAACTTGAAGCTTTCCCACTAAAATCAGGTACAAGGCAAAGATGTCCTCTCTCACCAGTCCTTTTCAAACATCCTAAAAAATGAAGGAAATTGACTCCATGTTCATCGATAGAGAGACTCAATATTGTCAAGATGTCAGTTCTTCCCAACTTGATCTACAGATTCAATGCATTCCCAGTCAAAATTCCAGCCATTATTTTACAGATATCAACAAACTAATTTTGAAGTTTACATGGAGAGGCAAATGATCCAGAATAGCCAACACAATATTGAATAGAAGAGCAAAGTGGTAGGACTGATGCTACCTGACTTTAAGACAACTTAAAGCTACAATAATCAAGATAGTGTGGTATTGGTGGAAGAATAGACAGATAGACCAATGGAATAGAATAGAAAGCCCAGAAATATATCCTTTTAAATATAGTCAACTGATCATTGACAAAGAAGCAAAGGCAATACAATGGAGCAAAGGTAGTCTCTTCAAGAAATGGTTCTGGAACAATTGGACATCTACATGCAAAATAAATGCATCCAGACACATACTTTATATCCCTTCACAAAAATTAATTCAAAATGGATCATAGACCTAAATTTAAAACACAAAACTGTAAAACTCCTGGAAAATAACACGGGAGAACACCTATATGATCTCAGGCACGGTGATATCTTTTTAGACACAACATCAAAGGCACAATTCATGAAAGAAATAATTGATAAGCTGGACTTCATTAAAATTAAAAAGTTCTGCTCTGGGGGATCCAATGTCAAGAGACTTAGAAGGCAAGCCACAGATTGGGAGAAAATATTCACAAAGGACACATCTGATAAAGGACTGTTACCCAAAAATACATAGAACTCTTAAAAATCAACAAGGAAACAATTTAAAAATGGGCCAAAGATCTTAACAGACACCTAACCAAGGATACATAGATGGAAAATAAGCACGTGAAAATATGCTCCACATCATACACAGGAACTCTCATACATTGCTAGTGGGAACGTACCAGTGGGGTACAGCCACTTTGCAAGACAGTTTAGTGGTTTCTTACAAAACCAAATATACTCTTACCTTATGATCCAGCAGTTGCACTCCTTGGTATTTATTTAAAATAGCTGAGGGCTTCCCTGGTGGCGCAGTGGTTAAGAATCCACCTGCCAATGCAGGGGACACAGGTTCAAGCCCTGCTCTGGGAAGATCCCACATGCCGCAGAGCAGCTAAGCCTGTGCGCCACAACTACTGAGCCTGTGCTCTAGAGCTCGTGAGCCATAGCTACTGAGCCTGTGTGCCACAACTACTGAAGCCCATGCGCCTAGAGCCCATGCTTCGCAACAACAGAAGCCACCGCTATGAGAAGCCTGCACATGACAACAAAGAGTAGCCTCTGCTTGCCACAAGTAGAGAAAGCCCACACGCAGCAATGAAGACCCAATGCAGCCAAAAATAAATAAATAAAATAAATAAATTTTAAATATATATATATATAAATAAATAAATAAAAATAAAATAGCTGAAAACTTATGTCCGCACGAAAACCTGCACCTAGATGTTTATAGCAGCTTTGTTCATAACTGCCAAAGCTTGGAAGCAAAAAAGATGTCCTTTAGTAGCTAAATGGATAAATAAACTGTGACACATCTAGACAATTTAATATTATCTGGCACTAAAAAGAAATGAGCCATCAGGCCGTGAGAGGACATGGAGAAAACTGAAATGCATATTACTAAGTGAAAAAAGCTACATACAGTATGATTCCAACTCTATGAAATTCTGGAAAAGACAAAACTATGGAGATAGTAAAAAGATCAGTGGTTGCCAGGGGTCAGGGAGGGGCAGGAGAGATGAGTAGGCAGAGTCTAGAGGATTTTTAGGGCAATAAAAATACTCTGTATGGCATTATACTGATGGATGTATATCATTATATGTTTGTCCAAATCCATAGAATATACACCACCAAGAATGAATCCTGAGGTAAACTATGGACTTTGGATGATTATGAGGTGTCATTGTAGGTTCATCCTTGGTAACAAATGTACCACTCTGGTGAGTGATGCTGATCTTGGGGGAGGCTATACATGTGTAGGGGGAGGGGTGTATATATGGAAAAGCTCTGTACCTTCCTTTCAATTTTTTTGTGAAACTAAAACTGCTGTAAAAAAAATACAGTCTTTAAAAAAGAAAACAACTTAGATGGCTGGATGTAGGGTTGCCTAAGGGTCCTTCCTGGGGTAGGACCACTGCAATAGAACAAGCCTCCCCCATCAGATTCTCTTGCAGCAGAAGCAGAGGTTCTGTGCACACCCGGCCCATTGCCGCGGGCTGCCAGTCCCGTCTTCCGTCTCATTCAGTTTGGACACTGCCTCAATGGTAAATACTAGCGTGCCCAACCTCCGCCCTTGATGCAATCACTGCTGCCTTCAAGAGCAGCTGGAAATCCTTCCTGCCAGGTGTATTTTGTCTGATAATGTTGGTCACTGTGGAGGTGAAAACAGAACTAAAAGGCTCTCTGTGTTTCAGGGAGCTGTGAAAATCTGGGGCCAGGCAGGTGGGCTCCAAGCACCATTCCCAGAAATAGCAACAAAGGGATTCTTTTAAAAGCCTGGTGTTTTCCTTTTGATTGAACACTCTCTTAGCGACCAGGCATTTTGCTCTGGACAGAGAAATCTGTGTGCCTTTCTTTGTTATACAACAGTCAAGCAGAGCCAGGACACGTCAGTCAACCGCTCTGTGCCTCAGTTTACCCATCTGTTATAAATCACCTCTACTTGGTGGGAAGCATGTCATTTGTACAGTGGGGAGGGAGAAGGAGGGAGGGAAGTAGAATAGAAATGAAAAGCTTCTTTTTTCTTATTTCAGTCCATGGCCAGAATGTAAACAGCAGACTATTTCTAAAACTCAGCCGACAGAGGAATAGCCGTGAGCCGATGCTGGCGGGGCCCGGGACCAGCCTGACCAGAAAAGACTGACGTGGTTCTATCTTGGTCCCTTCACAAATAGTGCTCACTGGGGGTTGCTCCTCAAGGCCAGGCCTCCTGGGCTGTCCTGGGCGTCAGATGGAAATGATTTGGGCACATCCGGTATGGCCTGAATTTGATCCTTTGGGTAAGATCCGAAAAAGAAAAGAAAGAGAAGAGGGAAGGCAAACCGATTCCCTTAAAAACTATGCATACTGAAAGCTTGATATTTAAGGCTCACCCCTTAGAGCTGTATTCCTAACTCTGGGTTTGTAAGACACAACATGTTTTTCCCCTAATCCTTTCCAAAAATGCATTCCATAAATTGTTAACATCCCTGCCAATGGCCCCAGTAAACTCACATACCAGCTTTAAAGTCAACCCCTTTTAAACCAATGCATCAGTCCTTTGAGTTAAGGGGATATTATTTCCAGATTCCTATAGCTGCTAGCTTCTTTTTAAAGTTGCAAATGATCTGTTTCTTTGTTGCTGTTAATTTTTAGAGAGAAATAGATACAGTGGCAGCAATACATGTATACAGTAGCTGTGACATCCTCCACGGCCCCTTAGTATCCTAAGATGCTCTGACAACCCCCCACCACCTGCCTCCTTGTTTAATCGCCCCTCTCCTAAGGGCTCAAAACTCTCCTTGTTCAGAATGACCAGAAGTTCCCATATATGGTATTACTGTGCCACTGCTATTATTATTTGTTTTATGACAGAGAGTGAAGTGTGGTGGTTTAACACATGGGCTCCAGAGCCAAACCACCTAGGTTTGAAGTCTAGCTCTACCACTTACAGCTGTGTGACCTTAAGCAACTTGCTTAACCACTCTGTGCCCAGGTTTCCTTATCCATAAAATGAGAATGATGATAGTACCTTCTTTATTCACTAATGTATATAAAGCAGTTAAGCAGGGCCTGCGCAGAATAACTTCCACACAAGTGCTAGTTGCTATTGCACAATTTTTCTAGGTAGTAAATTCAGCCATCGGGCACGGCTCTAATGAGTCAACCATCAACATGGAAAATGTCTAGAAAGATCTGGGGACCAGGTAAAATGTATGCAGGGAATACAGGAAAGCAAGCCTCATGACTTATGGCCCCTCAGGGTCACAAAGGCTGCTGAAGGAGAGCATCTTAGACTTTATGGATCAGGGTGGGACTCACAGACTGTCAGGCCCTACTCCTCATCCTAGAGCCTCGTGTTGACAAGTTGAGAGCAAACCTAGTGCCAGTCTCCATGTTTTCTTTCCCCAGACCAAGTTTTTCCCATTGCCTGGAGCTGCTCTCAGAGCGGAGAGCTGTCATGCCCCACCCAGGTCCTCATCACACCCAGGCCTCGGGTAGTGAGTGTCCCTGTTTGAGTTTTCCCTGCTCTGATCCCCTTTACACCTTTTTGCCAGAATAGTTTTGCTCAAATACAATTTTTTCTCACTGAACTCCAACATCTAAGGATCTGCAGGTCTTCTCTCCTGTATGTGACGTGCCGCTGATTTTCATGGAGACATAAAAAAACAGTTTCATTGTTTCTCATTTTTTATGTGACTTCTTTTTCTCTCCAGTGCTTAATAATTTGCTTTCCCAAGGGGTAAGTGTTCAATAAATGCTTATTGCCAAAAAATAGGACATTGGGGCCCTGAGATATAAATACAGAGACAGAGATAGAGATAGAGACAGAGAAAGAGACAGAGATAGAGATCCTCTGGCTCCCATGCACAATCCCTGAGCAGAACAAGGTTCATGGAGTATGTGCCTTGCTCTAAAACAGGACTGCCAGATTCTCAAAGCCTGTCTGCGATGTTCTTGCAGGAAAAGCTACTTTTTGATGAACTCAAGGAGACTTTATCCATCATCTAGGCCAATGCAGTTCAAACTGTCCCAAAGTTCGGATGAGGTACCACACAGGCCAAGCGAGGAAGGCGGGGAGTGAGTAGGGAGAGTTCTGGGGCCCTGGCTCTACTTCCAATGGGACAGCTCTGCTTTCATAGTATCCTGGTTTAGAAAGAAGGAAACCATAATCTAGAGCACTGCCCAAGGCAATTAAGTTTCAGAGATGAAGCAAGTGACCACAGGTCATTCAGCTAGTTCGTGGCAGAGCCTGGCGTCAAACCCAAGTCTTGGGGTCCTTTGCATCTCTCCATGCTGTACCACCAACTGTCTCATACATAAGGTATCTCAAGCATTCTGTGGAATGCTCAAATACTGCTTTTTAAAAAGCACTAGGAAAGAAAGCACCAAAATCTCCATAAAGCGTACATACACAACACTATCTATTGCCAACAGCCCGAGACAAAGATATCTTCACATCCCGCTTGAAAGTGTACTGTTTTCTCTCCTCCATCCCAACTGAAGATAAACAAGGCCAACGCTTACTGTAATCAGCTAGTCAGTAACTTTGTTTTCCAGGTCTTTCTTCAACATAATGCTTTCCTCTGCTTTAGCACCCTTTTCCTCTGTTAAAGCAGAGAGAAATCTACCACCAATAATTTTACCTGTGGTTCAGTTTACTGACTACTTTTTTCCTTATGGATGGCTGTCTTCAGTATGCTCTGTTCCTTAGTGGTAATTGCTTTAAAAATTTTATCTCTAATGATTTCATAAAGATTTTTGGTCCCTTATTAAAGGAATTTCAGGCATATGTGATGGAAAAAGGAAAGATACTTTTTCTTAGTGGTTGGGAAGATCTTGCGATCATATTAGGTACTCATTCAAGGTACCCTTAAGGTGACTTAGAAGAACAAATGCTATTTTGATCTTTCAAAGGCAGAAATCCCTACCTAGTCCTCTGGATCTGCGTAGAACTTGGAGCATCCCTTGCTGATTTTTTCAACCACAGGCTACCTCAGAAGCCCTCACATGCATATTTGCCAGAATTCTGCCTGGTGGGGAGAGAGACATAGGTAGCTGGGGTGCCCTATTCCCCTCCCCTTGTCCAACTCCACCAAAAATCTGAACCTTCCCCTGCCTCTGACAACTCCCCTGTTCCAGGAAACGAGGAGTCATTCTTTATTTCTTGCTCCATAAGGGGAGGGCCCCACGTGACTCCCTGTGGAAGGGGACGGTGGGGTGGGGAGGCTGAGTGGCTCCTCGGGAGCCCACAGCAGCCCCTGCTCAGGCGTCCTCGGGGAGGACAGGCTCTGTTCCTTGCAGCTCAGCGTCACCAGCCTGGAGACTGACTCCCCTTGGTACAGCCCCACAGCAGTGTCCTCTTTCCCCTCTCGTCTTCCTCACACATCCCGCCTTTACTGAGCTTTCCCCTCCCAGGGCTCCTGCTTGCATTCTTTCTATCTTCTGGCATTTTTTTCATGTTGTTTTACTTTGTATTTAATAATAGCTCCACCTTTTTTTTCTTTATCTGAAATCAAGAATCATGCCTGTATTATGTATCACTTTGGGAATAAAATTTATGGCAATGTTTGCCATTGGATTAATTGCTTTTCATTAGCTTCATACTTCTTAATGATTACAAATTGTTTTGCCTGTACAAGAAACAGTTCCATCCTGTTCTCTGAATTTACTGGCCTTCAATTGCAACCAGAAACTGGAAGTCTTGGATTGCCCGTACTTGCGGAATGAGGTTCCTGGCTTTTTGCATCAGGGTCTGGCTATACTGAGGGTGGGTAATCCTAGATCTTTAGACTTCAAAGCTCAGATCGTGGTCCATGGGCCAAATAAAAAGTGAACTTAGCTTTTCTAAAGCATAGACTGTTCTGTGTCTTGGTTCTCAAATCCATAAAGTGGAGTGAGAAAGACAGAAAGACAAGATATAGATATTTAATAACCAGTTTACTTTAAAATCAGTTTCAAAAAACCTATACTTCATATAATGAATGGGGTTTTAAAAGCAAGCAGGAAAGAATATACCCACCAAAAGGGAGCAGCAGAATAAATCCCAATGGAAAATGTGTGCCTTTCTGTGGTTGGAGTCATTTGGTCAAGAAATGATGAAATTACAAATTTCTGAAAAGGGTATGTGTTTTGGAGTTACTGAGGTCCAGGTCTCAGCGTGAGATTTAGGCAAGGCCAGCATTTAACTTCAATGCAGAATAAAGAGAAGGAAGTGGTCACGACCAGCATTCTTTCCCACCAAGGCAGCACCTCCCTGGTCTAATGTTGCTCATCAGTCTCTTGTCTCCTGAACTTGGAATCCAGCTCTCTCAGCAAGCCTGTGCACCCAGCATTCCCTGCGAGATAATTCGTCCTTTAACTCTATATGGGAACGGTTGGTAAAGAGTGAACTGCGGCTGGAGGTGTAGGGGAGCTCAGCCGTCTGGCCCTGCACAGAGGACCTGTGTGTGCAGCAGTATCAGCAGCTCTGGGAGCTGAGCGCTGGCGCTGGGGAGCAGCGGGAGTTGCTCCGTGCAGAGCAGCACCGCTGCCCTTGTCCACAGCCCAGCTATTGACTTTAGTCCTTTCAGTAACTAGGATCCGCCTCGGACTAACACATAGGAATAGAGGAAAGTAGACGCAGAAGAACCAAGCACTCCAGACCAAACTGTGTGTTTTGCTCCCATAAGCACAATGGTTCACTTATTCAATCATCCAACAAACAATTGAGTACCAACTGAATGAGGAAAGAAGCTAAGCTATTATGACAGAGAGGCACACACTACACTGACACTGGCTTAAGTCAGTCTCTCTCTCTCTCTCTCTCTCTCTCTCTCTCTCTCTCTCTCTCTCT